>NC_054825.1:151419243-152036671 GCF_018345385.1 Vulpes lagopus
GGAGGTCACTGGGATGCTGGTTGCATCAGGTGAGAACCATCCTCAAAATGACCACAGACCTGAAACACTAAGACAAAGGCAAGATTGAGGATTGGGTCCTTGAGGGAAATACTTCACCTTTCTTCAGTTATACTTTTTCCATTTGACTTTGTGGAGATGCTTTCAAGATCACCAGGCGCAATGTTCCTACTGGGGTAGGAATCCCTCCAAACTTTTGTGATAGATGGGCATCTATCTCCACTCAGATGCTTCTGGGAATTCTTGATTTATCCTAGAAATCTCTATTAGTAGTATATATTCCTTGAATTGAACTAATATCTGCTTGCCTGCCATGCCATCCATCATCTTCTTCCCATGACCAGATCAATAGATCAACAAGGAATAAATCTGAGCATTCCTTACCTACTCATGGGCACCGCAGGTGGCATTGGCTGTGTCTTTCCCTACAAGATGTAGCCACAACACTCATTTTCCAAACAGTGTCCACAGTGGCATCATTCTGGGCCTCTCATCACTGATTCCACCATATGATATGGAGACATTAAAACATGATACCCAGATGAGGACACAGTGCTTGCTGTGGATCCATTAATGCAACCCAGAATTGTACTGATTTTTGGTTTTTGGCTTGGGTTTTGGTTTTACGTTGCTAAAGCAGCTCATCACACTGGTAACCGCCATTGGGCCAAAGGCCAGCTAACACCACTCATTTATCTCTTTACGTGAATCGTGCTGAAGAGGGTCCTTCTCTCCAGCACAGTGACTGGAAATAGGAGCCAGGATAAACAAGTGATAAAATATCCATACAAACACTCCTCTGCAACAAAACAACAGCAACACGAATCTCAAAATAATTTTACTGACTGAAACAGACCAGAGCAAAGGGGTTTATACTGTATATTTCCATTTATACAAAATTCTAATAAATTCAAACTAATCTTAGAGTGATAGAAAACATCTGTGATTGCCCAGGGATGGAGGAGGGAGTGACTGGAGGCAACAGAAAGGAACATGGAAGCTTTGGTGGGGTTGATGGAAATGTTTACTCTCTTGACTCTGGGGATGGCTTCACAGGTGCAAACGCGTCAAAGCACATCAGATTGCACACTTAAAATATGTTTTATACTTATGTCAATTATACTTCAATAAAGCTGCTTTTCAAAAGCATTAGGATGTAAAGTGATACATGACTAGTAGTAAAATAAGCAAGACAAAGGGCTTGCAGTAGACCCTGTGGTCCAGGAGGAGGGATGTGGCCAGGCAGAGGAAAGGAGGCAGGGTATTTCACTTTGGAAGGATAAGGACAAGACTGGCAGATGGATGTTACAGAGCAGTGTGGAATTGGCTAGAAAGGTGGTGGATCTGAATGATACACGTTTTCAGATGTTGGGGTCAGAGGAGAAACAGAGAGAGAACCACACAGAGGCATACATCCTGAAGAGAAATCAGGCACTTCCCTGTCTTGGTGGGAATAGTGCTCAGTCATTAAGGAAGTAAACTGGAGGGTCACTGTTGTTTCTGAAAAATAAAATTCTAAACAGCATTTTGGAATCTTATACTATTCCAATCTTATACTAGAGAATATATAATTTGTGCTTTTCTTAACTATGTGCATTAAGTTAAATAAGAAAGAGGTACCTAAAAAGGTGGGAGTTTTTAGATCTGAAGATATATTTATTCATTCAGCCCTTCTCTGCGTGGGACACATGATGAGCCCAAGGGGTAGTTAGAGCACTCAGTACCTGGTGTGCAATGCACTCGAACGCATCACCCTCCACCACCAGGTGCCGTCACCCCATGCCTATCCTGTGTTTCTCTCCATTTCCCTGTGGCAGAAAAGTGGGACAATATGATGAAATATTTTTTAAGTGTGATACATAGTATCTCAGACAACTGAGAAATCTTGAATAAATATTGGCTTTTTTTTACATTCTACAATTTGGTATTTGACTAATTATAATTGTCCTTTATTTACCAAGCAAAGTAAGAAAACACAACGACTTTCTCTTTACCACAAGAGGTTTCCCATAGTAGAATTTTCCTGCCATTGCATGAAAATTGTTTCTGACACATTGTTTCTAATATGACTGTTTCCAAATGGTTGAATAACTCTGATTTAAATATAGAAAATATTGGGTAGCTTGAAAGATGGGAAGAAGATTTTGTAAGAAAAGAAGAAGAAAACGCAGAAACAAAGACTGTAGTGGAAACTTCATAGGGAGTTTGAATCAATGTAATCAAATGAATCTTGTAAGCTTCACTTACCAAGAACTGACCTTCAGTCAAACAGAAATGCTTGTCCAAAGTGTTTATGAATGAACCATGTTTCTGTTTTTTCTCAGCAAGAACAGTTCATGGGAAAGTGACTCATACCTGTAACGTTTCTTTCCTTCCCAGGCATCACCACGGTGACTTCCCTTGTTCTGTTCCACATAAACATCCTAAATAATTTCCTACAAAACTCTTCCATCGATTGTGTGTAGTCTTGAAAATGTATTTTATTGACATCTCTTGCAAAACTAGGAACAAAGAAAGAACAGGGGCTGGTAACTGGAAATGTGAGGCAGGCAGTCCGGGGAGCTCAGGTGACCTCATAGATCTTGGAAAGACCAAGATTCCAGGCTGAATTAGAACTACCCAATTAATCTCTCTGAACCTATTATCCACTGACGGTTCAATATCTCCTCGTTCACTTTTCTGATTATCAAAGAGAAAAAAATATGGCTGTTTCTGATAAAACAGATTTTTATCTGCATCTCAATAAAGCAATTTTGTTGGTGTATTTGAGTTAAATACAGAGGTAAATAGCATATTAAGTGTTGCCCTTTATTACTTGATGTGTTGGTAGCACTTTATATTTGCCCAGTTGGCCCTATTTCATAACAGACACTTGAGCAGCCACTTCTAACTGTGGTCCAATTGGGGCTCACATGGTTTCCTGCCATTGCACACAAATATAAAGTTCATTTGAATGTAAGACATTTTCTTAGGTGTTTTGACCAAAAAGCCTGAAAAATCATGTGCTTTTTTTTTTTTAAATAGATTAAGGGAAACAAAAATTTTGAGATTCTCTGGAAACTAGCAGAAACCACCCTGTTATACTGGATGGACTTGGATCTTCTTTATGCAGGAAGGTGTCCAGTGCAGTAGCTGGCACGTAACAGCTCAGCAAAAGTGGGCTTTCCTCCATACCACAATCCCACTCACCTCTGACTTTATCTAGAATGGATATTCTGGATTGTGTTTTCTTTGCCAACAAAGGCAGTAATTAAGACATTTGAATTAAATACTGCAGAGATCCTCAATGATTTTCAGATTTTTATTTTATTAAATACTTATCTAGGGGGTACTTGTTAATTAGATCCCAAAGGTAAATTAGAAAAAAAAACATTTCCTAAATTTTACACATTCATATTTACTTTGAAAAAACCTATTTCCTTACTATGTTTTTAAAATATCTGACTTTATTTTTGTTTTGGTTTGCTCATTAAAAAAAAAAAAAAAAGATGGCATTAAATTATTTTCTCTTACTCCATTGGCCTTTGGGGAAAGGCAGCAGAGAAGAACTGTCCAGAAAAGTTGTTACCTTGCTAAGGGTTGACTGAGGTTGCTGACACCTCTTTAAGTACAACCATTTGGTTTCTGGTGAAAACAGAAAAGAAGTCTAGTAGTCAATTTTTAGCTTAAGGAAAAGTCATCTGATGACCTTTAAAAAATCTACTCGAAAGGAAATCGTTGGCACAAGGTGATAGATTCTTTTGCATACACTTGCTCCTCTGGATTGGAATGGTTTGATGCAAGGCACCCCACCCTCTCACCAGTGGACTCTCTAAACCATCAGCGAATACTGCTAAGCTTCCCTAGGACAAGAAGCCTCTTACGAACTCCATTTCTCCATCTCTAGAGGGCATTTAAAGCTTTTCTGTCTTCTGGTGCTAGATTTGGAGAAAGGGATCAACTTCAAATTCACACTGCTAAGTTAGCCCTCAAGCTTTGGGAATTTCCCAGAGTCACTCTCAAGGTCTGACATCACATATACATATACACTTCCCCATAACTGCTAGCTCTCGGAAGCAGTGGGAGAGGATGGAAAATCAGCTCTGGGAATAGCATGAGTTGCCCACCACCTTCCTTCCCCCTCCTCCTAAATCTGCTCAAACATCTCCTGGCCCTGTGGTCGTCCTATAGGCATCCACTGGGGGCTTGTTGTGCAGCTAGCTCTGCAGATCTGTGTTTCTTCTGCAACCATTATCACAACTCTACAAGTCAAGTCCTATCATCCTTCTCTTTACAGATGAGGACCCCTGGGCTCAAAATGTAACAAGGTCAATGGCCAGGATCACTGTGGAAGTGGGCAGGCAGAGCCATGTTCTTGCTCATGAACTCCTGAAGGCCTAGAGGCCATGACAGAAAGATCTTGAATCTACATCTTTCACATAAAGAAAGAGATGGCTTGATTTCACAAAAAAGAAACATGACAAATGGGATTATGGATGTCCCTCAAGCTGGAGGTAACTTCTGGAAAACCCAGATCTAGTATGTGAAATGACTAGTGGGGACCTCATAATCATCAGTGAGAGGCAGACCATGTGCTGTCTTTCCAGGGAAAGTCTCTCTGGACTGTTCCTTGATGCCTCTTTTGAAAAACTAAGGTAAGCTTCCAAGTGAGTTAGCCCATTTTGAGAGGCAATTAGGAAAGTCATTACTGAACATTCCTGATGGGAAAAATATATCCACTATGGGAAGATGTTTAATGTAAGGTAAAAAAAAAATCTCAATCTCTAAAAACCTCATTCTGTTCTTTAATTTATCGTTTATACCTTGGGCAATAATAAAGAGAAGGCATGATATTTTTAAAAATTATAGGTTTAGAGTCTTTAGTGTCACATTTTCTGCACACATATTACCTATGCTTTGGGATAAAGCCTTTAAAATTCTTCGGCTCTGTTTCTTGTCACATATTTCCCAAGTTGAGTGGGTTGGTGCCTGACATGTTCTTTTCTCATCTTGCCACACTGTCAGTTGTGGAAAAGACGATTATCCTCCTCATTATTCCTGTATCAGATGTAGCTGAGGATACTTATAGAGAGATGGAAAAACATGTACCCCATGTGGGCAATGGGACACAGTTGATCCAATGCAGATTATAGCAAGCACACTTAGATATTGTGATTGAGTGTAAATTCGGATTATATTGAGCCTCCTGTGTGCTTCCTTGTGTTTGAGGGTCAATACTGCATTTTGGAGTGGACACAAAACTCTGGCTCAGGGCTGCAGCCAGCCCACAGATGTACTGGACCTTACCCCATTGTGTTGAATTGTTATGAATTGGTCATCAATGTTTTTATATGCGCTCTGGCTCCTGTCAGGCCCCTTAGGCCTGCTTCTCCCACTTAAGCTAACTGCCTGGGCTCTGCAGCCTAAGACCTAAAGTACTCCCCCCTCTGCACGTTGCTGCAAAATGAGAGGCATTGGTGATGGTGTTCTGCTCCAGGACTCTCAACTCCTTGCAGGCTGCCCCAAAGCCCATGGAGGACAGATGGAAACAGAAGTCAGTACACCACGATGATGACACGATGACGACAGCTAACACTGCTGCACAGTATGTGGTAAGTTGCTGAGACTACATTCTAAAAGTTCTCATCACTAGGTAAAAAACAAAGCAAAACACATTTTTTCTTTTTTTTAAAAGTTTTGTATATTTATGAGATAATGAATGCTAACTAAACATACTGTAATCATCACTTTGCACTAGGTGTATGTCAAGTCATCGTGCTGTGCCCCTGAGGCTTATACAGTGTGGTCTGTCAGTTGTATCTCAATAAATGTGGGAGAGTTTAAAACATGTGAGTGCTTTAAAGAGCAAAGAAATGTATATTGTAAGTCAGATGAGGAACCGTTTGCTATGCCTCACTGGCTGTGGTCCTACAGGCACCACCACAAAAAAAAGTTCTTTCTTCATCTTACCTGAAATTATTCATGCACTGCCTCTGCCACCTAGAATCAAAGTACAATCAAGATGATCATTGTCTGAAGCCTTTTCCGCGCTCCCCCAGGTAATCACACCCAGGTAAGTCTCTCCAGGGGTCATTTGCACTCATGGTGGGGTGGTGGGGAACAGGGCTCAGTTGCTAAAGAAGTGAACTTGGAGTTCTGAGTTCTTAGAAGAAAAGACTCACAGGACTTGCAATGACCATGCTTACAAATCCCCTGCTTATTGCAGGGACAGTAGGCTTGATAGCAACAGCATTGGATGACAGTGTCCTTCTCATCACAGCCAGAGGCAGCCCACAAGCCAGGGCACAGGCTCCAGCCATCAGCCTGCTTGTGTGGGCACAGAGCAACTAAACCACAGAGTTCAAAGTGGAGTCTTAGCTCGAGTTTCTTATCACTGCTGATCACACATGCATATTCTTTCCACATACCCAGCCCAAAGACAGAGTACTCTGGGGGTCTTGCCAAGACCAGGTACAAATTACCAATGTCACTCTTCTCAATAAGCCACACTGACCACCACTCCTTGGGCCCCTAGTTACAAAGCAACATTATACATCTGCGTTCCTGCTGCCCTTGACCAGAACTTGAGTCTTCTGGGTACTTTAGCAGAAGTGCTCAGGCTAAGCCCAGGCCTGCAGGTGTGGACTCTCTCAACACACATCTGCCCATGGTGAGGCTTCAGGCCTCTGTGATCTGCCACCTGGGCATACATTAGCTGCTTCCATCCTCTGGTCTTGTCCCTGCCCTGTAGTCCCTTCAATCCTACTGTTAGCATGTGTATATTTCTAAAGCAGGTCTGATCTGCACATACACCTCCTGAGAATTTTCCATAATGTTCTCTTGTCTATCAAGTAAAGACAAAATGTCCCAGCAAGGTCTCAAGGTTCTGAGTTCCCTCAGAAGGCCGCACTCAGCCTCATCAACCTTTTTCCTACTCACTCAAGATGCCTTTGGCCTCCACCTCTCTGCATCTATGAGCTTGGTTTCTTCATCTGGAATGCCCATATCCAGAGTAGCCTCTGCTGTCCTCATGCTCAAAAGAGCCTGAAAATTGATTTAATATTCTGCTGTTGCCATTTTGAAATCCTTAATAATTTTTGCTCAAGAGTGTTGCATTTTTGTCATGTGTTATACAAGCAGTCCTCCTCATAACTTAGCTCCCTCATCCCTCATAGAAGATTTGCTCCAGGACCCTTTGTGGACTGTTTTTCAGATCCCAAGTTTTCTGAGATAATACAGACTTCCGTGGGACCACACAGGGCAGCTCCAGAAGCACCTAAGTAACATCTGTCAATATGACTCCGTGGACCTCCAGTCAGCAGTGAGGTCCCTGCCTCAAATTCGCCCTTAAAAACCCTCACTTGTAAGCCACTGGAGTGGCTTTTGACCATTATCTGCTTGGTCTTCTGGATGATGCCATACCAATGGTGTTCCTTCCATTGTGTGGATGAACTCAAGTTTGATCCAGTTTCATCATCTTGTCCACCAGGCACATATGAACCTTTTTTCCAAGTCCAGACAGACCTACTTCCATTAGCTTATTCCTGTGTTATCACTCCCTTGCCAATGCTTAGTCTGCCATTAGTCTTCACAAATACGTATTAGTATAACAAATAAATAATGTTTGCCCTGTGTAGCTCCAGAGGCAGAAGGGACTCTAACACTGCTCGAAAGATTGTAAAAATATTCGCTTAGAGCTTTTAGAATAGTCATCCTCTCAATGGAAAGCCTTGGTAAATGTAAAACATAAGCATAAATATCCACCAGTTTTATTTCACTAGATGTATATTGAGTAAAATTTGAGGAATATGGAAATTGAAAAGTAATCAGGTCCATTACCCTACGAGCCTGTTTTTTTCTATCACCGCTTACTTGAAATCTTGTTTTCTCTCTTGCTTAAGTAGAGATAATTGACCTTGATTTTCTCAGGTTGGTATTAAGCCCCCTCCTTATACTTATTTTTAGCCCAGAAATGTTAAGGAATTTTGCATCAAAACGACTCTGCAAGTGTATTTCTTCAGCTGCCCCCTGGAGTTCATCCTGGGCTGTATGCTCTGCTCAGGTGGGTGGAGGTTACCACTGTGGGAGGGTGGTGCTCTCTGGTCTTGTAGCTGGCCTTCCTCAGCAGGGGATAGAGCCCTGCCTGGGACAGTGGTGGCAACGGGATCAGAACTAATGGCATGTGGAGACATGTCACAGTGGCAGCAGGAGGACAAAATGATGATTCAACAGCGAGAGATGCCATCAAGGGGCAAAGAGAGTAGGTGTCCTGCAAATACGTTTTATTTGGCTGAAGAGTGTTTAAAAAAAACTGAGCCCACATTCAGAATGAGATGATTTTGCAGAACAGTTAAGA
Source organism: Vulpes lagopus (assembly GCF_018345385.1). NCBI lineage: Eukaryota > Metazoa > Chordata > Mammalia > Carnivora > Canidae > Vulpes > Vulpes lagopus. Next base: position 151,427,597 of record NC_054825.1, read on the forward strand.
TGTACAATTTCTTTAAAAAAAGGAAGGCTGCTCTGATACCTGGGCCCAGAGCAGGAAGAGTCTTGTGATGGGCACACAGTTGTTGGTTTGCAGAGCCTTGTGGCCCCTCTTTCCCTCAGTGTCTGTCACTGTTGATGGTCATCCTTGCATTTCCCAGAGGAGAAATCTTTCTCAGTACTGATGTCCCCAAAAGAGGAGATAAGCACACTGTGACCCCGGATTTAAATTCAGGGAACAGTCTGGCAGGTAAAACGTGCTGTCACCAATTCTGAGATGTTGGTTTTCCTTCCAGTTATCTTCCACATCTGTTTGACCAAAGGCTTGTTTTACTATGAGTTCTTAAAACAAAAAAGAAATGAAACAAAATTTTCTCTGTAAGCTCCTTTGGCATTCACCCTATAACCAGGATAAGAGAATAAACATCCCATGAAATTTTGAAACAAATTTGAAGTAGTTCTCCAGAAATAATCATTAAACTGGCCACTAATGAAGGATGTGGTGAACTTACTTTTTTTCTCAGTTAGTGATTGTTATATAAGAACTAGTTTAGAATACATAATAACCTGTCAAAAAATAATTTGCTGTTTTTTTTTTTTTGTGGGAGAGAAAGCCTTAAAAAATAATTGACTAAAACATAACATTATAATTAATTCTATCTTGGTCTACAGAGCACTTTAGATACGGCATAATGGAGCAGCATCTTTTCTTTGTTCTTTGCACTGAATCCCAAATCCTTGGGCTTATAAAAAAAAAGACAGCATTTTAGTGAAAAGTAGACTTTGGCCTTTCTTTTAAACTCTTAATCATTAGAACGGAAATTTTAGTGCAATAATCAAAGGCTAAGAGTTTCGTTGTTCAATGGGCTACATATGCTGGTGCTGTGGTGTGGCTTCCCAAGTGCTGGGAGGTTTGATGAACGTGGGAATTCTTATCCAGACTCTATCACCAGTTAGCAGGGTGAATTTGAGAGTAACTTATCCATCTCTGACCTGTGTTTCCATCTGAGAATGAGACAATAGAACAGATTCCATGGGGTAGTTAAGGAAATTCAATGAGACAGAAAAAAGCCTTGTAGAAATTGAGGTACACAATAATCCAATGTGCAAGAAGAACTTGTCTTTAACTGCCTATAGGCTAGAGTTACCCATTTGTAGTGTATACAAATATTGAACCACTATGCTGTACACCAGAAACTAATACATATTGTATGTCGAATATTCTTCAATAATTAAAAAAAAAAGAATGAAGTTACTCAAAGCTCATCACATGGCACTTTTTTACAGATCCTGGTATCCTCATAAGCTGTTCTGCCCAAGCCTGTGTGACACGGATGACATTTACATAGTCAAGAAGCCTGTCCTCACTGCTTTTATTGACACTCAGGGCTGTGGGCTTTAAGAACGAATTTGTCTCGATTTGGTTCAGTATGACTGTTTAATTCCTAAATTAAGTAAACCCTCTGAGAACTGGTATTGAGCCAAGCACAGTGATAAGCACACAGAAGGTGTTCAAATATCTACAATTGGCCGACTGCTTATCGTTATAGAACCATAAAAGGAATGCATTGAATTGGCCCTACTGAGGTAACCTTGTTTCTTTCTTTTCATGAAAGGAAACCGACCTTCATTTGACCTTATTTTTTTAATATTGTGGATATTAGCTCCTTATTGAATATATGATTTGCAAGTATTTTCTTTCTTTCTGTGGGTTTTCTTTTCATACTATTTAAAAAAAAAAGATTTTTAAATTTATTGTAGAGAGAGAGCACAGAGGGAAGGGACAGAGAAAAAGGGAGAGAAAACTCAAGCAGACTGTGCTGAACACAGAGTCTGACATGGGGCTCAAGGCAGGGCTTGATCTCATGACCCTGAGATCAGACCTAATCTGAAATCAAGAGTCATGTGCTTAACTGACCACACCCCTAGGTGCCCGTCTTTTCAGTTCGACAGTGTCCTTTGGTGTATAATTTTTTAAAAAAATTTTGATGCAATCCAATGTATCTATTTTTTCCTTGTTGTCTGAGCTTTTCAGGTCATATACAAGAAATCATTGTCAGTTCAATGCCATGGAGATTTGTTCATGTTTTACTTTCAGCTCTTACATTTAGGTCTTTGGTCCACTTTGATACAATACAATTTTTACATATGGTGTTAGATAATGGTTCAACTTAATTATTTTGCATGTGGATATCCAGTTTCCATAGCACCATTTGTGGAAAAGACTGTTTTTTTTCTTCTTCATTGAATTCATATGGAATCTCAAGGGACCCCAAATAGCCAAAGCTGTCTTGAAAAGGAAGCATAAAGTTAGAAGACACAGGTCCTGATTTCAAAAGTTACTACAAAACTACAGAAACTGAAACAGTGTGGTCCTGGCATAAAAATAGACATATAGATCACTGGTATAGAATAGGGAGCCCAGAAGTAAACCCTCACATACAGGGTCAAATGGTTTTCAACAAGGGTGCCAGTTTTTTTATTTTATGGTAAAGTTCACCTATATAATAACTGATGTGCTTCTGGCAGAGTTTGAAACTTCCTGCAGACACACTTAAGACAGTTGTAGTTCTATTTCTGCCCAAACCTGCACCTCCAAAACGGGTGCTCTGTGCTCATGCCCTTAGCAACTGGACCAAGCTCTTTCTCCATATAAGAGAGTGGGAACAGTCAAGGCAGGGACATGGGGACATAGTTTTAGATGAGGCATCAATACTTTATGGTTCATGGGTCCAATGTGGCCTACAGCCTGTTTTGCAAAGAAAGTGATATTGGAACATAGCCACACTCATTTATTTACGCATTGTCTGTGGCTGCATTTGCATTGGAAGGACAGAGTGGAGTCATCCTGACAGGGACTGAATGGCCCATAAAGCTTTAAATGTTTATTATTTGGCTCTTTACAGACAAGGTGTGTTGACCCCTGGTAGTATCAGAAAATGAGTGCTCTTAGGAATATTCTTTCAAATACAGAGGATGTCAGCATATTGAGGAAAAGATTGCATACTTATTATCTTTTGATTTCTCTACCTTGATCCTCCTGGTATTAATATTTGAACATGGTTAAGATTAATCTACAAAGAAAATATTCTTTTCATTAATATATATTCCAAGTGATATTTGACAGTACATTTCTATAGCCATATGAAATGGGTTATAAAACAATCTAATTTTGCTCAGAAATCCACCCTAAGTTTTTTTGTTTAACCACATTTTATTTCCTTAATTTCTCATATCAAATAGGCATCTAATTTGTAGCTCCACTGTTACTGTTCTGCTTCAAAGAGTATAATAAATGGATTCAAAGAATAAACTCAGAGATCTCCATCTGCACAAGGAACTCTTGAGTATTACATTAGTGGAATATGCTTATGACTGTCCTGATTTGAGTCTTTCATTCTTCGCTGGAGATTCATACTCCTGGAAGGTGTGCATCTGAAATTCAGTAGATCTCAGCAGCCTAGCACTAATGAAAAGATCTTTTAAGTGTGTTCCCTTTTTTCTACCCAGCTCTTTTTTTCCCACCTAGCAAACTGGGGACCTGTACCAAGTGAAGTGGCCTCAAAATCTGGGAAGTGAAGAGATCTGGAGAGGAATTCCGCTCAACTAGTAAGAAACAAATAACAGGTATTCATCTAGCTTCTGCCTAGATCAATGGCTCTTTCTAGGAAATATGTATTTGTAGTGGGTAAAGGTTTTAATTGACACACTCCATCCTGGAGCTTCATGCTCACTGTGGATGCAGGCATGTTGCACACCTCCATCCTCCTGCCTCTTCAGACTGCTTTGCCCTTCTCAGCACAGGTCCTGTGAGTCTTGGAAGGTGCCTAGAAGCAGAGAAGGAGAACATTTACCTCTGAACTATGATGTGAAGTCACTTGCTAGGAATGAAGGAAGAGAATATAACCTTTGCAATCAGCACCATTGCCAAAGGTGTTTCTGGGCACTGCTGTCAGAAACCACATCAAAGAACCATAAGGGGGACACCTGGGTGGCTCAGTAGTTGCACATCTGCCTTTGGCTTAGGGCATGATCCCGGGGTCCTGGGATCAAGTCCCTCTTTGGGCTTCCTGCATGGAGCCTGCTTCTCCATCTATCTGTGTCTCTGCCTCTCTCTTTCTCTCTCTCTCTCTCTGTCTCTCAGGAATAAATAAATATAATCTTTTTTTTTTTTTTAAAGAGGACCATAGGGATCTTAGTCTTAGTCAGTGGGTGTCCTTGTCTCCCTATCACTGAAGGCCACCTGTGATTTTGGTTTGTGTGTTTTTATGATACAAAAACGTACAAAGTGTACATACTCATCTTTCAGTCCCTTCACCCAACTTAGTACTTTGAGGCTCATATAAATGACATAGAACATTATTAGTTCATTTTTACTGCTGCATGGCATTCCATAGGATGGCCATACCACAATTTGTTTATCCATTCATGTGTTGATGAGGATTTGGTTGTTTCCAGGTTTGAGCTCTTACACATAAGCTGTTATGAACGTTTGTGTATGAATCTTTGTATGAACTTTAGCTCTCTTTTCCCTTGGGTAAATGCTTAAGAAGAAGGGCTCTGTCATACAGTAAGGAAAAGGATATTTAAGAAACTACAAACTGTTTTTTACAATGATTGTGCCATTTCATCTTTCTGCCTGCAGCATATGAGAGTTCCTCCACATTCATGCCCAAACTTGGCCAGTCTTTTTTATTTTAGGTATTCTTACAAGTATAGTGATACATCATTGTGGTTTTCATTTACATTTACCTAATGATTAATAATCATTTAAAGATATTTTTCAATATGTTTGTCATTTATATATCTTCTTTAGCAAAATGTCTGCTCAAATTTTGGCTTATTTTTAACCAAGAGTTTGTTTGCTTGTTTGAGTTTTGAGAGTTCTTTGTATATTTAGGATATGAAAACTTTTACATGATTTGCAAATATTTTCTCAGTATGTACCTTCTTTTTATAACTCCTAACAGTATTGAAGGACAGAAGTATTTAATTTTTATGAAGTCCAACTTATGGAATCTTTTATATAGTTTACACATTTTGATTCATATCAGAAATCCCTGCTCAACTCCAAACCACAGGGACTTCTCTTCTATAAGATTAGTGGTTTCAGGTTTTTTATTTAGGCCTATGATCACTTTGAATTAGTTATTGTGTTTGACTCAAAGGATAGATCAGAGTTTACTTTTTATAGGTGGATATCTAAGCATCCTAGCACGATTTGTTAAAAGACAGTTTTTTTCTCCATTGGCTTGTCTTTGTAGTTTTGTCAAAAATCAATTTCCGTATATGTGTGGGTCTCTTAGACTCTATGCAGTCTGTTTGTCTATCTTGATGCCAATGCCACACTCTCTTAATTACCATAGTTGTGTAATAAATGTTGAAATCAAGATACATTAGCCCTTCAATTTTGGTTTTTCGTTTGTTTTTTGAAACTGTTACTATTGTATCAAGTCCTGCCCCACTGTCATATGAATTTTATTTTTTAAAAAAATTTTTTAAAATTTCTATTTACTTATGATAGTCACACACACACACACACACACACACACACACACACACACAGAGAGAGAGAGAGAGAGAGAGAGAGAGAGAGAGGCAGAAACACAGGCAGAGGGAGAAGCAGGCTCCATGCACCGGGAGCCCGACGTGGCGCCAAACTGCTGCACCACTCAGGGATCCCTGTAGTATGAATTTTAGAAGTTGTTTTTCAACTTCTACAAAAACAGAACAAAATCTACTACAGTTTTGATTGGGATTCTATTGAATCTATAGATCAGTTTGAGAATAATTGGCAGCTTCGTAATACTAAATCTTTTGACTCTCAAACAAGGTATTTCTTTCTTTTTAATTAAGTCTTCCCTAATTTCTCACAGCCATGTTTTACTTAATTTTCCATGTACAAGAAGAGATCCACATCTTGTGTCAGATTTATCCCTAAATATTTCATATTTTCGGATATTGCTGTAAATTATTTTTTATTTGAATTTCTGAATGTTAGTTTCACTTAAATAGAAAGTGGTTGGGTTTATTTTTTGTGTTTTTTTTCTAAGGGGGAACAGAGGTCACTAGTAAATACTTTAGGCTTTGTGGGCCACATGTTGTAATTGTTCACTATTCTTTTTTAGAACTTTCAAAATGTAGAAACAAAAAATTATGTGGACCACCTTGATGAAAAATAGGTCTTAATATTGACAAACCTGATGGTTTTATTGATAATTCAAAAAATGCAAAAACAATTCCTAGCTCACATGCTGTACGAAGCAGACTGTGGGCCAGTTTTGGCATTTGAGCTATAGTTTGCTGACTCTTAAAGTAGAATATAATTGATTTTTGCACATAAATCTTGTATCTTGAAAACTTTCTCAGCTTGCTTACTAGTTCTTGTAACTTTGTATGTGTGTGTGAGTGTGGTGTGGTTTCTGTGTTGTGTGGGGTCTGTGTGTGTGTGTGTGTGTGTGTGTGGTGTGGTGTGTGTGTGTGATATGTTGTATGTGTGGTGTGTGCATGTATGTACATATGTGTGGTGTACATGTGTCTGTTTACGTGTGTATGCATGTGTGTTGTGTGCTGTGTGTGTGGTGCGCATGTGTGTATGAGTGTGTATGTGTGTACATGTGTGTGCATGAGTGTGTGGATATGGATGTGACTCTATCCTTGACTGAACTCTAATTGCGCTCCCAGGAGGTCCCTCTAGGTCTTGGTCTTGGCATCTGTCCTGGTCGGGCTTTTATGGCCCCTGGTAGCATGAATCTTGCTGTGTTGGTTTAGAGAGGAACCTCACTCTGGATATCTGATCAGATTCCTCATACCCCAGTTGATGCCTGATCAGCCTGGCCTGCCCTTAGCCAGAATCCTGTTCCATCAGTTTAGTCACACTCCTCCCTCACCCCTGCTGTCTCCCCCTAGTGGATTTCCACCCTGCTCCATGGCTATACATTGCCACTGTCCACACTGTATTCAGAAGTAAGCCCAGGTCTATGCCAAAATCCCTTTCCCTATTGCAAGATTTCCTGAGTAAATTCTGCTCTTGTTGCCTTAACTTCTGCCCAGTGATGTTCTGACAATGCCATCAATTTTTTTTTTCAAGGAAAACTATGCTGTCTGCAAAGAAAGAAAGTTTTATTTTTTATTTCCAGCCTGGGTTCCCTTGATTTCTTTTTCTTACCTGATTGCAATATACAGTTTGAATGGAAGCAAGGAAGGTAAACATCCATATCGTTTTTCTGATCCTGAATCTTGGAAGAAACACAATTATCCTCTTTCAACTTAATATTACACTAATGGTAGATTTTTCATACATGTTCTTATTCAGGTTGAGAAAGTTCCCTTCTATTCCAAGTTTGTTAAGAATTTTGATCAGGAATAAATGTTGGATTTTTTCGACTATTTCTTTCTAGTATATTAATATTGGTGAATTACATTGATTTCCAAATATGCAAATAATCTTGAGTCCCTCAAACTCCATTTGGAGTTTTATATATTGTCATATTAGATGTTCTAAAATTTTGCTTATTGTCTGATTATGTGTTCATTAGGAATACTGACACATAGTTTTATCTTGTTTCTTCTCTTGTAATGTTTTTATGTTTGGCATCAGTGTCATACTGGCTTCATAGAAGGATACAGCAAACATTTCTTCCCTTGCAGTTTTCTGAGTTTGTGTACATTTAGTATTACTTCTTCCTTAAATTCTTGGCACAGTGTACCAGCAATGTCATTGGAGCCTGGATTTTTCTCTGTGGGAAGTTTTTAAACTGCTGCATCTTTTATAAATTGAGAGCTACCAAGGTTATCTCCCTTCTTCAGTGAGCTTTGATTGTTGGTGTCTTTCAAAGAATGTGTCCACTTCATTTATGTTGTCAAATTTATTGACGGAGAATTGTTTTTATTTATTTATTTATTTATTTATTTATTTATTTATTTATTTAATCTTTCTCATTTTTGTAGCATCTGTGGTCATGATACCTTTCTCATTCCTGATATTGACTTTCAGTTTCCCTTTTTTTTCCTGAGGTTTATCAATATGATTAATCTTTTCAATGAACCAACTTTTCATTTTGTAGATTTTCTGCATGGTACTTATTCTATTGGTTTCTGCTCTGCTCTTTATCATTTCCTTTTTTTTTTTTAATTTACTGTGGGTTTAATTTGCTTTTTGTCTTATTTTTTAAGGTGCAATCTGAGGTCATTGAGACCTTTCTTCTCTTTTAATGTAACTAATGTTATAAATTCTCCTTTATAAATTCTCCCAGCTTTAGCAACATCCTACAAATTCTGATATTTATTTTATGTCACTCATTCATTTCAATTCAAAATATGTTCTACTTTCTGTTTTGGTTTATTTTATAAATTCACCTGTTAGTAGGTATTTTTCAACTGCATCTTCTTTGGGGTTGATCGTTGCAAACACGATCTTTTCTTCAAAGAGCATACTGGCACCTGCTTTAATCTTGCTTTTTCTTTATGTGGAGTCATGACTACATTTGTATATACCCACCTAAACTGACCTCTTGGACTTCAGGTTGCTTATTTATATTGTTATTGCTGTGAAGTCATGGCTGACTACTGCAGAAGGGTCTTTTATTCTTCCCTAGTGGGACTGATCTGATACCCAAGTGTATTACTTTGTGATAAGAAATGCTGCTCAGCAGAGCCATTGACTCTATACGATTTAATGCATCTGTTACCCTCCCATTTCAAGACTGCTGGACCCAGTGGCAATTTGGGAATGATAAAAGCTCTAAAGATTTCTTGTTCTTGAAAACTTAAATGTCTTCTAAGCCATAAAACATAATTTACCAAATTTCATACTTCCATAGATTTCTTAAATCTACACTTTAGTGATATGGAATAAGTACATATTATGTATTCCTTTTCCATTCTTTATCAACACGTTGCCTTCTAGAATCTCTTTGATGCTCAAGATGCCTGAGGACGCTTTCTGTTGGGTAGGAAGAGGTTCATTTAATCTTCAACTCGACATATGAGGGACATATTTTCCCAAAGATCAAAGCCTCCTTAGTTTGCTGTGCAGGGTCCTCAGGTCAACGTGTTCACCCTCACTGCACTTAGGTTCTGCATTTGGATACATAGACTTTGCAGAAAAGTCCTCCCACCTCTTGGGCTTCTTAGCCTTGAAAGTAGGAGTGGAAGGATCTTTCCAATATGTATGTATAAGGAGGGAACAAGAGCATAAGAACAGAGGATAAGAACAAGGAAGCTCTGAGGAGCCAGCCTGGGAGATGACTCCAGGGACAGTTGGCCTCCTGGTGTGAATCAGCACCTGAGCCACCTCAGTGCTGGTGTCAGAGACAGCCTTCCAGAGATTTATTCTTGCCAATGTTGGGCTGTCAATGGCAGCTCTCCGACTCCTAGGGAAGCCTCCTGCTCTCTGTCTATTATGTTGGCCTGTTTTCTCCTTCTTCCTGTTCCTGACTCTGTGGGTGCCCTGGCCCAGGCCACCTTGCCAGACTGACTCCATGGTTTTCATTTCCAGAACCATCTGGGCAGCAGCTTCTGGGTACTGGATTTACCAAGCAATAGCTAAACAGGCAGATCCATGTCTCCATTCCCAATTGTTGCAAAACCCATCTACAATCTGAGGATTGTTCTGTCTTTGTTTGTGTACTCTTAAGATTTGTTTTGTATTCACAGACCTTTATGGTTTTACTTGTTCAGTTTTCAGTCTGGTAAGCATTTTATAATGTCAAGGACTATAACTTATGCAAAGAGAACATATTTTGTCTTAATTTTTGGAATATGTTTATTAATATTGTAATAAGGTTGTGGCTTGCGAATAGGAAGTGAATTTTTTAATTAATTTATTTTAGAGAGAGAGCATGAGTAGGGGAGAGGGAGAGAGAGGGAGAGAGAGAGAAGGAGAATCTCTTTTTTAAAAAGATTTTATTTATTCATGAGAGACACAGAAAGAGGCAGAGACATAGGCAGAGGGAGAAGCAGGCTTCCTGCCGGGATCCTGATGCAGGATCCAGATGCTCAACCACTGAGCCACCCAAGTGCCCTGAGAGAGGGAATCTCAAGCAGACTCCCCACTGAGCAAAGAGATTGATGCGGGCTCCATCCCATGATCCTGGGATACGACCTGAGCCACAATGAAGAGTCAGACACTCAACCAACTGTGCTACCCAGGATCCCCCATTGGGAGTGGGTTTTAACTGCAGCGTCTTTATCTGCCACTCACCTATCTATCATTCCTGTAAAATTTCATCACCATCTAAGGAGCAGCTACTCAGACCCATATACCATGTGTATTTTCTTCAACATGTGAAACACTTATATGTTTTATGTTCATGTAAAATGCTGGAGCACATGGGGGAAACGCCCGTGTCAAGGAGACTCATATGAGGTCACACAGCCATCAGGCGAAGACGGGACGCAGCTGGTCATCGGATGCTAATCCCCAGGTATCCATCCTGGTTCATGATGCACTTTTTATCTTCACAACACTTGCCACTTTCACAGACTTCTTTTCACAGAAAGACTGTTTGCCATATGATTGAGATAAAGAGGAAGATTTAGCGTCCTTTTCTGCTGAGGCATGTTTCATATCACAGTGTAGGCTATGTGATCACACAGCTGTTACATGCATGTTCTACTGTCAGCATCAGCAGTGACAACAGCGCGATTTGGGAGCAGTGACACCAAGTGAGGGCACAGACATGTCAGTCGAGTGTCCCTGTCAGCTGAGTGTCCCTGCCTGTTTTGGAGTCTTGAGAGGTGTAATGTTAGGAACATGTGACTTTATGCCCCTGCAAGTGCCATCTGAAGAGATGAGCTGGACTACGACCAGAGTGGGAGGCAGGAGCTGATGGGATGAACCTCAGGAGGAGCCCACAATCAGAGAGGGCACAGAATTCAGGAACATTCTATGGCAGACCTGACCTCCAGACCAGCAGCTCTGCCCACCCGTGTGGATCTGCCCCGCTGGGTGCCAGTCAGGTTTGCATTGCAGACAAGAGCTGAGGGCAGCCTGGTGGCCCTGCTCCTCCTGCCCCTACCTGGCCAACCCTCCCTTGTCCTGAGGTCTTAATCCAATATCACCTTCTCTGAAGAGCCTATCCTATTGTCTCTGTCCTCTCTCCCTTCCCCTAATCCTGTCAATCCTTATTATTTATTTATTTATTTATTTATTTATTTATTTATTTATTTTTTATTGCGGTTTTACTTCCCAGCACTATGTATTTTCTTATGTGGCTCTTAACCAGTTTACACTGTAGTCGATCTGCTTATAAAGCCCTGTCCTCTGCCCCCGATGGGAGCTCCTGTAACACAGCCGCTGAGCCTCCCCAGGAGATGAGGGGCCAGCAGATACCAGCAGGGGCTGTGTCCTGTGAAAGGAGGGGGGCTGGTATTGGACTGAAGACACTGGGTCGCATGCATGGGTGACAGAGAAAGCTATACAAGGCACACATGGGCACTCACAGTGCAGGTTGCCGGGAAGTAGGAGTGGGAAACACACTGTTGAGTTCGTGAGAATGGAAAGAACAGGCCCAGGGTTGAGGGCAGGGGGTTCCTGGGAAGGAGCAGTAGGTCCAGTGGGGGTGACGATGTGGGGACCCACAGACAAGGCATCAGGTTTGGAACATTTTTTTGCTAAACCCAACTGTGCCTCCTGTGTTTTGTGGAGAAGAAAACCTCGTGAGCCAGGGAAGCAGGAGAGAGTGGCTGGGTGGGCAGCTCTCCGAAACTGGAGCTCATGGGGTTACTGGGGTGGGGATGAGGCTTTAAGACCTCAGGTATTTCTGTTTGCTGCTAAACAAAGCAAACCAACTCCAGCATGTGATGCTCAGAAGGCATTTGTCTGTCTGATTTCTTGGCCTGGTTCTGGCCACAGCACCTGGGGTGGGGGAGAGCAGGCGGGGTCCTTCCGAGGAGGGAGGACAATTGAAGCCACCCCCACCAGACAGGCTATGGTTTAACCTGAGTTAGAGGAGGCCTCTTGCTGCTCATCTCATCCAGATTAATGACCCAAACAGAAGAAAGCCCATCAGAACAAAGACCTTGCAGGTCCAGCTATTGTGGAAACAGTCTACTGTTTGGGGCCATATTTGCATTTTATGGAGATCTTCCTACTGAGATTTCCTGGGGGGAATGAGAGGGGAGATGGGCTGCCAGGAGCCCAGGTGGGGGCCCTGACCAGCAAGATGAGAGACAGGGAAGGAGAGGCACAGAGAGGCTCTCCAGGAGGTGGGCCAAACAGTGTGGAGAGGACACTGACCTGAGGACCTCGCACAGCAAACTAAGGAGATTTTGGAGCACCATCCCCTATTAAAAAATCTCCCTGTTCAGTGAAGAGGTCACTTGGAGCAAAGCCTATGATGAGAAAAACCCTGTGGGGCTAGTTGCAGTTCGCTCGGTGATAGCTTTATGTTTGGGGGTTCATGTTTTATGTAGTGTCTGGAAGGAGAGGATTACCACCCGAAGGTTGGTAATCCTTCTGGATTTTTTTCTTCTGGAGACAATTTTATGCCCCTGGTGTTGAAAGAAAGGTGATTTTTTTTTCCCTTAGGGGAAAATGATCTGTCCTGTAGGAAATATGACTCTGGAGAGTTGACATCACAGCAACAGAGCAGTCAAAGTTCACTGCTGCTGGACAGAAATGCGTGGTACTCCTGTCTGCTTCCCCGGCCCCTCACCCCCCAGGTGTGCAGGAGCCTTACAAACCACGCAGCTTCTTCTAGTTTGATTTTCCACTTAATGCTAATTGGTATCACTACGTCTGATTTAATTTTGTCTGCTTTGAAGAGCTGATGTTCCTCGGAGCATTTGTCAGGTACCAGATGCTCTGCAGGATTCTACACTCGCCGGCTCCCTGGCCCCCCTGACTTCCCCATGGCCATCCTTGCCACCCACTTGTACCTTTTGCAGATCCCACAGTAGGAGGAGGGGTAGATTATTTTGTTCTTGACAAAGGCAGGAAAGGATGGAGGGTCCAGATTTTCCTCTGCGCCCACAGCTCTGCAGTGGGTGGCGCTGGCTGTAGCCTGGGCAGAGGAGTCCTGCGGGCTGCATCCTGCACCCGTCCAGCAGCCCTGGGTTGGATAGGAAGGAGACTTGGAAACACCCAGGCCTGGCAGCATCCCCATTATGGTGGGTGAACTTCTGGTCCTCCCTCCCTATCATGGTCCCAGAACTTTCCTTCTGGGGAAGACACTTTGTGACTGCTAGAAACACAGCCTGTGATAAGGGAGGCTCGTTTCCCAATTTCTGCCCAAACATCATAACTTGTGTCAGACTTCTGAGGAAAACTGATGACCAACAGAGACACTGGAAATGGGATGTCATTGAAGAAAGATGGCTCTTCTATGGCAAATTCGATATAAACCTATCTGCAGCTTTGCACACCTGTGACTGGGGAGTCCACTTTCCAAAGACACGCAGTGAGGTTTCATTAGGCCGGAGACGCCCATCACTTTGTGTGCATTGGGGGTCTCCCAGCAGGGTCGCATTTCCCTCATCTGCTTCAGTACTGAGATTCCTTCTGGAAGTGCAAAGACATAAAAGCCACGCTTAGGAAATTAGACTGTAAGTACCGGCAGGGAAGCTATTGTTGGCTAAAATCCACCTTCCGATTGATTTAAAAAACAAAAAAGGATTTGGGGGTATGGTGTTAAGAATATAACTCTGATAAAAGACATGAGGTGAGGCAGAGTGTTGAAATGACAAAGGAACACATAATTGTGCAGGATGCCTAAATTCTTGAGAACCCTACATTTGTACACAAGCAGCTGATAGAGCCGAGAAAAATCTCTCCAATCTGGTAATGAAGCCTGGTCTCCTAAGAACCTTTTCTCCCAGTAATTGGTCACCTGCTCCTTCATTACTGCATTTTCTCACAAGTAATAAGGCTGAACTTCTTTAGAAGTAGTCTGTGGCTTTTTCATGCCGCCCAATTATTCTGAGTCTGTGACTTTATGGAGCAGAGAGCTGCGCAAACGAGGGTATTGCTCTTTGAATCTCAGCAGGCCAAGGCCCGAAGCACTTTAAGCCACAGCAGGCTTGACATCCTGGCATTTGCCATGCCCCGTGCTGGCAAATCTCTGCTTTCTAATTTGCCTCACTGGGCCCCTCTGCCATCAGATCTGCACACGTGCACCTGCCCTGGATTTCCTGCCCACCCTGGAAGGTCTGGGAGTTCTCACTGTACAGCTTCTTCTAATCTTACTACGCTGGCACTGCTACCTCTGGGATTAGAGGTGCTACCTCCTGCCTGAAGGCCAAGAGAAGCCCAGGCTGCTGTCTCCACTCACTGTGCTGTCCTCTGGGTAATGATGGCTGGTCTCATCCTGATTTGCAGAAGCTGTGGCAGGCATGATGCTGCCAGCCTCCCTGGAGATAACTCAGAGCCCTGGGAGATTTCATCTCCACCTGCCATCCTTCCTTAGAGACTTCGCTCTGGTTCCATGAGCCGAAGTTAATTGCACTCTAAGCAGCATTTTATCTGGTACTCAAGAGTTGGGCTAAAAAAAATGTACAGTGCGTTCAAAGCATCTTTCGTGGAAAAATGCAGTGCTTTTTGACTACATCGTGCTTGGGGAAAATGTTAAACAAGATTAGTTAACAAGGGTAGATCTCCCTTCCAGTTGACATAATGTGTCTACGCTAAACCTAAAATGATTCAAAACTATGTCAAACTCTTTAGTAAATATTTCCCAACAGTCATTAGTATTTGTAGATTCCAGCATTAAAAAAAAAATGCCTAAGTCATTTTTGTTAAGAAGATTAAATTATTAAAATGCATGTGCTGGCATGATTCACAGAGCATGCTGCTATCGAGAAGAGGTAGCTCCCCTCAGACGAAAACTGTAGTTACTCCAAAATGACTCACAGAAGCCAATGGAAAGGTTTCCTAGGTGAAGGAAGTAAATACATCTCTTTGCTCCTCAAGTCTAACTGGCCTCAGGAAATGAAGGAAGCCGCCTGCCGAATTGGAAGCTGTGGAGGATTCAGTCCCCAGCATGGCGAGTGGCATGCACCGGGGATGGTTCTGCCTCCTCTTACTCTTCTGGGTGGGGCTGTCCCCATTGCTCTGATTCAACAATGAATTATTTGATATTTTGCTCCACTTTTGTATGTAGGTGTAGCCAATGCATGATTTCTGGGGAAAATGATGCAATCCAAATCTCTTATTCTTTTTCCTTACTGGGAACAAATCCTCTGGCATCTTCGGCTTGAAGCCCAGACCTAGATCCCTTTATTACAAAAGCCAGAGCCATGACACCTCCGCAGACTAGCCATGGTTGAGCTGAAGGTAAGCACATTGACTGGTGTCATTAAGAAAAGAACGTGAAGTAGTAGGATACATCACTGAGCAGACCGCTAAATTGGTTGCAGTTGGAACTGAGAACCTTTCCACCGTGTTTCTGTGTTGATGGTCAGGGAGGAACTGACTCGTCATTCCTCTTACTGAATCTCCTTCCCAGGAAGTCACCATGCAGGACACTTGGTGTCAACACCTTGCCACTCTGCTGTACAGATCTACTAATGGCCAATAATTGGTCCTTGCATGTCACAAGGATGTTGGGAAATTAATGCAACAATACATGGGAAATGATTTCAGAACTTTGGATACAGGCACTTTATATAAAATCCCATCCACTGAGGAGGCCTCTGACCTTTCACAGGTAATCGGTTTGTTCCATTACAGGGAGGCCTATGTCTTTTATGGACTCATACCTTTCACAGATCTTGCCCAGCTTTCACAAATCTTCCCCCAAAATGTTAGCTGCAAGCCTGATGTTCAAGTGGGGGACCCATTGAATCAGGGGTTGGAACTAACCCCATGTGCCTAACTTCTGCAGGCCCTTTGCATTTTCCCCAATGCTAATCCATGTGGAGATAAACTCATGCCGATCCACTCTGGACAGATTACACATCACACACCACTAAAATCTAATCAAGTTTTGGAAAAGTAGAACCGGTTTCTAAATTTTAGAAAGACGTACATTATTTCGGCTTTTTTTTTCCCTCTCATCTCAAATAGAATTGCAAGGTAGCTAGAGGGAGTCCTTAGGGGTTGGTTCTCTTCTCGCTGCCTGGTCATCTCTGTTTTCTGTCCCCGATCATGGATTGCACTGCTGAGCAATTACTGGAGCTTTCTAACCATGTGGAGTGTGCATGTTTTGCCAGATTGGCAATTGCTTAGACATATTCTCATAAATTGTATCATTTTGGAAAGTCATATAACTACTAGCATGCATATCTAGGTTTCTACTGGATTTTAAATAACTTTAGGGGGCTGTTAAGAGAGAAACAAGCTTAAATCAAATAGCAAATAATAGCACTTTATTTCGGAGTTTTATTTGCAAGGTTTGGTCTTATTTTAATCATAAAGAGGGTGATAGGATGTGTTTGTGTACAGTCATGTGCCCTTGAGCGGTCCATTAACAGTGGGGCGGTCCTACGTTCCCAGTTTCCCAAAGCCTCCTGAATTTTGAACTATTGCCATCACTAGCTTAAGGCTGCCAGTAGCATTCCACAGGGGGAGGAGAACATCAGAAGGTAGATATAGTCCTTGGAGAATTCAGAAAAACTGAAAATTCTTCTAAACTTCTTTAAAGTTATGCGAGCTGCTAGAAGCATTCATCAAGATTTCTCCTTCCCAATTTTAATTTAGCAGCATCGATTATCAATTGTGCTGTTATTGGATAATTATGCTCATTCATGTGGCATCATAGATTTCAAAAGTTAAGACCTAATGCCTAGTATGATGATCTGTCCTTGTTCGCAGGGCACACCACCATTTGAATCAAATCCTTCCCAGGTGGGGGGTAAATGAATAAAGCAGATAAGGCGGTGTTGCTCTGGTTGGAGAGGAGGTCAAGGGTCTTGGCCTCCCCTCCCTGCCCCTCATCACAGAGCCTGAGGAGCAGGGTCACAGGCCCTTGGTGAGAGTTCCCTTAACCCAGGGCTTCATCCCAACATCCCTCTGAGGCCTGGTCCACTGCACTGTCCTGCTCTAGTTGAGACCTCATTCTGCAATTGGCTGACTATTCTTATTAAAAAATAAAAATTATTCTTATCAAGTAAACGAAAATACAGCTTTTAGTAGTTACATAGTTAAAGAACCCACCTTCTGATCTGGCATCCAAAGAAAGGCATAATGTGTTGATATGCTAAGTGCAAAGCTTGGTGATCTGAAGAACTATAGTTTGGGCCACATTTTATCCAAAATGTGGACTACACCCTGCACCTAGACGTGCTCAGAGACAAGACAGCACATTTTCCATGAATCAGATCTCAACGCTAATTGACAGGAGGTCATACCTCACCTGTCTACACTCTTGGTCCTAATCGGATCACTGCTGATTCCAGAGTCAGAACAATAAGACAAAGCCAATGCTTCCTTTAACAGGAAGAAAAGGGTGACACATTGATGGAAATGTCTGACTTAAAGTCGTATTGTGCATCTCTGCTGTTATCAGAGTTTTTTCTGTGATTTTTGCTTTTTTTCTTAATTTTTTCAGTTATCCCAAAGCCTCTCCTCCAAGTTAGACCCTGGTCCATTCCTGCAGTCATATACACATAGGAACCAAGATCATCAGCTGAGACCCCAGGCAGCCCTGGAGAGAGAGAGGTCATACTTCCTTCTGTGGGAGAAGCTTCTCTAAAAATCTTTCTCCCTGCTCAGGGAGAGCATTGATGGGATCAGTCTTGCCACAAAAACACAAAAACATAAGGTGCCATGCACATCCTTGGCCAGTGCCCCTAAGAGGCATCTCATGTATGCAGAGTTCAAGTACTGGGCCTGACCCCAGGATGCATTGCAGCTGGACACTGGGCACAGCAATGTCACTGAATTAAGTAATGACAGTGAGTGTCCTTACCTTGTTCCTGATTTTTGGGGAAAAGCATTCAATATCTCACCATTAGACATGATACTGGCTGCAAGTTTTTTGTAAATGCCCTTCATTTGTTGAGTACAGGGAATCTCAACCTAGGCTCAAGGCTAGGGCTGCTGAGAGTTCTTTTTAAAATATGTTATCATGAATAGATGTTAAATATTGTTAAAACTTTTTTTTCTGCATGTAGTAAACTGGTCATGTCTTCTATTCTTTCTCGTTCTTTCTCCAGTTAAAACTTAATCATATTTGCTCAATATTGGAAACAGTAGTATGTGTCACAAGAAATATTTCTGTGATTAGGAAGTTCATTGCAGTCCAACTAGTTTACTCAAGCCTTATTTTTCATAATCTGTAAATAATGTTAGCATTACTTTGGCATTACAATAAATGGTAAGGCTATTTAGAAGTGATTATGCTAGTTTAGGTGCCTGCATAACAAAACCAACTTATTTACATTATTGGTACATAGGATAAGGAAACTCCACACACAGTCTCCTGCATTTTGCAAACCAGTCTGACACATTCCATATTACAATTACACTTGTTTTGGAGTCAAAACTTATACAATCAATACACTAATAAACTATTTTGCAGAGCTTATTTTAAGAAGCATATTACTAAATGCTTATTTATTATTTATTTATGATATAGTTGACATATAATAATATATTAGCTTCAGGAATGCCACGTGGTGATCTGGTATTTGTCTGCTTTGCAAACTGATTGGCATAAAAGGTCTAGTTCACACCCATCACCATACACAGTTACAAAAAAGAATTCCTCATGGGAACGACTTTTAAAATGTACTCTCAAAAAAAAAAAAAATAAATAAAAAAAAAATAAAATAAAATGTACTCTCTGGGGATCCCTGGGTGGCTCAGCAGTTTGGTGCCTGCCTTCGGCCCAGGACATGATCCTGGAGTCCTGGGATCGAGTCCCACATCAGGCTCCCTGCATGGAACCTGTTTCTCCCTGTCTGTGTCTCTGCCTCTCTCTCTCCCTCATGAATAAATAAATAAAATATTTTAAAAAAATAAAATAAAATGTACTCTCTTAGTAACTTTCAAATATACAGTACTCTATTTTTTTTAAAGATTTTATTTATTTATTCATAGAGACACGGGCGGTGGGGGGGAGGGCAGAGGCACAGGCAGAGGAAGAAGCAGGCTCCGTGCAGGGATCCTGACAGGGGACCCCATCCAGGGTCCCCAGGATCACACCCCAGGCTGCAGGCAGCGCTAAACCTCTGTGCCACCAGAGCTGCCCCTCTATTGTTAATTATAGTTACCCTCCTGTACATTACATCCCCATGACTTAATTATTTTACACTGGAAATTTCTACTATTTGACGCCTTTCACCCATTTTACCCATTCCTCTCCATGCCGCTGCCTCTGGCAACCACATATCTGTTCTCTGTAACCTTGAGCTTGGTTGTTTGTGGGAGTTAGATTGCACATATAAGTAAGTCACATGATATTATTCCATTGTGTGTGTTTGTGTGGATACCATATTTTTCTGATCTATTCATTATCGATTAACATCTAGATTCATCTGTATCTTGAACATTGTAAATAACAATGCAATAAACATGGGTGTGGATAGATCTTTGTGAGTTAGTGTTTTCATTTTCTTTGAATACATACCCAGAAATGAAATTACTGAATGTCATGACAGTTCTACTTTTAAGTTTTTTGAGGAATCTCTGTACTATTTTCCATAGTGGCTGCACCAATTTACCTTCCCACCAACAATGCACAAGGGTTCCCTATACTCCACATCCTCACCAACACTTGCTATTTCTTTTTTTTTTTTAATAGCCATTTTAGCAGGAGTAAGGTGGTATTTCATGTGGTTTTGATTTGCATTTCCCTGGTGACAAGTGATGTCAAGCACCTTTTCGTCTAGCTATTGGCCATCTGTTTATCTTTGGAAACATTTCTATTCACATCCTCTGTCAATTTTTTAAAGGATTTTTCGTTTGGTCCTATTGAGTTGTATGAATTCTCTCCTAACACCATTTATTGAAGCGACTGTCTTTCCCCCATTATATATTCCTGGTTCCTTTGTTGTAAATAGATCATATAAGCATGGATTTATTTCTGGGCTCTCTCTTCTGTTTTATCTATGTGTCTGTTTTTATGCCAGCACCATACTGTTTTCACTACTGTACCTCTCTAATATTTTGAAATCAAGAAGCACAATACCTTCAGCTTTTCTTTCCTTTCTCAAGATTGCTTTGGCTATTTGAAGATCTTTGTAGTTCCATACAAATTTTAGGATTGTTTGTTCTATTTCTGTGAAAACACGGCATTGCAATTTTATCAGGGATTGCACTGAATCAGTTAATTGCTTTGAAGAGTATGGACATTTAGCAATATTAATTCTTTCAATCCATAAATATGGAATATCTTTTCATTTATTTGTGTCTTTTCAATTTCTTTGATCAATGTTTTATAGTTTTCAGTGTACATGTCTTTCACCTTTTTGGTTAAATTTATTCCTAGGTATTTTATTATTTTTGATGTAATTGTAAATAGGATTTTTTTCTTAATTTCTATTTCTGAGGGTTAAATATTGATGTATAGAAAGTTTTTTTTTATAAGTTTATATCCTGCAATTTCAATTCTTTATTCTAAATTTTCTTAGAATAAATTTTTTATTCTAACAAATGTTTCAGTGGAGACTTTAGGATTTTTTATATATAGTATCATGTCATCTGCAAATAGTGAGTTTTACATCTTCCTGTCTAATTTGGGAGCATTTTTTTTCTTTTACCTGCCTAAGTGTTCTGGCTACGGCTTCCAATACTACACTGAATAATCCGTGGTGAGCATGGATATCCTCCTTGTCTTGTTCCTGATCTTAGAGAAAAATCTTTTAGGTTTCACCATTGTGTATGATGTTAGCTGTGGGCTAACATGGTCTTTATTATCTTGAGGCATGTTCCCTCTAGATCTATTTTGTGGAGAGTCTTCATTATATATGGATGTTGAATTTTGTTAAATGATTTTTCTGCATCTGCTGAAATGATTATATGATTATTATCCTTCATTTTGTGAGTGTTGTGCATCACATGAAGTGATCTGTGGATTTGAACCATCCTATCATCCCTAAAATATATTCCACTTGATCGTGGTGCATGATCCTTTTAATGTACTGTTGAATTGGATTTGCTAATATTTTGTTGATTTTTGCATCTATGTTCATTACTGACACTGACCTGTATTTTGTTTCCTTCTTGTATTCTAATCTAGTTTTGGTATCAGAGTCATGCTGACTTTATAAAATGAATTTGGAAGTGTTTATCTGCTCCCATTTTTTTGGAAAAGTTTGAGGAAGATTGGTATTAATTCTCTGAATGTCTGATAGACTTCACCAAGGAAGCTGTTCCATGACTATTGTTTGTTGGGAGATTTTTGATTACTGATCCAATATCCTTACTAGTAATCTCTTGGTTTAGATGTTCTATTTCTTCATGAGTCAATTTGGTAGGTTGTGCATTTTTAAGAATTGGCCCATTTATTTTAGGTTGTCCGATTCATTAGCATAGTATTCATAGTATTTGCTTATGATCCTTATGATTTCTATGTATCAGTAATAACGTCTTCTCTTCCATTTCTAATTTTATTTGTATCATCTTTCTTTTTCTTTTCTTAGAGAGGATGGCTTGAATTGTGTCAATTTTCTTTATTTTTTGAAAAAATCAGCTTTTAGTTTTATTGATCTTTTCTATTATCTTTTTGCTGGATGTTTTCTATTTGTCCTATTTGAATCACGAATCAACAGCATGGTCCACTCAACTTTTATAAATCCACCAGGAGTACTAATTTTACTTTGAAAATTTTCTGTGCTTTCTATGTGTATCATTAATCCTACTGTAGAGCCACAACTCAATAAAAAGGTATTACCGTTGATCTTATTCCATCAACACCAAAAACGAACAACCACATTTATCCAAGGTACATGTAGATACCTTTGTTTCATTTAATTAAAATATTTCTGGCACTGATCTCTTCCTTAGTTAGATGACCATTCCCTTCCGCTTGTGCACATCTATTCCCCAATTATTTCATTCAAATTGTGCACAAGACACCAGTATGTCTAACAACCTGGCTTCCCTTTAGTATCCACAGCATAAACAAACAAAGAAAATAAGTAGACAGGAAATAACAGGAAAATAAATAGAAGAATTAAAACAGGCTGCTAAATCAAGACACATGATTTCCCCCCGCCCCCATATTCCCCCAGGTAAAACCAAAGAAAAGAAAGCAAAAACCAATTTAAAAACCAAAGGAAGCAAATATTGTTTAATCTGGTGGTTAAGTGTAATTTACTTTAATTTTATATTTGTAGTGGCGGGAAAATTACAAAAATTAGTAAGTTTCCATATTAGTTGTCATTGAGCATGGTCTTCTTTCTCAGAGGAAAAGGAAGAGAGCTAGAATATTATTTGTATTTGGGAAACTGAATTCAAATTCCAAAACTATCAGTCAAATTTTTCTTTTACTTGAGCCTCAGTTCATGTCTTTACCAAGGTTATTCTGAGGTATAAAATGTTTGAGAAAATGCATCATAAAAATAAAATGCAAAAAATAATGCAATTAAAGTAATAGTTATTTTTAATTTTATATGCCCTGTTTAAATTATTTGGGCAGCTGTAATAGTGTGCTTATCCTGAGAACCACATTATTTGAAGTTCACAAATCCCGTCACTCTTAAAAATATTAGTAATTACACTGATGCAGTAGGAAAGTACTATTTCCTTTAAGCTGCAAGACTTCATGGGGCTGAAACAGGAGATACTACTACTTGATTCTGGCTCTAGTTACAAGCCAGTTAGCAACATTACACGTCCCTGTTTTATTTCCTTAGGCACAGGATAAATGGCCATTTGGATGCGTACAGTAGCCTTTCACCAATTCCCATTTGCAGTTATAGTGCATACCCCCTGAAATTCCTGCCAAGAATTGCCTTCCAGCTTTTGGATTCAAAGATACAAATGCAATTACAAAGGATTAAAAAATAATAATTTCATGTTTTCCTCATTGTGGTAGATGGGTTAGTGTAACTAACTTTGGTGATCTTATGAACATCATTCCCACAGGGGGAAAAATTTTAAAAAACCTCTTATACAAGTTTTTTTTTCCTTTGACTTGCATTATCTTTACTTCAAAAAGTACTGCTAGTTTCCATTTTCAGTAATAATAGAGTAAGTTAGTTCATACTGGGCTGATTCTAAGACATGTAACTACAAATTTAAAAAAAAAAACATATATATCTGAAGGCATTAAAGAGCAAGCAAAAGCAGGAAGTCAACAATTAGAGTGACAATTCTCCAGTTTTTTTCATGGTGTCTGTTTAAAGAGGTGGCACTAGTCACCCTTGCAGGGGAACTATGATGAAAAATACTGAGTCTCTCTGGCTTTAAGTATGAGAGAGAATAATATGTGGCAAACTTAGCTGCTAGAAAAAGGGCAGTGGTAATCTAGGGAGTCATGGAAGTAGAGACCCAAATTCTCCATTTTAAGTTTTTCAAATTGCTGATTAATTACTAAATTATGTATAAATGGAGCAGAATCTAAGCACCTGTTTGAACTAGGCTTAAAAGTAGTCAGCTGGATGTGAGCTTGTACTGAAGAGACAGATTTTGCTGTTTGTGTCCAATTAAAATCACCTGGTAAAACAAACGAATCAAAAACCCAACAATCTTTCCCAGACAATAACAGAATCTCTGCAATATAGCTTTTACCCTGTCCAGGATATGTTCCCAGATCACTTGATATACGAAAAAAAAAATTTCCTATTATTAAGAGAAAATCAACGGAGACATTGACCCAGAGAGTTTACAGATGTGGGAATTAGGAGGCAATGATTTGAAAGCTGCTATTATAACTATGCTCAATAAGATAAAGGAACTATGCTCATAATAAATTTAAAAAGGAAATATTTTCAGAGGAAAAAAAGACATTAGAAAGAAGGAATAAAAATTCTAAAAGTGAAAAATTCAATTTCTTAAATAAACATACGATACCTTTAAAAATTGTCAACTGATGGCCTTAACACTGGAATAGAGATGATATAGGAAAGAGACAATGAATTTAAAAATGAGTTGTTAGAAACTATTTGATCTGGGAAGCAGGGAGAAAAAAAAAGATTTCTAGGGCAAGATGCAGATCTTCAGTGTTTATGAAACAGTATCAAAAGGTATAACAAGGCAGCTGGAAAAAATAGTAATACGTTGTGTTCCTGTCTTTCCTATTTTCTCCCAAAGCAGTGTGGAATAAGAAGGGGAAATAAAACTACATGAGGGATCCCTGGATGGCTCAGCAGTTTAGCGCCTGCCTTTGGCCCATGGTGTGATCCTGGAGTCCCAGGACCGAGCCGAGCCCCACGTCGGGCTCCCTGCATGGAGCCTGCTTCTCCCTCTGCCTGTGTCTCTGCCTCTCTCTCTCTCTCTCTCTCTGTCTCTCTCTCTCTGTCTCTCATGAATAAATAAAATCTTTAAAAAAAAAATAAAACTACATGAAAACCATGTCCTCAGAATAACTTGCCTAAACTTCAAAATATCTTTAAGTAAACAAGGAAAAAAATCAATAAATTTCAGTCTGTGATTTCTTATGTTTTCACCTTACTTCTGAATTTAACAAGGCCACTTAAAAGGCTTTTTGATGAGCAACAACAGAATAAAAATAAACTCTGAGAAAGAGAGAAAAAGAAAAATATCAGAAGATGCAGTGGGATCTAAAACTATTGCCAGAAAGACTAGGTTCATATTATGTGCAAAAGTACTAAAAATGTGTCTGGGTAGATCAATCAGTGAGCCCCAGAGAAGAGACATACAGGTACACACTCTTTGAGGAAGCTTCTTCAAGACAGAGCCACTTTGGGAGAAAAAAGGTAAACAGGAAGGAAGAAGCTTGCTTTACAAATTAAGTGGAAAAAGGACCAAGCAAAAAAGGAATATTCAGAGTTCTGCAAAACAAAAGAAAATCGAAGAAATAAAGGATACACAATTTTTTTTTTCTCACTAAAAACGAAAAAACAAAGAACCCATTAAAGTATCTCGACTTGGCTAGACTGACAGATCAGGAAGCCTTTAAACTAGGAATCTTGTAAAATATCCCAAAGGTACAGAACTAACAAGGAAAAGATGAACCGACCCATACTGTGTTATCATCAGGCCTTAGAAAACAAAATTCAATACACTTCAACTGAAAAAATCCTCCTCCCAGAAATAATAATGGACAGAATAAAACTCAGAGACAAAATTTCCGTGGAAATAAATATATGCAAACAAACATCTGAGTTCATTGAAAAAAAAAATTGAATTGAAAATTGAAAAGCAAAGAACAGACATGGACAAAAATGAAGAAGTAATGAAAAGAGAGTTGATTAAAATCAGAAAAGAAAAGGAAGCAAAAGACAATTATGTTTGGTTGAGAAAGAATATAAAAAATATAACAAGATACATAAAATTATAAAATATTCTGACAAAGGTAAGACTAAATATGTCAGTCATCTCAGTAAATGTGAATGGACTTAACCCACCTATCAAAAAGAAAAGAGATATTTTCAATCTATTTTATCAAGAAAGACCCAGTTAGATGTTCTGTACAAGAGACAAAACTACAAGAAATTATTCCAAGGGGCTAAAAACCAAGTGGACAAAGTTATACAAAATGAATGGAAGCTCAAAGGGAGCAGTTACCCTGACACCAAACTAAGTAAGTTTTGGGCAAAAAGCATGAAGAAATGTAATCAAGAAGCATACTTTCTTATACAAAAGCTGCAATTAAGTATTATGAATGTCTACAAACCAAGTCATATAGCAAACCACATTATAAAGCAGCAAATTCAAGAGATGGAAGGAAATACAGCTAGAGACATGCTAATAATAGAAGATGTTATTATTCTTCTCGCAGAACAAGGCAGATCAAGTGACCAAACAACTTGTAGGAGGTTAGAAACCTAACCAACATTATCAATATGATAGATCTTATGAACATTTGTAGAATCCTATACTCTGGCATTATAGGTGCTCTTATACCTCACATGTGCATGAAATGTGTGTGTGTGATCATATAGAAGACATCTGCACGTTCTGATCAATAAAACTAGAAACTAAAACACAAAGGCCTTTCCAACTGGAAAATAATAAACCTTCCACTGAACAACCCTTGGGTGAAAGAGGAAATTAAAGCTGAAGTTACAGAATTTTCTAAAACTAAAATGATGAGAATACCACACACCAGAAAGCAATGATCAGGGGGAAATTAATAGTACTAAACACTATCAGCATGAACATTTACATAATTAAAGTTAACGAATTAAATTCCCAGCTTAAAAAAATTAGACAAAGACAACAAAATAAACCAGAAGAAGGCATGAGGAAGGAAATAAAAATAAGAACAATTAGTGATGTGGAGAATATAAAGCAGCAGACTTAATTAGTGAGAAATGCTGGGTTTTGGAAATATTTATAAATAGACAAATTGCCAGCCAACTTGATTAAGAAAATAGGGATAAGGCCAAACATAAAAAATAAGAAATGATAAGGACATTATCACTGGAAAAAAAAAATATATATATATATCTCCCCAAATAGTACTTTGACCTCTATGAAAATAAATGTGAAAATCTAAGTGAAGTGGTTAAGCTCTTCTGTCATATAAAATGATTTGCTGAGCCTAATTCTGGACTCGATCCTAGGACCCGGGGATCACGGCCTGAGCCCAAGGTAGACCCCGCCACTCAGGCGTCCCAAGAGAGTGCTTCTATTTAGAGTACCAATCCTCTTTAATCCAACTCCACTGAAGGAACTCTCTGGTATTCAGGCCACAGACAGGTACCAAAGCCACTCTTTGTGTCTAAGGAGCTTCTTTGGAGCAGAGAAAGACCTTGAATGTTTGGGATCATTAAAATGAAATGATAGTAGTGCTACATACATTTGGTTTGTCCAAACTTTTGATTTATTGGAAATTTGCTTGAATCCTCCCTGGGAAAGAGAAATAATGCATCTCAGGAAGGCATTGCGGCACACTGCTGCATTTTTAAAAGGCTGCTTAATTTTTTATGTAGAGCAGCCTCACTGAATGCCAAGGTTGTGGGGGCTGGCAGGACTCCATGTTCTGTTCTTCCAGGAGTTTTGAATATCAATGAAGGATTATGTATGAAAATATCTGATGGACTGTTTTATACCTTTGGGCATGGGGTAGAGCCAGAACAATTTAAGTAACTGTATTAATAGTTAAAGGGAACATAAGAGTTATGGCTACTGATGAAGGAGCCCTTTGTGATTAGCTAACATTGACTTCAGCTTTGATGGTCACCCAGGACCACACACCTGAAATGACCAGGCTGTCGTTGCTTGCATCCATCAGTAATCAACATCCTATTAATAAAAGCCCATTCTTAATGTTTTTCTTTATTGAAATGTGACTTGTCAAACGTTATAAACATAGGAGAAGCCTCAGAATCCAAATGGCAGTGAGTCAACTCCCAGAATAAATCAGCTGTACCCTCCTCTCACAAATGTCAACATCATGAGGCATCAGAAAGACCACAAATGAAAGGTTGGTATCTGCTGCTGGAGGCACACTCCAGTCCCACAGTTAATTTATAAATGCAATGAATTTGGGGGAAAAAAAAGTAAAGGGACAGACTTATGAACATATAGAACCTTCTGAAAGATGATGGCCCTTGCCGCTCACGGATGAAGCCTCAAGCACTTTAGTGGGACTTGAATGAGAGAGCTTTGTGCCTTGCTTTCTGCAACTTACACACAAACCACGTGTGTAAGAGTGTGTCCTCCCAGGAGAGAATGTCCAGCCCAAAGGGTAGTATTAGCAAATCAGACATGACCAGAACGGAGCAGCAGCTTAGGCATGACTGAGGGACATTGCCAGAGGAGCCATCCGCTTCCTGTGAGCTCTGAAGCAAACAAAGTGAGCAAGACAACTATTGAAAATTTTCAAAACTTAAGGTAAGGTACACAGCTAGGTTAAATGATCTGGAGGTGAGCTTTCAGCTAAAGCAGCATATTCCTCATAAGGGTTTAACTCAATAACTTCAATTTATGCTTCGTTTCAAACTCAGGCTTGACCCACCTTAATCTCATCAACACTCATGATGGCGCCTCTAAACTGGAGCTTCCTGTCCCCCTGCCAGTTCTTTTCTGTCAGCCTGCCTCCAGCCCTCCCAACCTGAGCCTTGGAGGTCATTCCATTTTCTTGGGCTTTTCCACCCACTGCGATGATCTCCAGCCGGGATCACAGTAGCTATGCCTGTCTTATCTACAATCATTATCTGTTGACTGCCAGATATTTCTATCAGGACAGTCCCCAATCCCGAGGGACCCCAGGTCCCTCCTCTCTAGGGTTCTGGCAAATAAACCAAAACGTATAAACTGCAGCACATTTAGTTCCTCTGCAAATTTATAATTTCTAGTATCATCTGTTACTACAGTTTTGCTCAGCATATAAAAGTCAATCTATGTCATGGGTTATTTTATTTTATTTTTTAGTTCCCTAGTAATTCCAGCTGCATGTCTTCATATCCTCCAATTCATGACCACTTTCCTTGCTCCTGGATTTCTTAAGATGAGCACGGACCTGAAAGTGTTTCCTCAAATTCCATTCTTCCAACTTCAGAAACGCTCTATGGTCTCCTTTTGCAATAGCTCCTCTTCCAGAGGAAGATCTCCAGTGATGCCTACTCTTTTCCACACACAGTTCTCTTCACCCTGTTTCCTCCTGTCAGCTCTGAAAATTTGCTCCATCCATTATCCCAGATATCACATATATCTCATCCCTCTCTCTCTGTTGACTCCTTTTACTCAGCCTAGAAAAGAAATCACTCACTTGCACAACACAGATATCCATTACCAGCTGAGTTTATGTCCACCTCAAAAAATAGAGTGCCTTAGATTACATTACCTTCAATAAGATTTTTAGACAGAGTTTTAATATTATTATATGAACCTGAAAATTGATAATCCATGTACGATTAATATAACTCTCAATCATAAAAGCAGAAGAAAATGCCCTTAGTTATTCTGGGAAAATATAAATTTCCAGCAGACACTCAATTTTAATACAAAATTTATAGGGTAGATTTTATTTGGACTGTGAAGTTGTTTATGGCTGAATGCTATATAATATCCGTTCACCTGTCATTTCAAAAATATTGCTTGCTGTTCCAGGAACACATATTTGAAAGTGCAAGAAAGTTATATATTCTGTTTGCTAATTTAATAAAAAATTCTTTGGTTTAAAGTGGCAGTACTCATACAATGATAAACATCAAAAACTGGAATTTCCAAGAGAACATATGGCTTAAAAAAAAGCAAATCTAAAGGAATTAATATCACCTGACCTACAAGGCAGTGAATCTTTCCTCAATTAATATATATTCATGTTTTTAAAAGTGAAATTTAAAAGTTAAAAGGTGAATTTCTCATTCTTAGCAAAGAATATATCATTGACATTTTCATCCATATAATGCTGAACTTTTATAAACATGCATTTCTTAGACTATTTTCAAATAACAAAATATAAAGGCATTGACTGGAACACACACTGATGAATGATATTCCTGTCAAAACAAGCCTGTTTTTAATTAGCAATTCTAATTTTTCTTTTTCATTTTCATTTGAAATCAATTGTCTTAGGTTTGTGGGAAGTTCTTAAGAGTGTTGTTTCTGCACTTTATTATTAAATATAGGAGAACCACTTTGTTATTTCAGTAACTGGAGTTTTTTTGTTTTATTTTTGAAATTTTACCATAAGATAAAAAGCCAACAAAAGAAGCTTTCATTTTTATTATTTTTTTAATAAATTTATTTTTTTATTGGTGTTCAATTTACCAAAATACAGAATAACACCCAGTGCTCATCCCGTCAAGTGCCCCCCTCAGTGCCCGTCACCCATTCACCCCCACCCCCCGCCCTCCTCCCCTTCCACCACCCCTAGTTCTTTTCCCAGAGTTAGGAGTCTTTGTGTTCTGTTTCCCTTTCTGATATTTCCCACACATTGCTTCTCCCTTCCCTTATATTCCCTTTCACTATTATTTATATTCTCCAAATGAATGAGAACATATAATGTTTGTCCTTCTCCGATTGACTTACTTCACTCAGCATAATACCCTCCAGTTCCATCCACGTCGAAGCAAATGGTGGGTATTTGTCATTTCTAATGGCTGAGTAATATTCCATTGTATACATAAACCACATATTCTTTATCCATTTCTTTCGATGGACACCGAGGCTCCTTCCACAGTTTGGCTATTGTGGACATTGCTGCTAGAAACATCGGGGTGCAGGTGTCCCGGCATTTCATTGCATCTGTATCTTTGGGGTAAATCCCCAGCTGTGCAATTGCTGGGTTGTAGGGCAGGTCTATTTTTAACTCTTTGAGGAACCTCCACCCAGTTTTCCAGAGTGGCTGCACCAGTTCACATTCTAACCAACAGTGCAAGAGGGTTCCCCTTTCTCCACATCCTCTCCAACATTTGTGGTTTCCTGCCTTGTTAATTTTCCCCATTCTCACTGGTGTGAGGTGGTATCTCATTGTGGTTTTGATTTGGATTTCCCTGATGGCAAGTGATGCAGAGCATTTTCTCATGTGCATGTTGGCCATGTCTATGTCTTCCTCTGTGAGATTTCTGTTCATGTCTTTTGCCCATTTCATGATTGGATTGTTTGTTTCTTTGGTGTTGAGTTTAATAAGTTCTTTATAGATCTTGGAAACTAGCCTTTTATCTGATACGTCATTTGCAAATATCTTCTCCCATTCTGTAGGTGGTCTTTTAGTTTTGTTGACTGTATCCTTTGCTGTGCAAAAGCTTCTTATCTTGATGAAGTCCCAATAATTCATTTTTGCTTTTGTTTCTCTTGCCTTCATGGATGTATCTTGCAAGAAGTTACTGTGGCCGAGTTCAAAAATAGTGTTGCCTGTGTTCTCCTCTAGGATTTTGATGGAATCCTGTCTTGCATTTAGATCTTTCATCCATTCTGAGTTTATCTTTGTGTGTGGTGAAAGAGAGTGGTCTAGTTTCATTCTTCTGCATGTGGATGTCCAATTTTCCCAGCACCATTTATTGAAGAGACTGTCTTTCTTCCAATGGATAGTCTTTCCTCCTTTATTGAATATTAGTTGACCATACATTTCAGGGTCCACTTCTGGGTTCTCTATTCTGTTCCATTGATCTATGTGTCTGTTTTTGTGCCAGTACCACACTGTCTTGATGACCACAGCGTTGTAGTACAACCTGAAATCTGGCATTGTGATGCCCCCAGATATGGTTTTCTTTTTTAAAATTCCCCTGGCTACTCGGGGTCTTTTCTTATTCCACACAAATCTTAAAATAATTTGTTCTAACTCTCTGAAGAAAGTCCATGGTATTTTGATAGGGATTGCATTAAATGTGTAAATTGCCCTGGGTAACATTGACATTTTCACAATATTAATTCTGCCAATCCATGAGCATGGAATATTTTTCCATCTCTTTGTGTCTTCCTCAATTTCTTTCAGAAGTGTTCTATAGTTTTTAGGGTATAGATCCTTCACCTCTTTGGTTAGGTTTATTCCTAGGTATCTTATGCTTTTGGGTGCAATTGTAAATGGGATTGACTCCTTAATTTCTCTTTCTTCAGTCTCATTGTTAGTGTATAGAAATGCCATTGATTTCTGGGCATTGATTTTGTATCCTGGCACTCTGCCAAATTGTTGTATGAGTTCTAGCAATCTTGGGGTGGAGTCTTTTGGGTTTTCTATGTAGAGTATCATGTCATCGGCGAAGAGGGAGAGTTTGACTTCTTCTTTGCCAGTTTGAATGCCTTTAATGTCTTTTGTTGTCTGATTGCTGAGGCGAGGACTTCCAGTACTATGTTGAATAGCAGTGGTGAGAGTGGACATCCCTGTCTTGTTCCTGATCTTAGGGGAAAGGCTCCCAGTGCTTCCCCAATGAGAATGATATTTGCTGTGGGCTTTGTCGTAGATGGCTTTTAAGATGTTGAGGAAAGTTCCCTCTATCCCTACACTCTGAAGAGTTTTGATCAGGAATGGATGCTGTATTTTGTCAAATGCTTTCTCTGCATCTAATGAGAGGATCATATGGTTTTTGGTTTTTCTCTTGCTGATATGATGAATCACATTGATTGTTTTATGAGTGTTGAACCAGCCTTGTGTCCTGGGGATAAATCCTACTTGGTCATGGTGAATAATTTTCTTAATGTATTGTTGGATCCTATTGGCTAGTATCTTGTTGAGAATTTTTGCATCCACGTTCATCAGGGATATTGGTCTGTAATTGTCCTTTTTGGTGGGGTCTTTGTCTGGTTTTGGAATTAAGGTGATGCTGGCCTCATAGAACGAATTTGGAAGTACTCCATCTCTTTCTATCTTTCCAAACAGCTTTAGTAGAATAGGTATGATTTCTTCTTTAAACGTTTGATAGAATTCCCCTGGGAAGCCATCTGGCCCTGGACTTTTGTATCTTGGGAGGTTTCTGATGACTGCTTCAATTTCCTCCCTGGTTACTGGCCTGTTCAGGTTTTCTATTTCTTCCTGTTCCAGTTTTGGTAGTTTGTGGCTTCCCAGAAATGCGTCAATTTCTTCTAGATTGCCTAATTTATTGGCATATAGCTGTTCATAATATGTTTTTAAAATCGTTTGTATTTCCTTGGTGTTGGTAGTGATCTCTCCTTTCTCATTCATGATTTTATTAATTTGAGTCTTCTCTCTCTTCTTTTTAATAAGGCTGGCTAATGGTTTATCTATCTTATTAATTCTTTCAAAGAACTAACTCCTGGTTCTGTTGATCTGTTCCACAGTTCTTCTGGTCTCAATTTCGTTGAGTTCTGCTTGAATCTTTATTAACTCTCTTCTTCTGCTGCCTATAGGATCTATTTGCTGTTTTTTCTCTAGCTCTTTTACGTGTAAGATTAGCTTTTGTATTTGAGTTCTTTCCAGTTTTTTAATGGATGCTTGTATTGTGATGTATTTCCCCCTTAGGACTGCTTTTGCTGCATCCCAAAGATTTTGAACGGTTGTATCTTCATTCTCATTAGTTTCCATGAATCTTTTTAATTCTTCCTTAATTTCCTGGTTGACCCTTTTATCGTTTAGCAGGATGGTCCTTAACCTCCACGTGTTTGAGGTCCTTCCAAACTTCTTGTTGTGATTTAGTTCTAATTTCAAGGCATTATGGTCTGAGAATATGCAGGGGATGATCCCAATCTTTTGGTATCAGTTCAGACCTGATTTGTGACCCAGTATGTGGTCTATTCTGGAGAAAGTTCCATGTGCACTTGAGAAGAATGTGTATTCAGTTGAGTTTGGATGTAAAGTTCTGTAGATATCTCTTCTTCTCAAGTTGTAGATATCTGTGAAATCCATCTGGTCCAGTGTATCATTTAAAGCTCTCGTTTCTTTGGAGATGTTTTGCTTAGAAGGCCTATCGAGTATAGAAAGAGCCAGATTGAAGTCACCAAGTATAAGTGTATTATTATCTAAGTATTTCTTCACTTTGGTTATTAATTGATTTAAATATTTGGGAGCTCCCACATTCGGGGCATATGTTGAGGATTATTAAGTCCTCTTGTTGGATAGATCCTTTAAGTATGATATAGTGTCCCTCTTCATCTCTCACTACAGTCTTCAGGGTAAATTTTAGTTTATCTGATATAAGGATGGCTACCCCTGCTTTCTTTTGAGGACCATTTGAATGGTAAATGGTTCTCCAACCTTTTATTTTCAGGATGTAGGTGTCCTTCTGTCTAAAATGAGTCTCTGTGGGAGAGAGGACTATTTCTGATTCTTTCTTTTGAGGTGAGGTTTTCCTTCTAGTCATTTTGCTTAGTGCAGAGTGGCCAAAAACAAGTTGTATTGGGAAAAGGAGCAAAAGAGAGGAGAGAAAGAAGTAAAGAAAAGAGAAAAAGAAAAAAAGAAGAAAAAAAGAAAAAAAGAGAAGAAGAAGAGAAAGAAAAAGAACGAAAGGAAAAAAAACGGGGGTGGGGGAAGCAAACAAATCAAAAAGAAAAAAAAACCACGGGGGAGTATCCTCTGATTCTGTATACTTTAAGTCCCTCGACTTCCCCTGGAACTTGTCCGTCTAGTTGGTCTTCTGGGGGAGGGGCCTGCTGTGCTGATTCTCAGGTGTTAGCACTTGGGGGAGCTGCTCTGCCCCTGCCTGGTGCAGGTCTCAGTGGGGGTTGTTTACCCCGTGAGGCCCCAGGAGGAACAGCCACAGTGGCTGGGCCAGCTCTGCAGCCCTGGAGTCAGCCCCTGCAGTCACTCTGGTGCTCTCTGTCTGCAGGGCCTGGAGGCTCCGGGGCGGGGCTGCTGATCTGCTCAGCTCGGGGCAGGAGCGTCCTCGCTGTCCTGGGCCCTCCCAGCCTCTGCCTGTCCCGGGGGAGGCCGTATCCTGGGCTGTGTCCCCTCGCCCTGTGCTCCGGGGCCTGCGCTGTTGGATTCGCGCTCCCGCCCAGCAGCCCCCTCCGCGGAGCCGCCGCCCGAGCCCCTCCGAGCTGCTCCGGGTCCCGCCGTGCGCGCTGCAGCCCTTAGGGAGCTCCGCGCACTCTCCCGGGGCGCAGGTGCCTGTTAGTGTCCCAGGGAGCCCGAGGGCATCCCCGCCCCCCTGGGTCCTGCTCTAACTCCCTGCGAGCCCCTTTCCGCCCGGGAAGGTTGGTGCAGCTCTTGCTCCTCCGGGACGGGGCTCTCCTGTCCTGGGGACACTCGCCCCCGCCTCAGCCTGGCTCCTCGCGGGGCCCCTCCCCCTTGGAGGCCTTTTGTTTCTTTATTCCTTTTTCCCCCGTTTTCCTACCTTGATAGAAGCGCGAACTCTTCTCACTGTAGCATTCCAGCTGTTCTCTCTTTAAATCTCAGGCCGAATTCGTAGATTTTCAGGATTATTTAAAGGTTATCTAGGTAATTTGGTGGGGACAGGTGATTTGGGGACCCTACTCTTCAACCATATTGCCCCTCCTCAAAAGAAGCGGGATCCCTGGGTGGTGCAGTGGTTTAGCGCCTGCCTTTGGCCCAGGGCGCGATCCCGGAGACCCGGGATCGAGTCCCACGTCAGGCTCCCGGTGCATGGAGCCTGCTTCTCCCTCTGCCTATGTCTCTGTCTCTCTCTCTCTCTCTTTCTGTGACTATCATAAATAAATAAACATTTAAAAAAAAAAAGAAGAAGCTTTTAGAGTTGACATAAAAAAATCTTTGTAGGCTCTTAAAAGTAAGAATGTGAATGATCATTTATCAACAAATATCTAAACACTGTGTTAATAAACAAAATTCAACTGAGTAAATGTAAAGATCTAATTGGCTTTGTTAAATGATTCATGAACAGGACAGCATTCCATCTAGCAAGCGGCGGGGAGTTCCAAAGAACTGTACAAAATGAAAGGTTTTTAAAGGCAAAGAGAGGGTACAAAGAAGGAAATTATAACTTAGGAAAGCATTGTTTCAGGCAAGCTCACCCTCCTAAGGGGAATAGGAGGGGTCTATCAGGGGATTACCTCCTGGTGTTGATAAGAGAGTTCCAGTTTGACTGGTTAAAGGTTACATCTCAGTGGGATGAGGCCAGCAGGGACGGGGGGGGGGGGGGGGGGGGGGGGGGGGGGCAGTGGGGGTGGTGAGGGAACATAGTGGTGACAGTTAGTTAGGTTGGATAGTAAGACTCCATTTACTGACATGGGTCCTTAACATAAGTGACATTATTTGGGGCCTGTGGTTTTCTTTTTAACAACTAGAACATATATGCTTTCTGACAATGGAAATTTCAGCACTTCAACTAAAGTGAAAAATTGAGGCAAATCACTAAGTCAGGAAGTTTGTTTACTTCCTGAGGATAATT
The DNA here is from genome assembly GCF_018345385.1 of Vulpes lagopus. Taxonomy (NCBI): domain Eukaryota; kingdom Metazoa; phylum Chordata; class Mammalia; order Carnivora; family Canidae; genus Vulpes; species Vulpes lagopus. Next base: position 151,463,314 of record NC_054825.1, read on the forward strand.
TGAATATTTCATGACTTAAAATTCCTCTCAATAAGAGGAAATAATATTCTTTAAATAGACTTATCAATAAGGACATGGAGAAGGTAAATTATATATTTGCTCATTTTACTTTTGTGCACCCATTTTCAATTGGTTTTATTACACAAATATAACTATATATTTTTTAAAATATACAATGGAATATGAAATATAATATTGACAATATGAACTCAATATAGAGAAAAAGAAAAATCCAAAATGTCTCCTTTTCCATCTTTTCTTGCACACAATCCCCCTCAGAGATAAGCTAGAAACCTAGCCCTTTTCCACCCTATACAACCAGCACACGAATCCACACCCCAGCACGATCTTACTGACACAATGTTCCTTCTCTTGCTATCTAGTTATCTAACTATCTTGCTTTAAAAAGGAAGCAAATAAAAATAAAATTTATTTATTTTCTCGGAGTTCTGGAGCCTAGAAGTCTAAGGTTCAGTTGTCAGTCGGGCTGGTTTCTTCTTAGTCTGAGGGGAAATCTGTTTCAGGTGTCTCTTAGATCCTGATGGTTTGCTAGCAATCTTTGGTGTCTCTTGGTTTGTAGACCTGTCAACCTGATCTCTGCCTTCACATTCACATGACATTCTCCTTGTGTGCATATCTGTCTCTGTGTCCAAATTCACCCTCTTTAATCAGGACACCAGTCATATTGGATTAGAGGCCCTCGCTACTCCCCTATGACCTCACCTTCACTCTATCTACATGTCTCATTTTTGAATAAGGTCACTTTCTGAGATCAACAAATTTGGTGAGAATCACAATTCCACATAGGACTCTCACCATGTGTTACTTTTATGGAGAGAACAGAACTGATGCATAACACATCATTGTGCCACCCACATATGGTCAGCCACCTGTATATAGGCCAGCCACCTATCTGTGCTTGTCCTGAGCAATGATGGGACTGAGCAAGTGTGGGGCAGATTCCTTGCAGCTGTTGCAGAGTCCATCAGAAAAACAGTTGGAGCATACATGGTAATGAAGGAGGAGAGGTAATGTCTTGTATGGTAACGATGGGGCTTGGGGATGCAAAAGCCTTTTGAATATAGAATCAAAAGTCAAATCACAGACATGACAATTATTAAGTAAGTCAACAAAATTGATTCTTGTATTCAATCTTTTGAGCTCTTGCTTGAGGAAGCCATTGGTGTGACCACCTTTCCTTATGCATATGTATTATTTCAGTATAAATGTGCATGCATGTGTAGAGATATCCATATATATATATGGATATATGAAGGTGTGTGCATGCATGTGCAGTTTTACATAGGATTTTCATGCTTCTCAAATGTTTGTTGGTCTGTCACTGATATACTTTTACTCATGATGATATTTGGTCCATGCTCCTCTAATTTGTTCCAGGAGGATTGCCTGTCCTGAAGCTGCAACCTGAAAACATTTGATTGACTTGGGCAATATTTTCAGTTATCTACAAAGTTTTGGTTCAAGAGAAATTTATGAATTTTTTAAAGTAAGAGGTCCCTGAATTACGGAGAATTGGGAGAGTACTTTCAACAATAGCCTGCTGGAATTCATATGAAGTTGTGTTGGGGGTTGGGATGCTTGGTTGTACATGGTTAGAAATTTTCAGTTTGTTTTTCATAACCTCAGAACTTCCTTTTAGGCCATACAAGATGCAGGTTATTCATAAATAGCATCTTTCCTCCCAACTACCATAGCATAAGGAAGTCTTTTTTTTTTTTTTTAATTAATGAACTTTACTTTCTGGAGTAGCTTAGGTTCATGGCAAAATGAAGCTGAAAGTACAGAGATTTTCCATATACTCCCATATATTCCCCACCCAAACACAAACATATAGCCTCCCCCCATTATCAACAGCCCCCAGCAGGATGATACATTTTTTTAAATTAAAGAGCCTACATTTACACATTGTAATCACCCAAAGTCCATACTTCACATCAGGGTCCGCTCCTCGTGTTGCATTTTCTATGGGCTTGGACAGATGTATACTGACATATCCATTAATGTAATAGCATACAGAATAGTTTCACTGCCATAAAAATCCTCCAACGTTCTGGATTTTGATCCCTCTCTTTCTCCTTTATCCATCTTCCCTCATATCTAATCCCACCTTGGAGGGTCCCCAGCCATTTCCTACCCGTGTACAAGTGGACATGCTCCTTCATATACCAATGGGATCCTATTGCATCTGACATTTTTCATCTTGCTTTTTATACCCAGTAACATATAGTGGAAAAATTTCCACATACATATGTTTAAAAATATTAACCTTCCAACAAATCCAGCAGACTCCCAGTGCACCTTCCTTTCAATGGTTTCAGAACATGGCCCAGAGCAGTTGAGGTTGGTGAATTCTCTGGGATTCCCAGTGCTCTGTCCCAAGGGCATTTCAGAGGCTTGAGCCTGGACTCCATCACCTTTCTCCTCTTCCTCTGTAGTGGTGCTGGAGAAGCAGAGCAGAGGCCTTGGGGTGGTGGCCAATGTCAGGAACTCCTGCTTCTGGTGGCCCTGTGGTGACTTTGAGGGTCCTAGGCACCTCTGCTCTGTGGACTCCTTCCTTCAAAAATCATCTTAAAAATTATATTTCACAACTGCATTGGTATACAGACTGGTTGGGTTATAATGTAGGATAATAATTATTTTTCTCCTAATTTTAAAAGAAATTAAAATACCTCATGGGACCTTAAAAATATCATGTGCCCCACAACCTGTGTCCATTGTATCCAAGGGCTGTCAGTCCTGCTTTCTCACTCTGAAAAAGTGCCAGCAAAGCTGAAAACCTAGGTCCTCACCTTGAGCATGCAACACGCACTACATAGATAATTATGGAGTAATTCCATATTGCCAGACATTTCGGTTTCTCCCAATTTTTTTTTCTGCAAGTGTCACTGAGGGAAGAAAAACTGGTTTAGTAAGTTTTCCACATTTTAAAATTAATTTCCTCAAGGTGTGATTTTTTTAATGAAATTACTCTCTAGGAGAGTATGCTGCTTTTAAGACATGGTATGTTGCCAAAAGCACATTTTTACCAGAAATTATGAAATTTGCTCTTTCTTGCATCAATATTAATTTTTCATCTTTTAAAATTTGACAGGCAAGACATATATTACTTTTGAATTAATTTGCACTTGTTTCATTTCTGTCTGCTCACATGTGTGATGCAACCTTATTAACCAATTGTATTAACTCTTTTGCAAGTTTTTCATTTGCATTTTTTTCCTCACTTATTCCATTCCCTTTGCATCCTTCACTGTTCTGTTCACAGCATCCAGTCTCCTTTCTGCTACATAAAATGTGCCATTTATTTCTGTGTGGACTGTTTTTCTCAAATCCTTTCAACCTCTTTCTGTGTTCTTCTGGTCCTTTATTTCAAAGAGAACTTTAAAAAAATTTTTTTATTTAAATTCAATTAGCCAACATATAGTACATACTTAGTTTCATGTGTGGTGTTCAGTAATTCATCAGTTGCCAGTGCTCATCACATCACGTGCCCTCCTTAATGCCCGACACCCAGTTACCCCATCCCCCTACTCCCTTCCCCTCCAGCGACCCTGTTTGTTTCCTAGAGTTTTCATGGTTTGTCTTCCTTTCTAATTTTTCTCCACTCAGTTTTCCCTTCCTTCCCCTATGATCTTCTGTTTTGTTTCTTAAATTCCACATGAGACTGAGATATTATGATAATTGTCTTTCTCTTATTGACTTATTTCACTCAGCATAATACCCTCCAGTTAATCCACATCGATGTAAATGGTAAGATTTCATCCTTCCTGATGACTGAGAGAACTTTTTTTTAAATTTCTACAGAGGCTCAGAAAGTCACCATTTATAACTTTTGCCTCCTTCAGGTCATAGACTCTCGGGTGGGTACTTTGGTCCTCTGCCTTATCCTTGCATCTCTGCACTTTTATGCTACCTCTTTGCATAAGACACTTATTACCTCTTCTCTACCACCACTCCTGTGTTCATGGTAATGAGCCATCCTGGAAAACGAAGAGGAGAAACACACTAGGGATTGCAGAGCAGCCCAAATAGGGTAGAAGAACCTGGACCTCCACACCTAGGCATGTCCACACTGGCCGTGGCCTGAAAATGCCTAGACAAAACTGAAGCCTTGTTTAATTTAAGCTGGTGCTGTTTTGGTCTCTGTCACAGCATCAGATCTTATACCCTGTCACTATCATCCTGCCATGCTGAGCTGCATCATCACTAATCTGTCTTATTAGGATAGTCTCTTAATTGGTGTTCATGTCTTATGCTTTACCCTCTTTCAATCTGCTCTCCCACAGCTTTCAAAAAACCTTCATCTGATTGTATCCTTGTCATTCTAGTGCCAAAAAGGTGGCATTTGATCTCCAAAGCATCATGACAGACCACTGCCCAGGGCCCCTCCTGTCACTCCCAGCCCAACCCCAACCTGACACCATGGGAATGCCAGTCGGGCCATAAACCCAGAGTTATGGTGCACACCACGAATTTGCATGAGCTGTGAGCTCTACCTTAACTACCATCTCCTGTCTCCAAGTCCTCACCTCCTCAGTCTGGAAGACGAGTCCCTCAGGCATCCACATTCTGCCCAGGCACCACATTCTCTGTGAAGAATCCCTTGCCCTCTGCAGACAGTCTTCACCATGCATGCTCCTAGACAGTATATCATGTTTCCATGTATATTTTCTTATGAGTATCTGTTTACATTTCTGTCTCTTTATCTAGGCTCTGAGCTCCTTGAAGAAAGGAGCATTATCCTGGTTGTTGATCACATTCCTCAGCACCGGGCACAGGGCCAGCTCCACTGGTGGTCAGTGTTCCATGAGCTGAACCAAATTTGGCTCAGTGGCATAGAAAGAGTAGGTGATGCTTTGTTTTTATATATTTTGATCATTATGTTATTTTGGCTATTTAATGAAAATTAGTTTTATGGGAATAGGAAATTACACATTTCTTCCATGACAGCTTGGTTTATTAGAAGAGGGGCAGATTTAATTGTTCTACAGTTTTTTGAGTCAGACTATGTGGTAATGTACCATTATATGAATTGCATATATTGTGCATAGATTGTGGAAGTGTATGTGATTGTTTTTTTATATATTACTTTTCTGTTTTATCCTAAGACTCAACATTATAAAAATATTGCCTTAATGATTGAAGAGAACAAAATAAATTTTATGTAACACCATGTCGTATAGAGCTTCTTTTTAAACTCCTGAATGTATAGTCAGGCCCATGGCTAACACAAGTAGGTTCTAAGCATCTTGTATTCTACGGAGAGCCATCTGTGTGTGTATGGCCACTTTCCACCACCACCAAGTAGACATAAGAATCTCTCCCCAGTCAACGTCGCCTCATTGCATCTCTCCCTTTATTGTATGCCCAGAGATCACTGGTTAAGGTGGGAGATCTGTTCGAGGGAGCAGGAGTAAAAACTGTCAGAAGCTTAGTGTGGTAAGCTTTGTCTCACTCTCCAACCACCAGCAAGTGTGGAGTGGGTGGAGCTCTCTGAGAGACATTTGAAAGATAGGAATGTCTGTAAGAAGAGAGATGGACATCTCACTCTCAAGCTTAATGGGTTGTTGAAATGTGAACTTCATGTGAAGCCTGGGCTGCTCCTCAAGTAGAGTAAAGTGTGGGAAGACATTCTTGAGGGAGCTTGTCCTCTGTCCCTGAGTGTCTGAGGGATATCTAGAGAGATTAGTTCTGGGAAATTTATGGAGATTGAGACTAGGTCATCTCCTGTAGCAGAGACATCCTATACTCTGGTGCCATGTGCCTGGGAAAAATGAGAATGAGAGGACTGTCCCATTTCATAGTGAAGAAAAAAATCTCAACAATTTTAGTGCCCACCCAAAGCAAGATAGCAGAAGAAACTATGCACTGATGTAGGGAGGCTGCCGCTAGTCTGGAAGTGTCTCCCAGTAACAGAGGGGCCAAGATAGAGCTGAATATAACCTGGGGAATCATGGAAACTATCATATGATCTGTCACAGAGAAAACCAAAGCCCAGAACCATGCCTGTGGTATCCCAAGAAGTTATCAGTTCCATGAGGAAGTCTTCTTTCCTCTATTTCCCCTATTGTGCTCCTACTTCAGGGGAGTTAGCCTCAGAAATGGACGGGGCAGGAGCATATCAGAAGTAGACTAATGCCCTTACACTCCACAGTGTTTGAGTAGGAAAAGATGTGAGTGAGCAGACTGCCCAACTGTGCACTAATGGGGTTCGAGTCACACGTCTGACTGCCCTGCCCTGGCCCAGGGGAGTAGACAGGTTGGTACTTGGTATGAGACTGGGGTGTTCGAGTGGGCTGTGTATCAGACTTGTAGAACCCGAAAGTGACCACACAGCTTGGGCTTCTGCTTTAGATACCTGTAGGGAGTGAGAAAGGCCAATTTGATGGCAGTAAAAGAACTTAGAGATGGCAAGATGAGATAAAGCTGATTTACAATAACACCCCCTCTCCACAGGTTGCATTCGGTTTTCCTAAGGTAAACTCTTCTATCTTCAGGTCAGTTGAAGTCAATTTCTCCCTTAGAGACAATCTTAGGAACAAATGCTATTTTCTCCAGGATGGGTTTCTTCTACCTGTGCTTTCAGATAATAATTAGATGATCATGGATGCCCTGTAGTTAGAGAAGTTCCCATAGAAGAAAGCGACAGAGGAAGAAAAAAAGATCTTTTATATCAACTGAAAGTGATATATTTTTTTTGATACTTTAGTCTACTGAAGGCTCAAAGAACATATAAGAGCAATACACATGCCCTTTTCAAGGAGCAGCATTTTATTTCTGGACAAATAGAAATAGATCTAGAGCTAATGCTGCTCCTTTATTCTACTAAATTCTACTAAATAAATAGAAGAATAGGAAAGTGAATTGCTATAGAAAAGCCTGAATATCTTTACAGTGGTTTAGTCATGAAGTGAGAGAATTTTAGACAAAATGAGGAGTAAACATATGCATGGCTGGCTTAGATTGTTTTACTTGACTTCTATAGAAAGGAGCCTCCCTGAATTTCTACTGATTACTCATAGATTCTGTTATTAATAATTTGAAGAAACTGTTATTTAATTAGTAGGTTAAGAATAAGAGAAAGAGCTGGGACACCTGGGTGGCTCAGTGATTGAGTGTCTGCCTTCAGCTCAGGGCGTGATCCCGGGTCCTGGGATTGAGTTCTGCTTCAGGCTCTCTGAGAGGGGCCTGCTTCTCCCTCTGCCTATGTCTCTGCCTCTCTCTGTGTCTGTCATGAATAAATTAATCTTTTAAAAAATAAAATAAAATAAAATCTTCAAAAAAATAAAAGTAAAAAAAGAATAAGAGATTTTTATTTTATATGCATTTCCTTCTCTAGCTACCCCTCCTATATTTATGTAGATCCAAGTTTCTGACCAATATTTTTCTTCTTCCTAAAGAATTTTAATATTTCATGTAAGTCAGATCCACTGCTAACAAATCTCCTTGATTTTCATTTGTTGGAGAAAGTATTTTTCCTTAATTTTTGAATTTTTTTTTTTTTATTATTTATTTATGATAGTCGCAGAGAGAGAGAGAGAGGCAGAGACACAGGCAGAGGGAGAAGCAGGCTCCATGCACTGGGAGCCCGATGTGGGATTCGATCCCGGGTCTCCAGGATCGCGCCCTGGGCCAAAGGCAGGCGCCGAACCGCTGCGCCACCCAGGGATCCCCTTTTTTTAAATTTTTTTTTAAAATTATTTCCTTAATTTTTGAAGCATGAATTTGTTGGATACAAAATCCCAGGTTGGTGGCTTTTTGTTTCTGTTTTTGCTTTTCCTTTCAACACTTTAAATATTTCACTTTCTTGTTCCTGCTTGCACAATTTCTAAAGAAAAGTCCAATACAACTCTTTTCCTTGCTCCTCTGTTCATAATTCATTTTTTCTCCCTCTTCTTTCTTTAAAGATTTTTCTTTCTCTTTGATTTTCTGCAGTTCAAATCTGATATGCCCAGGTACAGTGTTTTGGGTACTCATCTTGCTTGGTGTTCTCTGAGCTTCTCAGATCTGTGGCTTCATGAGAAATTCTCAACAATTACTTATTCAGCCATTTCCTTTGTGTCTTTCTCTCTTTCTTCTGTGTTATTCCCATTAACTATATGTTACACCTGTTTATCTTTTTGCCAAAATGTAAGTGACATACTGCATTATCCACCAAAGTATCCACTGGTTGCATTTGCAAAAACCAGGGCACCAGATAAGGGTTTAAACTGTTTTCTAGAAAATGCCTTGCTCCAGGAGAAGATTGCGAAGATGGTGTCTACTGCCCTCCATTCCTTGAATGCACCTCCTTAGACTTCTCTATGTATGACAAACCAGAAACCTGCCCCTGAGGCAAAAGTTGTAGACAAGCAAATAGACCCCTTTCTCCAAAGAACTGGGGTGTGTTCTGTCTATCTGAGCAGTGCACTGGGAGTCTGCCCAGAACTCTGATTGTTACAGTCCCATGGGACCCAAAAACACAAGCTCCTTGGCTTGCAGAACTAGGTGATCTAGGGGTGACTCCTAGGTGGCAGTCACAAAGAATGGGTCAACAGACATAAAAACTGGGACACCCAATGTCTGCAAAAGCTTCTTTCTGGAAGATACTGCAAAGCAAGGGAAGAGCACAAAGATGGTGCCTATTGGCTGGAGCAAGACGAGAAGGAATGGAAACATGTCATCCTCTGAAAAAAGAAAAAGGAGAGAAGAAAAGGAAAAGAAGTGAGAAAAAGATAAATAAAAGTGTTTTCAAAAGAAAATAAAAAGATGCTGTCTGTTAAGCTTTAGCAAGGTGAGAAGATTACACCCACCAGCTGGAGCATAAAGATGGCACCCCTTGGAAAAGGAAAAGAAATGATACCCACTGGCTTTAGAAAAGCAGAGGGAGAGCAGAAGATGGTGCCTACTAGCCTCTGTCTCTGGAGAGTTTCCCAGCAGGAGTCTGGCCCTCAGGTTCACATTTTAAAAAGAGCAAATGTGTCCTTTTTCACAGAGAGCCTGGGTGCTTTTTGAAGAGCTACCTCTGTGCTGGGCCTTGGGCGGAGTGGGTCTGTGGGCAACCCTAGTAGGACCCATTTCTCCGTCCTCCACAGCCCTGCAGATCTCAAGGCACAAGCTCCATTGTTCACATGGTTTGGGTGCCAGTCTTTAAAAGTTGGGTTGCCCAATGTGAGGTTGAACCCTTCACCCGTCAGGGAGAATTCTGGGTATTGCATCCCCTCTCAATTGTGGGTCACCACACCAGGTGTGGGGTTTATGTTGCGATCACCTAGGTGTGTTTTATTTACTGTTTGAGTTCTTTATTTGTTGTGGGTCCATTCCAATTTTTTATTTCTTCTTGAGTCAACTTGGGTGGTTTGCATATTTCCAGGAGTTTTTCCATTTGATCTAAGTTTATCTACTTTGTTGGCATACTGCTGTCCTGAGCATTCCCTTGAGAGTCTTTGTTTCTGTAAGGTCAGTAGTGATACTTCTTTATTATTTCTGATTTCAGTGGTTTGAGGCTTCTCTCAAACTGGTTGATCTAAAGTTTTGTTCATCTGACAGAGAAAAAGCTTTTGACTTTTATTTTTTTGTTTTGATTTCAGTTTTAATTTTGTTGATTTTGTCTCTTATCCTATTTTTAAATTTTATTTCCATACTATTCTTCATTGTTTTTTCCTATCTTCTAGTTTGGGGTTTTATTTTATATTTCTCATTTCTCAAGGCAGATATTTAGGTTATTGATTTTTTTTAAATCTAGACATTTATAACTATCAATTTCCCCTATAAGCACTGCTTTCACTGTATCCCATATGTTTAGGTATGCTGCATTTTTGTTTTCAGGCATCTCAAAGTATTTCCTGATTTTCCTCATGACTCTTAATTTGATCCTTTTGTTATTCAAGAATATCTTGTTTAATTTCCACATATTCGTGAATTTTCCAAGTTTCTTTGGATTATTGATTTTTAATTTAGTTCCATTGCTGTCAGAAAGCATACTCAGTATGATTTTAATTTTTAAAAGTTTATTGAGACTCTTTTTACGGCTAATCCAATGATGCATCTTGAAAAGTGTTTCTGCATGCACATCAGGAGAATGTGTATTATGCTGGTGTCTGGTGCAGTGTTCTCTAGATACGTGTTAGCTGTAGTGAGTTTATTCCTTTGTTGATCTTCTGGTTAGTTCTTTCCCCATGACTGAAGGTGAGACTTTGATGATCTCCATTCATTATTTTTGAACTGTCTACTTCTCCCCTAAATTCTGTAAGTTTTCCTTCATGTGTTTTGGGCTTCTGATTCTACATGCCTATACATTTATAACTGTTACATCTCTGTGAAGGATTTATTCTTTTCTCATTATAACATGTTTCTCTTTTTCTCTAATAAAATGTCTTGCTTTGAAATTTATTTTGTCAGATGTTAAAATAGACTTTGCAGCTCTTTTATAGATCGTTATATGGATAGTGTACTTTTTCCTATTATTTTATTTTCAATCTACTTGTATATTGAATCTTCAGAATTTCTACTACAGAGAGCATATAGTTGGATCTTGCTTTTTAAAAATCCAATCTGAAAATCTCTATCATTCAATTGAGTTGTTTAATTCATTCACATTTACTATTACTGATAAGGTTGAATTTACATTGGCTCTTTTGTTCTATTTTCCTATGTGTATAATGTCTTTTCTGTTCTGTTCCTCATTTATTAGCTTCTTTAGCAATGGGAGGATATTTTCTGCTTTAAAATATTAATTTTTTAAATGATTTTCAACTCTATGGCTTTAAGTTAAAATAAATTAACTCCAGTTAGGTATAGATATATTTTTTTAAGGATTTTATTAATTTACTCATGAGAGACACAGAGAGAAAGGCAGAGACATACATAGACAGAGGGAGAAGCAGGCTCTGAGAGGGGAGCCTGATGCGGGACTTGATCCCACCCTGAGATCAAGACCTGAGCCAAAAGCAAATGTTCAACCACTGAGCCACTCAGGTGCCTTAGGTATAGATATTTTGATCCTATATAGCTCTTGTTGTTATGCATATAATATCTATTATGATACAAGGGCATATTTCTATAATTATTGCTTATAATTTTATAAAATTTAATAAAGCTAAGAGGAGGAGAGAGCAAGTATATATTTCTAGAGTTTGATATTTTAACCTTCTATTTACCACTTCTTTTCATTTCTTCCTATGGATCTAAGTTACCATCTAGTATTATTTCCACATTGCAATACAGCTTTGTTCTAATCTGCCTCTTTTTTACTGTTGTCGCATGTATTACAGTTTACAGTTTATATTTTCATAGTCCCAATAATACATACATATTGTATACTATTTATTTATTTATTCATTTATTTTTAGAGAGAGAGTAAACATGTGAGTAGGGTGAGGGGCAGAGGGAGAGAGAGAGAGAGAGAGTCTCAAGTAGGGTCCCATGCAAAAAGCCCAATGCAGGGCTTGATCTCATGACCCCATAATCATGACCTGAACTGATATCAAGAATCAGATGCTCAACAGACTTGAGCCACTCAGGTGCCCCATGTATATTTTTTAAATCAGTTAACAGAAGGGAGATTAAATATATTGTCTTTTATAATTATTTACATAATTATCATTACCAATGCTCTTTTTCCCCCTATGAATTCAAGTTACCATCACATTTCTTTGCATTCAGCCTGAAGAGTTTCCTTCAGAGTTTTGTGTAAAGCAGATTGGCTAGTAACAAGTGCTTTCAGTTTTTGTTTATCAGAAAATGACTTTATTTCCCCTTCACTCTTGAAAAATAATTTTATGTGATATAAGATTCTTGTCTTAGGTTTTATATATGTTTTTTCTTTCAGTTTTCCAAATACACCATTCCACTGTTTTCTGGTTTCTATTATTTTTGATAAGAAGTTACCTGTTAACTTTATTGCAGTTCCCTTGGACATAATGATTGTTTTTCCTTTGCTCTTGTCAAGATATTCTGTGTCTGGTTTTCAACATGTTGAGTATGGTGTGTTTGAGTGTAGATCTTGATTCCCAAAACTATCAGGAAACCTGCTTTGGAACACTTCTGTTTTGAGCCATTACAACTATTCCAGGCAGAAATTTTAGCTTCAGTGAGCTGCACCCTTGCCCTCTTGATCTTGTTCTTATTTCTACTTCAGATTTATTTTTTGTTTTTTTAATGCCCATTAATCCTAATTCTAGGAACTAGATCTATCATTCTAAGCAAGTTACTCAACTTCTTTCATCTGTATAAAGAACAAGGCAATTGAACTTGCTTTAAGATCTTTAAATTATGTTTCAGTGACTCCAGTGGATTAATTGCTGGTGGAGAAGCAATTTTAATATGCTTTCATATGACTGTGAGTGGGATAAACAATTTGAAAATACTTTAAAACTGTTTTCCTTTTGCAGATTTTGAACTTCAGAAGCATTTTATACATATTGTAGAACTCTGTAATTTTGGTCACTAGATTTTAGGGGTGCTACCTCAAATATTGCAATTAGAGGTTCCAATCTGCTTTTACCAAATCATGTGAAATCAGTTCCAGTAAAGCCAATTTGTAACTGAAGTTTTTTTTTTTTTTTTTTAAAGATTTTATTTATTTACTCATGAGAGACACACAGAGACATGGGCAGAGGGAAAGGCAGGCTCCCTGCAGGGATCCTGATGTGGGACTTGATCTCAGGACCTGAGATCGAGGCAGGCTCACGACCTGAGCCAAGGGCAGATGCTCAACCACTGAGCTACCAGGCACCCTTGTACTTAAAGTTTTAATTCAAGATTATTTGGTATATGGAAATGTAAAATGACCCTAGGGTTTTTTGTGGATATCTTCACTGAAATCATTCTAGCTTATTTAAAGAGCAAAGTGGCATGATTTTATGAAAACGGTTATTGTTGGCATAATCTTATCTTCCTAATAAGGGAGTCACTTTCTTACAGGAGAGCAATACATACTTGATAACAGCTCTGTGGTTTAGCCAATGTCACAGAGTGGCTCATTATTGTCTAACTGAAAATAGTTTTCTTTTTGTCTTTTCTCTTAGGAGACCTGTGTTAGAGTTTATGCATGGGTCACCCAAGGCAAATATTCAAGGCAAGTACCAACGGCAATTTTTAAAAAATTAAAGTAAGTTTATGAAATATTGCAATGTCAACTGTAATATAAATGATTGCAACTCTAATGAAAAGTTGATTATCCCATTTAGCAATGGATTTAAAGACAATTATTTTAAAGTGTTATTGGGTTTAAACAAATTGCAATCATGTTGAGGCTATGAATAAAACAACAATAAAGTTTGCAAAATAGCATCATAAAAATCTGGATACCTACTTAGTTAGATATGGAACCCCTTAGTCATGTAAGTGATAGTAAATGAGGTAACACTATGCTCCAATTACTCTATATGAAATGGTGCATAAAAATCATTATGTCTTGTTAAATCAATGTTTAAAATTATTTAGAATCAATGTAAGGTGTTTTAAAAAAATTACTTTCTATTGGCTTTCATTCCATTCCAGATAGTTTAAGACTTTATGTTAGCTTATTGGGGTTTAATTTAAAAGATGTTAAACTAATGCATTGGAATAATGTAAATCTAAGTAATTTTATCTGGAAATGCATTTATTTGAAACGAGAAAAAACAAGTTTCAAAAATTTTTTTCTAAAAAAACTTTTATTTTTATAAAAATAAAATTTGGTAACTTCTGTCAATTGTATTACATCGGAATTTTTAGACAATACTACCATTACTAATAACAGTTTCCACTATTTATTGAAAACCTGCCAAATTTCAGGCATATTACCACAGAATAATAATCATAATTTATCCTTTGAAAACTGTTAGATTGTTCTGGGCATCACTCTAAGGATTTTCCATGTACTAATTTCTTAGTCTTTGTGTTATTATTACCATCACATAAATAAAACAGAGACAGAGAAGTTAGTGACCTCTCCAATGTCACAAAGTAGACCCTCCATGCAAAATTAAGGTGACCAGAATCTGACCACAGTGTAGTCCTGCCCATCCTGGGATCATCGGGATTTGAATTTGACAGCTTCAAGGTCTGTAAACTCATGCAAATCACTTAGATGCCCTGAGATCCACTTAATTCATTTGTAAAATAGGTGTTACTAAGAACAATGATAACACTCATCTGATAATGCCATTAAGAAAAGGGAATAAGACACTGCAGGTAAGATATTGATCTTACTGCCTAGATCTGGCTAGGGTCTATGTAAGTAAGTCTGCCTTTCACTATCCTTGCTTATGCTTATTTTTTTCCCCCAAAGTCCTCATGTTGATATTTTATCACTTGTTGTCAGTCTTGCCATTCATATATCATAAATATGTAAAAACTACACCACTTCTGCAGGGCTTTCAAGTTCCTTGATTTTGAAGACATCGTTTATGACCAGAACAGTACAAAGTCAATAATAGTCGTAAAGGAACAGGAACAAGGGACTGAATAAGAAATAATCCCTTTAAATGGACTTATTGATTGTAAAATGCATCTCAGTTTTAAGAAAGACATTTATTGATTGACTTGAATTTTTTCCTGGATCTATGAATTATTTATCTAAATTAAGATGTTGTATTTTTTTTTTTTTTTTTAGAATTGAAGTACAATTGATACATAAGGTACATTAGTTTCAGGGGTACAAAATTGTGTGATTTGGCAAGTCTATACATTATACTGTATTCCCCACACAGCACTATCACAGCACCATTGACTATACTCCCCATGCTGTGCCTTTCATCCCTGTGATCTATTCGTTCCATAACTGGGAGCTTGGATCTCCCACTCCTGCATACCCATTTTGTCTGCCACCCCCAACCCCCTCCCCTTTGGCAACCACAACTTTGTTCTTTTTATTTACGGTTTTTTTTCTATTTGTTTATTTGTTTTGTTTTGTTTTTTAGGTTCCACATATGTGAAATCATATGGTATTTGCCTTTCTCTGTTTGACTTATTTCTCTTAGCCCAGAGAATGTGATATTTTCTTTCCAATAGTTATTAACATTCATTCCTATCTCATTCTATTGTATTAAATTAGTATTTCATAATCATAGAATTTATATAAGATCTGGTCTTCTTAAATTTTATGTAAATGTATGATGTTTACTATTTAATATGACTATCCTTTTCTACATTAAAATAAACATAGAAAAATATATAACTATAAGTCATACTATATAAAATTCCACTGATATTAAGAAGTTCAACATTCGTAACATATGCCTATTATAAACAAAGCCAGAAAACACACAGAGGTTTCTATTTTCTCACAGATATCCTATTTTTATGTCAGAATTCTTTGACTGAAAACAACAGAAACAAAACTAAGTGAGTTTATGGGCAAAAGAGAATTTATGTTTACTTATTTTAGAATTCCAGGAGGGATAGATTTTGCTCCAGGAACATTGATATTCAGGGATTCAGTAATCAGGTGCCTTCACTCTTAGGATCTCTTGATTTTGTTTTATTTGGTTTCAGAATGATCCTTGGCAACTCCTGGCCAGAATCCTTGATATTTAACATTTTGGTCTATCCTCCATTTTATGTTCCATAAATGTTCCATATTTGTGGTCTAATTCTATTAGAGTTATTTGTACTTTACATTTTTAGTTACTCCATTTCAGAAAAGGTAACTCATGATTTTCAGTTTTAGGACTAATTACTTAACATAGTGTGAGCATGTTTGCCATATTGTTTGTTCAGGAAAGGTTGTGATACATTTATGAAAAGTATTTGAGAAAGTGTACAAGATTTGAAATATGAAAAATTGGCCTATATTAGGAATCTAATCTGTTCAAAAAAGAAGTTCAACCACTGTATAACTCAATTCATCTGCATAAGTGAAAATCAATTCAATTGATTTTGACAGACTTGCTCCACTGCCTTCAATTCAAAACTCAATTACACATAGTGTTCCAGAATAAGATAATTGCAGTGACCAACAGAACCAGGATTTTACTTAATTATGCGAAGGACTTGCATTGTTTGAATTTTCAGTGAAATGAAATGTTTTAATTTAATCTCACATAGCATAAATCTATAATATACTTAAACTCTGCAAGTACTAAGAAATCTATTCTTCCATTGATGTGAGAATAATTTAAATGGACAATTACCACCACTAATGGCCTGCACTTTTTCTCCATGCACTTACAGCATGTACACTTACTGTCCAAAGGGCTTTGATGAGTGTTTCACGAGCAACCTGAAGAATTTGACATCAACATTCCAGCAAATCTGGAGTAGGGGATTGAGAAGCAGGTCTATAACCTATTTTCTCCTGTTTTGGGGAAAGAAAGAAGGCAGGTGACACAATCCTACCAATTTACAAACATGCCTGTCAATTGCTTTTAGCATGATATTCATTGTTGTTTAAAATTGCTAAAGGTTTAAAAAAAACCCACCTGAATTCTACTCCTGAAACCAATATTACACTGTATGTTAACTAATTAGAATTTAAATAAAAATTTGAAAAAGAGTTACACTGGAAAAAGTCAGAATTTTGCCACCCCTCCAAAAAAACCCTGAGATTTCTGGACTTACTGAGCATAGTTCCCTGAGAAATGTGATATAACCTATTCAAGTAAGTATAAAATAGGGATAATTCACAACCTTAAAGGCCTTTTTTAATATAAGTGAGGTGACCATATACCTCGATTAAGACCTATTATGTTAATGTGAACCTCAGTATGTTTAATGCAGGAGGAAAGAACCTGGAAAACCTCATTAGAGGTCTTTGATTATCTAAGGAATGTTTATTTCCTCTTCAGTTTTACAGGTTTTTGCTAGAGAAAGAATTCTTTGTAAGATAGGGTTTTTTTCCTTTTAACACTTTTATCATGTCATTGCAAACTCTTCAGAGTTTCATTATTTCTGATAAGAAATCAACTGTTGGTGGGAATACAAGCTGGTGCAGCCACTCTGAAAAACAGTATGCAGGTTCCTCAAGAAGTTAAAAGTAGAGCTACCCTAAGACCCAGCAATTGCACTAATGGGTATTTACCCTAAAGGTACAGATGTAGTGAAACGACAGGACACTTGGATCCCAGTCTGTTCATAGCAGCAACATCCACAATAGCTAAACTGTGGAAGGAGCCACAATGTTCATCAACAGATGAATGGATAAAAAAGATGTGGTTACATACATAATGGGATATTACTCAGCCATCAGAGAGGATGAATATCTACCATTTACTTCCACATGGATGGAACTGGAGGGTATTATGCTGAGTGAAATAAGTCAATCGGAGAAAGACAATTATCATTGGTTTCACTCATATGTGGAATATAAGAAATAGTGAAAGGGACTATAAGGGAAAGAGGAAAAATTAGAGAGGAAAACAAACATGAGATTCCTAACTAAGAAATGAACAAAAGGTCGCAGAAGGGGAGGCAGGTAGGGAGATGGGGTAACTGGGTGAAAGGAGGGCAGTTGATGGGATGAGCACTGTGTATTATACTATTAGTTAGCAAATTGAATTTAAATAGAATATTAAAATTTTAAAAAAGGAAAAAGAAATCAACTGTTAATCTCATTCAAATTCCCTTGTACATTGAAAGTTATTTTCCTCCTGCTTTTTAAAACTTTGTCTTTCAGGCAGCCCTGGTGGCTCAGTGGTTTAGCACCTGCCTTCATCCCAGGGCATGATCCTGGAGACCTGGGATCGAGTCCCATGTGGGGCTCCCTGCATGGAGCCTGCTTCTCCCTCTGCCTATGTCTCTGCCTCTCTCTCTCTCTCTCTCCCTCTGTGCCTTTCATGAATAAATAAATAAAATATTTAAAAAACTAACAAAAAAACCCCCTTTGTTTTTCGACAATTTGACTATGATGAATGTAGATGGAAATTTCTTTATGTTGCAGAGAATCTAAAGTGTGTTAAGCTTCTTGGAGTTGTAGATTAATGCTTTCCATTACAACCTTTTTTTCTTTATATATATATATATATATATATATATATATATATATATATATGTTATTGGAGTTTGATTTGCCAGTGTATAGTACAATACCCAGTGCTCACCCTGTCAAGTGCCCCCCTCAGTGCCTGTCACCCAGTCACCCCATCCCTCCCACCCACCTCCCCTTCCACTACCCCTTGTTCATTTTTTCTTCAAATATTTTTTCTGCTCTTTTTCTCTCTCTTTTCCTTCTAGGTCTCCCATTTGCACACTTAATGGTGTCCCACACTTCTCTGAGTCTCTGTTTATTTTTCTTTATTTTTTTCCTTTCCATTATTCACATTGAATACTCTCTATCGATTTATCGGCAACCTGGATGATTTTTTCTTCTGTGAGCTCAAATCTTTTGTTGAGCACTTACAGTGATTTTTTCATGTAAGCTATTGTATTTTCTGAGTATACTACATAATACTGTGGGTCTACAAAGAGGAATCAGTCTCAGACTCTACTCTTTAGAACACTGAGGTCATTAAAACTAGAAATACAAAAGGACCTGAGAGATAATTTAGAACAATATTCTCATTTTGCAGAAATAAAGATGGGAGATAAAGTCCAGTAATTGTTTATCTAAGAGTTATACATCTGAAAAATTGCAGATATTTGTGTTCATCAGTTCCAAATAAAGTGAGAAGTCCATTCCAACATGTAATACAGTAGGAGATGTGACACATGCACAAATCATTAGCACAAAAAAAGAAAGTCATTCATGGAATGAGAAATGAGTAAAATGATAATGCACATTACACTTAATTTATCTATATACGTGTTTAATGCAAACTTTCAGTACATCTACTATGTGTTAGCAAGTTTTAGAATCATAACAGCTAATGTATGAGCATTTATTAACCCATGGAATATTGTCCTAAGCCCTCTGTATGTGTCCTCATATGATAGATATTGTTATAATCCCATGTTAGGTATGAGAGCCAAACCTTCAAAAGGTTAATGATAATTGCATTATGTAGCACTGAGTTAGAACCAGGTACTGAGTGTTCATTGAATCCTCATAATATCCTTCTAAGATAGGTATTATTACTTACGCCTATTTTTTCTGCATTTAACAGATAATAAACAAAATCACAGATAAATTAAATGGCCTACAAAAGATCAGACATGGAGAAAGTGGCAGAGTTGCTCTTTGAATCCCAGAATCTGACTTCCTAGCTGTAACACTCAGCTGCCACATAAGGCATGCTTGCGCTCTCAACAGCTATGGTGCACCATATATATGTAATAGCTGTCCATGTGATAAGTACTACAACAGTCCCTAAAGCTACAAAATTAGTTTCCAGTTCTGCTATAACAAAATACCAAACACCAGGTAGTTTAAAATAACAGAAATCCATTGTCTCATAATTCTGGAAGTGAGAAATTTGAAATTAAGGTGCTAGCAAGGCCATGCTCCTTCTACAACCTCCAGGAAAGGGTCCTCCCTCACTTCCTGGCTTCTGTTAGTCCCAGGCATTGCCTGGCTTGTAGCAGCGTCATGCCAATCTCTGCCTCTTCACGTTGCCACAATCCTTCTATGTGTCTCTCTCCTCTACTGATAAGGACACCAATCTTATTGGATTAGAAGACCATCCTACCCCAGTGTGACCTCATCTTTTTTTAAATTTAACTTTTAATTAGTTGATTGATTAATTAATTTATTTTAGAGAAGAGAGCATGAGCATGCATGTGAGCAGGGGGAGGGGCAGAAGGAGACAGAGAGAGAGAGAGACTCTCAAGCAGACTCTGCACTGAGTATGGAGCCCCACACGGGGCTCAGTCACACAATCCTGAGACCATGAGCTGAGCTGAAACCAGGAGTTGGTCACTTAACCAACAAAGCCACCCACATATCCGCATTGTGACCTCACCTTAACCTAACTAATTACATCTGCAACAAGCCTATTTCCAAATAAAATCACATTCTGTGGTACTGGAGATTAGAACTCTTAACATTATCTTTGAGGATACAATTCAACCTAATAGCTACTAAATCAGAATCTCCCTCTCCAGTGAGGTCCATAAAAGTACACACACATACACACACACACACACACGCTGTAATATACAATTACAACATTTGAATAATGTGTTAGGGTTTTCTTTTTCCTACTTTTAATAATTTTACTTTTTTTATCTTTGTAAGTACACTTAAAATGAGATCTACCCTCTACAAATTTTTAAGTGCACAGCACAGTGTTGATGCTACAAGCACTATGCTGTACAGTACATCTCTGGGACTTGCTTGTCTTGCACAACTGAAACTTTATATACATAAAGCCAAGAAATTAATACATGTCTTAAAAGGCCAAAAAACAATTGATGAATTTACTATCACAACAAAACCCCTATTTTTAATTTTGCTTGGTCCATGTATACATGTCTGAAGATAGTAAAACTATAATTTATATGCTACTCTACATATTTCTCATTTTTATGCTTCTAAAGAATCTTCATTGGTAACAAATGCATGACTTTCTAAGTTTATTGCTTCATGTTTTATTGTTTTTATTTTTATTCTCTCATTATTAGATATTTAGTATCTTTTTATTATTTTGACAAAATAGATAGTACTATCATTAACATTTTCAAAAATATATTTATTGCTTTTAAATTAACACTTAGGGTAAATTCTTAGGAGTAAGATTTGATGAATAGGTACATTTCTATAAATTATAATGAGGCACTGTTATATACCTGATTTATTGGGCCATTTTATATTGCCAAGAGTAGGGCATATTCACCACTTCCAACTTGGGTGTAAGCTTCCCAAAAGAAACAAAAACATATGTCTACACAAACACTGGTACATAAATGTATTATTCATAGTAGCCAAAGGTGGAAAGACTCCAAATGACCAACAATGGAGGAAGAGATTTTTTTTTAAATGAAGCATCTCCATAGAATGGAATGTGTTTGGGACATGCTATAACATGGATTAACTTTTGAAAATATTATGCAAAGGGAAAGAAGCCACACACAAAAAGCCACAATTTTCTGATTTGTTTCATTTGAAATGTCCAGAGTATTCAAATCCATTGAGATGCCAAGTAGATACATGGCTGCCTGAGGTTAGCCTCAGGGTGGAAGGCAGAATGGAAAGTGGCTGCTGACGGGTACAGGGGTGTTGTTTTGGCAATGGCATAAAGGCTTGAAATTTACTTGTTGGTGAGTTTGCACTCCTCTGTAATATACTGAAAGCCACTCAGTTGTACATTTTAAATGTAAATGGTATAGTATGTGAATTTATCCCAGTAGAACTGTAAAAGGAAAAAGGCTGTACTAAATGCTATGTGAACACAGACAGTGCCAGTTCTGCCAAGAACCCTAAGTCAGCAGAAGAAGGGAAGTTAACTTAAGCTCAGATAGGATTCCAATGTGTACTTTCTCCTTTGCTCAGAAAGTCCTTACATAATATGTACTTAGTATTTTTTTTTTACCTGAACTGACTTAAGTTTAGAATTATTTTTCTAATTTTGTAGATGGGCACCAAGTACTAAAAAACAATGACAAATAAAGGCATAAATTTAGATACTAAAGAATCCATGCATAGTTCAATTTAAAAACATACTTCTAATTATTTTTCCTTATTATTGATAGAGAAGGCTGGGTTTAGGTTTTATTTTTCAAATTCTTAAGAAATCAATAAACTGTCTGGAAGAGTTTGAAAAACAAGGTGTGTGTTTACAGATGGCAAAAGAGTCAGAAATTAGAACACAGCAGTTGGTTCATGGGTGTTTATTAAACATCCAGGCATTCATCAAGCGTGCAGAAAAGGAGAATCAAGATTGCCAAAGAAATAGAGTGTCTATCACATTTCAAACCTTTGAGTTTGAAGAATGCAGTAATTTTGCCTACATGTCTTGAGCAAATGAGTATGGTTATTCTTAATCCATTGGGTTCTTTATCAGGAAGATGTTGGTCTCCTGTAAGAAATCAACTCTCTACCAAAATGCAGAAGACACTTAAGGGGAAATTCTCCTTTGGTTGCCCAAAAGACACAAAATGTTTAAATTATGTCTCTGTACCCTGCAGGCCAACCTCCCTCTCTGGCTGGGTCAGCTCATGGGGCCTCACAAAAGAAGTAACAAGAGAGGTAACTAGCTCTCCACAGTCTGAAAAGCCGAGAAGGAAATCAGATTTAAAAAAATCAGCGTTTAGAAACCCAGAGGGGAGTCCAACTGGGTTTCTAAATGATGAGAAGTATATGATGTGCTGTTCCAGGAGCCCTGGCTGATCCTAGACTGTTGTCTTAATGCATTCTTAGTAGTTGCTAAGTGTGGCCCATTAATAAAGACCCAATCCAGAGAAATCTTCCATCATGCCTTATCTGGTTTCAAGGATCTTAACTGTAACCTGGAGATTCATATTTAAGGTGAATTTAGGGGGAGGGAGAGAGAGCTAGCAGAAAATGAGCCTCATGTGAGGTGGACCTTAGGGAGAATAAATGGCTAGACCCAGTGAGGAGGTCAAGGCTACGTGGAGAGACCCAAATACAAAGAAAGTGACAAGGAGACAGAACAAGGGGGCCAAGACAAAATAGAGATGAGGAGAGAGAGAGAAATGATGCTCAATTTTTTTGTAAGTTGGGACTCTTAATTCTTTTCCCAGACATGTTATCTCTAGGTTCCTATGGCCAAGGACTTAGGTGGGTAGAGGCACAGAAAGGAGTAGAGCATTGTTTTTGGATTTGGAGAATGGCTTTTGGAGAAGTATAGATTACACTTCCTCACAAAGAGCACACTTATCCAGAGCTGAGCCCAGAGAGGAATTGTGTAATGAAATGGTTGCAGGAAATTATTTGAGGGCAATAAAAAATTCGGAACAGGGGTGGGGATCGAGAGGAGCTGATACATGAAGACAGAGGACCAAGCTGCAATAATCATTGTCACTGAGCAATGAATAAATAGGTCACATTAATTGAAAGGCATAAGTTAGGAAATAAAATATTACCCCTGGAAAATTGTAGAGGCATCTTGACACAAAAGTGTACATTCACTGCATTCATCAATTTCATCAGTAAATAAATACTCAATAAAATAACTTAGGAAAAATACTGAAGACAATGCTGGATACTTTATATATGCTCAAAAAAGAGAGTTGTAATTTTTTTCATATGTAAAGTTAGATAAGCCAAGATAAAATATTCAGATAAATTGATATCCTACTTTAACAAGTAAAAATAATATCAAAATACTGAAATTCAACAGAATATTTTTCCACTGTTGTGTAGAGTTTACATTAAGAAATACTTTCCCCAAAGCTATAGGACTTCTCCCTTACTCAGACTGAATAAATTAATACGATAATTCTTAAATTTGCATATTGTTTAACATTTTCCAAATCTAATGCTATTTCCCTTGGTCGATATAAAGCTTTTGGAAGAAAATAGGAGGGGAATCAGGGGGTCATTTGAATAATTAAAGAAAGTAATTTATAGAGAAATTGTCCTTATTTAAAGTGATAAATTCAATAAGCAACTAAAAGAGGATCAGACTAAGATTGTTCCATAAATTTTTGTTTACTCAGATTTCCTCCTTAATAGAGCTCTTTCCATTAAATCATGCTACAACTTGATTCTGGAACAAAAAAAAATGGTAAAATACTTCTATGCATATGAGTGGAGGGTTTTAGAACTCGAGTCTCCTGTGCACAGGTAATGCCAATTTGAATAAAGGAACATTATTTTTTCTGGTAAAATCCCCAACGTGACTGTGGATGACTGCATTTATCTTAAATACAATGACAAGATTAAAGGAAGGCCATCTCCTCATTTTATTGTAAAACTGCTGAAATTAAAATGAAAGCAAATAACTAGGGTATTTCTTCAGATTTAGTCAAGATCAAAAACACACTAAGGAGGAAAAAATTTAAAAACTATAGGATTCTTCTGGGGTCCAAGACATATGAGTTCTCATTTAAAATTAATAGTTCCCACTTACTTAGCTATTACTTATGGTGTAAACAACAGAAGGAAATAAATAGGTGTTTTTTTTCTATATCCGTGCATCTTCTCTTTGTGTCATGTGCAGTGCTCCAGGTATGTGAAATAATTTGTTTTTAAATCCTCATTTTCACATTTTTCAACATTGTAAAATGTTGCTACAAACAAAACCTAATTAAAAACAAACAAAAAGAGTAAAAATAAAGAGGAAAAAATTTTATTTGTTTTCCTTGTTGAAGCACTTAGAAATGACAAATGTGTGCTTGGATTTTCTTTATGTGCAGTGGTTTTGGTTCATAAAAAAGATAAACTATTTTGTCAGATCACCGGTTAGGAGCACATTTCAGTGATGCGTTCGCTGAATAGAAATCACATTTTTCTATTCCCCATAAAAGACACTTGTTTCTTCAAGAGGGAATTACACCATAGAAATTGGTTTAAATGATGTTTAGCGTAATAGCACTTCCACTGGCAATCCTCAGAGGTCTTAATGAAAGAACAGAAAAGGGATAAAAATGTAGATATTTTTAGTGTTGTAGGGAAATTAAAATATTAAAAAGGACAGATTATCCACCAGTCAGGGTGCCTCTTGCCACCATGTATGTATTAATTAGCTATCTCTGTGTAATAAATTACCTCAAAAGGTATATAGCAGCTTAATACAAAAAATATATAATGGCTCACACAGTTCCTGAGGATTGGGAATCTGGTTCTGGCTCAGGATCTCCCATGAGGTTGTAGTCAAGATGTTGGCCAGGGCTTTGGGAATTTGAAAATGTGTTTGAGGAGCCCCTTCCCATGTCCGTCAGTTAGCTGGGGGCAAGAGTCTCCGGTTCCTCACCTCTCCGAGGGCTGCCTGGCACGGCATCTAGCTTCCCCAAGGAGAGCCACATGGGGGCCAACAAGAGAAAGAGAAGCCATCTGCCTGTTATGTCCTAGTCTCTAAGCCACACCACTGCTTCTCCCTTACTCTCTTTGTTAGAGATGGGTCACTAAGTCCAGTGACCACTCAACAGAGTTAATCAGACAAGGGTGTGAATAGCCTGAGCTGGGTGTCACTGGGAGTCATCATGGGAAGCAGCCCACCTGCAAATTGTTTTAGCAGTATAGAGGAATTAAATTACTAACCCTGATCCCCGAATACAATAATCGGCTTAGCCATATTTAATTAATTTCCCAATATAAAAAAAATGCTTTTCTCATCAGGTCATGTGTGTTTAATTTTTTCCCAGTGTGAATTATGTTGTACGAAAGGTTATTCATGAACATTCACCTCTGAAATCAATATTAGACCTTCCAGTTTACATAAATATCTGCTATAAGTAAGCATCTACTGAGACAGTTGTAATCCTCATTAAACTTCTCCCAGTATAAAGACCCTTGATTTTAAGATAAACATTCTGTGAAGGAATACATTGCAGAAAATACAGACTGTCACAGATATAAGCTCCTATGCCACTGGCATTTAATTTTCTTAAAGACCAGTAAGGCCCAGGAAGGCTATTGGAAGTACTTCATTTCTGTAATAAAGATCAAGTTTCAATGCATAGATTTGAGCTAAATTTCCATATGGTTCAGTTAAAATGGTGGTGTGTGATGTACAGTTTACAATTTTCCACTCTTCAGTTTCCTCTTTTTAACTTTTTAACTTTTTAACTTTTTAACTTTTTTTTACTTTTTAACTTTTTAACAAAAGTTGATGACTTTTGTTAAAATAGATAATTAACATAAGTGGTTGGTACTATCCTAGAAGCAACAGTGAAATATAACTGTACACATGCTTCTGTTTTTAAAAAAGAGTCATTTTATCTTAAAGCAGTGGTACTCAGGATTTTTATTTATTTTTTGTCTCCAGGTTCCTTCACATGCTTAGCCTTTTAAGGATTCCGAGGAGCTTTTATTTGTGTGGATTCTAACTATCAATCTTAACCATATTGGAAACTGAAATTGAGAATTTTAAAAAAAGGTTTTATTGGTTGATTGATTTGCAAATAGCAACAATGACCACATTTTATGTTCAGAACATGTTGGTATTACCATGAAATGAATTCTGATCTCACAGGTGCCCTGATATCAGATGCAAAGGAAACTATCAGTTATTTTGGGATTATAAAAGAGTGTAATGAAAGACAAAACTTGGAAAGGGAATTTGTTTGCGTTGGTTTTTTCACCATGATCCAAAAAATTGTGAAAGGTGTTAATGCCTTAGCAAGCTCTATTAAATTATGATGGACTAGTCTTTGCTACAATATCAACAGTGCCCAATTTTCTATTGTCACCAGAGCTTTTTACCACACACTTAGAGGCTTGCAGTAACAAACACCCATTTGTTATCCCGTATTTCTGTAGACCAGATGTTGAGTCACAACACAGCTTATACAGTTCTCAGCTTAGGTTTGCCCAGGCTGAAATCAAGGTGTTGGCACGGCTGCATCCCCTTCCGGCAAACTTGAGGGAGAAGAAACCTTTAAGCTTATTATTAATTCAGTGTTGGTCAAAATCACTCCTTGTGGTTGTAGAACTGAGTTTTTTCCTCTCTGGAAGTTGGCTGGAGGTTGTTCTCACCACCAAGAGTTTTTTAGACAGAAGGAAATTTATCTGAGTTAAAACTCAGATCTACATGAAGAAAGAAAGAGCACTGGAGAATGAACAACTGCAGATTAAATTTAAAATTTTTATTTTTCGGGGCAACTGGGTGGCTCAGCAGTTGAGCATCTGCCTTTGGCTCAGGCCATGGTCCCGAGGTCCTGGGATCGAGTCTTGCATTGGGCTCCTCGCAGGGAGCCTGCTTCTCCTTCTGCCTATGTCTCTGCCTCTCTCTGTGTGCCTCTCATGAATAAATAAATAAAAACTTTTTAAAAAGTTTTATTTTTCTTATCCTTAATTGATTTAACAGATAATAGTTTGTTTAAAATAATAATAGGAAGTGTATTTAATTATGTCTTTGTATCCATAAAAGCATATGGTAATATGTCTCTGAATAAATGAAATAATAACAGCAATAAGGTATAGGAGGGAGAAATTAGACATTTTTTGTTGTTTGCAGTACTAGTGAAGTCGTGTAGTGTTATTTGAAATTGGAATTGAATTAGTTTGTAAATATATTGCAAATGCTAGGAGAACTAAAAAATGTTTTTAAAATGAGGCATAAGCAATATGCTTAGGAGAGATCATGAAATCATATTATGCTCAACTAAAACCACAAAAGGCAGAAAAAAGAGTGGGAGACAAAAATAGCAACAAAGAAAAAGAGAAGACTTAACATCAATCTTTTTCAGAGTCTTCTGAAAATCAGAGAAAAGGGAACATACCCTAACTTATTCTGACTGAGGTTTGCTCTAAAACCAAAGCCAGACCAAGACATGATGAGAAAACTGTAGACCAGCATCTTTTGCCAGTATAAATGGAAAGAATCCTCAATAAAATACTATCAAAATAGATCTAGAAAACATAATTTAAAAATTATACCCCATGGCTAACTGGGGTTATCCCAGGAACGCAAAGATGGCTGAACATATGAAAATCAATAAATGAAATACACTACTTTAATAAAGGAAAATAGAACACCTAATCACCTGAATTTATGCAGAAAATGTATTTGATAAAGTCTAACATCCTTTAATGATAAAAACACTTAAAGTAGAAATAGAAGAAAACTACGTTAACATAACAGAGCTCACATATGAAAACCCTCAGCTAACATCATAGTCAGTGATGAAAGTTTGACTGAAGACTTTTCTCTAAGGTCAGGAACAAAACCAGATGTCTACTTTGGCTACTTCTTTTCAATGTAGCATTGGAAGTTCTAACCGGAGCGCTTAGGCAAGAAAAAGCAATAAAGGGCATTCAGATTTTAAAGGAAGAAGTAAAACTACCCCTACTTAGAGATGACATGATCCTATATATATAAAATCCTAAAGCATCCCCAAATGTCTTAGATCTAACCACTGAAACCAGCAAAATTTCAGGATATAAGGTGGCTACACAAAAATCAGTTGTATTTCTATATGCTGGCAAAGAACAACTCAAAAAGGAAATTTAAAAACTATTCAATTTATAGCGGCATCCAAAGGAATAAAATACCCAGGGAAAAATATAATCAAGAAGATATAAATCTGTACACTGAAAACTCCAAAAGATTGCTGAAAGATATGAAAAAGGATCTAAATAAATGGAAAGACATCCATATCAATGGGTTAGAAGACTGAATATTGTTAAGATGGCAATACTACTTAAAGTGACCTAAAGAAGCAAATACAATGCAGTTTCTGATTATCTATCTATCTATCAAGAGAGAGGGAGGAGAGAAAGAGAGAGAAAATTTGAAGTCTCACGTTTCTACTTTCAACATTTACTATAAAGCTTCAGTAATCAATGTGTGATATTCATGTAAGGATAGATATATAAACTAACAGAGTAGATTTGGGAGTCCAGAAATAAACCCATACATCTTTGGCTAATTAATTTTAAACAACTGTATCAAGACCATTCAGTGTTGAAAAAATGGACTGTTTAATACCTGGTGCTGGAATAACAAAAGGATAAAGTTAGAGCCTTACTTCATACCATATCTAAAAATTAGCTCAAAAATGTGCTAATAGCCTAAACTATGCAAACCATAAGTATAAAACTATTAGAAGAAAACAGAAGAATGAGTATTTGCAAACTTACATTTGGCGGTGGTTTTTCAGATCTGACACCAAAATCACGGGCAACAAAAGAAAAAAATAGGTAAATTGGACTCCATCAAAGTTAAAAACTTTCCTGCATCTAAGGGCATTATCAAGTAAGCAAAAAGATAATCCAGAGAATAAGAGAAAATATTTGCAGATAACATGTCCGATGAAAGTCTTTTATCTAGAACACACAAAGAACTCTTACAATTCAACAAAAAAATAAACAACCCAATTAAAAAATGAGCAGAGGACTTGAATAGACATATCTCCAAAGATGTATAAACAGCTCAGAAGCACATGAAAAGATGCTCAACATCAGTAGTAACTGGGGAAATGCAAATCAAAAGCGCAGTGAGATACCATGTCACACCTGCTAGGATGGTTATAACAATGTAGATTTTTTAATGAAAAATAAGTATTGGTGAGGATGTGGACAAATTGGAACCCTTGTACATTGCTGGTAGGAATATAGAAGATGCTTCCACTGTGGAAAAAAGTTTGACTGTTTCTCAAAAAGTTAGGCAGAATTTTCAACCCAACAATTCCATTCCTAGTTCTATTTCCCCCAAATTGAAAATAAGCACTCAAACAAATCTTGTTCACAAATATTTATGCAGAACTATTCACAACATCAAAAATGGGGAAACAACCCAAATGTCTGTCAATAATTGATTAGGTAAACAAAATGTGATATCTATGTATAATGTATAATGAATGAAGTGTGGATACTTGCAAATCCATATTATGATAGATAAATCTTAAAAACATTATGCTAAGTAAAAGAAGCCAGTCACAAATGACTATACATTGTATGAAAAATCCCAAATAGTTAAATTCATGAAGACAGAAAGTATATTGGCTGTAGCTAGGGTCTAATTTTATGTTAGATGAATTTCACCTACATTAAAAAAATAAAAAGGAAAACACAAACCAAAACAAAACAACAAAATTGACAAAATTGACAATTTTTTTAAGACTGTACCTGCTTGGACTGTAGTGCTTTCCACTCACTTTATTAACAAACTTGTGGAAAGGAGAGTCTATATTCTATAATCACTTCCTTACCAGCACAATTGAAGCCTAATATTCCGTCAATGTCCTCTTCGCCAGAACTCCTAGAACTAGCCTAGAATAAGAAACTTATTTTCTTTGTTTCTTGAGATTTCCTCTGACTCCTCTAGTTTACTGGACAATTTATGTGCTCCCAACAATTTTATAGATTAATAGGAAATAAAGAATTGCATGTACAATTTCACTATAAGTTAAATAGTGATTTTTCTCACAGAAGAGAGGAAAATTATTTTTTGGTGCTGGGATGAGTGAAGACTTACAGGAGATGTGACATTTCACTAATTTAATAAATGAAAAGTATGAATAATCCATCTCATTTCAACAAACCTGGACAAAATAAGGAATAAGAAAAGGAAGAGAAAATAAAAGTGTATTTACCCAGGGAAAAGAACCACCTGAAATTCACCATTTAAAAAATAAGATTTATAAATGAATTTACTTCCTCATTCCAAAGGATTAAATTATTTTTTAAATGGCATAATTAAGGTTTAAAGATATCATAGCATTTTGAATATTTCCTCCTTGATTTGTGTACCTTTTTTTTTTAAAGTTGATGATATTGTCTTGAGGTGGTATTTTAAAGTTAAACAGGAATATATAATGACTTCATCTAGTGCTCTCCTGTGGAGAACACTTTCTTTCTATTTTTTTTTTTATTCTGTATTTCAGCCAGCATTACAGTGACTTCTGGCAAGCGATGTATAAGAACTTAAATGATAAGCTCGAACTTTGGCTCATGGGAGTGGCGGAAATCTCATATCGTGCTATCAGAAAATGAATCACACTGAATTTTTAACATTTACAATGTTCACAGTATAAAATATAATTTTGGTGGGTCCCTGAGGCTGGTATTTAAGACTTTTACCTGGAGCTATAAATATTTTGCTTGATGACTAAATGCATGCCAACAAAGAAGTCACTTCAATAATCTGAAGTTGAAAAGGGAAAATCACTTAAAACGTAAGCAGGCAGAAAACAAAATAAAATCCATTTTTTTCTTCATGTCCTTTATTAAGCTTAGAAAACAAAACAAAACAAAACAAAACAAGAATATTTTAGAAGGAGGTAGAAAAAGGAATGGGAGCCAGAGAGGCAGCATAGAGGCTTCCAGATGGTTTATACTAGTAGGAGCTTCAGCATGTTAACTTCTGCATAGTATAAGTAATCATCTGGTTAAGACTGATTGATCACTGGTTTGCATATATCCAACCACATCCCATATACTTTTATGGAGCAATGAACTGCTGCCAGGCCCATGGCTAATCCTCTGGATGTTAGTAGTGTCAGTAAAATGTGAATCAACCACTTCCCTCCAGAAACTCACAGTCATCTTGGGAAACCTTCACATAAACAATATCTTATCATTTTGGCAGTATTCTTCTAAAACTGATGTGTGAATTTCCATTTTTTCCTATGACACAGTCATTCTGCTTCTGGGGTTATTTCCCAAGGAAACTTTCACATGAGCACAAGAAGACATGAAAAAATATCCATAGCAACCTCATATGTAACAGTGAACAACTGATAACAACTTACACATTCCTTAATGAAGCAACAGATGGATTAAATGAGGACACAGGCATAAAACAGAGCATGTTATAACACTTAAAAAAGACTTATTTGTTTTTATCGGTATATATATTTATGTACCTGTTTATATGTACATATTTGTTTATATGTATATACTTATTTTTTGTGTACTTATATGTATTTTTACACATATATTTAGTTGTATTTATGTTTTTGTATGTATAAGTATATGTTTATGCAGACATATATGTACCTACACCAATAGATTTTAGTAATGCAACACTTATTCCTTAAAAGACATTCTTTTATGTAACTTATGTAAATCCATAACATAAACATAATATTATTTATGGTTTATAAATATCCATGTATTGGGGTGCATGAATGGATCAGTCGGTTAAGCGACTGACTCTTGATCTCAGCTAAGATCTTAATCATAGGGTTGTGAGTTCTAGCCCCACATTGGGCTAGAATGTGGGTGTGGAGCCTACTTAAAAAGAAATCCATATATCTAAATGTTAAAATATACCAAAGGTTACACATCAAATTTGTGATAGGTGTGCCTCTTTATGTAGGAAAGAGTTCCTTTGTTCCATAATTGTCTAATGAGACCTTGGGGAGAGGGTATATAAGTCAGGAAAGCCCACAGGGAGCTTGTACATTAGAGTGGGGACATGGATGGGCATTCATGAACAATGATCAATATCAGATGGTGAAGAAATAAGACAGGGCCCTGTGCTCAGAGGAGACTGCAGGGCTACTTCAGACTGGGAACCTAGGAAGAATGACTGGGAAGGTGGCTTGAGAAGGGCATCAACCACTTAAATCCTGAGGAGGAGCACTGCAGGCAGAGGGAGGAACAGGCACCAGGAGCTCAAGTAGCAGGTTGGCCTGGATTGAGCATAAGGAGAGGTGAGAAAAGTGGGAGAAGAAGGACAGGTCCAGGTCCTAGTGACTTTGTGGGCCAAGTTAGCAAAAAGAGGTGACTCCCATCTGAAGTGCAATATGAAGTATGGGAACCTATTAAGCAAAGGAATGATAGGACATAATTTATGTTTTAAAGACTCTGGCTGCTGCTTGAAGAACAACTTAGAATGACAGTGGGGATGTCTTGGTGGGCTCAGTTGGTTAAGCATCTGCCTTGGGCTTAGGTCATGATCTCAGGGTCCTGGAATCAAGTCCCAGGTCGGGGTCTCTGCTCAGTGGAGAGTCTACTTCTTGTCTGCCCTTTCCCCCTGCTTGTGCTGTCTCTCTCAAATAAATAAGTAGAACTCTTTATAAAAGGAAGGAAGGAAAAAAAGAAAAAAGAAAAGAAAATGGCAGTGGTTAGCAGGTTATTACAAAGTCTACACTGCAGGTTAAGTGGTTGAACCGGAGGGGCAGGGTTGGACAGAGAGAGATGTGGATGGGTGTGGTATTTTAATTTATCAATTCAGATAAATTGAATGAAGAGAGGATGGGACTGTGCTCCCAAGAAACAGGCAGATGGATCGACTCTCCTGAACAATTCAGGACAACAGGATATGACTGGAAGTTACCTCTGTCACTTCTGGACCAAAGCACTGAAAAGAGAAAAATTAAGAAAAACTTTTGGTTTCTGGCTTGGGTGAGGGAGTACGTTTTGCTAGTTTGGGGACATGGCAGGAGAACTGGGTTTGGTTTGGGGACATGGAAGTTAGGAATTCTTAGGCTATGTTAAGTCTGAAATGTTTATTACATTCCCTCGCATAGATAGGTGTGGGAGTTGGATGTAGTAGTCAAGGTAACAAGAGGGAAAAGGAAGGGGAGAGTCACTGGCACACCAGTGACAACTGAAATGAAGTGGTGGACAATAGCACCAGACAACAGTCAAAATTTAGAAATTTTTCTAAAGGGGCCTAGGACCCAGAGCTCCTTCTCCAACACCTAACCATTGAGCAAATTGGACAAAAGAAGAGGAGCCATCAAAGGAGATGGAGATAAATGTTCAGGCAGCAAAGAGGACAGCCAGATGTTTGGGACATCATAGGAGCCAGGAGGTGAAAGAATTCAAGGGAGTGTCTACTATGATGCGGAGATGTGGAAAGATGAGATTGGCCACCTGTGGCAGGGATCCAGTAGAGGTTTGCAGAGAGAATGTCAGGTGGGGGAGGGGAGCAGCAACTGCTAGAAATTCTTTCAAGATTTTCACTAAGAATTGGGATGCCTGGGGTGCTCAGTGGTTAAGTGTCTGCCTTCAGTTCAGCGCATGATCCTGGAGTCCCTGGATCAAGTCTCACATCAGGCTCCCTGCTTGGAGCCTGCTTCTCCCTCTGCCTGTGTCTCTGCCTCTTTCTGTGTGTGTCTCTCATGAATAAATAAACAAAATCTTAAAAAAAAAAAAAAGATTTTCACTAAGAATGAAGTAGAGAAATGAGGCAGTAGCTGTGGGGAATATGGCATTAAAGAATTTTTGAAATACAGTAGATACTGTGCAGGGTTGTACTCTGTTAGCAACGATTCACAAAGATGGGGAGCAAGTGGTCATGGGGTGGAGGAGCTTGAAATGGAAACTCAAGCTCTCTCTACATTTTGTTTATATTTTAAAAGACAATCTGCCAATATGACAGAATGTTAGGGGTAAATGGTGGAAAGAGCAGTATTTGGGCCATGTTGTCCTTTTCTGTGTTTTATACATTTCCCCAAAAGGGACAGTGCATGTTTGCACATGCATGTAACTATGGTGTGACCGTGGTGTTATTTTCTGTGATGGACGCAGAAAGCCGGATTTAGTTTTAAGAAAATCGTTCACAACTGGGTAAAGAATGTTTGGGTGATATTATGACATTTCTAGAGCTCCTATATATTCCCAGTTCTCTTCTTCCTGAAGCATAAAAGACAGTGCTCCCCAGAACCAGGCAGATGGATTGACTCTCCTGAACAATTCGGGCCAATAGGTTATGATGGGAGGTGACTTCTGTCACTTCAGGACCAAAGCGCTGAAAAGCTGGAGAGGCTCCCTGTGTTATTCTTCTGTCAGAGGAAGCCTGATGCTTTGTGTGAAATGAATGTCTTGAGAAGCCCTGACAACGCTGAGCTGCCTGCCACATGGAGACTGGTTGCCCTGGAGACTTGCTCAGAATCACAATTTTGCTCTGCGGGAGCAAAAAATGGACTTTCTTAGGTTAAGCTACTGAGATTATGGTGGTGTTTGTTACTAACGCAACACAACTTAGCCTGAACCTTAGGTCATGTGAATTAGCCTGTACCTACACCATAGCCTAGTCTCTACCATGTGCCATTGAAAGTTGGCAGAGAAAGATGGCTGTTAGGCCCTGCGAATTCAGCTTCTTAATAACTGCCTAGATGATTATTTTTTAACTCTTGACATTGTCTCTTCTCTGTCAAAATCACCTGGACTGGATAAAAAGGCCTTTCCAGAAAGCTGTGTGAAGAAACCTTTGTTAAGGCTTGAGAGTCAAGCAGAAAGATGATAGAATTTGTGTAATCCTAAGGCTTCTGCCAGCAGCATGGTCCCATTGTGTTATGGGTTGAATTGTACCTCTTCAAATTCTTGGGTTGAAGTCCTAACCCCTGTACTGCAGAATGTGACTGTACATTATGAGAACTGTGGGTGACCTCCACCTCCCATGGTCACTATGGCCTGAGAGATAGTGAGCCCAGCATCCTATAGCCTAAGAGCTGCTGGGTTCTGCGAGCAGGGGAGGCCATCTCCCACCACACTGAGCCTAGCCTGATAACAGATCAAGGACAAAGAAAGCATGGCCTGGGGAAGCAAAGACAAGTGGAAGGACAAAAAAGATTGAGTTTTCACTTGTGGGAAAATAGTGGATGGCGCTAGGGCCTAACAGTCTGGTGTAAGTCTGTATCTGTGAACTTGCACATGTCCTGGACCTGAGTCTCACCAACCCATCAGTGACAGGAATAAATTCCAATGAGAAATCAGTAAGTTGTCTATGAAAGTTTCCAGTGACCCTACAATGCTGTGCAAATGGAAGATGTGTTTATCAAGGCAGTTCTCTACACATAGAAAGTTGATCTCTCCAGGGTAATCTGTGTTCTTGCCGATTAGTGTTTTCATGCTCAGGTTATACATGAGACAAGCTATTTCATAGATGTAAGAGCTATGAAGCCCATTCCTGTGGTTGCTCCAGAGGTGGAGTCTATAGGCTGCTGATTCCTCATATGCCAATTACCCTGCTGGAGGCTGACCCTTGGGTCCCACCTGCCACGTGTGCACTGTGTGTGACTCTGGGACATGGAAGAGAGTGTCTGAGAGTAGCAAAAGCCCATCAGGTAAAATGAGTCATGACCATTTGTCTTAATACCTTATTTTGATTTGTTTCGGTTACATGTCACCTATTGTTTTCTTGTTCATTTAATGATTTTATTTAAAATATGTTCATTATAATAACTTTAATATCTCATTGGCATAGGTTTAAACTGTCTTAATTATAACATATTACTATAGCTCATTATCATTTGCTATGTTTTCTTTTGTGCTCATTCTCATTAAAAAATAAAAATGTATAATTAAAAATATACTTTCTAGAGCAGCTTTAGGTTCACAGTAAAATTGAATGGAAAGTATAGAGAATTACTATACATCCCCATCCTCATAAATGTACAGCCTCCCCTACTATTGACATCCTGCCCTCAGAGTAGTACATATGCCACAATCCATGATTCCACTATCCCACGAACCAACTATGTCAATAGTTGTGTGTATTTATTTCTGTGCTCTTTATTCTGTTTTATTGATCTATTTTTAAATCAATGCCCTACTGTCCTGATTAGTGCAACTTCACAGTAAGTCCTTAAGTCAGGTAATGTCAATCCTCCAGCTTTGTTCTCCTATATTGCATTGGTTATTCTGAGTTTCCATATAAACTCTAGAATTAGTTTGTCAATATTCACAAAATAAGTTGATAGGGTTTTGACTGTGATTGTGTTGAATCCAGAATCAAAGTTGGAAGAACTGACATTTTGACAATATGCTATATACACATAAATCCACTTAATCTTGGGGATGACATCCCATCATATTCACAGGTCCAGCTCATACACAGAGAAAGGACTATACATGCACACCAAGGATGGGAACTTCAGGGCTATACTCTATATTAAAGTGACTTAAGGGATATAATTAATAAATGCAGCGTGTGGTCCCTGATTGACCCCAGTTTGAACAAAACAGTCATTAAAAAGACACTTGGAGGACAACAACTTGGTAAAAGTAATAGGAATTATTGTTAATTTTGGTAAAGTGATATGGTATTTCAGATATCTTGGGGGGGAAAAGTCTTATGTTTTAAAGTTGCAAGCTGACATATCTAGAAATAAAGTGTCATGATATCTGTAATTTCCTGTAAAATATTTCTTCAAAGACAAGGATTAGAAGAGACGATTATGACAAAATGTTTATGGTTGTTACACCCAGATGACAAGTGCTTTCAACAATGTTTTCATTATAAAAAGAAAAATAGGAGAGAAGTGAGAAGAAACATCAAAGGCCTTGGCACTGGTCTTTGTAAGTAGATAAATGGCTGATAGAATTTGTTTTTAAGAACTTTTCATTTTGGAGATTTTTAGATTTGCAGGAAAATTGTCAAGATAGAGCTCCAATCTGCCCCTCACACCCTTTCCCTCATGTCATCTTAGCTAACCAGTATTTGCCAAAACCAAAATGAAGAGATTAGCATGGGTACGATGTATTAACTAACCTACAGATTTATTTGAACTTCACAAGTTCATCTTCTTTTTTACTTGTTAGTATTCTGGGACTCCAGAATGCATTTAGTTTTGCTTGGAATTGTAGGGAACATCAAAGTTTTTAGCATCATAGGGAAAGGTTGGAGAAGCCTGCTGATTGCATGGAGCTTGCCTCCTCAGTTGAAGTGAACAAAGAATATAGTTAATGGTCAGCTGCTGCTAACGTTGCACTCTTGACCTCTATAGAGTGATTACTAAAAGAAATTCAAGGATAAGAGTTTAATAAGGTGAATAGCAACTTTATAAAGTAATACTGGAGATTGTTTATATTTGAACAGATAGACCAGAAGACCAGACCACCACCACTACCAACAGCAACAGCAACAAGACAGAAAAAAATTAAAAAATAAAATAAATATTTCTGATCTACAAAATATTTGGCTTTTGATTTTTGGTCTTTGGTTTTGGCTTGCCTGTCACAAAAGGTCAAATAGAAATAAAATAGAACGTGTTACCCATCCCTGAAAGTTTCATTAAATATCTATACTCAGCAAAACTAAAACTGAAAACATGAGCAAGTGAGCCTTAGTTTTCCGCTTTCTGCTTCCTGCAAGTCAGCTTAAATTTAATGAATGAAATCATTACTTTCAAAATTGGTAATGAACAAAGTCAACAGATAAGCCTGGAAATTTTGCCATTAAAAATTCTTTTTCAAGGACAATGCCCGAAGAATTAACATCTTTATTTTACTTGAAAAAAAAAAACCCACGTATTCATACAGAATACAATATCATTATAGAGCTCTCATTTTACTGGTCCACATGGAAACACATCTGCCTGCAGTGGGAAGGGGGTGACTGCTGTAATCCCTTCCATATGTGACTTTGGCAATGGATTCTCAGGGGGGTACATTTCTCAATGTTGATAGAAATTATAATTTCTGCCAAAAGACTGACATAATGGTTGATTTAGAAAGGTTTATTTTTGAATTCAAGATAGGCTTGGCAGTTTTTGAAACCAAGTCCCAAGCTCAAACACTGTCACATTTGGAATCTGAGAGGTCTATCTTGCTGGATTTAAAGCTCGTTGGTGTGAATTTGAAGCGTACTTGCTTTACAGGTGCAGCAGCTTGACAAGGTGGAGTCTTCAATTGTCCAACAAGAAATCACATTGCTGTGGATGATATATGAGTCCCTCACTTGCAGGCCTTGTGAGCCTCAGGGTTGAGCCTCAGGTGGAGCCTTCCTATGGCTCTTACATTGTTCAAAATCAATAAAATGACTTTTATTTTCAGGCCTAGCACTAAGATATTATTCTGATAAGATTGGCATTTTTGTGGATTCCCAGTGTTTGTTTCCCCATTGGGATTTCATGTACACCTGAGAAGCAAAAACTGGCATAATAATTAAAATTACTATACAAGAGAACTATTAGAGGGATTTCCCCTATTCTCTTGAGAGTTAGTTAAAATTTAATGAAATGCTCAGTTCTGTACTCTCTGGAATCCCAACACTTTCCTCCAAAGTCGTGAAATTTTCCAGGTGACATAAGATCTCATAATCTTCCTGGATGAGAATTTCTGCTTCTTTATTTCATAGATCACTTTATATCCATTATATATATATATATATATATATATATATATATATATATATAATAAATGAAACTAATTCCATTCCTTAATTTTAATAACCAAGCTAATGAGGAAATAACAAGACTGTCATTGCAACACTGGGCCACAAAATATGAAAATAGCCATTTGGACATCTCGGAAATGTAAAATGACATTGAAGTAAAAAACAGGGATGCCTGGGTGGCTTAGCAGTTGAGCATCTGCTTTTGGCTCAGGCTGTGATCCTGGAGTCCTGGGAGTAGAGTTATAGAGTCCCACATTGGGCTTCTTGCAGGGAGCCTGCTTCTCCCTCTGTCTGCATCTCTGCCTCTCTCTCTGTGTCTCTCATGAATAAGTAAATAAAATCCTAAAAAAATAAAAATAAAAAATAAACCCAGGAAAACTTAAAATAGAAAATTAATAGAATTAGTCAACCATAATAGAATTTATAACTTTAAAATTTATTCTAAAAAAATAAATGCAATTTATTCTGAAATGGGATTTAATGTATTATGGCTAGAATAAGGACCATACTCTGAACACAGTGCAGTGATATTAAGAAATAAAAAATTAAATAAAAGAGAGCTTAAGAGAGATTGGAAATGTCACTTGAGATGGATCAATTTAAAGTTATTGAAGTTTGAAAAGTAGAAATAGCAAAGAAAGGGGCATTATTTTGTCTGCCTAATTCCAAAATACAATGCATCAATTAATTTTGAAACAACTACATGCTCTGCCCTCCTTCAACTCATTTGGTTCTTGACCTGGCAATTCTATCTCCTGAGCATTTCCTTGGAATCTGTACTATGTCTCTCCTTTCTTCTAGATTTCTTTTCTAGTAGAAGTTAAAGGAAACAATGTTCCTCAAATTGTGCTATACAAAGATATTGCCAAAGGCTGTAATGAAATAAAACAAATTGGGAAATTGGTTCACAAATTAAAGGCTATTGGAACTCCTACAGCAAAGAAACATACATAACTTAATTGTAAATTATGTTTCTGAAATTAGTTCATTTTGGAATTTCTTTTTCACTTGTAAAATTGAATGCTATCAGAACTTCTGGCTATAAAGGAATAAGAAGGCCTGCCACTCCCTCCCCACAAAAGCAGTTATACATGAGCAAAAGTCATAAAACAATTCTTTCAGACATCTGGGAAGTCAACCAAAGTCCTGAGACAATCTGAGAACTGTTCATTCTTGGAAAAGTGCTAAATCTTGGGTAAGAACCGTGGAATCACTGGCAGTCTGGCCTGCGGCTCACTTGGTGCAGACATGCTAACACGGTGGGTGAGCTGTGACAACTGCCAACTTCTCTGCCATGTAAACAGGGCTCACTGGCTGAAAGAAAGGGCCCCGGTTAGCCACAAATATGGCAGATCCCAAGGCTGTGTTCAGGCACACAAAAGAGAGGAGAATGAGCCCAGCAGAAAGTGTAAGCAAGACTTGAAAGTGGTCTGAAGTTTGGACTTGCTCTTCCACCCACACATAGATATAGAGCAGAGAGCAATTACCTCATGAGTGTGAGTGTTTGCACATAACCTCTCTTCAAGCCTTGGGCTATTTTTGAGCAATGCAGACCCAGGGGTAGCTCCTAGGAAGTCAGAATTATAAACTAAGAATATAATTTTTTTTTTTTATTTTAGCAGAGACATCCACTTCTGTGTGCCACAGAACTTGCAGGGTTTGTCTGGACAGGATAATAAACAAACAAGCAAGTGAATAAAACAAATGACAGCAGCAACCTAAGGGGAAAGTCAGAGTCTATCTTTGATGTATTATGGAAAATGTTCAGTTTTTAACCAAAATTAGGAGACATGAGAAGAAAAAGGGAGCCATGGCCCATGCTCAGAATTAAAGGGAACAAATTAGTCCATATAGTCCCAGATGTTAAATTTAGGAGAGACTCCAAAGCAGCTATTAGAAGTATGTTCAAACAAGTAAGGAAAACTGGATTTAAGGAATTACAATGATAATCTCTACTTGAATAAACCAATAGAGAGTCTAAAACGGATAGAATTTTTTATAAAAATGATCTAAGGGAATTTCTGCAGTTGGATAAGGATCATAACTAAAATGAAAATAAAATCACCTAAGGAGTTCAACATCAAATGAAGATGGTAAAGGGAAAAACAGGGACTAGCATATAGATAAATAGCAGTTACCTTATCTGCAGAACATAGGAAAATACAGAATAAATCTAAAAAGGACCCGTGGGAAACCACTGAGTGCACCAACCTATAATAGAAGCCTCCAAGGAGACAAGAGGAAAAAAAAAAAGTAGAAAACATGTTTCAAGAATTAATGGCCAGCAAACTACCAAGAAGCTCAATAAAGCCCAAAGAAAATAAATACTAAGAGATCCACACCTAGGCATACCATAGTCAAAAGATACAGTCAGAGGCAAAGGGAAAATCATGGAAGTAAGTGAAGAAGAAGAAGAAGAAGAAGAAGAAGAAGAAGAAGAAGAAGAAGAAGAAGAAGAAAAGAAAGATGAAAGAAAGGAAAGAAGAAAGAAAGAAAGAAAGAAAAGAAAGAAAAGAAAGAAAGAAAGAAAGAAAGAAAGAAAGAAAGAAAGAAAGAAATTACTCGTCACACACAGGAAAGTGTGGATAGGATTAACGGCTAACTTCTGCCCAGACAAAATGTAAGGCAGAAGATAGTGGAACAGCATTATCCAAAGTGCTAGGGCTCGAGGGGGATAGTCCACCAAGAATTCTATTTCCAGAAAAATGATCTTTCATAACCAAAAGTGAAATAGAGACATTTCCAGATAAACGAAGTGAAAAGTGTTGCTAGCAGAATAGGCATATCAGAAATACTAAAAGAAACCTTTTGGTCTGGGAAAATAATTTACATCAGATGGCAATTAGAAATCATAGGAGGAAATTAAAAGCCACGAAAATGATAAATATGTGGGTTAACATAAATAGTCTATAAGTGATTTTTTTTTGTTTTTTCTTCTCTTAACTACTTTAAAAAGCATGAGATTGTGTAAGTGATAATTATCACACTATATAATTGGGCTTCCATGGAAATCAGATATATATGACAAAAATAGCACAGAAGTAGGTTTGCAAATGCATCTACATTAGAGAAAAGTTTCTATGGTTTTTTAAAAAAGATTTTATTTATTTATTTATTCATGAGAGACATAGTGATAGAGAGAGGCAGAGACACAGGCAGAAGGAGAAGACCCAGGCTTACCCTGCAGGTAGCCCAATGGGACAGTTGATCCCAGGACCCCAGGATCATGCCCAGAGCTAAAGGCAGATGCTCAACTGCTAAGCCACCCAGGCATCCCAAGAGTTTCTATGTTTTATCAGAACCAAGTTCTTGTTAATGTGAACTAGGTTGTCAAAGTTGGGAAATATTGTAATCCCTACAGCAACCACTGGGGAAAAAAATAACTCAAAAATATGGTTAAGAATCAACATAGACTTTAAAATGTTGCAGTGAAATAAATTTATCACAAAAGGTAGCAGTGAGTAGAAAAACAGAGGTTCAAAAGGCAGGAGTGATAGAGAAAACAAATACCAGAATGTTCTCTGGCTGCAACAGAATCAGAAATTGGCAACAGAAGGAAATTTGATAGATCAAAATGTATGTGGAAATTAAAGAATTCACTTATAAATAACCACTGGGTCAGAAACATTAACATGAGAATTTGGGAAATATTTTGAACTGAGTGAAAGTAAAAACGTGACATGCTATAATTTGTGGGGTATAGCTTCCGCAGGGCTGAGAGAAAAACATATACAAATAAATGCTAATATTAATAAAAAAAGAAAGGTCTCACATT
Organism: Vulpes lagopus; assembly: GCF_018345385.1. NCBI lineage: Eukaryota > Metazoa > Chordata > Mammalia > Carnivora > Canidae > Vulpes > Vulpes lagopus. The sequence goes on from NC_054825.1 coordinate 151,505,584, forward strand.
CACCACCTGCTTCCACTCAAGAAACTAGAAAAATATGTAATAAAGTCCGACTTCAGTTTTTGATGTTTGACTACTGATAACTCTTAGAGTTCACTGTCACTGTTCCCCTTCTGCCTACAACCTGGACAAGCTAATACGAATTCCCTGGTGCTCCTTTGTGCCAAAGGGAACTTTAAACTATATCTGAACATGTCCACCCAAGCCACAAGCCCTAACCACCATCAGCACCACAGGCCAGTCTCCTCTCTTGCTTTCTCAAGCAGTTTTCACTCCTGTCTGGGAGCCGCCTTTTCCTCTCAAGAAAGTATCATTACGACGACCACACACATTTTGTTTCCTCTTAGTGGATGCATGTGGCATCATCAGCGTTGACATCCAGACAAAATTTTGGGGGTGGATAAAATTAAGCAGGATTCAGTTGAGGTGAGGAATCCAGTCATTAGGACACAGGCTGTCTGGATGGGAAGGGGCCGGAGGGAACCTCTGGGAGGATGGCAGCAGATGTGGCCTCACAAAGTAGCATGGGATCTGAGAAAGAGAGGACTCAGGAATTCAGTTACGTGCTGAATGTGGCATTTTACCCAAGATCCTCTACTATTGGGTGGCAAACTCGCAACTGAGATATGCGCCAAAGATTTGGCTTCCTAAGGCAGATTGATTCTGTGATACTGTGGGTGCTTGAGAAATTTAAACAACGTAAAGCTACATTTGTGTGATCTGGACCTCTAACAAAGTTGAACAGGTTCTATGTAGTTTTTTCTTGTCACAGACAAGCTTTTAAAGAGGCTCCTCTTGTGGAAACCACTTCTTCAGGAGTGAGGTGGCTGCTCTTTAGGGAGTCGTTTCTAACAGTTTGATCTTGGCTGCAAATATTTGGGTAATCGCAGGGCTTGGAAAGAAGTGCCTGTAGTAACCCTGATTGCCATTGACTGTCACTGTGTGCTTCAGCAGCTGATCTTTCCCCTGTGCCCCTGCAGGGTTGTAGGACCTGTTGTGGGATATATGTCATCCATGTGGCTCCACCGATAGAGTTTATTGAAGCGACAAGAGTTATTTTATATTACAATCATTGATTCTATGTTTTCCAAGCAGATGTTGAGTGAAAGTGGTCACCTTTTAAATGCATGATAAATGTACAAATATGTTTGCAACAACACTTAGGTAAAAAAGGAGGTAATGATTTATTTCAGATGCTAGGCAGTTGTCAAACAATATTAATGTCTGCAAATCAATAGATGAGCAGAGAAGAATTACAGCAAGGTCTGTGACACAGATGGCAGCATAATGGAGTCCATCTTTCATCAACTTAACCAAATTCCTCCCACTCCTAATGCCTCTTCCCTTAGGATGAATGGGCTCTGCTGTGACATGTGCAGAAGTGGATCTTCTACTTAACAGCTGCTGAGGGATGTGTGCTGACAGCCAACAGCCAGATGGTTATTAGAGAGGCCCCTTGCATGAATGACAACTTTATGCAGAGGTGACAACACATAGCCAGACTTTTTGTTTAAGTTTTAGAAAGTTAGAGGAAACCGAGAGCTTACAAAGGATGTGGACAGAGGCTAAAAACTAAACTTAGTTCATGTTTGGTTGAGCAATGACCTAGGGAAATCCAAGCCCAGGTTCAGTTAGAAGGAGCCATGGAACCAAGCACTGAGCTCTGGGAAAGCCTTGGGTGGTTTGGCCACGCTAAGAGCCAGGCTGAGGGGCCAGGGCAGACAGAGCCTCGGGGAGCACACCGGGCAGTGTGTTGAGCCTCACTCCTAGGGCTCATCCAAGGGTGGTCGGAGGTTCCCTTCTTGCCCAAATTGTAAGCCAACCTCAAGGGGATACTGACCTCTGTCATCCAGCAGGAAAGGGGGAGCCCATTCCCTAGGAGATGACAAACCTACAAGACGCTCCTGGGTTTCTCTTCTGTAGCTCCAGAGAAGATTCCACAGCCTCAGCTCTAGCCTTCCCAGTGACAGTCTCCAGTGGATAGCACCCAGGAGTCTACATATAAAGCATGCACCCTGTTTGATTCTTATGCCCTTGAATTTAAAGAACCATACATTTATTTGGGATCCTGAAGACAAAGATAACCATTTGACTGAATTTCTTAACAACAACAAAAATCTGAAAAGTTACTTATCAAAGCAGATTACACGTTAGTCATTATAAGGAATTTAACAGATACACACAGCACACAAAACTCCCAATGCCCAGAAGCTAAATCAAGACATAATGAAGAAGAGCAGGAGAATATTAACGTCTGAACCATATGTTTTCATGGGAAAAGAAGCAAAGCCTAGGGATAGGAAAGCTAGCGGGAGAGATGTGAAAAGCAAAAAAGAAGAGAAAACCCAACTTTCTATTTTGTTTGTGCAAGAGTGATAAATAACTCTGATTGCCATTCCAAGACAAATAAAACAGTAAAATACTTTTAACTTGGCAGACTGAACAGATCATAAATCGCTCTTTCAAGAATGCTACCCAAACCAGGAAGTTAGTGACGTACAGTTTAAGGAGAAGTTCACAAAGTACTAATTACTTTCTGGGTGCAACTTTAGTTGGGATTTGTTCCAGTTTTTAATGCGTGATGAAGTATCACGCTGCAAAAAAATGCTACAGTGCTTTCTAATCACTTTCCTTCATAAAATTTGAGGTTCACGACCTTAAAAATTCATTTGGAGACAACTCACTGAAAAGTGGAACACGGAAGTAGGAGTAAGATAAATGATGAAAACACAACAGGTTTATGGAGTTAGACGATCAGGAGAGACATGAACACAATTTGATGTCACTGATGAAACACCGGAAGCTTTTTTTAAATTATTTTTTTTTTAGATTTAAAGTGCTTATGACTCTACCAGAGAAAAAGAGAGAGTGTCCCACAGGATTTTTTTCTTTTAGAAAGAAGTTCTGAACCACATTTTATTCTTAGATGTACTATTTACAACCTATTGTAAGCTTCTGTCAAATGTTTTTTTTAATAATAAACCATAATTTATTAAGATAAAGTAAAATGGCATGAAAAGGTATAATTTTTTTAAAAGGCATAATTTTTAATATTTAAATATTTGGATAGAGCTAATGGTGGAGATTCTGAGTTTATAGACTTCCTCATGAAAGTCTTCTTTTTCGAATTTTGACTATATTACATTTTCTTAGTTAGCCTGGCTGGACGCTTGTGCATTTTATTGATCTTTTCAAAAAAATTGGCTTTTTTTTTTTTATTTCCTCTGTTGATTTCTTGCTTTCAATTTTTTATTGATTTCTACTCTATTTCTTATTGTTCCTCCTCCTTACTTTGGATTTAATTTACTCTTCTTTTTTTAGTTAATTAAGGTGAAAACTTATTGATTTTTAAATATTAAATATTAGATCCATCTAGATATAGATTTTCAGATCTTAGATCTTTCTTCTTTTCTGGAACACTCACTGAATGCTATAAATTTCCTTTGAAGCACTGCTTTTGCTGCACCCCATAGACTCTGATAAGTTGTGGATTCATTTTTACTTCATTCAAAATATTTTTAGAATTTCTCTTGAGCTGTCTTCTTTGACCCATATGTTATTTAGAAGTGTGTTGTTGAATCCTCATGTATTTTGGGATTTTCCAGCTATCTTGATTTCTAGTCTAATTTCATTTTGGTCTGAGAACAAACATTGTATGATTTCTATTTTTTACACAAACTTGTTAAGATGTGTTTTATGGCTCATATTGTGGTCTGTCTTGGTGGCTCTTCCCAGAGAGCTTGTGAAGAATGTGTGTTCTGCTGGTGTTGGATGAAGTGGTCCACAGGTATCCATTATGTCTCGTTGGTGGATGATATTGCTGAGTTTAACTACATCCTTACTGATGGACCCATTTCTAATTGACAAGTGTTGACCTCTTCAACTGTAATAAGTCCACTCATTTATTCTCCTTGTGATTCTATCAGTTTTTGCCTCACGTATTTAAATGCTGCAAAACATACTTTATCATTATGTAATGCTTTTCTTTATTTTTTTAAGTTTATTTATTTATAACCTTTACATCCAACATGGGGCTCACACTTGCGACCCCAAAATCAAGAGTTGCATGCTCTACCGACTGAGCCAGCCAGGTGCCCTGATGCTTTTCTTTATCCCTGATAACTTTTCTTTGTTCTGAAGTGCTTTGTCTGAAATTAATACAGCTATTTCTGTTTTCTTTTAATTAGGACTAGCATGGTATATTTATCTTCATCTTTCTACTTTTAACCTATAAGTGTCTTTGTATTTAAGGTAGGTTCCATATAGACAACATACAACTGGGTTTTGTTTTTTGATCTACTGATAGTCTGTGCCTTTTAGTTATTGATATAGTTGGATTAATATCCACCATATTTGCTATTGTTTTCTATTCATTGTCTTTGTTCTTTGCTTCTAGTTTTCTCTTCCACTCTTTTTCTGCATGGTGTGGCTTAAACATTTAATATGATTCCATTTTCTCTCCTTTCTTAACATGTCAGTTATACTTATGCCTTCTCTTTTTTTATTAAAAGACTTTTATCACTTCAATAACTTTTATTTTTTATCTTTATTTTTTTACATCAATCATTTTTAATTGGCTTTCTCATATTTGTGCCTCTTGTTGTAAAACTACCATAGATCTCTTTTGGAATTAAGTAGGAATGAACAAGAAATAAACATAGAGGCAAAATCAGGATAACATAGCTATTTCATGTAAGAAAACAAAAAGCCAGCTCTTTTAACTTAGGGAGAAATAAGAGGAAAAGAATCACCTTTAAAATTAAAAATACATTTTAAAAATACAAATATTAAGAACAGTATTGCAATTGTATCTTGACTTTATTTGGTTTATGTCATCTTGGACATTGACCCAGTGAGTCAGGGGAAAGAGAAGAGCCAGGATAGGGGGTCTCTAAACACCGAGGAGAAGAAAGTACCTAATAGTGTCAAAGTGTTCAGATAATTGGAAAAAATCACAGCTGAAAATGAGGTAATGGATGGGGAAAATGATGGGAAATTCATTGTATAGAAATTGGATGTTGTACAGAAAGGGATGAGGTCTTCCCCTGTTGGAATCTTTGCTGGGGCTCTGTTCTCTTGGAAGAAGTGCAGAGGAAGCACATTTGTCTTAATTAAACCCATGCTATTCAGGCTTTTCCCACTCCCCATGAATTTGGATCATATTTATAAAATAATAGAAGTACCAAAGTAAAATTTATGGAAGAACTTCTAATGACTATGTCATTTTCGAGAGATTTTGATGCTTAATGCATTCAAATAAGATAAACAGCGACCATTCTATTTAGTTGGATTATCTAATTACTTCATAAACTGTGAAGCTCACAGGACTTTTTTCTTTAAATTGGAAGTAGCTATGGAAAATGTAAGTTTTGTGGAAAAGTAGTAAAGCTTGCATTTGGCCTGATCCGTAAACCCAAGAGATTATCACATCTTAAAAGACCTCAGCTGAATAAAGAAAAATCCAGGACACAGAAAACATGGATAAGGTCAGAAGTAGCATCTTCTGAAATGCGGAATTCAGCAGATATCATAGGCATAAGGAATGTGGTAAAATTCAATGAAAAATCTAGAAATATATTACTTTGACATTTTGCTTCCCCAACAGAGTCCTAGTGAATAGTGTCTGTATTTGGCTTGTGTTTCTAGTAGGTGTATGTCCAAGTTCTTCAATGGGGGAACAAGAGGACAGAAAGAAATATCGAGGGCTTCTAGTCGATTTGACGATTATAATGTTTTCTACTCTCTCACCAAATCTTTTTAAAAGGACAGTAATGGATTTTAAAAGAGATACACCCACAAGACTAGTAAAATAGAGAAGATAACAGCAATATAATTTTGCCAGCAAGACAACAACAAATTGGTTGTCTTGGCAATTGGTTTCAATTGCAAAGAAACCAATCCTAGCCTGGTAGAGAGAAAGCTGAGGACACCTAAATCCATAATACAGAAGTCCCTGGAGCCTGGGGACCTGGTGGCCACCCTTGTCCCTGGAAGTGCAGGTGAACCAGCCCCGAGGCAACACCCCAGCCCAGGGAATGTTGCAGGAAGCTTTGGATCAACCTCACCCACCTCCTTCAGTATCGCCTTCCTGGGGGACAGTCTATGTGAGAAAAGACCATCTTTGGTAAGAATTAAATGAAGTCAGCCTTAGAAATGAGAAATGTTAAATGCAGTTTTCAGAGCTTTGTCAGAGATGGAGACTGGAGAAAATAATAGAAAAATGCATTCATGCAAAAAATGAAGATGTTAGGAAAACCTTACAATGTAGGTAGTTGTTACTCACCTGACTGATTTCTTCCTCTCAGATCAATGGACTGACTTTCAGACTCCCAGACTCCTGAACGGCTATTTTAAGAGTCATAGATAAAAGTTCAAGGTTTGCGAATGCTGCTTGGCCTCAAATTCTCTTGACATGTTGACATCGTTCAATTATTTTCATTTGCCATTTTTGCTTATAATGGCAGATCAGATCATGTTGTACCGAAGACAATGAGTTGATTAATAACCTTGCTTTTTATGTGTTGGTTAATTATTACTGCTGATATTACCCACTATTTAAAAATAACTGTTATGTTCCTGAGTATCAGTTGAAACTTTCCATCATGACTCTATGTCATGACTTTAGATATACAGATAGAAAACTGAAGAAACATATTGTACTAACATAGTCACTTCTATTAATTTGGATCAAATAGATGTACACTTGGTTTTTATTTATTTGCACTGATCAATTTATGCCGTGAGAATTTTATGAAGTTTTGTTTTAAGTGAACAACCTTTTTTTGTGAGGAAAAAAAACCACTCTGGGTTAAAAGTCAGCTGTATTATGCAATTTCTGCCAATTCTGGCTGCATCTTAAAAAGTCATTATAAAACTGATTACATAAAAATTTTTTCAAATAATCTATATCTTACCTGTAAGACATTAAATGATATCCCCTATTTTTTTAGTATTTCTTTCATAAATTTTAAGTAATACACTTGTATAATATTTAATTTTAATGTTCCTCACAGAAATGTTTTGGTTAAATGGGTAGGTAGCAAAATCTAGTTCTCCACATATCTTTACGTAACATTTGTAATAAATAGATCATGAGGAGTCTCTTCTCAGGTAGATGATAATGAAGTCAAACTTTTTAAAAAAGTATATTTATTTATTCATGAGAGACAGAGAGACAGAGAGAGAGACAGAGAGAGAGAGAGAGGCAGAGACACAGGCAGAGGGAAAAGGCTCCACACGGGGAGCCCGTCGTGGGACTCGATCCAGGGATTCCAGGATCACGCCCTGGGCCAAAGGCAGGCGCTAAACTGCTGAGCCACCCAGATGTCCCAAACTTTTTTTTTTTTTTTTTTTTAGAGTATAGAAATGTGAATTTGCTTTTTTTGAACCAGCTGTCAAGATTAGTTAACAGTAGATTATGGAGAAAACTCTGTGTTTGTATGTGCGCATGCATGTGTTTGGGTAGAGACAAAGTGAGCAGAGACAAACTGAGAGAACCACAGAGAAAACTACTACTTAATCTTACAGTTTGGGGCTGTGCACCCACAAGCCTACATTAGGGAAGAATCCTAATTACACTGCTTAGCCATGAACAGAGGGTGGGACTCATTCTACAGACTTGAACTCTGGGTGTCCTCTCGTGTGCTGGACCATCGGCTTGTAGCATATCTGATGTGGTTCCAAGATCAGCTGAGCAAACTGCCAGGCCTGAGGCCCTGGAGCCCTCCCTCCCGGATGGCTCTGAACGAGAGCTGAAGACTGATCCTTTCTTCATTTTTTTCTGTGGCTTTCTGCTTTCCTCTTTGGAGACCCTACAAAGCTAGAAGAAGACGCTACCCAAGTCATTTGGGCTCCACCATTGTAATCAATGACTTCTTATAACAAATGATGCTCAGTTTTAAGGAGCAGCACGGGGATTGCACCGTCTCTGAAAGATCTTACTCACCCAAATCCACATAAAGCTTTAGAGGTAGCCAGCTAATTTATTAAACAGAAACAGGAAAGGATATGAAGAGGGATCATTGTTTCATCAGCAGAATGATGGATGGATGCACAAAAGAATTTTGAATGAAGCTAGGATTACTGCACGACAAAGGAATGGTACCTTCTCTCTTGCAGACTTAGCACTTTCTAGAAGGGAGAAGAGCACCCTGGATGAGGATAGGATGGAGATTGGAGGGAAGTGATGGGAAGCTACCATGTGGTCAGCACCTGCTGGCGGGGTGGGGCCCCAGCAGAGACACAGAACAGCCCCTTCCGCTCCTGAGTACACCTGTCCCTCTGAGCCACCCCTACACTGGGGCACTATAGTTTATTCATTTTTTAAAAAGATTTTATTTATTTATTCATGAGAGACACAGGCAGAGGGAGAAGCAGGCTCCCTTTAGGGAGCCCAACGAGGGACTCAATCCCAGGTCTCCAGGATCATCTGAGTCAAAAAGGCAAATGCTTAACCACTGAGCTATCCAGGTGCCCTGGGCAGTGTAACTTAAATACAGAGAATCCAACAGCAGTTTGCTCAATGGCCTTGGTATGTACCACAGGGGACAATGGCAAGCACAGGTATGAATCTAACCTGAAGGAAGGACACAGAGGGTCCTATGGAAGCCACTGGAACCAGGGCCAGCCCAGCCAGGCCCATTTGTATAAAAAAAATAACCTAATGCTCTGCTCATTGACTTCTTTTTAGCACTTTTCTGAAAATACATTGCTTCTAAAAATCAAGGAAGAAAATTGCATGCGGTCCCACCTCCAGATGGGAAGAAGAAAAAGGCAAATGGAGCTCTCAGGCAGCAACACTGCACCCCCCACCCCCAGCCTGTCCCACCTGTGGTGAGCTCACAGCCTAGGTCTGCCCCAGATGCACACACCACCACCTGCAACACACAAGCCCACTCAAAACTTTGAAACTACTGATCTGCACTGCTTGGGAAGTAGTGAGCAATGTAGACTGAGGAGGTGTTCCTCCATCAAATGGCCAGAACCCAGGAGGGACGGGGCACAGTGGTGGAGAAATTATCGGAGGACTGGACCGGCAGGCATGGTTTCCCTCCCTACTTGAAATACATGACTATGATCTTCTTTTTCTGATTTCTGAGATTCCTAATTTAAAAACCCTTTTATAGCCTCTTCTCTGCCTTGCAAGTAGTGGAGAGACAATATACCTAACGTCGTGGACTGCTGTCTGCTGATTTGTGAGTAGACGAAAATAATGTGTTTCATGATGATAAAGTACATACCCATAATTTAGTGTTTCAGAAAACAGGATTCTTCTTTACAAAAAAAAATGCTTGCATTTCAAAGTAGTGATGTTTATTTTCTGATTTTTACTAAAAACATATTTATTCTATGTTGTATCTTCTATTTGATTCTGTTTTGGAATCTAGGAAATATGGAGAAGGGGGCTTTTTCTGGCCTCAAAAAAGTAAACATTTATTTTGGGGGGTGAAAGGGGAAAATAAGAAAACAATGTCTGTGAATGTGATCCTTGATCTAAAAAGGATGATTGGGGGAGAGAGATGGGGGAGAAAGGAAGCCTAGTGGTTTTACCCAGAGGAGGAGGTTGGGGAGAAGGTGGAGGGCCCTGAAAAGCTTCTGGTGTCCCCGTTGTGGAGGACAGATCACTATTAGGATGTGCGCTGTGCAAAGTTACCCCTTAGCTCGAATCCATTTATGATCCACATGGACATATTTAAAAGGAAAGTTCTTAGAGCTTTTGGGTCTAAAGCCATCCAGAGAGGGGAGGATCTTGAAATTTTGGAGATTAAACGTCAGTGGCAGGGAAGAGAGAGTCACAAAGAGGAGAGAGGTGGAGAAGATCGAGAACCACCACATCTAGGAGGAAGTGATTGGCAGAAGGGACTCCACAGCCTCTCGGAGGAAGGGAGTTGGAAGCAAGGAGATGTTCTGCAGGAGGAGGAGCGTGCTGCAAAGGATGGTTTCTGTCTGGGATGGCGTGTGTGACCACGGCCTTCAGGTCAGATGAATGCCAAGTGTCCTCCTGCCTCCTCTGTCCAGAGTTCCACTGAGCTTATGGAACAGCTCTGAGACCAGATACCAAAAAAGAGAACAAGCATATGAAAGGCACAGGTGCACACACCTCAGGGAGAAGCTTTATTTTGCAGCCGTTGCCAAGGAAAGTGAGCTGTCAAACCATGAAGACCACCAAGAGGGTCTTGCCTTACTTGGTCAACCCTGCTTGTCTGATCATTGGGAACCAGATGGGAAAGAGGCACCGTGGGTGAAATAATTAGAAACAAAACTTCTTGCCAGCCAGGAAAACCTCTCACAAAGCAGGAGACAAAAAAAAAAAAAAAAAAAATATATATATATATATATATATATATATATATCCTTTTTGTTGCAGAAGTACTGAACTGCCCATCACGGGCGGCCTGCTGGAGAGATTGCCAGGCCGAAGGAAATCTCAGCCTTTCATACAGCCAAGCGGCTGTGACCCATGACATTCATGATCTCAGGGTAAATGACAAGCTGGCCTCAAGGATGAGGACTGGGAAGCACCATTTGTCACACACAGTTCATCCTACACGCACCTGGCAGTCAGGGTGGCCACCTGTGTTAGCTAGTTGCCGTTATCCAGAGGGGAAATAAACTTCTTAAGTCTTCACAAAAAGAAATTGTTTTAACACTTTGGGCCAAGCAGTTTGGTGAGTGAGTGTCTCCACTGAGACTAGGAGATGGGGCATCATCTTTCCTGATGATTACATTTTAGAGACAGCTCCTGGGTCACTGAGAAAAACTTCTTTGGGTTGTAAAGTAGCAAGAAGCTTGTGTAGGCTTTAGAAGGATTTACATGCATCTCAAAAAGGAAGAGCAAGAATTTATAATTACAAGTTTTCTCAAGTACGTGTTCTCAGAAAAGGGAAGGAGAAAATTCTTCTTCTCTCTTTTGCACCAAAGACAGCTAAAAAAAAATGTTTTTTTAATTGGTATTTGTCTTACAGCACCTGAGCATCTGAGATTTTACTTCACTAACAGAAAATTTCCAGGCTTTAAAAGCCCCCAAGCAGGCTTTGTTTGCCCCATAGGGGACTATATTCATTTTTAAGTTTACCATCAAAATTTCAATATCAGAAGGTTGCCCATGAAATCCGGACTTCCTGCGTCTCGGAAAACTCAGAGTATTTTGCGGCAATCAGCTGGAGCTAAGATTAAAATATTAAAATGTCATCCCACTGTTATTTCAAAGTGAATTTATTTACTGTTAATGAGCTACACACTAGGCTAAAACTACATGGCACAGCACCAGGGATGATGACATTTCTAGATACAATAAAAATGATCATTTGTTGAGCACCTGTCATGGGCCATGCTGTTTTAATCATCTCCTGTCCCCCCTCCCCTTCGGTGAGGGAGGGATTCCTGCCCTAGGGTTACGGGGATGGCCACACACATGGCACTAAACAGATGCAATTGACAGCAGTTGGGTAGTCACACGAACTCACAGCCTGGGCTGGTGGGGAGGGGGGGGTCAGTGCACACACCATGCAGGGCTACATGGGGTGTGCACTTGGGAGCAAAGGGAGCCAGCAGGTTGTGGGAGACAGCTGTGTGGTGACAAGAGGGTGAAGTACCCCCAGATCCCATGGGAGGATGAAGAGGGCTTGTTTGAATGATCCTGCAGTTGGCAGGGAGACAGAACCTGCTACTTGGGCTGAAGCAGCCGCCTCACCTGGTCTGCTGGATGAGGAAGGTTATTTGTGGGGGGGGGGCCTAACCCACAGGTGCAGAGTGCAGAAAGGAGCTGAGGTCAGGCTGTCCAAGGCCCTGCCAGCTTCACATATCACTTAATAATTCTAACTTTAGATCTATTGCCACCCTTGCATATTGACTATTTTCATGCTCATAGCCCCTTTATGAAGTAGTCTGCTCTTATGCCCACCTTGTAGGTAGGGAAGCTAAGTCCTGGCAAGGCAGGAGGGTGACTTGACCACAATCACCCCAAGCTATGAGTAACTGGGAAGAGTTAGGCTCTAGGGCCAGGGCTCCAACTCCTACCCTGTGAAACTGAAAAAATGACATTGTCTTCAGAGTTACATTTTACCAAAATTCTTGTCTCTATTATTTAATCTTACTGCTTCATTTTGATGTAGTTAAGTGATTTACCAAAATGTACTGCAAGCTTTGACTCCAGTGAATCAAAGTGAAATGAAATTTTTACAGTGTCTTCAGTAATAAACCAGTAATTCAACCTTTAAAAATGCTATAAATAAAAATAAATAGATCAACATTAGGAAGACCATCTTTGCCTGTTGAGGTTAATAGATTTCCAGAGTGATGAGCTTTGATTCCAAAAATTGATTTTACTTCTTTTGAGCCAATACCCCTAAATGATGAAGCCAAGCACTGATCTATGGATGGTTCTTGGAATAATTACTCCAGAATGCTGGTAGTTCTCAAGAGCAACTGTCAGGAAAAATTGAGAAAGACTTTGAAGTGGGTAAAGAAAAGATTATTGGGTGTCATGTCTAACACATTTTTGGTTACCTCTGTCTTTGATTGAGCTATTTTATAACACATCAAGTTGTAGAATTTTTATAGTAATGCAAGTGATCCTATCCTTAGAAATGCAAATTTGTCCCTAGAAATGCAATTGAATATTATCATCTGGACATTGAGCAGCTTTGCATCTACATCATACATTTATTTTAGCATTCCTGATGACTTGTAAATATGTGCGTGTTTTGAATTCTCTTTTTAACTGCTTGTGAAATTTTACTGGTTTCCCTTGTACTAAATAAAATCTTTGACACATGTTTATTTTCTGTTTATACAAAAGTCAGGATTTACCCTTTTCTTTGTAAAAAAGTAACATTTAACACAACTATTAAAACATTGCCTTTGATAATTGAAATCACAAGACACAATGACCCGGTTATGTATTTATTTATTTATGTAGAGAATGGAAGGAGGGGCAAAGGGAGAGGGAGAGAAAGAACCTCAAGCAGGCTCCACACCCAGCTGGAACTTGACTTGGGGCTCCATCCCACAACCCTGAGACCCTGAGATCATGACCTGAACCAAGATCAAGAGTTGGTCAATAAAAAAAAAGAAGAAGAAGAAGAAGAAGAAGAAGAAGAAAAGAAAAACAAAAAGAGTTGGTCACTTAGCACACTGCACCACCCAGCATCCCCGGATATAATTTAAATTTGCATGAGGAAACAGTAACGTGCAATTAATCAGAAAACTGGATTCTCTTTGTTGTTCTAAATATGTCAAAATTAGTTCTGGTCCTGAAAAATGAGTATCTAAGAATTAAAGTCAGTAAGGCATGTGGGAGGATGAACTTGGCTCTCAGGAAGTGATAACAACTGTCTTGTCAAGCCAAATTAGTGTAGTGTCTAAAATGGAAGTCAAGGGGGATCCCTGGGTGGCGCAGCGGTTTGGCGCCTGCCTTTGGCCCAGGGCGCGATCCTGGAGACCCGGGATCGAATCCCACGTCGGGCTCCCGGTGCATGGAGCCTGCTTCTCCCTCTGTCTGTGTCTCTGCCTCTCTCTCTCTCTCTCTGACTATCATGAATAAATAATAATAATAATAAATAAATAAAATAAATAAATAAATAAATAAAATGGAAGTCAACACTTGGTGTCACCTCATGAATAGTTCAAAGAAGCAGCTAACTCAGATTCACCAGCCCAGGCACAGTTGTCCCTCCACAGTGACTGTCCATGTCAAGTGTCCTCTGCTCCTGTCGGTGCCCTGGGTGAGTGCTGGGCTCAGAGCTCACACAGCTGTGCCCTCCGCACAGAGCATGTCTTTGACCTCCCAGGGTGTGGTTTAGATGGTCATGACAAGTTGACAGAAAGGCCCTCTTGGGCAAAGACAACTCAGGCACAGTGTTCTGGTTACCTTTCATTTTCATTTAATTTCAAACTTAGGAAAGAGTTTTGAGAATAAGATGAAAAATTGCCCCCTCCTCATATTGTTACTGCTATTCTTCCTTTTCTGGATTCTACTGTTTTATTTGCCCCATTTCCCTTAAGCACTTTATTCGGTATTTCCAAAGAGCACAGACATTCTCCTGACTCACACTGTATCATGATCAAAATCAGAATATTTAACTCGATACAATACTGTTAACTAATGCACAGTCCTGCACACGTTGTCAATTGTACCAACAGTGTCCTTCCGAAGTATGTATTTTCCTGTTCCTGCACCAACACGGCATCACAAGCTGTCATTATTTGTTTACTTTCCTTTGATTCACAAGAGCTCCTCAGCCTTTGTCTTTCTTGACCTTGGCATTTGTAAACATCACAGGCCAGGCGTTGTGTGGAGTGTCCCTCATGTAGTGACTGTCAGGTGTTCCCTTGTAATTGTCAAAACGTGATGTATTTTGGGAGTAACAACCAAAAGTGATGCTTCCTGATCGTATACCGCCTCAGAAGGTGCACTATGCCAGTCTGTTTCTTTATGGATCACTGGTTTAAGGTCAAGTAAATCTTAATTGTTTCATATATATAGTGGGAAAAGTTTAAGGAGCTCATGATTCATCATCTTTACCAGACACAAGAAGTGGTTATTGGTTACCAAAAATGGCATCTGATAAATCTATAATATGCAAAAGAAGATCTCCATCCTCCTGCTCTTGAGGCACGTGGGCGGGGCTTCTAGGCGGTGACTGGTGCATTCTTCAAACCTCACCAGCACACTTCAGGCACAGTGTTTGGCCGAGTTAGCATACGTACAATACCAAAGTGAATTGTGACCTATGTCTGTGCAGCATAACAACCAGAGAGTAAATGAGATAATTTTTCACTATAATGAAAGGCTTCAAAAAAGCTGGCTTCTTTTTTCTCATTTTCCTTTTTTGTTTTTTGGGGTTTTTTTTTGCTCCTTCCTTCCTGCCTTCCTGTCTTGTTAAATCTTATTTCCTTATATCTTTTTCTTCAAAGTAAAGCACTCTTAAAGTACAATTACAAAATGAAGATGCCACATGCCTCAAGTATATGCAAATCAATTATAGTAGAAGTATAGATTGTTCTACAGTCGTCTTTAAAAACAATTCTTAAGTTTTGCTGATTTGCACTGCATTTACTCTGCAAAGACAAACAGTGGTTGTATTAATTTTGATTTAAGATGATCTATTTCGTTCTGATTTAGTCTGAGAAGCAATGAGTCTTTAGTCAATATGTGTCATGTAAGACTGTGGTTTCACCAGGAAAGACCAGCACAGCAGCTTTCTTCATATTTATGAAATATTAATTAAAAGTAGTCAAATATATTTTGCTTCCAACCGTGTGTAGAGAGATAGAATTAGTTTTCCAATGTACCAATTTTGAGCATGTTAAATATCTAGATAGTCATGAAATTTTATGCAAATAATAGTTAGAAGCTAACTCATAGGATATTATATATGACATACCTAAAAGTGGATATAAATTACACTCAGCTTTCTCATGGTATCTGGGGAATGAATATCTGATTTAATTAGTTCTATAATCTCTATTTCAGAATTTATAAGTGTTGAAAATCATCCAATGGTTGCCAAGAACTTTCAGCTGATAAAATTTTATTCAATTTAGTGCCTAACATTTTGAAAACAATTTTGAACTAAATATTATATAACCCCATATGAGCCAACTTCGCTAAGCTTTTTTGCTAATAGTCCTTAAAACCCAACCATTTGAAGTTGTAAGAGGAAATGTTTTCCTTTATGTTATAGAGCATAATGAGTTTCTTATTAATTTCACGTAAATCACATTCACTGATATTTTAAAAGTAATGATGAATGGGAAACATCTTCTTATAAAGTGAAGAATGTGAGGTTCGGGATTTCCAATGCATGCACACACTAAGAAAACGCTGTACTAAGAAAGACCAGAGTTGCAATTTCTCTTTGACAACACAGAGGAGGACAAATACGTCCATTCCAATGTAAAATGTCTCTGTCTCGTAAACTCTGTGCTGCTGCAAACACACTGTAGTATGTTTAGGGGGAAAAATAATCTCTGTGGGCTCTGATGGTGAAGTTTGAATATTTTTCTAACAGACCAAATTATATACCAGCCTAACTCGGCAATGACTTCAGTCTTGGTCACCTGGTGATGCCAAGTTCTCATTTTGCAGCCACATCTCTGGTTAAGGAGTTGCCCTACTTGCTGTCTCTCCTGCTGCCACTGCTCTTCCTTCATCCCCCACCTTCGGTTTGGTCCCCTGGCCCATCTGCTGTGCGACATTCTACCTGCTTCGGGATGAACAGGTGCAGTGGGAGGTGGGAATGGAGGTTAGCAGCCCTGTTCACCTGCTTCTATCTGTCTAGATTTTTCCAACAGAAAGACAGAAAGAAAGAGAGAGAATCCTGGGCTCTGATGATGAGTGTCCTTGTTGTTAATTCTAGGGGTTGCCTAAAGAGACTTTCCAGGGAAAAGCTATCTGTGTGGTCACGTTCGGAAGGTGGGAGCAGCATGGGCAGCAGAGAGGCTCCTGTCATCTGCTTGGACCCAGGGAGGCTGTGTCACCCGGAGAATGACTGCTGCTTCTTTCTCAGAGAAGAAATCAACTCCTGGAGCCTCGGCTGCCCATGCAGGCACACGCCTCCCTTGCTCACCAGACATATCCCTACTGATGCCTCCAGTGGGCCAGGAACTGTGGGGTACCCACAGTTGGGGTGTGTGGAGGTGTGGACACCACATGCCCCATCACCCCACATGCCTCTCTCTCCTGAGGAGGTCGATGCTGATGGGATTCCTTCTAGAGAGAAGGAAACACAGCTGACAGTGTATACACAAGGAGTCTGAGGGTCAGTGCAGAAAGGTCAAACCAATTGACTCTGTTAGTATGTCTGGTGTGTTCAGTTGAGGATGAGATGAATGGTGTGTGTGTGTGTGTGTGTGTGTGTGTGTGTGTGTGAGACATGTGTATCATATGTATGGGTGTGTGTTTGTGTGCATGGTGTGTATGGTATTATGTGTGTGGTGCGTATGGTGGATGTGGGGTATGTGGGGTATGTGTGCTGTGTGTGGTGTGTATGTGCATATGTATGTGTGGTATACGTGGTATATACCATGTATGTATGGGTCTGTGTCTGTGGTGTGGGTATGTGTGGTGTGGGACTGAAGGTGGGACCAGAGGACAGCCTTGTGATTTGTATGGTTAGCATTTACTGAATTTGCATGACACAGAGCCCAGATTTTTATTTCAAGCCAACTTGTGACATTTTGGGTAGATATTATAGAATAAGCATATTATCTCTTCTCTGCAGTGTTTTCTCCAATACAAATCATTCCAGTTGCTCTGGTGTCACTGCTGGTATTTCTGATGAGTCCTAAATGTAGTGCCTAGGTTCAGGCAGATGCAGGCAGCCCTTTTAATTAACTGCATCCAAGGTGATGATGAGCATAAGACAAGGGCCTCCAGGCTCTCCTGCTCCACCACCAGCCTCGCCTCCTGGTCAGCAGCTCTGACCCAGACAGTGTGGTCCCTACAAGCTTGCTTATGGCTTGGACACACTTGGAGGGGATGGTGAATGGTGGTCTGACCTGTGGTCTCCAAGCTCCTCCCTTGGAGGAACTAGCCAGATGTGCTCTAGGGCTAAGACCTGCCCCCCTCCACTCCCCCAGGCCCCCCCTCCCCGCCAGGACAGAGCTGGAGAAACTGTGAGTCCCTAGTTCTTGGCCTCTTATTTTGGTTCCTCTTCCAACTAGGTGTCTCTGTTTACACATTTTGTCTTCAGGCATATGAAGACCACTAATTAGACTATGCTCCTTTTAGAACTTACCAGGATTTAATTAAAAATGTTTCTCTCTGCTTTGTCCTCTTTTTCCCTGGGATGATGGGGTGGAATTTTGTTTTCTGTGGCTGTGCAGTATGTGAACTATCACCCTTTGCTTGTGGATCCCCGGAGCCGAAAGGAAGGTATGGGGTCCCCGCCTGCCCCCCACCCCTGATCTCTGGAAGTGAACCTCTGTCAGTTGGATGCTTCTGAAGCAAGAGGATCACAGAGTAGTCAGAATTCATGCTGGGGGCAGGATGGGGCCTGGGTACTGGGTGCTGTGTCCCCTGCCGCACCCCTGCCTGGAGAACTGCACAAACAGGTTGCCCGTGGAAGGGGGAGGACGTTGGCCGAGGCCCAGCCTCCTCATCGGTCTGTGAGTTGTTGAATACTATTCCAATTAACTTCTTGTATTGCTCTGGAGACCGTTTCCATTGTTCATAGTCAAGAAGCCTGATGTTTGCAGAACTAGTCTGTGGTGAGGGTGACTTCATCCATTGGGTCAGCCACGGTTGGTTGCTTGACTCATTTCACGTTTTAAGCCCTGTACGTGCATCGTAACAAATGAATCCTGATTTTGCAGATTTGAAAATGTCTTGTCAGGGTCACATAACGATGGAGCCTCAGAACGGAGATATAGATTTGGGTCTACCAACTTTAAACTTCACATTTTTCTCTGAATTTGCTTGCACAAGAAATGGTAGTGGCCAGAAAACTTTTTGTCAGGATTTATCTCTCTCTCTCTGTGTGTCTCTCATGAATAAATAAATAAAATCCTTAAAAAAAAATTAAAAAAGGATTTATTTTGCTCTCTCTTTACAGTATATTATCAATTTCCTATACTTAAATAAAAAGAATCCATAGAAGTTCAATTTTCCACATTGTCTTTTAGCCTCAACTATATCAGTTTAAGCATCTAATAGAAAGAATTAAAAAATAGAATGTATTATTTCCTAGCTAATGAGGATATAGATGTTGATAGAGTCAAGCTCCTTCTGGGAAAAAAAAAAAAGAAAAGAAAACAATAACAACACAAAAACAAAACACACACACAAATAATGGGCATAACAGAGTTTTTATTCTATTTCTATTGTAGCCACCCTCATCAATTTTATTACCCTGCAAATTTGTCTACCTCTTGGAAATTTTGTGTCTCTAAGTTAGCCAGCGATCCTTCTATGGAGCCCCATAATACCTAAGAGACATTGAAAAATTGGACACCCAGTGTCAGATTTGCAATAAAATGTAAACATCAATTGGGAAAAAATGAATGGGAATTGTAGTGAACAGGCTCAGAGATGGCCCCCAATCTTCCCCACTCCCCAGCACTGCCCTCCCCCCTGCTCTTGTGGAATTTCTTCCCCTAAGCATGAGCTGGACAGCCTCACCTCCACAGCTCAGAATGCAGCAGAAGTGATGGAGTGTCCCTTTTGACCCTCTGTCCTGAAAAAACCAGGATGTCTGACTGTGGGGCTTCTCTCACTCTCTGCTGGGCTGCTGGTCGTGGGGGAGGCCCACGGCCAGGCTGTCAAGTGGCCCTGGGGAGAGGCCCACAGAGTGAGATTGGAAGCAGACCTTCTAAGGCCTGCCATGGCCACATGTGAGACAAGTGGACACAGATGCTTCAGTCCAGCCAAGCCTGAGACAGATGATTGTGTCAGGGCCACCAGCTTGACTGCAGCCCCCTGGAGACCGGGATCCAGAGACCTTTGGCAAGACCACACCTGGATTCCCAACCCACAGAACTGTAACATCATGCATGCTTGTTATTTTGAGCTGCTACATTTTGGGGTAATTTATGATACAGCAATAAAGAACTAATAATAGAGAAATTCAGACACAATTAGCAGCTCTCCCTAGGCATGGACTTGAGAAACGTTAGGGCACTCAGCCATGATGGAAACAGGTCTCGATGAGTATCTTTGCTGAAGACTAAAATTTTAGTTTTCAAGGAAGGAGAAAATTAAAACCAGTGTATGAGCCCCAGCAATGCAGACAAAACCGTAAAGGACACACAGAAGCCATAGGGAAAAAATACAGAGGTTTGAAATCAAGATACAGCTAGAACATGCATGCCTGGTACGCACAGCTGAACTTAGTTGTTATTCTGGAAATAAGATAAACAGAACAAAGTAAAACAAAATGAATTCTCTTGCACTGAAGTTATAGTGAGTGAAAGAATCTAAAATCCATTATTTTTGAGGAAGCTCTTATGCCTGTAGAACTGAAACGGGTACCAAATCCTTGCATTGTGATGGTGAGGCTGCTTCCTTTCATGTTCTTGTCAACTCAGAAGCACCTGAAATTTTATTAAAAACTATAAGAGCTAATAGAGTTTATTATTGATTTAAATATCAATGCTGTTCTTTTATATCCTTTTTTTTCTGTCTCACGTGCACTTTGTTATCAACTGTGCAGTGTCCAAAATAACCATTACAATTTGACACATAATATTAATGTGTGGAGTCAAAAGTGTGTGTGAGGGGAGAGGGGTGGAAATCTGGAATGAAATGCATAAATCTAACATGCAGAAACCTTAGGCTGCAAGGTTCTTTAAGGCACTTGAGAACAATTTGATAAATTATTGCCCGAGTACAAGAAAGAACACTTTAGTGACCCAAAAGGCTGAGTGGCTTCAAGTTAAAATTTGTTTCTAAGGAGCAGTTGGTCCACTGGGAGAGTCTGCTGAAATTTAAGTCAAGACTATTTATTTAAATCATCTGTTTTAGGTTCTTATGGAAAAAAATAAAAGTTTTTGGAACTGTTTAGAAAAAAAGCTAGGCAACTGGTAGAATCAAGTGTCCACAGAGACTTGGTGCTTCCCATGTCACATTCTGACTTCCACCTGCGATTGCAAGAGTTCAGTCTCCTCCCCTGAGACACATCACCTCTTCAGCATCTCTGAAATCATCTTCCAACCATAATGGTAAGCCTGGTTCACAATCACTAAGCTCTCTTTATGCACATCGCCACTTTGATTCTTCCTATACTCTGTGCCATGGGGAACCACCAGAGTCCTACTTGACAGATGAGCTAATCCAAGCACGCAGGTCATGCCACGGTCAGTAGAAGAGGCAAGAACTGACCCACATGTGTCTGATTCCCAATTCTTGATGTGCATCCACAGAAAGCCCTGTAATAATCTATTCACCCCATGAACAGCCACCATGGTTGGTCTTTGGCCAACAGTTACAGAACAGGTGATTTATTTATCTATTGTTCCTTCATGCTCCATTGATTCAATACTTTGCTTAGAAACTTCTCCATACATGGGGCTGACCAAAAGTCATTGCATTGCTCTGCTCTCTGAGTCGGTGATCTGTTTAGTCTCCTTGGTAAGAAATAAATTACTGTTTGATTTCATTCACTAACTCAAATATGTGATACCTCCTACTCTGTAGCTGGTCTTGTGCTTGGTCATGGGATGTGATAATAAACCAGAAAGAAATGGTCCCACTCACATGGAACTTCCATTTTAACCATGGAGTGACAGCAATCCA
The DNA here is from genome assembly GCF_018345385.1 of Vulpes lagopus. Lineage (NCBI taxonomy): Eukaryota > Metazoa > Chordata > Mammalia > Carnivora > Canidae > Vulpes > Vulpes lagopus. The sequence goes on from NC_054825.1 coordinate 151,526,816, forward strand.
GTGAGTGCCAGCCACTTTCAGTGGAAAGGTGGAAGGAAGGGAAAATGCAGGCTATGATTGAACATTATTTGAGACATTCATGCAAGTAGTAAATATCTATTATAAATATATACAGAGGAAAAGTGGAAAAAGTATACATAACCATTGCTGGCAAACGAATACTTAAAATGTGATGAACAACCTAGTCGATGCTTAGGGACAATTCCATTTGATTCATAAGTAAAACAAAGAGAAAAATAAAGATGTGAACATTGACCCAAACCCATGAGCACAGATGAGAGGAGACAGTCCAGGACAAGAACAAGTAGATTTTTCTTACAAAGAGAAGATATCCGGACTCGACAGTTTGGCAGCACTTGAATGGTTTTCTTAGAAACAGTTAGGAGGTAGTCAGGGAGTCACATTTGCAAGAGCTTCAAAATAGTTCCTTTTTATCTGCTTCTGACGGAGTCGTGTATGACTTGGTCCCCAAATACAGCTTAATTCCTTTCTTATTGTTTGTCCTGCTCTCTGAACTGCATAATTTTTGCCTTCTTAAAGGGCTTTGGGCTTTATCTCTGTCAACAAGGTACAAAATGAGAAGACTTCACACAAGTGGGCAGAACCTTTCCAACCAGACTGGATAGTTTCAGGCAACTCTGTTGTCATTGGTGCCACTTTCCAGAGAAGCCTGGTGTTTGTTTTGTCCGGAAAGCTTGTGCACCAGATAAGGTCACTTTAATTAAACTTGAAATCAAGAATGAAGCCCACACTTACACTAAGCACCACATGGATGAGTCTCAAAAATATTACCTTGAGTAAAAGGAACTTTACAGATAAATTCATCCTGGATGAGTCCATGTCTACAAAGTTCTAAAACCAGCAAATCTCATCTGTGGTGGGAAGTAAGGTCAGGACACTGGCTGCTGCTGGGGAGGCATGGGGCGGGGGCGGTCAGGGATGTGCCAGCTGTTCAGATATGCTGTGGGGAACAGAGCTAAGATATGGTTTGTTGTCGCCCTATGGGTCCACCACCATGATGGCAGCAAGGCTGTGCTTCCCCCGCGGCTCACATCCCAGGATTAGCAGTGAGGCACCAGTGCAGGCCCATTCCTACCCAGTGTGGACCTCCTACAGTGCACCTTTGGCTTCCAGACTCCCCATTGGGCTGGTCAAAATGCCCTAGCCCTGCACTCCCCTGAGGCTCTTTCTATCTCAGCCTTCTTTCTCCACCCTCCACCTTTCCTGGGTTCAGACTGCACTGGGGTCTGGTAGCTGTCTCCTTTTTTTCCCTTCACAGAACTTCACCCAGCAAACCTCTTACATGTTTGATCCCATCCTGATGCCTCTTCTCAGAAGACCACGCAGACACAGATACGGTGATTGAGGACACATCTAGATTTTTTCACAAAAAGAAATATTATGAGCAAATGTTACCTGAAATCTAGGTAATTTTATATGCACATGGGAGTTTTTAGGAAGAAGTATATAGATTTGCAATTTTCCTTAAATGGCATTAGAAAAAAAGGCTCACTGATGAATAGCGAGGGAAATGAAGATATGGATAAGATGAAGCCAAGTTAGTAATGTTAATGGTAGAATCAAAGCGGCAGGTAATGAATTCTTCTACAAGCGCTGCATGCTTGGAAATGTTCTGATAGGGCTGGAAGGCAGTTGTCTACCGGTCAGGACACAGTGGTGTTGTGGGATGTGACTTGGCTGCTCACACTCCTGCTGGCTTTGGCAATTACAGACCCTTAGGAGAATGCAAGCAGCCCCAGAGGTGGGCTGAACCCTGTTCCTCCAGAGGCACCTCACTTGGGGAATCACCTAGGAGGTAGTTGTGCCATCATCACACTCAGCGGCAAGATTAAGAAGAAATAGAACAAACCCTGCTTCCCAGCCACCCACTTCTTGTCTGTGCTTACCTGACAGCCTGGGTGACCACTCCGGGTCATATTCATAATGCTGAGCTGCAAGGTGGAGAGAGCCTGGGCCTCCTTGCATATAGGGAACCCTCCAGCGGGGAGCACAGAGGTTCTGGGTCATCTGTGTATTTTAAGATCCCCTGGCCACCTTGCAGCCTGTATCGGGATGCAGGAAAGGGTATTCGAGGAAGATGCCTACCAGGAAAGCAAGACACAGCTCTCTGAATGGCATGGCTGCTGGATGACAAATCAACCTGATGCAAAATTGCATCTGTCCTCACTGTGGCAGCGGACACCTGCCGACCAACCAGGATGGTGGCTGTGCTCATCCGTGAGGCTCTTCAAGTGCTTCACCAAATGACACTGGCAGACACCTAAAGACAGACTTTCTCCAGGCAAGCTGACCACCTCAGCAATCTCTGAGCTGGTGGCCTCATTCACACATTTGAAATCAATATTCTAAAGATGGAAAGGACTCATAAAACTGGTGGGGTGAGGAGGAAGAAGATGCATAAAGGAAGGGGCGTTAGTGAAGGGTGGACAAAGCTGTTAATTGGATTCTCTCCTACAGATTTTATGCCTTGACTTTTTCTTCTTTTCCTTTGATTTTTACTTTTTGGTAAAACATAAATAATACCCCAACAGAGTCACTTTCTCACAGCCAGGAGATTTAGAGATAATAGATTAAAGATTTCAAGCCACTGTGAAAACTGCTGGGAAAGAAAACTCAGGCCAGCCGCCTCTACCTTCTCTCTCTCACACACACACATGCACCACACACACAAAATCCCAAACTAGCTCATAGTCTCTGCAGCTGGAGTGTGACAAGCTTTGTAAGGAAGGAAAAACCATGACATATACCAAAGGGCTTTCCATGGCTGATAAGGCCTGTGAATCTAAGCTCCTCTAACACATACGGCTGGATTTCAGTGAGATGCTAGAAATATTTACTAAAGAATAGAGTTGAAAGACATTTACAGGATAATAACCCTATTCCTGCACATCAGACATTTGGCATGATTAAAGAAATTCATATTAGTGTATTCCCAGTATAAGATACTTTAATGTTAGTGAGCAAATTTTAGGCTCTAATGCCAATAAAATATTTATCCTTCAAAATCTCAGATAAAATATGAAATAAATTAAAGATGCAAGAGAGCATGGCATATGTACGATGTTCAACTATAAGTATTCAGCGTGTCCCGACTAGGCTTGAATATAGATGATCACTCATGTCAATCATGAAGCTCCAGATGGAACGAACTCAGGCAAAGAACCAGTGGGAAGATTTTGTCGCATTTTCGTTCCTGGTGTTCAAGTCATGTGAGCATCCATGTTGCACGTGTGTCCTCTGGCCGTTTTGTCTGGGTGTAGTCTGGCGTTACATGGCCGTGAACACAGGTCAGGGCAAACCATATCACAGCAGCCTGCACAAGACATGAGTTCCAGCACCTCTGTGACTCATCTCAAAACACGCCTTCTCTGGGCTCACTCAGGTGGTTTAAGGTCAACCTAATCAACTCTGTGCCATCAGCCCTGAGAATCCTGAGAATCCTGTGGACAAGAACCTGTGAATTTTGTCATGCTTGATGTTAGTCTTTATAGTAAAAATTTATCTATCTTTAAAATCAGATGAGGATCCCTGGGTGGCTCAGTCTGTGAAGCATCAGACTTGATTTTGGCATAGATCCTGATCTCAGGGTCGTGAGATCCAGCCCCGTACTGAGCTCAGTGGAGAGCCTGCTTGAGTTTCTCTCTCTCCCTCTGCCCCTCCTTGCTGTGCACACATGCTCTCTCTCTAAAATAAATATATCTTTGAAAAAGAAAATAAAGTCACATGACAATACTGGTTAATTCAACACAAATAGCACCAACTAATTGAGCCCATGGTGCCTTGTACCCTATGACCTTTGCTATCTCTTCCCTGTTCTTTTCATTTTTCACAGTGTACACTAATAACCATTGAAAGTTGCTCAAGCTTTCATCTTAGTCATATATAATACATGCCCTCGTTCATCTAAAATTCAATTATATCCCTTCTCTGGGCCAATGTGGTTTGTCTTCTCATCTCTAAATTTCCCAAAAAGTAAATTATACTTTATGATTAACTCAGATTGTTTTATATGTCTAAACATTTGAATAGTACTTATGTGATTTTATAAAGTACTAGATCTGCCATCATTTTGCCAAGTTCTCCAGAAAAAGGTGATTTACGTGTGCATAACATTCATAATATTTATATTTCACTCTATTAATGTTATTTGCAATCTGGATCTTAGCTTTCTGTCTAAACTTGCAAGGCTGGCCCTAGAATCATTGGTTGCTGATCTGGCTCTCTAGATCCTCCAGCTTTCTGTGAACAAGGGATTCGGCATGAAGCATGATTTCTGCAACTTAAGTTCTTTTCATCTGTCGATCAAAGACCTCTCCTGGGCACCGTGAACAGCTTCACTGTCTCCAGAGCTCTTCTGTTGCCCACCTGCCTCTTCTTCCCAAAGCCTCAGTTCCAGGAGGCACAGCACCCAGCCCCATCATAGAAGTCAACACACACCACATGTACTCTGCCTGCTGCTGGCCCAAGCCTCCAGAGAACACCAGGACCACATCAGCCTCTCCAAGCAATTGTCCAGTGCAACATTTTTCTTCAAACATTTTCCTCTCTTCTCAGAGCTTAACCCACATGGTCCCGAGTGGATTCTGGTACTTGGTCCCTACACTGCTGGCTGTTTTGAAATGGAAAGATGGATGGTACAAGTTTCAGTATATTCCCCTCAAGTATTTTACCAGACACCATTCAGTTTTATCTGATAAACATGGTTTCAGGACTCAGTCTGGGCAGAAGGCAAATGCAGTGACATCACAGAGAGGCTCACCCCATCAGTCAGTGAATATTGGGGAGATGCTCAGTAAGAAGAAATCGTTAGTAGCATCAGCAACTGGAGTTGAGAAGTAACCCCAAGACTTAAGAACCCAGTTGTACTTTCCTTTCAAATAACAAGTATTGATTGATATCCTTGCAAGTCATTTAGCACATAAATCTTGAGTAAAAATGATGTACCTGGCAGTAGGAAGGGGAGGTTGAGAGATCATTGTTGACAGTTGCTCACCTTGGAGTGAGACAGTGGCAGGTGTGGGAAACATATGCCAGGTGACTGGGAGGAGGTTACGATGGCAAACCCACAGACTTTCCTTATTATCTGCTTCAGGTTAGTGCCAGAATAAGATCCTTGCCAACATCCTGGATCAGGGAGAAACCGGGGAGCCAGTAGTGGGGTCCGGCTGAGGCTCCTAGATCTCCCACTCCACCACAATCTACTGGAATGATGCCTCCCAAACGCTGTGATTTTCTGTCCTGCAAGCTCAGCTCAGCTCACCTCAGCAACGGATGCCTTTTTCTGAATTACTCCCAGGCAGGCATCAGAACAGTGATAAAGAAACTTCACCCACCCTACATGCCCAGCATAGCTGAATTATTATAAGTTAATCACACACTTAGAAGAGAAGAAAGTATCTATAAAATATTTTCTAATCTCAAGTCGCCATAAGGATCCAGGATGTAGATTACCCCAATCTCTGGGCTCAGATTCCTATTCCATCCCATCCCAGTCATCCGAAGGAAGAGAGGAGGTGGTGTGTACATCTGTGTATTCATGTACATTGGGCATTTATAGTTCTCTTGAAGATCAGGAAGGAGTATCAAGAAAAGATATCTGATTGAACCTATGAGAATGATACTCACCAAGAAAGTGAGAAATGATATGTAGACTTAGAAAATTTGCTTTGGAAAGTTTTGCTTTTAGAAGATGCTCACGTTTGGATCACACAGACATGGCTTTTAAAGCCACTTCAGCTCATTCTAGCTATGTACCTTAGATAAATGTCTTTCCCTCTCCAGATTTTCCCATTATCCACCGAGGGGTGGTCTGTTACCCCTAGGGTGTCGTCATGAGAAACAAATGACACAGTGTGTGATGAATATTTAGCAAAAAGCTTGCTTACAACCTCTGAACTCACAACTGCCAGTCTCCCCACCTGGGAGGGCAGGTGGATGTGCTCATGCTTTCCACTCTGGTCCTTAGGAGCAAAAGGCATTCATCAAACTCAACGTCCCCTTAGTGGTGATATCTGATCCCAAGATTGTCTTCAATACACCACATTTCTGTATTAGACTCATGCATACAAAGATAAATGATTATGGGACCCCTGGGTGGCTCAGTGGTTGACCGTCTGCCTTTAGCTCAGGGCATGATCCTGGGGTCCTGGGATCGAGTCCCGCATCAGGCTTTCCCCGAGGAGCCTGCTTCTTCTTCTTCTGTCTGTGTCTCTGCCTCTCTCTGCGTGTCTCTCGTGAATAAATAAAAACTAAAATCTTTTAAAAAATAAATGATTACAATTCAATAACAACTACAAATTTCTAGAATCTGACTATTGGAAGCAGCTAATAGCAGTTAATACTGTAAAAAGTAAGAAATAGAGGATGAGCTTGTGAAACAAGTACTGAAATGCGGAATTAACATTGAACTATTACACAGAGCCATCAATCTTCTACTAGAAATTTACTTTATGTTCATAGCAACCATTGTTTTATTAAGAATTGCAAAACACCATAGATATCCAGTAGAGCCATTATTTTCATAAAGATAGCTGTAGACTCTATTTTAAATGACATTAGCAAATTGCTGAATAATGTCATGGATTACTCATTTAAGAAACATGCGTGCATGAATGAGTGTATTTTGTGTGTGTGGTATGTGAGCACACCCAAACCACTTTCTAAAATTGGGCTAAGTATTTTGGATAACTGAAAGGAATTATTAATTATATAAGGAGATGCTGAAATAGACTTTGAGGTTTGATTGAGAGGATATTACCTTGGCAACAGTTACAGTCACATTAGGCCTTGGTAAGATTCCAAGTGGGCTTAAGAAGATATTACAAAGGTAGAAGCATGGAGGCAATGCTTTAAATACTACATAGGGATCCACCTTCCCTAGTGTGTTTTCATGAATGGCAAATTCTTTTTTTTTTTTTAATTCAGTTTATCCTCTGTATCATTTTGCATACATAAAATCTTTTTTAGTGGAAAGCCTTGGAATGAGAAGCTTACTCAGTACCTCATTTGATCAAGCAAAGAATGTGGTGACTACATCTTTTAAATAATTTAAAATCCATTTTTGATAAACCTACTATGAAAACATAAATAACAGATGTGACCTAATAAAAACATTGCTTAAAAGCTTGGGTACAAAAATACTGATTGTCATAATTTAAAACTTAATTAAATCCAACAGTGAACTTCTTCTGGAAATTCAATCTTGGCTTCCTAATTCAAAATGGTGAATTAAAGACATATGTGTACATGTGGGGTTTTTTTTTTCTCATTTTCCTCCTAATTTCCTACTGAAATGACAGAGATGATGTAGAGAGGGGTCAAATCTGTAACTGTGCTGACATTTGAGGTATTGAGGAATTCCTAGTACACCCTGGAAATTGTAGCCAGAAAGTATGAAGGACATCGTTGACAAAGGAGAGGGACCCCATCTCCATGGACCCCAATACGCACCCCATGCTTGAGCAAGAGGGGGTGGATTGTGCTCATGGGGAAGGGAAGGAGCCATGGCAGTGTTAAAAGGCTGGTTTTAGATCTGCTGTGGCATTGCCTTCGCTTCCTTCAACAACACTGTTGTCATTTATGCCAGGGTGTTTATAGGTGTTTATAAGAGGTTAATTCCCGAGCAAGCCCTACAGAAATGAGCCAAGCCCAGATGAGATGAGCTAATCCTCAGCCTTGGCTCAGAACACACTAAGGGATGGTTTCAAGCCATTGAGTTTGGGGTGGTTTGTTGTTGTGACAATAGCTAATTTACACAGAATTTGTGAATTTATGGAGCCAACATAACTTCAGTGAACTCAGTGATCCCAGAGGCCTGAGCAACATAGTCAGGCCTCTCAGAATAACCCTATTTGACTTTCTAGAAAATCCAAGATGTGTGGGGTTGAGCACACTGTGTTCCGAGTTTGGGAAGGGCTGATGTTGGTATTACAGCACCCAGGGGCATTCAAAGGAGACACAACTAGCAAATAGACTCCACCGAAATAAACAGACACATATGAAAAATTCAGCTCAGTTTGCTTTAAAGCCTATTGACAACGGGCTAATGCCAGATTGTTAAAAATAACATCAATGGTTATTTGATCTCAAATGAATTTTTCATCTGTAGCATTTATTTTATGCCCAAGTTACCAACTTTTCTTATAACAACTCTGCTCAAAAAGAAAAAAAAAAAACAATTCTTGATTTAAGGATCAAATCTTTCAGTGTGACAACCGCTGTAAGCAATGCATTTTATTCACATTAGGTAGCCAAGAACTGGGCACAAGTACATGTTCTAAATTTTTCTTTCTCTAACTCACATTAATTAAGTTTAAACTGTCTTGACATTTACATTTGGGGACCCAAGTTTATGGCTCAAGCCAAGTTTTTCATAAATTGTAATGTTTCCCTTGGCCATAAGATTTCTTAATCTTTCCTGACTGACACTTTTCCTAATATAGAGCCCAAGCTTTGTAAGGCTTTATTAAATCTATTCAAATTGCACATATTTATTTCTGTATTTTATATTAAATATCTTATAGGAGCTAAATGTAGAGGACAGCCCCGTGCATCCAGCCACAGTAGAATAATTCAATTCATTTGATCTGTCCTTGCTGTCAGTTGCAGTTAAGGCAAAATACAGTCAGTCTTCTTCGAAGCTAATTAGAGTACAACTCAAAAATATTTCTACCGCATCACTGTGGAATACCAATTTACATTATAAGATGTAAGAGTAGCTTTTCAGTTCTTGATTTGCTGGGAAAAATAAGGAAAAATGAAGCAATTACCCTTTTAAGAATTTGCGTGTTCGGAGAGTCCTGGCCTGAAAGGCTCACGTCCTGTTGGTGGCATCGGTCAGAGTGACAGGGAAAGCAGGTGTTTCCCAGGGCACTGCCTCCCTGAACAGCACTTGTCCGCAATGGGACTTTTCATGACTCCAAGGTCCAAGTTTATTTTAGGAAATAAATCACTTCCCAGGAGAGAATTCTGTGTCCTAGTGCACTGAGGTACAGGTGGCCTTCCCGATTTGTCTTTCCAATCTAGGAATCCTTTGTCCCAAGGACCCAGGGATCCAAGACACACAGTGGACTTACTTCCAAAACACTGATGTTCTTTAGGCTCTGCTGCCTGGAGCCCAGGCAAGGTGGAAGTTCTGTGGGAGACGTCAGGAGGGGGCTTTTAAAACTACCTTCCTGAATACGAGTCCATTAAATACATTTCAAAAACAATGATGTCCTTCAATAAAGTCTCTATTTACCAGCTAAACTACAGGAGTAGAAGCAGAAAAGATATTATAGTAAAATTCCCCTATTCCCCTCTAATATTATTATTTTGTAACAAAAATTTCCTATTACCTATATTGAAAATATGTAATTTTTATGCATTCAGCTCCTTCAAAACCTGTCTTTACTTCACTTTGGCTGTGCAGCGAGAGGCTTTCTCCCTATCTCAGCATTTATATCTCCTGCTTTTCTGGGTAACATATGCCCATAGGGCACCATGGCGTCTTTTAAATGTCTTCTTATTTATATCCTGTCTTGTATTTAAACAACAACAAACCCCATGTAAGTGATGAAAATCTGACAAAAGTAAGGCAGGCGTATAAAATGGAAGCTGGTGTCTGGTCTGCATCAGGTACAGAAGTGGCCAATCCATTTGCCTTTCAGTCTTCCAGAATTGAGTGCAAAGAGGAGTCTCAACCACATAGCTAAACTGGGATGTGACCAGGTCCTCAGATGTGGTACCAGGCTCTCAAAGAAATGCTGTTCATGAGGACCTCATAGAATGGACCCTGAGTAAGATACTGAGCAACATTTTAAACAATGATGTGTATTCACGGGGTTCTTTTCTTTCCTTTTGTCGTTGGATGAATCTGTTCTATTTTCATGAGGTTGTTTCTTAAAACATCCCTCAAAGTCAGGTGTTGGCAATAATGCAAAATTACACTCTAGAAAAAGCAGATCTCTGCAGGGCCAAAATAACGTGGTTCCCATTTAAGCTTGCCCTTTACCCTGCTTAATGGAAAACAAATTAGCAGATGCAGAGAAATAGCTGAATTTTTACATCCTTTAGACCACCCGAATAATTATTCTTTTCAATCAACTTTCATTTTGTTCAAAAACAACAAGAGTCAACAAGAATCCACAGTCAAGTGCCCTGGCAAGAAAGTGGCATGCTGGTGCGCTGTCCTACAGTGGGGGAGGTGACCAGATGACTCATCAGGTTGCCAACCTCAGGAAGGACCAAGTCCTCTTATGAGAGGTGAGCACCTGGGAAAGGCTCAGATCTGTGTATGGGCAGCCCCCTGGGAACTGCAGGGATAGTCACATCAGAGCAGAATTACAAGCCGTGTGTCACTAGGCATAGCCACTAGTGCCAGTCCGCCGAGACACATAGGAGTGCGGGCGAACAAATGTGTAGTTATGAGGGGTTTTTTTCCGTAAAGCTTTATGGAAGCAATGAAACTTTCTGGTTTATCCAAAATTAAATGCATGTAATCATTGCCTACATCAGCCTCTGGATTTCTGGGATCATAAAACCCACACAAACACAGGGAAACAGAAAGACCAGGCACACAGGGGAGAATCAAAGTGTTGCCAATGTTTCTGGCCAAATAAAGCCAGAGAAGGCCATTAGACACAAACACATTCCTCTTATGTTTATGATCACAACAATTTCAACATGAAAAGTATACCCACAGATATAAAATATAGAACAGACATAATAGTAGAAATGGAGGAGTTTTTAAAATGGAAAATATCAATTTGTGACACTGTATTTTTCTCAATACTCTAAAGATGAAGTTTATCCATATTTGGATATTCTTTTTGTCACTTTTTTAAAAAATATTTTATTTATTTGTTCATGAGAGACACCAAGAGGCAGAGATATAGGCAGAGGGAGAAGCAGGCTCCCTGCAGGGGAGCTGGATGCGGGACTTGATCCCAGGACCCCGGGATCATGACCTGAGCTGAAGGCAGACGCTCAACCCCTGAGCCACCTGAGCGTCCCTCTTTTTGTCACTTTCCTTAGAATATGGAGAAGGTAAGTTAGATGCCTATAGCCAACTTGCCATTTGTGCAAGGATTTCACAAAACTTACGTTTAATGGAATTCTTTGGATTTATGATTACATAATGACAGGCTTTCATGGTTTATTTCAATTTAAACCATTTCATAAAAAGATCTTATTCTCAATAAAGCTTCATTTTATTAAAATAATTAGAAAAATTCCTGTTGCCTACCATGTTTGGATAAAATTAACAGCCATCCATAAACTCAGAAACTTACTAACATTTTTATTTAATGAATTGTTTTCATCTTGGTAGAAGCTCAAATTGAGAAGTTGAATTTAGTGATAGGCCTACGTTTGAATATTTTGAAAACATGAAGTCTGGTATTTTTGGTTGTGGTTTGGAAGTGAATAACATAGATTTGCCACTCCTCACAGAGAGAGAGACAACAATTGCCTATTTCATGGAGGGCGCTCCATGCCACTCCCTACTTTCTCCCTCCCCATTTAGCCACACAACAGATGTTAGGTTCATCTATGGCTCAAGTACAATGAGACCGTAGGGTAACTGTGGCTTATCTATAGGATATTGGCTTCCCAAAATTGCTATGTTGTCCATGCATAATCAGCTCCATCAGGACATGGATTGTGTCTGTGATAGCCAGCCCTTCATCCCCAGAAGCTAAAACAAAACAGCTAAACAATATCTAACAGTTTAACAATATTTAACAGTTTTAAAAAAATCTATTGAGTCCTCTAATGAAACCTAGCCATTTAGTTCATAGGCACAAACATACACTACTGAGTATAAAGAGTTACCTCTCTCAAAAGGACTGTGATAACTTGTGAATTCAGAGTTGCTATTCTAGAGAAAAGGATGCCCATGTCTTGGGGCCACAAATCTCTCCAGATTTTATGAACACAAACCACTCTGAGTCTGAGATTCCTCCAAACATGAATTCACTGGCTTCCCTTTACTGAAAATAGAAAGGAAGAAACCGATACAAGCAACCCAGATCATGTACATGAAGAGTACCCAGTGAAATGTCACCACTATTGGTATGATAAGCCTTGCAACATGACAATCATCCCAACCATATTGGAGAAACTGCAATCTGTGGTATTTGAACAAATCTTACGGTTTCCAGGTGAGCCATTTTTATATCTGACCTTCCAGATTTATATAACTTGGCATCACTTTCAATAAAACCTTCAATAAAAATAATTTCCAGTAAACACTGAATTTAAATATTAAATTAATAGTAATTTAAAATAGTTTTCAGTAAATACTAGATTCACATGTCCAAAAAAAATAAGTGACAGAAGAAGTGATATGCATTATTTTGTTTTCTAATCATCTCAGGTCAATGAGACCTGAGTCATCTCCTGACTCCCACCCAGGAGAACATGGTGGGACCCTCTGTCGTCCCCATGCAGTTCCAGTCACTGGTGCCCTGATCCCCCCCACAGGCAGGCTCAGGGTGTGCATGCTGACAACTGAATCATGAAGGCTCAGTGCTTTGCCCACTGTACTGTTCACAGGGTGTTGAAAGTCAACGCTTGTTTTGTTATCATTGAGCTTATAATGACTTTGTTCCTGGATTCTGGAAGTGATAGGACCAACTCTTTGTCTCCATTTCTGTTCACAGTGACTGGATAGGGACTCTGGGATCAGGCCTAATTACAGAGATGAAAGCCCTTGAAGGACGTGATGGAGATCAGGCTAAGCACCACAGCTGGGCACTTGCTTACTGCTCTCCGAGTGTCTCTAGGCAAGTATGCTCTTTGCCTTAAACGATGAGACCTCATCATATCATTTTTTGCCTGTCTGTTTCTGCCATCCCAGGAAGTATTATTTTTTTAGAGATTTATTTATTTATTGTTACAGAGAGTAAGCAGTGGGGAGGGGCAACAGGAGAGGGAGAGAGAATCTCAAGCAAACTCCAAGCTGAGTGCAGAGTCCGACTCTGGACTCTATCCCAGGACCCTGAGATCATGACCTGAGCCAAAACTGAGTCAGAGGCTCAACCAAATGAGCCACTCGGGTGCCCTAGAAAGTATTTTCTCTTCTTTGGCTGTTAATATTATTTTTGACCAATTTGAGTGCTTTCCTATGTTAGATGTGAGCATTTACAGAAACTCAATATTTTCATACACCAATCAGTCAAAAGTCCTAAAGGGCAATATTTACATACCAAAACATGACAACTTTTGTTCTTCCGTTGAAGAGTATTTGATATTTACCAAGGGAAAACATTATTTGCAGTCTTAAAAGTGTGCAAGTTAAAAAGACAGAGGTTTTATAACACAGAACCTAAAAGTTTCCTCTGCAACCTTGGACTGCCTGAGTTTGAAACTGGTTTTTACTCTCAGGCTTACTAGTTGTATGACCCTGGCAAGTCACTTAACCTCCGCCCCCTGGCAATTGTCATCATACCTGCCTCACTGAGCTACCATGAAGATAAATCAGATGAAGAAATCTCTCTCATGTGCTAGAGACAAAGCAGACTCTAAGAGACAGATTCATCACTACTCATTGTTTACAGTTGTCTGTTTACATGCTACCATGTAAAGCATCAGCAAAGTCTGACTGTGAAGAACTCTGAAAGAACATTTTCATTGTATTTTCAGAGGTTTGAATATTTTAAAAATTCACTCACTTATTCATTCTTTTATCAGACAGTTATTGGATACTTGCTCTGTGCTGAGTATTGCCTTTAATGTGAGAGCTACATAAAAATAAATAAATAAAATTTAAAAGACAACAACAAAAAAACATAGTGCTAGATTTTGGTTCTCAAAGTGAGAGACAGCAGGTAATCATGAGATGGGATCCTGAAGGGTCCTGGAGAGCAAGGACCCCCATGGGGAAGGTTTGACAAGGGCCACCTGGGGGTACAAAGCTTTGAGCAAGATCCTTCTGTGGACAGTCCCTGGAATGAGTGGACATCTGATACAGCATCCAAAGCCTCCTCCCTGCTGCCATTCAAAGTAACCACCAGTCCATCAGCTAACGTGCTTCCAGTTGTAAGTGACATTTAGAGTGCCCTGGAGACTTGCCAGTGTCCTCTCACTGCCACATTTACTTATACACAACCCAGGATGGGATGGTGGTGATGGATACCTGTGCCCTTGGAGAGCAGAGACTATGTTGGCCCACTATGTAAGATGATGGGGCATCACAGGAAAGCCCCCTGCCCCATTAAAAGGGGCTGGACCAAACGTTTTGGAAATTGGGCTACACACCATAATACAGTAAAACTGTATCTTTATTAGAATATGGGAGGAGTTTGGGCTAAAAAGAAAGCAATTATTACCAATATGAATTCAAGACCTATCTTAACTGTCATTGTGATTTCAGGGGTGTATGCACATGTCAACACTGATCAGTGTAATGCACAGTTTATTATTATACTTCAATTAAACCTCAATGAAACTGTCAGAAGCTAATCTTTGCTCTATTAAATCACCTGTAGAATTTGGGTTCATAGAAAGACCATAACATTTCTGACTAGTTTATGGCTTTGTTCATAGATTAAAATAATTGTAATATTTTGTGATTTGATTGAAATTTCATGTGTTTAGAACTGTGTGTACCAGAATTATTTCTACATATTAGACTGTTCTTTCATTCACAAAATTCAATGAGGAAGGTGTTTAGATCCTTTGTGCTGGAGTCAATAAGTATCACTGAGGCATTCTGATAGTATTCACATTTATTTTAGATTGAAAACTTTTGGCATTTAAAATTATCTAATATTTGAAAATCAGTAATAAATTACAGAAGAAGAAATATTCTGTTCTCTAAGTTCTAAGCAACATCAACTAACTTCATTGCTTTGACTTTAACTGTAGTTCATGGTGACTTTTCTCAGTTGACCAGAATATTTGCTTAGTAGTTGGTTGTTTAACAAATATTTATCAAACACCAATTATGTACAAAATATTACAGATACAAGAGTGAAAACAGACTCACTCCCTATTCTCCTGGAGCATATATAATTCAGATATTAAAAGGAAATGACACTGATTCTGCATCTAAAGAGCTTGGAAGTCATCTCTCCATCCTACTAACAAGCATAGAGCTAGATATTGTCAAGGTGTCAATTCTTCCCAACTGAATCTATAGATTTAATGCAATCCCAACCAAAATTTCAGCAAGTTATTCTGTAGATCTTTACAAATTGATTCTAAAACTTATATGAAAGGTCAAAGGAGGGGCAGCCTGGGTGGCTCAGCGGTTTAGTGCTGCCTTCAGCCCAGGGCCTGATCCTGGAGGCCCAGAATCGAGTCCCACGTCAGGCTCCCTGAGTGGAGCCTGCTTCTCCCTCTGCCTGTGTCTCTGCCTCTCTCTCTCTCTCTCTCTCTCTCTGTGTATGTCTCTCATGAATAAATAAATAAAATCTTAAAAAAAAAAAAAGGGCCCAGAATGGACAACACAATATTGAAGAAGAACACAGTTGGAGGACTGATGCTACCTAACTTCAAGCATACTATAAATGGACGGTGTCATACTGGGAAAAGAATAGGCAAATAGACCAATGCAAGAGAACAGAGCCCAGAAAGATATCTTCATAAATGTAGTCAACTGACCTTTGACAAAGGAGCAAAGATGAAACCCAACGGAACAAAGATCTTCCACAAATGGTGCTAGAACTACTGGACGACCACATGCAATAAATGAATCTGATCACAGACCTTTCACCCTTCACAAACCTTAACTCTAAATGAATCATAGACCTGAATGTAAAATATGAAACTATAAAACTCCTAGATTGCATAGGAGAAAATCTGGTACCACATGGAAACCAAATCCTACTACAAACTATGGACTTGGGGTAATTGTGTCATGTAGGTGTACACATTGTAACACATGCGCCATTCCCGCGGGGAATGTTGATAATGGGGAGGCTGTGGGGATGTGGGGGCTGGCGGTGTATGGGAAACTACTGGTACCCACCTCCCAATTTTGCTGTAAACCCAAAAGTGCTCTGAAAAAATTTAAGTTTTAATTTTAAAAACTTAATTACAGAAATAGATACGTGTTTACAAGTTATGGCAAATGCTCTCAAGAAACAAAACTCCAATACTCAAGAGATTTTCCCTGAAGATGAATCAGATGTTATCTAGGCAAAGAGTCAGAGAAGTGCATTTCTTGAAAATGGAGATCATGGGCAAAGTCTTGGATGTGAAGAGTCCTCTGGAGTTCCACAACACGAGAGGGTAAGTCCAGATTGAGATAAATAGTCATTTTTGTAGAAGCACAACTATTTAGTCGTCTCTGAAATCCTGCTACTTCCTTCTTCTCAGAGCAGGAGCCATGTGTATTTTACAAGCAAGCAGTTGTAGCTTCATTCATCCTAAATTCCTGACTGTTTGCCCTCACTAAGGAGTGAGCAGCTAGGTGTTTCCAGAATCATCATTTCAAGACATGCTTTTAATTAATAACTGAAGACTTATTAATAATTAATAAGAACTGAAGATAAAGTGTTTCATGACCAGGTAGTCGAGGCTTAATGGATTTCTAAAACTGCATTGTAGAGGATTTTGAAACTACATTACTCCTTCCTAGTAATCTCTAAGTAATTCTCTGGTTTATGAACACATTGAAGGCTTCTTATAACTCCCTCTGTTTACAGCTGACTGGCTGCGTACTTCTTTAAAATATCTCCGGCTCATTTGACTCTTGAATTGTCCTCACATCACTTCTGCAAAGTAAGTCCTATCTCTTCGTTCCAAAAAATTTAATACAAAATTTTTTTTTTAAAGAAAGAAATTGGAAGCTGTAAACTGATGCTAGATAAAATGTAAAGGGATCAAAGGGCAACTGGCTTTGGACCACTCAGGAAAAGTCTGAGGAGCTCCCTTTGATGCGAGGACCCAGAAATGTTTGATCCTTCTGATCCCCTGTCATGCACTGTCATTACGCAGGAAAGGCGTAGGGTGCCCGTGTGACCTCTCTGCAGTGAGCCGGACCTCTGACACTTTCCCTGCCAGCTCCAGCGTGAGACAGGACTCTTGCACACCTACTACCTTGACAGTTTGGTTTAAGGATGTTGAATTCAATCAGTCCAGTTTGGTTTTGGTGACAAGAACCCAAGTTGTTGATACAAATAATTTTTTTAAAAAGATTAATTTTTTAAAAATAATTTTTTAAAAAAGATTAATGGGTTGCTTTGCAGATTTAAAAAACAGATCTTCCATTTGATAAAATAAGTAGGAAAATATTTTCATAATGATAATTAAAATAAGTAGGAAAGTCTATAAATACATAGGAAAGTATATATATCAAGCAATCTCTTGAATGGTAATAGGAAGTTTTTCTGACAGACTGGCTTCCAATTGATGAAATCATAAATAGTTTAGATAGTGTTTAGGAGAAAACGTCCTCATTCCTTTTATTTCAGCTACAGTTTTCATTGTAAAAGCTCCAGTGACTTGAAATCTTTCAAATGGGTTTTGAAATTGCTTCAGGTGAACACGCATGGAGCCCGTGGCATGACAAGAGCTCTGGAGGAGTGTGACTGGTGTGCCCCTTTGGCCTCAGCCGAGCAGAGGCTGACAGCTGCTCTGTCAAAAGCTGAGACATTAGGATGAGGGTTTACAAACTGCCCCCTTTCCCAGAGCACAGGCAAAAACACAAATGGAAAGACCCATAAAGCTAATAAAGGTATAGGAGCTATACCTAAAAACAATTCATCATTCATGTTAGAAAAGCCATAGCAATAATCATTGCAGGACTCGTTCAGCTAAAGAATCCTTGTCTCATGGATTAATATATTGAAGAACGTTTGTATTAGTTATCTCCTGTCCTGCAACAAATTGCCACAAACTCACGGGCTTACAGCAGCACGTATTTATTATGCCAGTTTCTGTGGGGCAGGAATCCAAACAGAGCTTAGCAGGCTCTCTGCAAGGCTGTAGCTAAGATGCCACTGAGGCTTGCTGTCTCCCCAGGACTCTGGATTGAGGAAGGCTCTATGTCCAAGCTCACTCAGTTTGCTGGTGGTATTCATTTCCTTGCAGTTGTAGGAATGGGATCCCATTTTCTTGGTGGCTGTAAGCAGAAGCCCCTGCAGGCTGATGGCTACAACTTGCCTCAATTCCTCAAGTCCATGGCTGGTTCTTTGCTCTGTGGGCTCCCTAATAGAGCTGCCTGCTTCATCAAAACCAACAGCAAAAGGAACATGAGTCTCTTAATGAGACAAGTTACAATCCTATGTATGGATATGACATTGGGGAATCACACGGTCCTATCACCTTTGCCATATACTGTTGATTATTAGCAAGTCACAGGTCCCAACCTCAGGGAAGTGGGCAGGGACTCACAGAAGGACACATACACCAGGAGGGGAGAATGGGGGGATAATAAGACACAGCTTTAGAATCTATCTGCCACAGCTAAGAGTATTTTTCTTTAAGGATAAATACAATAATTATGAAGGCACATCAAGCACCTAAAGTTGCATTGACCAAAATCTAGAGCTTTTCTGTCCAATATTGCAGCCACTGGTCACATGTTAATATCTAAATTTAAGTTTAAAGTAATTGGAATTAAAAACTCACTAGTTATCTGATCACACTGGTCACAGTTAAAAGGCTCAATAGCCACATGGGATTAGTGGTTAACATATTCAACAGCAGAAATGAAAAAAAAAATTCCATCATCACAGAAAATTCTATGGGGAAGCAGTGGTCTAGAGTGACTTTGACATTAGTTCTTTTGTTTATGGCTCTTGATAGATGACATTGGTTTTCACAAACTATAAAGATTCTTTATATTTTATGTCTTGTTTTATAACTATCTATCCAGTTGTTTTCTGAAATATAATTCAGAATGAATTTTCTATCCAGTTTAAATATGTAATATAGAAACATCTAAAATAATGAAAATAAATTTGAAAAATATGTTTTTAAAATAATGAAACACTACCAGCTGTTCATTGGTAACACAAATGGGTAGAATGATTATAAATTCCATAATGTCACAATTTCAAATAAAGTTCAATTCTCCTGATTTTATGTCAGTGTTACAAGCATGTATTTTTAAAGATTTTATTTATTTATTCATGAGAGACACAGAGAGGTCGTAGGCAGAGGGAGAAGCAGGCTCACTGCAAGGAGTCCCAAGTGTGGGACTTGATCCTAGACTCCGGGATCATGATCTGAGCCTTCCCTCCACTCCTACAAAAAAATATTTATGTAAGGTCTACCATATGCCAAGCTCTACTGCAGATGTCTGGGACACATCAGAAAACAAAATGTGCATTCTAGTGATAATTAAATATTTTCTTTAAACTCAAACTTTTTCATACACAAGTAGGATAGGAACTGACCAAATAGAATAAAGCACAGTTATCTTTGCTTGCATTCTTTTCAGCTTGCTAGACATGCACTTCCCAGTGCATGGGATAACACCTTCTAGGGTATTTTTAAGGCTGCTTGGCCTTACCCAAATGGGAAGACTCCTATGGGACAGCTAAGCTTTATTTCTAATGTTGTCCTTGTTTTAAATGAGCAAAAACAAAACCAAGTAAAAACAAGCAAAGAAATAAACAAAACCAAAGTAGCACCTAAAGAGAGTCGATTTCTCAAGCTTGAGCATCTCATGAATTCAATGAATGTCCAAGTTTTCAAACTTCACCATAGGGTCACTAACTTCATTTATATGATTATTGAGAATCTCAGAAAGCCTATTACAGTTCAATTGTTCACATTGCTATGATTACCAAAAATATCCCAAAGTATATTCTCAGTTCAGTTATTTCTAAATGTTTCTTTCCATCTTGGGATTTTTAAATTTTTTTTATGAATTGAGAAATAATTTTGAGATATAGGGAAAAGCCATTCCAGAATACAAATGCAGGCCTATGTAATTAAAAGATCAGAAAAACCTTGATCATGAAGGATCCTATAGCTCTTTATTGCTTCTATTGATTAACTGATGAAATGCTCAATTAACGTACTCAAGTCAAAATAATTTTACTTATAAGAACATTGATTAGGGAAATTATTACAAGCCCCCCCAAAAACCTAATAGTTAAATGAAGTGTTCATTCTGTATAACATATGATAACAAAATAATAAATATTGAGCAAGATCACTGTATATGAATTTGCTGATTTTTATAGCTTTAATTATCATGTTATCCTAGGTGAGGAGAAAGCTCTTGAGGATAAACATTTTATCTGTGCTTCTCTCTATCGCACATAATAAAAACTATATCATCCTCATTTCCATAGAAACTTCCATACTCAATACCCAGGGTTGGGTTTTTTTTTTTTAATCCGCTATTTTCCAATTAGAAATGCTTGCAATCCTATTAGATACCTATGGCCTCCAATTAGATATGTATGCCAATCAATTAGATAAGCATGCCCTCCAAACAGATATATATGACCTCCAGTTAGATACCTGTATCTACTTATTAAATATGCATGTCCTCCCACCAGACCAGCACGGCTTTCTATTAGAAATGCAAGCTCCCCAATTAGAATTATCTGTCCTCTAATTATATATGTTAGCCCTTCCATTAGATCTGCATGCCCTCCAATATGATAGATCTACCCTGCAGTTAGATGTGTCCTTCCTCCTATTAGATTGGCATGCCTCATGAAGCCAGATTTTAAAGCAAAAATGAACAGGAGTGTAGCACTCAAAAAGACTTGAACAACCCTAGTAAAGGACCAAGGATATCAAAAGTCTTAGGACTGCTGCTTAGCTTTATCAGCATCCTCGATCTGTCTGCTAAAATCTGTCAGACGAAAATATTCAATGATAAAAGATAGTAGGTACTGGAGTTACATCTTATGGAAAAAGTAAATAGTTTGATGTGCCCTAGTTTAAAGAAGCTCAGTTGCCAGAAGGCAAAAAACAATGGGAAGAGGGAATAAAATCAAATACCATTAGCTAACACTTGGAGTAATTCATAGGAATGTCTATCAGCTTCTGGTGTATAGGTGGCTTTTATCCTGGATGTCTTCAGGGCCTCATTGTGACTTCTGCAGTCCCTAGGAACTTCTGCTTTTGTGGAGACAAAAAAATACTAAAATTTATATTTTGTGATTATAGTGACTTAAAGACTTCTGCCATTAAGTCCAGATTACTTTTCTTTTCCACGCATATCTGTTTATCTGCCAGTTTTCCATAGAAGTTACCTTTATCAGATACTTAGGGCTGTTGCAAAAACTTAGTACAAAAGTTGGTGGCTTAAAACAACAGAAACTTATTTGCATTTTTCTAGATACCAGAAAGTCCACAATCAGGGTGATGTAACCCTCCACTCCCTCCAAAAGCTCTAGGGGAGGGTCCTGCTTTGCCTCTCTCCTGGTGGCTCCTGCTGACTCCTTGGTGACTCTTTGATTACCAGCAGCAGCATCCTGACCTCTGCCTAGTTTTCACATGGCCTTTCTTCCTATCTTTGTGTGTCGTTTTCTGTCTCTTATAAGGACACCCTCATTGGATTTAGATCCCCACTTAACCCCACATGATTTCATCTCCATCTTTGCCATAATTACATTAACAAAGACCCTATACCCAAATAAGGTCTCATTCTGGGGTTCTAGGTGGACATGAATAATGGATAGACACTATTCAACCCACCACATTGCACACACAAAAATATTTTTACCCTTAAGATTTTAGATGATGGTATCATTTTCATTTTTTGTGACTATGTGGGAGAAAGTGGCTTAAAATAAAAAAGGAAGCAACACGGTAACATTTTAATCATAGAGGAATTTGCACTTTTAGTACATCATCTGAAGCTAATGTAAATGAGTTCTGTCCATTTTGGTCATGGCCAGTTTTTTCCATTCAGATCTAGAGATTATTGCCTCCATTCCTCTGTCCTTTCCCTCTCACTTTTCGACTTTCTTCATCTGACTTCATTTGAGACTTGCAAAATAGATCTCAGATTCAGGTGTGGCTTTATGAGCAGTAAACATGTGGATAGAGGGCTGTATCAATTGATTTCGATGAGTACATGAACCTCATGTTTGATGAGTAAATGAACCTCATGCTGAAGAGACTCATTCTAAAACAAAATCGAGAAAACAACTGGGTCAGATCATGCTAAAAGGAGATAATATTACCCTGCTCCAAAGTGTCTCCAACTAGAAATGATCAATGAGGTGAGAAATTCTTGCGAAAGCCATGCAGTTTGTTTTTTCAGATGTCCTTTGTTGGGAGTATAATTCTAAAACACTTGTTCATATTGTTTTCATTACCTTCACCTTATTTCCAGAGGACAATAAAACCTGTGGGATTGTTTTTATTTAAAAATTAATAAAAAAAAATAAAAGAGAGAGAGACCTCCTCCATTTTGGTCACATATCCTCACTGATCTACAGATCCCCCAGTGAGTTATGACCAGTGCTGAGTAGACAGGGCTCCACACCCTACTGCCAAGTGCAACAATGGGCTTGTGTCCACTGGAGAAGTTAATCACACCATTGACTCCCATGAGTTTGCTATGGAGGAATTTCCTAGGTCAACTTCACATCCTCTGATTATGTCATGTATTTAATACTTACTATTTCAAACCCAAGTGTAGCAGAAGGATGTGTTTTAACACAGTTCCTACCACTAAGCAGACATTTTCCCAGTTGCCCAAGGTGATGTGTGATTGTCATATTTATGTGTAAGACACACCACAAATGTTACCAAGTATAAACATGGAAATTATTTGGAGAGCCCCTCTCTCTCTTTTATTCTTTCCACTTTTTAATATATTCAGTATATTTAACCTACCCACATGGCCAATGGTCAATGTCATAGGTCACTGAAGCCTGAGGTCCCACCTGCTTCTGGTCACAGGAGCCATTCCTTCTCATCTCAAAATCCCTGTGTCCCATTTTCTTCCAGCACTGTAAGATAATTAATGTGCTAATGGCATGAAATAAACTGAATTAATAAGTCAGTGTTACTAATAGCTTAATGTTTTCCTCCTCAGAAAGTATCTGCATTGTATCAGTGCTGTCCCTTCACTTTCAAATGGGTCATGTGGGGATTCTAGATGAAATGGCAATTCTAATACATGAAATAATCCTAGCTATGCATGCACTCAGCAGACCCACACACAGACTCAGTCCAACATATTGTTAAGACTCCTCCTAAATAAACCAAGCTATTTTCCATAACTTGCATGAAGTTTGTGATGGGCTATATTCAGCAAGATAAAGGGGTTATTGTTCAATGAATACCAATGTAAAGGATCAGAATTATAATGCAGTCTTTTAAAAAAATCCACAATGAATATTTATCTCTCAAATATTCACTTGCCTTGACATACCTCATAATTGACTGTAAAGCAAAGTATAAGAAGGAAATTGCTTGAAAGATAATTTAAAAAGAAAATATTAGCAAAGAAGCTCTGTTATCAGGGAAAAGGCTAATGTATAATGTCACTTTTTTGACAATTGGATTTGAAGAATCAGATATTTTTAATAAGTTCCTCATTCTATCACATACAAAACATCTAGAAAAAAATATATTAGAGAAACCTAACACTAGCTCAGGATTCGTGTTGTTAGCCTTAGAAACTATTCTTATACAATGTATAGCTTATGTTTGCCTAAAATCAGAATATATATAGGACTATTCATGGCCCTGCATAACTCTCATCTACTTAAACCGATGATAAATAATCACTAGAGTAGACTACAGGGTGAATATTAAGTAATCTGATTTGAATTAACCATTTAGTTAGATGGTGATAGATCCTGTTAATAAATCAATTTCTAACAATGAGTAAAGCCAGCAAATAGGATTTAAAAGGATATAGTATAGAAACAAACTTATTTACATTGATAAACCTATACTGGAATGATCAAGGTTAAAATGGATGGTTTTTCGAAGTTGGATTTTACTGTATTATTATACAGCATACATATATATATATATACACACACACACAATGTGTATATGTATATATACTATATGTGTGTGCATATATAAATATATATATATTATATATCATATATATATGATTTATGGAACACTAAATGTTCCAAGATTTAGGGCAATTCATTTGAATAAAATAGTATTATCAGTATGTACATTATTTAATAGAAGGATATCCTTCTATAATGTTCCATAAATTGTTCAATAGTGAATCAGTGAATAAATTTCTAATTACATTTATAGGTACTTTTCTCCTTTTATCTGATACCAAATCTGGAAAAGAATGGTGCAAAGAATAAAATTTAAAGATTTTCACATTTTATAGATATGGATACAAAAATTCTAAATAAGATATTGGAAAATTTGATTCAGCAGTATTTTAAAGGAGTAATAAATTGTGACTAAATAGGTTTTAGCCCAAGCATGTCATGATTTTTCCAAATTAGGAAACCTAATAACATTATCAGATTAAAGAAAATGACATGAAAATACACATAGAAAAAGTATTTTATATAGCTTGTATTAACTCATAGTAAAAAAACACAAGCCATAGCAGTAATGACAATGAAAGTTGCTGAGTAAGTACTACATTCATGAAGGGTATCTGCCAAACTGTACTTTAAACCTCGGACTCAGAACATGACAAAATGCTCTTCAGCATTCTACAAGAACTTATACATGAGACCCCTTACCCCCCCAAAAAGATGATAAAAGTTTCAAAAGGAATTGTTAAAGTTCATAGACTACATTATTTGTTTACATAGAGACTCCAAGGAATCAAGATTTTATAATATTAGAATTCTCCAAGTTTGACAGATATCCATAGTATTATTAGAACCAGTCACAGCAAAAGAGAAAGGATCTTTTCAAAGCAGAAACCACATTTGTGTGATGTGACCAGGGTATAAGTAGCAAACTAGGAAAGAGTCTGAAAAAAAAATGGAGTTAAGTGGAATGAAGCAACATGCTATGAAAGAAGATTCAAAGTTATAAAGACACAAAGTAACTTCAAATTAATCTAGAAATCTACTATCATCCAAACAAAATTTCAAGTATTTATTTAACAAAGGTATTAGCAAAACTTGGAAAATTCTGATAAATGAACAGGAAGTGTATATATACATATATATATATGTGTATATATATATATATATATAAAACATGCATATTTATTATAAGGTTCTATCAAAGGAGTCTGACCTTAGCCTAGTAGGATATATATATATATATATATATATATATATATATATATGTATATATATATATATATGTTTTTTCCATTGGTGTGTATTATATATGTGTGTGTGTTTGAATATACCAATGGAACAAGCTACAGAATTGAGAAACAATTACATTTATATATGGTAATTGACATAGGATGCAGGTTATGTAGAAAATCAAAGGGAAAAAGATGGGTGGGCTTCCTGGCCCATAACACCACAGCAGCTGGTTTTCTATATTGGAAAAAAGAAAACTGAACCTCAACTTCACACATCCTTATAAACAATAAATTTCAGGTAGATAACATAAATAAACATTAACAACAAAACTTTAGGAATATTAAAGATAAAAAGATAATCTCTTGGCCTTAAGATAAACAAAATTTTTTTATTAGCAAGCCCCCCACCACATCACAAATCATAAAGGAACATACATAAGAAATGGTACAATGTAAGAAGTTGAGAATACAATTTTTAAACAACTGATAATAAACCTAAACACACAGACACACAAATGAACACCAGTAAAATTGGCAGAATAGGAACAAGCACTTTGGATGGTAGACAGTCAACACCCAGGCTGCACTAGTGCACTAGAGTGTCACTAGCTGTTCCCACTGGAGAAACTGGGGGAAGGGTACACGAGGCTTCCACATCCTTTTTTTTTAACCTCTTTTCTTTCCTTTTTTTTTTCTTTTTTTTTGCAACACTTGTGATTTTTGTAATTATTGCAAAATAAAGAGCAAAATAAAAAACAAATGGTAAAAAAAATATTTGCAGCAAAAAGCAAAAAATATTGAGGTCCGAAATAAAGACCCCTATTTCAATGAGAATTTTAAAAAGAGGAAAGGACAGAAAGAAAAAAGAAAAGGGGAGGTAGGAGAGGGAAGGAAGGAAGGAGGGAAGGAAGGAAGGAAGGAAGGAAGGAAGGAAGGAAGGAAGGAAGGAGAGAGGGAGAAAGGACAAAAAGAAGGAAATGAAAGGAAAAGAAACCAAGCACAGTGTAAGAGACTGGAAACTTCAAATACCAATATGTTTAGAGTCCCAGACTAGTAAGGAGAGAAATGCACGTCACAGCAAGAATGAGATGGCAAGTTTCTTGTCTCACTTGAGAAAGTGAAACATTTGGAGGAAATCCGGCGTGGCTGAGAGGACCACGAAGGAGCTCTCCGGGAGCTGGCGACAGTGTACGTGGATACGGTGACCGTGCAGGGGACCAGACAGTGTGGTTACAGGTGACTGTGTGTGCTCGGGCCTGCCCAGTGGACCAGGTATCCCGCGCGGCCACACCGTCCTCCTGGTGCCCACTGTTGTCCGTGCGCTCAGTGCAGTGCTATTCCAGCTGCCTTGTGTGTTGAGTTCCTGACATTGTACACAGATCCAGTGGCAACGCTTCTTTGGTCCTGGGCAAAACAAAACTTCGATTCTATAATATGTATTTGTTTAAAGACAGGTTTCAAAGACACAGATTTGTGCCTGTGTAGAGACCCCGCTGAAGCCATCACGGGCCTTCGGTTTAAAAACAACAACAAATCCCTGCGTGTCTTTCTTCAAGACACAGATACCTAGGTGGAAGTGAGTGTACATAATTTCATTGTATTTCCCACGGCACCATAATGGAGAATTAAGCCCTGCTTACCCAACTGTCACTACCTTGGGTAGGGCTTTCAGAACATATGAAAAATTAAGAAAGAAATAACTTGGCATTAGGATCTACTTGCCCTTGGTTTTGGAAACAGGGCAGGATGGATAGGAGCCGGGGTAGACAGGATAGTCTATTTTCCGCACAGAGGTGGAAACACTTTCAGCAGCAGTAAATTGTTTGCTTTGGGGGAATATTCACTTATTCATCAAATAAATATTTACCAAGTGACTAGTGTAAGTCAGTTGCTTTCTAAACGTTGGGAAAACACTGATCAAAACAGAATTACTATCTTGGAGGTGACCTTCCAGTGAAGAAAGACAGGCAGTGAGCAAGCACAAGGAAATGGCCAGTGTTTCGTGCTATAGGTACCCCGTGAGGGCTAGGGGAGGGAGTTTGCTGTCTTTGCCTAAGACAGCTGGGAAGTCCTTCATGATAAGATAACCTTTGAGCAAAGAGCTGAGCCAAGGTGGGGGTGCATTCTATTCAGTGTTTTGAAATCAGTGTATACTCAGGAAAGACAGGCGATGCGTCTTTAGGCAAAGTCTGCAGATATCTAAATGGGCAAAAGAAACCAGGCAAAAGCACTGGTTTTTAAAAGCTTCTGAGTTGGACCAACGCAACATGGCTCTGGACAGACTTCGTCTTTCCTATGTTCATTTTCCAATGCCCACCACAGTGAACCACCCCTAGTCTTCGTGCCACCCCCTTCCCCTCCCCAGGCATGAGCCCTGTTTACCTGCAACCCAGGGCTCTGAGTCTCCAGAGCTGTCTGACTCTGGGTCTTTATTTAGTCACCATCGCCTCTGGTGATCTTCTCATCTTCTCATCTCAAAGTAATAGGATCAGAGCCTATAATGGCACAATGCTGTGACTGTATGAATATTACTATAATGGCACAATGCTGTGACTGTATGATATTAACTATGACAGGGATCCCTGGGTGGCGCAGCGGTTTGGCGCCTGCCTTTGGCCCAGGGCGCGATCCTGGAGACCCGGGATCGAATCCCACATCAGGCTCCCGGTGCATGGAGCCTGCTTCTCCCTCTGCCTGTGTCTCTGCCTCTCCCTCTCTCTGTCTCTGTGACTATCGTAGATAAAAATAAAAAAAAAATAAAAAAAAAAAAAAAAAAAAACTATGACAAAAATGGGATAGCACAGTTGATTTGAAAAGGCACAATCTTTTTAGCAGGACTATTTAATTCATAACCAAACAACATAGGGATGAAATCTCAAAGCAATATCCACAATTCTTCTACATCAGGTAACCATATGCAATCTTCTCCTATTGGCCAGTGTAGTAAACACTTGGAAGGATCAAACAGAAAGACTCACATCAAAAGAACAGACCAGTTAGAAAAAGTAGGGTGTGGGTAAGAATAGAGAGATGGAGACACGAAATTCCTCCCCTAAGTTTTTATCCTTCTAAAGGTCATGGCCATTTCTCCCCAAAGGAATCCGTCCTTGGCTGCTGCCCAACACATGACTCCATCCCCAAGGCCTGTCCTCACCCTTCCTGACTAGATTAGATGGAGAGCCCTGACCAGCCAAGTTCCCCATTGCTGTGCCATCTTATTATCTGTTCTCACTAGTTTATTCTGAATCAAAGACCAAGATATCCACTACCACGTCAGGCACGATTATTTATAGTAACAAATAAAATACTTTCCAATTGAAAAGGCTGACCATACCAAATAATATACAGCACCAACCTAAAAATGACTGACCTCAGACAGCTAAATTAACCTCTCTGGCCTCAGGTTCCTTATTTACATACAATAATAATAATAATAATAATAATAATACTCCATCTCATAGAGTTGTTATGAGTTAAGTGAATCCAAATATTAATATGCTTAGAACTGCACCTAGGATATTTTAAGCAACATATCTTAGATTTATTATTACTTATGACTATACTTATCCCCAAACTAGAAACCTTACTGTTGGCCTGTATACTTCTCTTACATGCTTAAACTCTGAGCTTTGACTATTGAGAGAAGAACTCAAAGGCAAAGAGGCTTTAATCAGCATAAAGGAGTGAATGGAGGGCATCAGGTGGAAAATCTTAAACAGAAGAAGCAGCAGAGCATGGCCCTTGTAGGGGGAGGGAGCAGGGAGCAGCTGAAGATGGAAGGTGGCCTGTGAGACCTGGAGGCCAAATCATGGGTCTGGAGAGGCACCAAACCTGACCTTGGTGCATAATCAAACCAGGGTTTCATTGGCCAACCACAGCTCGTGAGCTGCCTCTGCGTTAGGGCATGTTTACGTATTCCTAACCGGTAAGAGTTTATCTGAGCTGAGCGCTCGCCACCAGACGTAAAAAAAGAGGAAATCTGAGAAACCTAGGGTTTTGCTAAATAGAAGAAAGAAACTGTATATATATATTCTAAATCCTGACCATCAGGTACCAGGATGCAAGCCAGCATTCTGATATCTGTGTACACAATGCATGTGTTATTACACTGGTAAATTAGGTGGTATGTTTGCCTTACATTAAATCACTAAGTTTTATATTAGACTGATATACTCATAATGCTTGGCTTATCAAACCAGAAAATTCATCACGCAAAGTCCATTTTTCACAGCACGTCTGAGTCTTTTTTCTCCTAGGCAGCCAGCCTGGGCCATGTTAATGCAATTCCTTTAGACGTCACTGCCAGGCTCAAAAATCAGAGCGCGCCCTCCAGGGGCACTGAACACATCACGGTAATGGCTTTCTAAAACTATTTGTTTTTAACAAAGTTGAAATGCTTGTTACAAAAATGTATGTTATAGGCCACTAAAGATGTTTATCTAAAATTGCACACAATAGTTGTCTGTTTATCCAGCACTTTGGTGAATGAAAAGTGCTTTGAATGAAAAGCAGCTGAGGGTTTAAGTTTAATATCAGAGCCTAACATTAAATGTATTGTTGTCATAGGGAATTGACTTTATTTCACAACTATTTCCTGACATAGGAATATACATTTAAGGAAACTATATTAGTAAGTTGGCATTTTATGTTACTGAATTTTCCATATTTTTATTTTTCTTGAACTAAGTTCCCTATATATGAAATTATTTTTTAATTCAGATGTATATAACCTAGATTAGAAAAAATCAATTATGAGTTATGGATTTATTTTCAGAAAAATCAACCCAGAACCCAATAAAAAATGCTTTTACCCATAACAAATGTTTTTCTCTTTTGCTTTTTCTAAGTTGCTTCTTATGCAATTATTGAAATTTCTGCAGATTGATTAAGATAGAGAGGTAGATGATAGAGATAGAGAATAGAGACAAATGATTGATAGAGATAGATGATCAATAGATAATAGATTGTAGATGGTAGATAGATAGATAATAGACAAGGATAGGTAGGTAGATGGAGAGATGATAGGTAGATCTATCTATCTGTCATCTACCATTACCTATCTATCTGCCTACCATGGAAGTTGACCCAGTGGGTCTGGGGTCTCAGTTTGCTTGGAGGAAGTGCAAGAGCACCAGGAATGTCAGCAGAGGGAGGGAAGAGAGAGATTAGGGAAACATCCAGCTCCTGCTTCTTGGAATACAAAGGAAGAGGCCCAAGGGAATTTCCCATCACCTCCTTCCTGGGGACCTGGAGGGCTGAGCTCCTCAGCAGAGCCATGGAGGCAGCTCGTCAAACAAGCACTGTCCCGAACTTCGCTAAACTCTTTCTCCTATAGTTTTAACTGACCAGATTCCATTTTTCTTTCTTAACAGCATTTTAAGGAACATTTGATTTGTCACTGCCTCCCTGACTCTGATCCTGAAGACTTAAGAATAGAAAGAAAGAGCCAGAGCACAGAAATATATTCACAAGATTATTGAATAGTGTGAACGCTGAAGACTGTCTTTTTATTAAGACCTGCTTTTTCATCAGAATGCATTCATGTGATGTTCTTCCTATTCAAGAACATACTCAAGAATACATATACATGTAAAAGAAAATGTTCTTTGAGAGTACATTCCTAGTGTATACATTATCTGTGAAGAGGCCCATAATAAGCAATCATCAGTGAGAAGAATATATTCATGGGAAAACTCTATTAAGAAGAAATAATCTCATTCTCAAACACATTCATATGAATGCATTTCTCTTATGTCCCATCAGCTTGCCCCTTTTCTGGCAGTAGGGAGCTGCTACAAATAAATTGGACATTCTTTGATGTGCTCTTATGAAGAAAACCTGAAGAGAAGTCAATCCCAAATAGTGAAAAAAAGCACATTCTGCCAATGAGTCATTCAGCAGATTGACCCCACCGTGAACTGGTTTTGTCTATCAGCCAGGTTATGAGCACACAGGACCTGCTGCCACAGGACCTGCCTTGGTTGGGATGGATGACCCCAAAGTAGAGACTGGGGACAGTTGGCCAGATGGAGAAATGGTTAAGTCTCAGAGGAGTCTATGTGCAGACCACAGACCACAGTGAAGCCCTGACCACCAAGGCATCCAGTGACCAGGTCATGTCCAGGGGACATTCCAGGACACAGGGACACTGGAGGCCTTACCCCACATCCACAACCCCAGTAATGTAGGGAAGATCCACTTTCCTATCTCAAACACCCAGATGAGAAGAGGGAGAGACAGTGCCTTGAGTGCAAACATTACTGCACTGCCTACGGTGGTCTGTCATCAGGAGAACAGACCAGAGATGGTTGCTTTGGCCCTTCAGCTCCAACTTTGACCATTTGGTTACTGGCTTTTTTGGTTGGACTGTTCAAAGTTGCTAACTCTTGGGTTTGCTGCCAACCTCACTGGTGGAGGCTAAGGTGCAAATCAGTAGCAGATAAATAGAGCAATGAGTTCACTCAGTGAGTCAACTCCATAAGTTCATCTTGAAACCCTTCTGATGCCAGCACAATGCCACATATTCCTCTAAATAGGAGAGAAGTTTCTAAAAGCAGAATATGAATTACTACTTTTCATGGAGTTTCCATTACTACATTTTACAACTGCCCTATTTCCTTCCATGTCCAGGCTATAAACATTTAAATGAATTTGAGATGATTTAATCATATTAAATTATTTTCATGCAGATTATCTGCTGAGTTGGAAGGTAAAACTGTCTTTTCTATCCCACAGGTAGTCCTCAATAGGGAGAGATGTATTTTTTAAATTATTGAGCTTGATATTTCTCTTCTTGTTGGTTTTCTTTGCCAAGATGCTTCTTGGAATTTGAGGTGGAAAGAAGTTTTCAAGAAGTGTTATTTATCTTTATGTGATATAATTAAATTGCAAAGATGCTTTGAAAAATATATAAAAAACATAGAAATAATTAAGTGGATCCCATGCACCCCACACTGCATGTCTCTACACACTATCACCATGTCAGCTCTATGAGAAAATGTGCACATTTTCACACAACTGTTGAGCAATTAGTGGCTAATGCCAAAATCAGTGCTTTCTTGGAGAGTATAATTGTATATTAACATTATCATCCTCACTGCAAACTGGTTCCATAGTTGCAAAATATAGTTTATATGGCAGTAATGAAAATGGCAGGTAATCTATGGGGACAGGACTGATTCCATGTGTATCTGTCTCTGGTCAAATCAACTAGTAGTAAGTTTTCAGTCTTTTGCATGGCCTCTTCTTTTTTATTTAAGTATATAGTCAATCAAGTCCTGGTTAAGTCAGAACTCGTAAAGAGTCTAAATCACGCCGAGGGAGGTTGGTTTGACATTCATTCTTATATGTGTTTGATGAGGGAACATAGGGGCTAGCTGAGGACAAGGCAAGAGCCTGGGACAAGCACATTGACAAATCCTTGAAACAAGGAAAGGGACATTCCTCTAGGGACTCAACTGCCTCGATATTCATACTTTGCTAAGGGCAGAAGGCAATCTTAGCCCAACCCCCAGGAACCTGTAAGTCTACTTTAACATATTAAAATTCCTTTTGATATTTCCCTTTATCTCTAAATCCCCAAGTTACATGTTGGCGATCATTCCTCATGCCCATTGATCATGGCCCATTGATTTACATCTGAAGGGTCTCCTGACTCAGGTTTTATTAGACAGTAATAAGTGACCTTTTCCCAACAATAGCTGGCCCCCCCAAGGTCCTGGAAACCTTGCCTCCAAAATTCCTTAGAGAGTATGCTATCCCCAAACCCCTCCCAACTCCCAGGTATATAATCAGCCTCCCCTCACAGGCCAGGGGGCAACCGCTCTTCCTGCCCACAGGTCCTGTCCCTGTGCTTTAGTAAAACCACCACTTTGCACCAAAGATGTCTCAAGAATTCTTTCTTGGTTGTCAGCTCCGGACTTCACCTACATTCCAAAACTTTATCACACTGATGTCCAATAATTGCCATGTTATTTTTAAGAAACATAAATTCTCAAATGTTATACAGCATGAAATAGCCTACATAGAAAAGCATCTAAAAGGAATAAATATTTCTATATTATCTCTTGAAAAAGTGGTTACTAATAAGTTTCTGACCAAAAAGCTCAAACTATTCTTTCCTCGTTATCCTATAACTTAAGAGTACGCATCAATATTTACACTGATTGCATAAAGTAATATACAGCCACATGCACATGATGTCTGTTTAAAATAAGTCACTTCAAATCAAAATAAAAAACCTCTCTAGATATATGCTGGTACTAAAAAAATTATTTCCTTAAGTTTTGAAGTTTTAAAAACAATATTAGAAGCTTGAGGTATATCCTGAAGCTCAATCTGAACCTTATTCAATGAAACGAATGTGCCATTAACAGAAAATAGATGATGTTTGATGTTTGTTCATGTCTCAAAGGCCGTTGGTATGAACACATATGTGTGCATTTTCTACTGGTGTTTCCCGTTCATTCACTAAAGAGTGTGCATGGCTATGAAAGGAAGGCTTTTTATCTTCTTGCCTTAAACCTTTTTGTCTGTTAACCCCATGGTAGATGAATATAGCTATTTTCACTTACTTGTAACTATGAAGACTCATGTCCAGCGTTTACACTATTAGAATGCACCAACTTAGAAAGGAATTCTGGGGTGCCTGGGTGGCTCAGTTGGTTAAGCATTTGCCTTCGGCCCAGGTCAGGATCCCAGGGTCCTGGAATCCATCCCTGCCTGGGATCCTGGCTCAGAGGCGAACCTGCTCCTCCCTCTCCCTCTGTCTCTCCCTCTGCTTGTGCTCTCTCAAATAAATAAATAAAATATTTTACAAAAAAGAATTCCATCTAAAAGGAAGCACTTTATCTCCTTTTTCATGATATTCCCTTTGTTGAAGATTTTTTTTTTTTTTTTTTTAAGAAAGGTATAGTTGGGACAGCCCTGGTGGCTCAGTGGTTTAGCTCCGCCTTCGGCCCAGGGCATGATCCTGGAGACCCTGGATTGAGTCCCATGTCAGGCTCCCTGCATGGAGCCTGCTTCTCCCTCTGCCTGTGTCTCTTTCTCTCTCTCTCATGAATAAATAAATAAAATCTTTTAAAAAATAAATAAATAAAATGGATCATATTACATATGTCATGTTAAACTTGATTTCTGTACTTAATATACATTAAATAATTATTAAGAGCAAAAAAAAAAAGAATGCTGAAAGGAATTTGCTTAAGAGATGTAAAACTGGCTGTTTTCACACAGTGGGAGGAAGATCAGTTGTTTCCACCTGACAACTCCTTTGCCTGCCTGTGAACAGGATCATTTGCATTGCTCTGCAGTTATCTACAATTCACAGAGTGTGGAGTAGCTCAAAAACATTGAAAGGAGGAGGTAGCTCTCAAGGAGGTGCACTCAGGGCACTCGGTTCAAAGTCATTTATAATTTTTCCTGACACTTTGCTCTTGTAACAATTAGTTATCATGTAAGCATAAACAAATTACAATTGTTTGGCTGTGTAAAGTGGTGATTTAACTCCTAAGGTAAATATCACTCAAAAAATGTGTGAGTGTGTATATGTTTAAGACCCCTGTCAGAAATTCAAATATAAACTGATCTGTTAAAGAAAAACATCTTCAATAAATCTTACAAATGTAATGTTTGTATCTTTAACAATTGCATTCTCTTTCATTAACAATTTCTTGTAAGTAAAAATTACTGTTAGATGTAACAATAACCCCCAAATATGAATCTTGTCCTGAGGCAAAATGGTGAGGCAAAGGAAAAATATTTTACATTATTAATTTTCTAGTCCAAACATAGATAGTTCACACTAATATATTTTCAGGGAAGTTACAGATAGTATACAAATAAATATCACTTTTCTGATTTGATTAGGTCATGTTAAATCATATACATTGAAATATACCTGCATTTTTTTTTATCAGTGACTAGATGACTGTCCATTACAGATGACTATCTGTATTGCTGATGCAAACAATCTCATAGACCTGTTTCCATTGTGGATCTTAAATGACCCTCTAGGTTTGCCATGAACTGAATTTAATGACCCATCTCCTCATCCAGTTACCTTTAATGTGATACATCTTGCCAAGCTCTGAAAATCCTTTTAACTGTGTAGTCTGTAATGTGAAGGTGGAGTCTTACCTGCAGGTTCTCCAAAGCTGTGGGGTTGATTAATATCTCTGAGCCCCCACTAACTCACATTTAAAACGGAGTTGATTATAGGACTAATCCTCATGGATTGCTGTGCCGTTAAATGAGATAACCCATATTAAAAGGTGAAGGAGTTTAGAGCAAGCATCCCTAAAATATGCCACTTCAGCATGTGAATTACTTAGTCTGGAAGGCAATCAAGACTCAGCAGATTCAAGAACATTTACCTCTCCCTTAAACTGCCTAAAAGAATTTAGAGAGGGGACCTGGCCCAGAAAGAGAACCATGACTAGGAGATAAATTTTCTATCTGAAAGACCTATCTGTATGGCAGGGTGAACATCTAATTACCAAAATCTGGTCTTCTTATCGTCCTGTGAATCATCTTCCTCCCTTGTGAAGCACCAGGCTCCCTCCCATTTCTTAGCTCAAGATCATCCTCAATTGAGGCACATCATCCTCAATTGTCCAGGTGTCCTTGGGTCTCATTGTCTTTGTGAGGTCCCCACTCATACATAATTAAGTTAATTTTCCTCCTGTCAATCTGTCCTATGTTACTTGGGTTATAAAACCAGCTCTAGAATCTCAAAGGATAAAGATTTTTTTCTCCTAAACAAAGGCCTGCAAAGGCTTTGACATTAATCACGTAAGTATTGTTATTGTCATCATTATTACTATTGCCCTCAACTGAGAGACTGAATATACAAACCATCAATGACCAGACCATATAGGACGCTGACCCACAACTCTGCACCACATGCCCTCCTTCTATCCCTAATATGCTTTCCAAACCATCCACGTAAGATGCCTCCTTCTACTTAGGCTGCCTCTAGCTTCTCCCTGCTAACAACCTCCAATTACAGCTTACCTAGAACCTGCCTTGTTTCCACTACAAACTTTTCCCCATGCCCCCACCTCCTTTGAGTGTCTACCAAGCACAAATGATGGTGGCTGACCTTGCTCTAACAAGGCTGAATAGTCTTTGATTGTTCTTATTGGTGATGGATCTCAGATGAATTTAATGATGTCTGTTCCTCTTTGCCAGATGGCTTGCCCCTTCATACCTGGGGGCATGTCTAATTTACCTTGGCATTGCTAACGCTTAACCCATGCCAAGTCACCACAAAATACAATTTGCTGAGAGACAGTACATCACTGAAAGTCCAGATCTCTCCATTTTCAAGTTCTTTAGTTCCTGAACTAGGACTCAGGGGACAATTGGCCTGTTCTACCCAATTGAGGTGAAAAGAAGAGAAAAGGAAGAAAAAAAACAGAGAAGTAAAAGATCAGTTCTGGGGATGGAATGGATAGGAGGAAGGGGTTAATATAACTATGACTTGCTAGCTGGACTATGGGTGAGGTGGGTCCAGAAGCTTAAGCACCTCAGGGCCCTCCATAAGGCAAATAATAAAGACTTAGGTACAAGACTTGGAAGAGGCTGGTGCAAGTGGGTGCCTCAAGCTCAAACCTCCTTAGCTTCTAGGTGAATTTGTCCAGAGAACTGTTGATGGCAAAGGTGAGGTTTGTGAAACTAAATGTCCCTGTGTCTGACGTAGCTCTGATGGTAGGCATTGTTAGATGTTAAACGGGGGTATAGGGACACCTGGGTGGCTCAGGGGTTGAACATCTGCCTTTGGCTCAGGGCGTGATCCCGGGATCCTGAGATCCAGTCCCACATCAGTCTCCCCGCAGGGAGCCTGTTTCTCCCTCTGCCTAGGTCTCTGCCTCTCTCTCTGTCTCTCATGAATAAATAAATAATTTTTTTTAAAAAAGGAGGCATATTAAAAGTAGTAAGAGTTTATTTGATCAGCAATCAATTTGAATCAGAAAGCATTCAGTGCAGCAGTCAGAAAGGAGTTTAGAGGAGCTGTACAAACTGAAAGACTTTTATAGACAGAAGGGAACAGGACTAGTCAGAAAGGCAGATTGGCTGCTGCAAATTGGTGTTCCTTTAGGGGATGACGGGGGTCTCCCAGGCCGATGACCTGACTAATGCTGATCAGATGATTCCTGATGAGCTGGTCTGAGATTCCATTTCTGGGAAAGACAAAACTCTATTTAAGTCTCTGTTTGGTGATAGATGGTTTAGAATAAGCCATCCATCTTGGGCTTGTTGTCTTATTTTTAGCAGAATGCTGCAAGTAAACCTGGGACCCTGCTGAAAATATCCTAGGGCATAAGGGGAGGAGCCATACCCTGATCCGAGGGTGACAAACAGCTCCCAGAGTCACTTAACAACTTCTGTGATGCTATATTTAGAGTTAAAGTCCCATAGCACTTTTTTTTTTTTAAACCTAGACTGCTAACGGTATAGTTTACAAAATGTCTTGCAGGCAATATTCAGAAGTGTCCTTGTGTTATCTCAAACACGGAATATTCATCTGTGGCCTAGGGAGGAATCTTAGGCATTGGGAAATTAAATTAAGCTCCTGTAAATCCCAATTCCGAACTTGCGATTGTTCTAGCTGGGCTTTTCCGTGCTTCTTCGCTGTGTTAATAACAATTCTAGAGCTCAGCTGCAAAGTTTCACTGCTTTGGGAGATGTCTGTTTTCCTTTGTGTCAACTGAGTTGTTTAATTACTTAGGTACTAAGTTCACAAACACAATTCTTCAGTATAATAAGGAGATGCACATAAAGCCAGGATACCCAAGAAGGAGATATTCTAAAAATGCCATTGTTTCGCTTGGGGTTCTATCTATATTCTTAATTGCTAAGGAATAGATATGAAAAATACAATCAAGGGGGCTTATAGGAATAAAGTTGAGCTGTTCCTACCCCAGACCTTTTAGCTGCAAAGACTAAGATAAGGTTTCCATTCTATCATATTTTTGACATTAAGCCTTTTTACATCAAGTCTTTTCAGAATGATGTGTTAAAAAATAAAATAGAACTGATCAGCTTATAATAAAGAGCCAAGGCTCCAAGCTCCTAAGTCCCTGCTCTGAGTTCATCCAGCCAGATGTACCTGTTGTTGCAAATATGTGTGCTTCCGTGGAAATTCCACCTTGTTTACATAGAGCACACCCTTCCAGGTTATCTGACTCCCAGGCTGGGTTTGCTCGGAGCCCCTCATTGCCCTGGAGCTATTTAGCAACTGAGAAAGTTTTACAAAGAAATAAAGCAATGCTAAACAATTCTTGTCTATACACATGCAAATAAATTCTTTCAGGTGGGGATTCAACTGCCTCCCTCATTCTGGTGAAGGGGAGCAAAATATGATACCCCAAAATATGCTTCTTTGGCATAAAGTTTATCTTGAATGATTATTCTTAAGACATTCCAGACACAGAAGACGCTCTGAATAACAGAGTGAAAGGTTCTTATATTTACAAGGGAAATCTCCATTTGTAAGGATGTCTCCTCTCCGTACCAAGAAAGGGAAGAGGACTAAATCCCTAGAAACTCTTATCAATGGAGAAGGGACTATCTTATGTCTACACAACAACCTGGTCTTCCTTTACAGCACTAACCCTGATAACCTCCTATAACCAGCCTCCCCTCTACCCAGAATCTTTCTTTTGTCTTTCACTAAAGATGGCACTGATGTTGGTAGCTTGGGTCATTTTGGGAAGTTGCTCAGTTTCCCTGGGTCTCTTCCATGCATACAGCAGGTACACGTGTTATTAAACTTCTTTTTTTTTCCCCTCCTGTTTTTTTCTCCTCTGTGTTTTATTGAGGGGGGCTGAGATGTCTCAGTCAAGAACCTAGAAATGTAGAGAAAAATTATATTTTCCTTCCCTGCCATGTAAAAGCCAGTATTGCCTCCATTAGAAAAATGCCTTCCAATATTCTTGATATATGAATGTGTCTATTTCTCGATTCTCCTTTGAACCAGTTGCAACATCTGCCTACTTCGCTTATTAATAATGAGCTCAAAAAAATCTTTGACACATATCTAGTTTATCTCTCTACTAGATACAGGATTTTACCCTTCTTCCTTGTTTGTTTGGGTTTGTTTAATTATCCTTTAAAACCATTTTTAGACCATATTTTGCTTACATATGTCTATTGCATATGCAGGTTTAAATTATTTCTTTCACTATTTCTTGAATATTTTTTTCTTTCAAAAATCTGGAGTCTTCTCTCCTAATTTCTGAGACTTTTATTTTCATTTAGTTATACTCAGAGGTAGCCAAACTCAAGGTTAAGGACACAATCGTTCAGACTGCCCAAACCTTAGACACCAGAGGATGCTTGGGTGTCCCCAGGACTATCTTCACCTCAGGCCAGATGGTTACAAATTTGAGAGTCCCCATGACCAACTCCAGGTTTGACAATCCATTAGAATGACTCATAGAACTTAGGAAAGCACCATTCTTAAAATAAAGTTTTATTGTAGTAAATAGATTCAAATTAAAATCATCCAAGGGAAAAGATGCACAGAGCAGAGTCTAAGAGAAGTTCCACTGTAGAGCCTTCCACAATGCCAAGACTCTAACTCTCTATGGGGTTGTGGATGGCAACACCTCCTCGCAGCCACAATGAGTATCACCAGCCAGGGAAGGTCTCTCAAACTCGGAGCCCAGAGCTTTTATCGAGGCTTCATTACTTAGGCATGACCCATTGATTCATTGCTTACATGATTAAACTAAACCTCCAGCTCCTTTCCCCTCCCTGGAAGTCAGGCTCATCACCTCAAATCACTTCGTTTGCCACACGTATCAGATGTGGCTTCCGGCGTCCACTACTGAATGGCAAAAACACTCCCATCACTCAGTTACTAGATTTTAGAACATACCTGGGAACAAAAGTCAGATCTCTTTTTTAAGAGAGGCCAAATTCCTTACTACACATTTGTCCTGTTTGCTTTTATAAATTTAAGTGATAAATTGTATCTGGTTTTCTCATCACTAGTCTGCTGGAATCCCAGAACGTGAGATGAGAGAGAACACCAGTGCCCTATGATCCTTTTCTACTTTTCTCTCCCCACACGTTTCAACTTCTTTCAGTAAT
The DNA here is from genome assembly GCF_018345385.1 of Vulpes lagopus. Classification (NCBI taxonomy): domain Eukaryota; kingdom Metazoa; phylum Chordata; class Mammalia; order Carnivora; family Canidae; genus Vulpes; species Vulpes lagopus. The sequence goes on from NC_054825.1 coordinate 151,567,050, forward strand.
ACCTTAGTTTTTACACAAAGTTGAGACTCTTTAAAATCTATTTTTTAAGTACAGGGTCATTATTATTTTTTGTTTGATCCAAACTACTTTATCAGTATTATGATCACATGTAAATGCTCTTTGCTGTAGAGCCTCATCAAATACTTCTAAGCTGATCCCAGGTCATGATCCCTGGGCCACTCTGGGAAAAATGCTTTCTAGCACTAAGGTAAATGAGGTTTTCACACCTTCCATTATCCAGCTAAAATTATGCCTCATTTTACTTTGCATCACATTTGGACCGCGATTTTCTCTTTTAGATTTTGTTCTGGATTTTCAACTTAATAGTTTTCTCTTGTTGACAAAGATTCTTGTGTCTTCAACACATCGTCAAAATCATCCAGCCCCTCAATCCCCTTTTTTATTGTGTATTATTCATTTATTTTTTAAAGATGACCTTTACCGGGGCCCACCCAATCTTCAAGTAGCTTTGCTGTTTTGAAATCTTCTGAGGACGTTGAGATTTCAACACAAGACATGGTTTTTTCGTTCATTCCTCTCAGAGGCAGTTAGGGAAAGGTAGAGCAGTCCTTTGTGGTTATCCAATTGTCAGAATACAAGAAGCCTGGGGATTCCTCAATGATAACTGGTATTCAGGAGTACAGGGCTTAGATAAATTCAACATTGTCACCTCTTAAATTGATCTCACATTTTCCAGGTTTGATCTTTTGCTGTTTTTGCTGACAATGAGAGAACCTGAACAATTGATTCAACTTTATCTTGAAGCTCAACTATTGAATTCATATTAAAATATTTCCCAAGTGTAATTTCAATTTCCTATTTTTTTTTCATTTTCTTATTATCTTTTCTTGGGAAGAAATTTTATATATGTAACATTTTCTTGAAATCACTTTGAGGATGCTAATTAAAATTTTTAATAAAACAATTATTTCTGTTGCCTGAATTATTGATCCCTCCTTAGGGGATCAGTTTGTTTGTTTTTTTTTTTTTTTTAGTTTCCCTCCATCTTTTCTGCACAGATTTGGTTATCTCTGGTTGCACATTTATTTTTAAAAATCAAGGATTAGCGATTAAAATGAAAAGAGAGGTCTTGAGGTTACATTTGCCCAGCATATTATAAGATTGAAATGGGACAGGGAGAGGGGCTGATGTCCATAATGGGGCAATGTGGTCCCTAAGATCTCCACCCCAGAATTGCCACTGAGCCATTTTAAGGGAGGCAGCTTGGGTGGCTGGGCCGAAGGAAAAAATGTTTCTCAAGAATTCTCCCCCCAAGTTAGCAGTCTGCCTGGAAACCCTATCTACCTGTCGACCAGGACTTGGCATAGCAATAGGGTTTTGCTTTAACTTCTGTGACTGAGGTACTACTTCTTTGGAAGCCCTACCTCTGGAAACCAAAATCACCCACTCAGCCCAGCTGACAGTCCACATCAACACGACTTCACTCTTCCTCTGCCTTCATCAACATAGTTCCAAAAAACTCAACCAGAAAGATCAAAGGAGCAGCGAACTCTTGTTCATTCCAAGAACTTCCTGAATGACCTCTTGACCTTTCAGGGGCAAGCATCATCTCCACTACTGCTATGCTGCAAATTCTGGGTGGTAGCATCCTGGCCAGGTCCCACCCATCTCCATGCTGCTAGAAACTCCAGGGAATCTCAGCAGCTGACAAGCCCATCATACAATTGTCACTGTAAAAAGTTAGCTTCCTTTTGAATATCTTGTGTGTTGTGGAAATAGGTTCACACAGAGGGGAAGACCTACATATGTGCTTGCTCTGCCATTTTCCACCAAATTGTTCAGTGATGGCTCCAGAGTTTGCAAATTTTCCATAAGCTAGATTTTACTTGAACTTTAAAAAGATAAATTTACGTTTAAATTTGAAGATACCAGTTAGTATTTTTCTAAGCATAAAGTTCACACTTTCCAAAGCCTATATATTAACAAGCGATCCCACAACTTTTATGCAGGTCTGTCTCATTGACTCATCCTCGAGGGCTCTGTGACCTCTGCGTCCCTTTTCTGCTTTTTGTGTCTTGCCCCCTGTCTGGAGGCTGACCTGTGTGGATGGCAGCAGTGAGTTCCTGTGCCCTCTGGCCAGCGGGGAACTCTGGCAGGAGAACAGAGACAGGGAGAGAGAAATCTTATTTTCCTAGTTTCCTCTCAGTGTGGTCATCTAAGGCTATGTCCCAAGACAAAAGGTCACTGTTGCTCTCAAGGTGGCCTTCTCTACAGATTCTTCCTCCTTCCAAATTCTGGTAATCTCTCTCAGTGTGCCTTCTAACCTGGGGGTGGTTACAGCTTTACTGCTGCCGGCCCTGGGTCCCTGCCCTGTCCTTTGTGGCTTCCCTGAAACCTGCCCACACTATATAATTTAGGCCCTTTAATAAATAAATACTCCTTGAAGGATCCCTCCTGGTGGGTGCCATCTGTTTCCTGTTGTTCATCTGAGATACAGCAGCCTAGTTCAGAATAAAAAATATCATTTGTCATGCTTTTGGGACTCGCTGGGTGATAGGTACAACTCATTCATTAAATAATTGCAGGGCCCTTGCTCAACACAGCATTGGACAATATTCTGTATGCCCTTATGTTTATTCAACTTTGGTGTACATGTCAATGCTAGTCTACTGCAGTTACCATTTCATGATAAAATGATGATTCCGTAAGTATCTAAGCAAAGGACCACCACTCGCACTAACTACAGAATGAGTTTTTGACATTTTGTGATTTTATTTACCTCATTGTCATAAAACTGTCACACTCAAGATCCAGGATTCTGAACTGCCCAGCAAAAGCAAGGACAGTCCTAATTCTTAAGGTCCTTCCTACCATCATATGATGGTAGTAAGCTCTGTCTCCCTCCACAAAGGATTAGATCCCTCTGACCACCCAAGATCAGCTAGCAAGCCTCATTTCCTACTTCATCTAGCTCCCACCTTATCCTGATTAATGTTTCCCCAAAGCATTTACAACCACTTGACATTTTATTGGTTTGTTTGTTTGTTTAAATTTACATGATTCCTCATGGTGGAATGTAAGCTTTATGATGTAGGAGATTTGGTTTGGCTCTCAGCTCTATCTCTGATGCTCAGGACAGTTTCTAGCGGTTATCATTTCAAAATGACCTATTAAATGAAAGAATAATGGCTGTGGCTTTGGAGCTGAGGAAAGAGATTTGAATCTTTGGAGATGATAGATAAATAGTAGATACAGACACACATATACATAGAGAATTTCATTATTATCAGCAAAGACATGGTGGTTGAAAATTCACCGTATATCTGGCCACTCAGAATGTCTGTGAAGGCTGAAGACAGAGGAGAAATAAGGCTGGAAGACTCCTGAAAAGGAAGGACCAGGGAAGAAGAGGGAATCTGAGTGCTAAGTGCTGTTATGGAAAGCTGTGTCATAAAGGAAAGATGTTGAGAAAGGAATAACCATCTAATTTTCAAATGCAGCAGAGAGTCCTGGTGAGGTGAAGGGAAACATCCTCGGATGATGTGGTGCTGCCTCACTGAATGTCAACTTAGCACTGCTCCCAAGCACTACAAGATTCTTGTGTATTGCCACAGTGCCCCTTCCTTAGGAATGCACGGTAGTGTGACCTAAGTTATCATGGGGATGGAGAGAGGCTGGTCTAAATCTGCCTCCTGGCCAACTCCCAGAAGCGGAAGAATTGGTGAATCAGAGGGAAGATATACATGAAGAAGAGCTGCAGAGCAGACCCACAGCCACTGCCAAGTACAGTGAGTTTTATTTATTTTAAAAATAAAATAAATTTTATTTTTATTTTATTAAAAATAAAATGTTTATTGTTGTGAGCCCTCAATGTTTGTGAACAGTTCATCACAGCAGGAAAGCTGACTAGTACTCCTTAACATGCATATCTCCTTATTCTAATATCTATGCCTAAGCAGGAAAACAATCAGCTGCCAAGTGCAAACCAGGGTAATAGGATTCAGTGCTAAAGTCCTAATGATCAGCATGAACTCTGATATGACCCCTAATCAATTATTATCAAATATTCTGTAGCTATATATTCTGATGGACTGGTTATGTCTTTTGATCATAGGCATTTATGAAAACTTTGCACTTTGGAGGGTAAAATAAAGACATGTGAGGCACGATTGTAATGAGTAAAAATACAGACTCAAAACTGATAAGACTGACTTGTCAGACTTAAAGTCAACAATAGACAAATTTGCTCCTCACCCCTCATTCTTCCCTCAAACTCACTCTGCAAGTTTCTACCAAAACAAACTCAGCTATCTACCTTATGCTAGCTGCAAGTAGCTGAATTTTACTGGATGAGGTCACAAGAGTTGAGTGGTGCTGCTGTAATTAATTCACAACCATATCAAACAGCCACCTACAAGTGGCAGCAATCCTACTAGGTTGCTGTAGTAAGCTCTGTCTCCTATCAGCAAAGAAGGCACAGTGACATATTGTCAAATATTTTCAACTATCCCAGTCCAAAGTCATGCTTACCAAGGGCCACACTTCACTGAAAAAAACTATCAAAAACTTTATCTTTCCAGTGGTACAATAACACATCTATTTGTTCTTTACCTTCTCCCTTTTTCTGACTTTTATTATAAAAAGGAACATTCCATCTCAGATCAAAGAGCAGTCCCACTGTGGAATGTAAGGCTCTCAACTCTCCCACTTTCTCAGGCAACTCTGTCTCATCCACTGCTGTAGGGATGAAGGGTTGAGAATGTCCCAAGGACCATGTACCTTGTAGGACCTGAGGTCAGCAGCCAGGCAGATGCTTGGGGCAAGAGAAGGGTGATGCCAGCTTTGGACTGCAGTGACTGCAGATGGCGGTATTGTTGACTGATGTAGGAGATCCCAGAGGAGGAGGAAACAGAGTTTGATATTGATAATTATATGTTTCAAGATGTTTATTTGACATACATATGAGCATACTTGTCTGAAGAAGGTTAAGCTGACTTTATTGAGAAGTAATGCACTAGATAAGCTACCCATGGAAAGAATGTAGCTATAGGAGAAGATCCGGAAGTGGTTGCTGAGAGCCTCTGGCAGCCAGCAGTTAGGTGAAGGGGATTCAGTAAAGGGACTTTAGAATGAGCAGCTGGTCTAGAATAAAACCCAGAATCCAGTGAGCAAGTTATTCTGGACTTGCTGAGTCCAGATAATGTGAGAATCATCACTTAGAGTTAGCATCTCTGTTGTCCTAACCCAGATTTCAGCTGAGTAGCAAGAATGCTATTCAAGAACCTCAAGAGTGTTCCAAAAATCTCATTAATCCATATTGCATCTAACAGGCATATTATAAATAATTTATGTGAATAGTTAAGATTTGGGAGTTTAATTAGAAATCACAGTCCTTTACTGGAATAGAGAAAGCATCTAAGATGATAGAATACAAACCATTCATAAAAAAAAGTAAAGTAGGCCAAGCTGTAATTAACACAGGCAAGTGAAAGCCTTCCATAACTCATGACCCAGTTCAGTAGCTAAAAAGGCCAGTCATGCTCTGTAGGAATGTATGTGATATCTTTACTTCTAAATCAGAGTTTGTTGTTTAGACACTGCTTTGCCTGACCTAAATAACACAAAATTTATAGTGCCACGTAAGTAGAGAAGTAGCACTAAATAGACACTGTAAATAGTCTGCTTGTTAATTCATAAATTCTGAGATGTCTAGAAGCCCAACTAATATGGAAATACATTGTTTTGTTATATCTACATTGAGAGTGAGTATGTCAACAAAAAAAAATTGTATTTAATTTATTGCATCAAAAGAGACATTCTGGGGCACCTGGATGGCTCAGTTGGTGAGACATCTGTCTTGTGCTCAGGTCACAATCTCAGGGTCCTGGGATCGAGCCCTGCACTGGGCTCCTTGCTCAGTGGGGAGCCTGCTTCTTCCTCTCCCCCTGCTTCTGTTCTCTCATTATCTCTCTTTCTGTCAAATAAATACAATCTTTAAAAAAAAAAGACTGCATCAAAAAAGATATAATCATAAAGTATCTGGTATGTCAAATTGTACACAATTTTATATTTAATTTGACCTAACTTTTGTGTTATACAAAAATGAATGGCCGATTTTGGGTTTTGGTCTAGAATGGAAATGATTAGACTACTCAATTTCATGCATTTGGACATAAACTTCTCTGTAACACAAAGTGACTCAGAGGTTTGGTTTTATCCACTGAATTTAGGCCATATTGTCTATCAAAATGAATAATTTAAGGTAACATATGTTATAATAAATAACAAAGTAAATAAGTACATAAATAAATATTTGAGGGAATAACCAAGTCTACAACAGACTTAGCAATATCTTCTGATAGTTATTTTTTTCCTGTTTTATTGACAAATAATTGACATACAATCACTATATATGTTTAAGGTACACAGTATGATGGTTAGATTTACATATATTCTGAAATGATCACCACAATAGGTTTAGTTAACATCTATCATCTCTTATGGGTGCAATAAAAAAAATACAAAAATTCTCTCTGTGATAAAAACATTTAAGATCTATTGTCTTAACTTTTATGTATGTCACCCAGCAGTGCTAATTACAGTCATCATGTTGTACATCGTATCCCTAGTTCTGATTTATCTTATTACTTTTTGTTTGTACCTTTTAGCCACCTTCCCTCAGGTCTCCCTCTCCAAACCCCTGCTCCTAGTAACCACAAATTTGACCTTCTTCAGTGTGAGTTTGGAGGTTTTTCTGTTATAGTTTGTATTTCTTCTTTAGGTTTCACTTACAAGTAAAATCATATGGTATTCATTTTCTCTGACTCATTTTACTTAGCATAATGCTTCCAAGTTCCACTCATGTTGTTGCAAATGGTAAGATTACCTCCTTTTTATGGCTGAATAATACTCTAAGGTGTGTGTGTGTGTGTGTGTGTGTGTGAACTTCTTTATTCGTTCGCTGATGGAAACTTAGGCTATTCCCATGTCTTGGCCATTATAAATAATGCTGCAGTGAACATAAGTGTACAGATATCTTTTCAAGCTAGTGTTTCATTTCTTTTAGATATATTACCCCAAGTGGAATTGCTGGATCATATGACAGCTCTATTTTTAATTTTTTGAGGAAACTCTATGCAGGCTGTACTGATTTCAGTAGTGGCTGTACCAATTCACAATTCCAGTGTACAAGGGCTCCCTGGTCTCTGCAACCACACCAGCATGTACATCTCTTGTCTTTGTGATGATGGACACTGTCATGGGCAGGAGGTGATATGTGGTTTTAATTCTCATTTCCCTAGTGACTAGTGATGTTGAGCATCTTTCAATGTAACTCTTATCCATCTATGTCTTCATTGGAAAAATGTCTATTCTGGTCCCTTGTTCACTGTTTAATTGGATTTTTTTATTTTTTTGCTTTTGAGTTTTATGAGTTCTTTATATATTTGGAATATTAACTCTATTAGATATATGGTTTACAAATATTTCCTCCTCTTTTGTAGATTGTCTTTTCACTTTGTTGATATTTCCATTGCTGTACAGAAGAAATCAATGTAGTTTGATAGAGTTTTTAGTTTGAAGTAGTTCCACCTGTTTACTCTTTATTTTGTTGCTTTTACTTTAGGTGTGATTTAAAAAAAACAACATTACCAAGACTTAAACAAAGGAGCTTTTTATCTACATTTCTTTGTGAGAGTTTCATGGTTTTGGGTCTTAAATTTAAGTCTTTAATCCATTTTGAATTAATTTTTGTGAATAGTATAAGACAGGGTCAAGTTTCATTTCTTCATAGGTGAATATACAATTTTCCAAGAACTATTTTTTTAAAATTTTATTTATTTATGAGAAAGAGAGGTGGTGGGGAAGAGAAAGAGCACCCAAGCAGGGCAGAGGGAGAAGCAGACTCCCTGCTGAGCAGGGAGCCCAATGCAGGGCTCAATCCCAGGATCCTAGGATCATGACCTGAGTGGAAGGCAGATGCTCAACTGACTGAGCCAGGTACCCTCAAGCACCATTTATTGAAAAAATTGTTTCACATATCAAATATTAGGTGATTGCATATAATTGAGTATATTTACGGAGTCTCTCTCTTTTTTAAGATTTTATTTATTTATTCATGAAAGACACAGAGAGAGGCAGAGACAAAGACAGAGGGAGAAGCAGGCTCCTCGCAGGAAGCCCGATGCAGGACTTGATCCCCAGACCAGGATCATGCCCTGAGCCAAAGGCAGATGCTCGACCACTGAGCTACCCAGGCATCCCTATTTATGGACTCTCAATTCTGGTCAATTGGTCTATTTATCTGTTTTTATGCCAGTACCACACTGTTTTAATAATTATAGCTTTATGCTTTAGTTGGTAAACAGGAAGCCTGATGTTTCCCTGCTTTGTTCTTCTTTCTCAAGGTGTCTTTGTCTATTCAGGGTCTTTTATGGCTCCATATAAATTTTAGGTGATTTCTCTATTTCTGGAAAAATTGCCATTGAAAATATTGATAGGGATTGCTTTGGCCTTATGAAAGGCTTTGGGCTTTGGGATAATAATTGCATTTTAAGCATATTAATTCTTCTAATCCATGAACACAGGATTCCTTTCCATTTGTTTGTGTCTTCCTTGATGTCTTTCATTAATGTCTTGTGGTTTTCAGAGTGGAGATCTTTCACCTCCTTGGTTAAATTTATTCCTAAATATTTATTTTGGGGGGGTAATATTGTAAATAGGATCAATCCCCCCCCAGAAATTTGTTGTTAGTGAATAGAAATACTATAGTTTGTGTATGTTAATTTTATACCCCAACTGAATTTGTTGATTAATTCTAACAATTTTTGGTTGAGTTTTTAGGAATTTCTACGTATGAAATGTTATCTGCAAATGGAGATACTTTTACCTCTTCCTTTCCAATTATGATGGATTTATTTCCTTTTGTGCTTGATTGCCCTGGCTATGACTTCCAGTACTATGTTGAATAGGAGTGGTGAGAATGGGCACCCTGTCTTGTTCTTGATCTTAGAGGAAAAACTTTCAAGATTTTACTATTGTGTATAATATTAGCTGTGGACTTGTTATGTATATAATCTTACTACATTGAGATATGTTCCTTCTATGCCTAGTTTGTTAAGTGTTTTTACCATGAGTGGATGTTGAATTTCCTCAAATGTTGTTCCTGAATCTATTGAGATGATTGTATGATTGTTTTTTTTTTCATTCTATTAATGTGATACATTCCATGGATTTATTTGCAGATCTCATCCTTGCATCCCTTGCAAGGATAAGTCACACTTGAACATAGTGAGTGATATTTTAATGTACTTCTGAATTTGGTTTACTGGTATTTATTGGGAATTTTTTCATCTATATTCATCAGGGAGACTGCCTTAAGGTTTGCTTTTCCAGTAATGTCTTATCTGGCATTGGTATCAGGATAATGCTGTCCACAGTCCTCATAAAATGAGTTTGGGAATGTTCCAGTCCTTCTTCTTCAATTTTTTGGAAGAACTTCAGAAAGACAGATGTTAATTCTTTTTTTTAATGTTTCATAAAATTCATAGTGAAACCACCTGTTCCTGGGATTTTCCTCATTGGGAAATGTTTGATTATTAATTTAATCTCCTTATTAGTAATTGGTCCTTCACATTTTCTATTTCTTCCTGATTCAGTCTTGGTAGACTGCATGCTTATAAGAATTTTTCCATTTTTCTATATTGTTCAGTTTGTTGGCATATAGTTGTTCCTAGTAGCCTCTTATGATCCTTTACATTTCTGTGGTATCAGTTGTAGTATCTCTTCTTTCATCTATAATTTTGTTGATTTGGTTCCTCTCCTTGGTTAGTCTAGTTAAGGATTTGTCAACTTTATCTTTTCAAAGAACAGATTTTGGTTTGGTTAGTCTTTTCTTCTGTTCTTCTGTTCTCTATTTCATTTATTTCTGCTCCAACATTTATCATATCCTTCCTCCTACTAGCTTTAGTTTGTTCTTTTTCTACTTCCTTAAGGTGTAGAATTAGGTGTTTAAGTTCTTTTTTGTTTCTTAATATAGGCATTCTTTGCTATGAACTTCCCTCTTATAATTAACTGCTTTTGCTGCATCCCACAAGTTCTAGTATGATGTATTTTCAGTTTCTTTTGTCTTAGGAATTTTTTTTTTAAATTTTCTTCTCTGATCTATTGATTGCTCAGGAGAGTGTTGGTTAATTTTCACATATTAGTGAATTTTCCAGTTTTCCTATTGTTATTAATTTCTGGTTTTACATTATCATAGAGAAGACACTTGGTATGATTTCAATCTTTTTGAGTTTGCTAACACTTGTTTTGTGGCCTAACATATAATATATCCTAGAAAATGTTCCATGTGTGCTTGAGAAGAATTTTTACTCTACTATTACTGTATAAAATATTCTGTGTATGTCCATTAAGTCCATTTCATCTGCAGCGTTGCTCAGTTCTTCTGTTTCTTTATTTATTTTCTATTTAGATAATCTATCCATGGTTTAAAATGAAGTATTAAAGTGCCCAACTATTATTGTATTGCTGTTTATTTCTCCTTTTTGTTCTGTTAGCTTTTGCTTTATGTATATAGGTATTTTGATGTTGGATGCATAAATATTTAAAATTGTTACATCTTTGGGTTTTTTAAAAGATTTTACTTATAAATTTGAAAGAGAGAGCAAGAGAGAGAGTGTGTGCACACAGTGGGGGGTTGGAAGAGCAGAGGGAGAGTGAGAAGCAAGCTCCCTGCTGAGCAGGAAGTCTGACATGGGACTTGATCCCAAGACCCTGGGATCATGACCTGAGCTGAAGGCAGATGCTTAACTTAGTGGGCCACCCAGATGGCCCATAAATTGTTATATCTTCTGATGAACTGACCCGTTTATTATTATATAATGACTTTCTCTGTCTCTTTTTATAATTTTTAGTTTAAAGTACATTTCATCTAATACAAGTATAGCTACTCCTACTTTTTTTTGTTATTGTTGTTACCATTTCCTTGAACTATCTTTGTGTGTCTTAAAGCTAAAGTGAATCTCTCATAGGCAGTATCATTGAAAATGGGGTTTGTTTGTTTTTAATCCATTTTAATCCATTTTAATTTAATTTAAAGACATTCTATGTCTTTTTTTTTCATTCTATGTCTTTTGACTGATAATTTAATGCATGTACACTTAAAGTAATTATTGATAGGTAAGTCTTTACTATTGTATTGCCATTTTGTTAATTGTTTCCTGCTTGTTCTGTACATCCATTGTTCCTTGTTTCTTGTTTTGATTTCTTTTGGTATCAGTATACTTTCGTCTTCACTAAACCTAAACTTACTTAAAAATATTATTATAAATTCTTTGTCTGACAATTTATAGATCCTCATTTCTTTATAGTTAGCTATTAGATCTTTATTAGCTTCCTTACATGGTGTCACATTTACCTGTTTTGTTTTTGTTTTGTTTTGTTTCGTTTTTTTTTTTTTTTTTTTTTTTTTTTTGTTATCTAGGATTCCTTCGATTTGTGTCTGCACATTTGAGTAATCAGGCTCTTTTTCCAGACTTTATAAGTTTGCTTTGGCAGAGAGAGATCTTTACCAGCCAGCTCAGTTTGGGTTTTGAGGCATATCTCCTGGTAACAGCCTTGGGCTAGTGGGGCCTACTACTATGGTCTACTATTGGGCAAGGCAACTATTTGAACTGTGAGGCCAAGGATGGGAGGGTGTGTGCCACTGGTTGAAGATAGTTGTATAGGACTTCTAGCTTGGTTCCCTACACCAGTGGGGCTGCAGAATGGATTGCCTTGCCTGGATTATTTGATCAGGCTTAGTAGATGGTCAACACTGGGAACTAAACTCAGTAGTAAATGAGGGTATAAATTAGCTTCCTTCCTCATCATAGATTCTCAGGGGCCAAGCCCCACAGTTCCTCTTGCAGTCCCTGTGATGTGAAATCAGAGTAAGGACTCCCACAAAGTGACCACAATGCTGGGGAAGGCATATTCATTCTCTTTTCCCCCTGTCAGAACCATAGGCCCAGGGGAGACCTTTCCATGTGGTGCTGGCCTGGCCTAGAGGAGGGGCAATGAGGTCAATGTATGGCTGTTCCTCTTGGCCTTCTAATGCAACCTGTATTGGTCTCTGTGATACAGAGGATGCTTCAACCTCACTCCCATGTTCTAGGATTTTCTCAGTGGTGTATTGATCATAAATACTTGTTAGTTGTTCTCTTATGAAGGAGAGCAAAGTCAGGCATAACATATGTTCTTATATGAGTGACACCACTCTCCTGGCAGTTATTAAAAATAATTTTCAAGAAAAGGAGAAAATCATCACTCTCATAAATATATAAAACAAACATGTTAAAGATTTTACTTACCTCATTCATTAAATGGAATAACCAAGCATAATGTACACATGAAGGCAATACAGTTTTTTGGTTTGTTGTTGTTGTTGTTGTTGTTGTTGTTGTTGTTATTTCCCAAGGGAGTGTCTCTCCCTCTGGACAGAATTCACCTGTGTATCTATAGATAAGAATTATTCTGCACTTCTCTTCATTACCTACAACTTTCAGTGTTGTAAAATAGCTCCTATAGAGTCAGCATCTGATTACCCAGAAAAGTTTGCTATGCAGCAAATGTACACTTTTCATTGAGGTGCATGTTTTTTCTACACAGCCCACATCATAGGAAGGCTCATGAGAAACCTAATCAGGATGCCACATGGAATCTGCTACCCTCTGTCTGCTTCTTGCCCTACAACCCTTGGCTGAGGTATCAAAAGGTGACCAATACAGCAGTGAGCAGGTGCGATTTTGAGAGAGTCTTGTCTGCCTGCCCACCATGAGTTAAATATGACAGCCTGGTGCCTGCAGAGTATGACACCTTCCACAGAGACCTTCCCAAATCTTCTGGGAGCTCCTGGGGTCCCTTAGATGGCAGATGTTTGAAGAATTCCAGATGGCACATCAGAAGAGCTTCTGCTTGTAGGACTGGTCACTGTTATGGAAGAAAATTCTAACTCCTTTAGATAGCAATCTCTTGAGAGGAGGCACCACACCGTTCCTCCCAACATAACATCTTCATGTGGAATAAGACACGACAGAAAGGATTGAAGTGTGCAGAGGATGTTAGCAGCTTTTTACTATTACGCATGCACAAAGCAGCTATGGACTCTGCAGACGATGGGATGTGAAGTACCACATGTTGGCCTCACAGTGAGCTCTCTCATTCCCCAAGGGATTATTGCTGACTCCTAGGTCACGTGTTCAGAAGGCATATTGTAAGATTTTTTTTTGACATGAGAATAATTAACATATATGTTCCAGGAGTCAGGGGTTCAGGGTAATAGTGTTAAATCCTGCTTTGTTCTTTTTGGTTCTGATTTGCTAATCATTCTGCACCTGTTAAAACTCAGAAACAGAGGAGATACAGTAGAGTGTGTCTTTGCCTGGATACCTACTGTGTTTTTAAAAGAAAACAAAATTATATATTCAGTTGATGACTAGAAAATTTTTAGGAAGCCTTCCAACAGAGAAGCTTTGTTCTAAATAAGCAGTACTGTGTGACCAGGAAACTGATTACACAAACCCATGTTTAACTGGTGTGAAAGCCATTATGTAAATAAGGCAAAGTCAACAATAATATTGAGGTCTAGAAATGTAGTAGCCATTCTTTTGATTGTGGTTGGGGTCATGGCCACCTGGATACAATTTGATTTGTGAGAGAAAGTGGTTATTATGAACCATATTTTACAGACAAATGTAAAATGCAAATTCCCTAACAATGTTTGAGAAACACTGAGTTGGAAGGAAGGGAAATGGAGCAGCTTTCCCCTGAAAGCTCAATGAATTGGCACACTTTGGAAAGGAAGGGGCAAAAAACCTTTTTGTACCACAGATAGGCAGCTTTGTATTACCAAGTACCTGCCCTGCTTTGCCTCTCCTTTCCTGAAAATGGGCAGATAGACCTTAGAGATTTCCTGGCTCTGGAAGGGGCACCCTCTCTTTCAGTGGGGTGTGGACTTTCAGAATCACCAACACTATAATGATTCTGAAGGCCAGTGCAGAATGGTTGATAGTAAGAAAAAGATGGCAGGTATTTGGAAGCAAGTAAATGAACAAAGATGGAAATTATCACTGCAGGTTCTCAGGTTTCTTCTTGGTCTGTTTTCTGTTTTTTTTCTCCACACGTCTGTCCATCCTGCTGTACTACATTTGCCATCATTTTGGGGGGTCGCCAGTCTCTTTAGTGGATTCTCAGGCACCGGGTGAGTACAGGAATCCCACCAATCGTGCCCTCCTCACCCACATCAGATATGTCAGGAATGTTTCAGTTCCCTGAAGTCTTTATAGCCACTCTCCAGGGCCAACATGTTTGTGAATGCACAGAATTATTATTTTTTAAAGCCATGCCTGCTGTGATACCTTGAATGCTAAGCAATGCCCCACTGCACATTGTCTATATACTTTGCTCAGGCCATAAAAATCTGCTTATTCTGCCAACTAGCATGAATTATAATTGCTTATTTCTGTTTCTATGTATAGTTCCTCATGAATTAAACTTTCCCTAAATACAAATTATTAAGATATGTGCTTGAGGGTATAAAATAATGAATTCTATTGCACAGGGTCAGCTCACCCACCTCCAAAAATATTCTTTGAAGAGCGCCCGAGTGGTCGATAGAGTAAATCTGGAGTAACTTAATATATAATTTGTGCTGAATCAGATATTAAATAGCAGGTGCCAGAAGTATAACGAAATTAAACCTAAGAGAGGAAATGCATTTTTCCTATTAATTAGGAAATGCCAGTCTTCTCGATGTTAGTAGCAGAGCACTTCTGTTGAGATCACAAAAAGTTAGAAACCAAGAGAACCAGGGCAATCTGTGAGACATCATAGGACGGTCCTTAATCTAGTCTGACCCCAAACCATGCTGAAATGCATGTTTCTGAAATGGCAGAGTGAGGACCTTAACAAACTGCTCTTCCATGAAAAACAACAACAAAATGTCAGCCAAATAATTCAAAGTAACTAATTTTGAATTCTGGAAATTAACCCAGTCACAGAACAAACCAAGGACCATCCATCCAACAGAAGCTTCTAAACCTCTGTAAGATAATGGGATATGGAATGTTTAACTCTCTCCTCTTTGCACACCCCCTCTATACCACACCCTCACTCAGTGGCACAATGCAAAGTTGGCTTAACATGTAAACATTTTAACAAGATTGGCCTAATATTGAACATCAATTAATGTAGTACACCAGATTAATAGAAAAAAAGACATGAAACACAATAATCTCAATAAATGCATAAAAAGCATTTGGCAAAATACATTTCCAACAAACAATCCAAAATGAAATTAAGAAGCAATTATATTTTAAAATAGTATCAATGAGGATAAAATACTGAGGAATAATTTTAACAAAAGAAGTGCAAAATTTGTATACCACAAACTACAAAACATTGTTGAAAGAAATTAAAGAATATATAAATGAATGGAAAGACACCCCTTATTCTTAGATTGGAAGACAGTATTACTAAGGTGGCAATCTCCCAAATGGATCCACAGGTTCATTGCACACCCTATCAAAATCCCAGCTGCCTTTTGTGCATAAATAGACAAAGATGATCCTTAAATTCACATGAAAATGCAAAGGACCCAAAACATAAGAACTAATCTTGAAAAAAAAAAGGACAAATTTAAAGGTTTCATATTTCCTGCTCTCAAAACCAGCTCAAAAGTACAAGGACTAAGACAATGTAGCCCTGACATAAGGATAGACACAAAGACCAAGGGAACAGAGTTGAGAATTCAGAAATAAACCCTCACATATATTAATTGATTTTTGAAAAGAGTTCCACAACCATTTAATGAGGAAAGAATAGTTTTATTAACAAGCAGTGCTGGGAGAACTGAATATTCTCATGCAGAAGATTGCTGTTGGACCTCACTTCACACCATCCGCAAAAATGAACTAAAAGTGGTTCACAGATTTATATGTAAGAACTAAAACTAGAACATTCCTGGAAGAAACATAGAAGTAAATCTTCATGAACTTGGCTTAGGCAATGATTTGACTGTTTCTTAGAAAGTTAAATCTAGGCTTAGCCTGTAACCCCACAATTGCACTGCTAGATGTATACCCCAGGCAATGGAAAACCTATGTCCATGCAAAAGTCTGTATGCCAATGTTCATAGCCCAATAGCCAAAGAGTGGAAACACCTAAATGTTTATCAATGGGTACATGGATAATCAAAGTGCCATATCCATACAATGGGATCTCATTCAGCATACCCAGAGTCAAAAAACTGGACTTTAAGGACACAGTCCTCTAGACTGGCCCGCTCTGCCCAAGACTGCAGACACCAGCCCAAGTTTAGAAATCTCCATGACCATCTTCACTTCAGACCAGCTGGCTACAAACTCCAGTGTCCCTAAGGACTCATTCAGGTTTGATTACTGTGCTAGAATGACTCACAGAACTCATGAAAGTGCTCTATTTACAGCTTTATTATAGCAAAAGGATACAAATCAGAAGCAGCCAAAGGAAGAAACATATAGGATAGGATCTGGAACAGGGGAGGGTTCCAAGTGTGAAGCTTCTGCATCCTCTAAGATGCGTTACCCTCCAGGCATCAGTGCGGGCAATACACACATGGAGTATTGCCTATAGGAAACTCATTCAAGCTTTGCTGTCCAGAGTGTTGACTGAGGCTTTGTTATTTAGATGTGATTGATTGAATCATTGCCCATGTGAAGGACCTCATTCTTCCACAGTTCATTCCCATAGGTCAGGCTGATATCACCTGGCTCATTAGGTGGCTGGTCTTATTGAAGTAACCAGCTCCTTCCCTTAAGACTATCAGCCCTAGAAGGAGTTATCTGTTAGCTAAATCCAGCAGATAGATTAAACCTTGAAAGCATGATGCTAAGTGAAAGAAGCCAGGTGTCAAAAGCCACATCTTGTAGGACTGCACTTATATGAAATGTCCAGAAAAGGCAAACCCATAGAGAAAGACAGTAAATTAGTCATTATCAGGGACTGAGGGCAAGGGGGAATATGGAGAATGACTACTAATGTATACATGGTTTCTATGTTAGGGAGAGGTGATGGAATGATCTGGATTTAGGTAGTGGTGATGGGCACACAACTTTGTGTATACACTGAAAACTAAAGAATTATATCCTTGAAACAGGTGAAGTTGATAGCACTCAAATTATATCTCTATGTGAAAAAACATGTAATTCATAGATTCCATATTTAAAATTTACTTATCACTAAAATTTATTTGTCCCTTAAAGTCAATGCATTCACAGGCATTCATGCACATGCACAGGGCGGTGAAAAATTTGTCACCCAGTTACACATGTTCCCAGTTGAGTTCCAGTGGGGCGGTAGTGGGCTTTCTTGTCCTGGCTTTCATACAGGGATGGACAGAAGATGCAGACAACAGGGAAAGCCTGGTGTAAAGCAAGAAGCTTCCATCCTGGTACCTGCTAGTGATGTGGCCATAGGCAACTCAGTAATACTTCTGAACCTTTCTTTCTCTTTTGTAAAATAAAGAAAATTAATGGATTGCCTTTAGGATGCAAGATTTTAATCTTTGTCAGGTGCGTGTATGTGTGTGTGTGTGTGTGTGCAATTTCTTCTAGGAAAAATGATTCAGTATTCACTAATTTAATGTTCACTGTGACTTTATAGAACATAAGTACCAGGAATAAAGAGAATTTCCTACACATGTATATGTGTATTTACATATACATATATACCTAGATATGTATTTATATACATGTATTAAAAATATTGTCTTTGCCCTGAATCTATTTTAGACAATAATAATATAGCTACTCTTGCTTTCTTTTGATTAATATGTGGTTGATGCAACTTTCTTCATCCTTTTACTATCAACCTGCTCATATTATGATAGTAAAGATGAATATCTTGTTGACAACATGTGGTTAAGTCAAGATTTTTATTCCACTCTGCTAGTCTCGTTGGCATCTGGCATTTTCATTGGTTTATTTTGACCAGTTATATAAAAATAGTCCTTTTTGTTAGGACTTAAGTCTGTCATTTAATTTTTGTGTCTTCTTTCTTCTCCCTAATTTCAGGTTTTGTTTTTTTTTAAATCCATCCCCTATCATCCTATGGGTTTCTTGAACATTTTTTTAAAATTCCATTTTGATTTATCTATAGCATTTTTGAGGGTGTCACCTTGCATAGCTTTTTAGTGGTTGCTCTAGGTGTTACATTATCTATACAAAAATGACCACGGTCTGTTAAAACAAAGTCCTTTTACCCTTCCCATTTATAGTTGTCCCAGACATATCCTATTCATGCATTCAGCAATTCATCACACTATGTTGCAATTTTTACTTTCACCATCAAACATGATTTAAACAGTTCAAGGGGAGAATGAAAATCCCCTGTATCTGTCCATATTTCTATCTATTGTGTCTTTTCTTCCTTTCTGGCATTTCAGGATTTCTTTCTTTCTTTTTTTTTTTTTTTTCATTTTCTGTCTGTGTAGAGAACTTTTTTCCACCCTTCCATTAGGGTGGTTCTGCTGCTAACAGGCAGTCCTGCTTTTTCTCTATCTGAGAATGTCTTGATTTCTCCTTCACTATTGAAGGATGTTTTGGCTGGATATAGGATGTTGAATTGACAAGTCTTTTCTTTCAGTAGCTGAGCAATATTATGTGACTTCCTTCTGGACCTCATGGTTTCTGATAAGAAATCCCCAGGCATTTGAAGTGGTTTTGCTCTGCAGGTGAAGTATTGGTTTCCTCTTACTGCTTCCCAGGAGTTTTGTCCTCTGTTTTTAGAAGATGGACTATAATGTGTGCTGGTTTGGAATTTTTTGGGTTTTGCTGGCAATCTTATATCTACAAATTTATGTCTTTTGCCAAATTTGGGAAGTTTTCTGCAAGCCAATATTCTTTTTTCTTGTCAAGCTACAGTTGACACATAATATTATATTAGTTTCAGGTGTACAACATAGTGATTTGACAATCATATACATTACAAAGTGCAGTCACCATCTGTCCCACACAAAGTTATTACAAAATTATTGACTATATTCCCTATGATCTACTTTTCACCCCCTGAATTCTTTCCTTCCTAACTGGACATGTGTTCCTCATAACCCCCTTCATCTATTTTGCCCGTACCTCCCAAACCCCCCACCACCCCAGCAACTATCAGTTTTCTGTATCTATAGGACTGATTCTGTTTTTTGTTTGTTTATTCATTTGTTTTGTTTTTTAGATTTCACATATAAATGAAATCATATGGCGTTTGTCTTTCTCTGTGTAACTTACTGTATTACTTAGCATAATATCCTCTAGGTCCATCCATGTTGTCATGAGGCCAGCATTCTTTGAATATTTTTTCAGCCCGATGTCCTCTGATCTTGAGACACTCTGCACACATGTTAGAGCTTTTATTACAGTCCCACAGGTCCCTGAGGCTCTGTACATTTTTTTCAGACTACTATCAGTCTATTGTTCAAACTGGCTCATTTCTATATTTGCTATCATTCTATCTTTCTATTCATTCAGTCTCTCCTCTGTTACTGTGCTTGCCCACTGAGTTTCTTATTTTGGTTGTTACATTTTTCACTTCTAAGTGTTTCATTTGGTTCTTCTATATATGATCTATTCTTTGCAGAGACTTACTATGAGACTTACTATTTTCTCTTTTGTTTTAAGGATGCTCATAATTGTGTATTGAAGTTCTTTTATGGTAATAATGGCTGACTTAACATCTCTGTTGGATAATTCTAACATTCCCTGTCACTGTGGTCTTGACATCAATTGATCAATCATCTTTCCTCATTCGGAGATCTCCCCTGGTTCTCAGCATGATGAATAATTTTCTTCTGAAACCTGAACATTCTGGGCATTACATTATAAGGATCTGGAGCTTATTTAAACCTTCTGTTTCAGCTAGCTTATTTTGACACTAGTCAGTAGAGAAAGTAGGGAATGCCAGCTTAGCTCTGCCAGCTGAGGGTAGAAGTACAGGATCCCTATTTGGCTCCTATTAGTCCCCATCCCATGAGGGGGTCTTCATTACTTTGAAGCAGGGGCAACAGTTTGACTCCACACTGGCACCTGTATGATACCTCCCTGACTGGGAGAGGTAGTAGTGTCTTGTGACTGCTACAACTGTGGCTTCTAACAACATGGCTGGGAGGAGGGTTGGCATTATTATCATAGGCAGCTAGGGTAAATCTTGAACATCCACCAGGCCTCCTCCACCAGCACCCCCATGGAATCACCTTGCTACCGCAAGATGGGGGAGGAAATCCAGCCTCCCATTTGCTTTCTGCAGCAGTACTTGGGGGATGGAAGTCCTGACTGCTTAGTTGACCTTTTTTAACACCACTCTGGTAAAGAGTATGCATTGGGATAATTTGGTATAGCCTCATGAGGCTAAGACCAGCGCTTGACCTTTGTTGGCATGTTGAGAGTGGGAATACAGATTTTTCTGTGGTGTTATCAAGAGTAGAACAGTTATCCTAAAAATTTTCTTTCCTACTAGGCTGCCTTCCCCAGAACTTTTGGCTAGAAAGAGAGCATACTTTCATTGGAGGGTGTGTGAGTGTGTGTGTTTTAACCATGATAAAAAACACACACATATACAACATAAACATTTTCTATTGTTACCACTTTTAAGAGTACCATTTAGATTTGGTAGTGTTAAGTATATCCACCTTGTAATGAAACAGATCTCCAGAACTTTTCCATTTTGCAAACTGAAATAATTCCCCTTTCCCACCTCTTCAAAGGTAAGCACAATTCCTAGTATGTCTTTCTATGAATTTGATTACTCTAGGTTCCTCATATAAATGGAATCACACAGTATTCTGGGTGATTCTTGCTACTTTTTTGTGACTGGCTTATATCACTTAGCGTAATGTCCTCAAAGTGCATTTGTGTTGCACCATATGATGGGATTTTTCAACAAAACTAAGAGCTGCTTTTTGAAAAAAATCAACAAATTTGACAAATCTTTACCTAGATTAAACAGAAAACACTCAAATACATAAAATCAGAAAAGAAAAAGAAAGAGGGGACACTATAACCAATGTTACAGAAATAAAAAGAATTATAAGAGCATACTATGAAAAATTGCACGCCAGCAAACTGGATAATGGAAGAATTCCTGGAAACTCACAATCTACCAGGACTGAATCATGAAATGGAAAATCTGGACAGACCAATAACTGGTAATAAGATTGACTCTATGATCAAAAACCTCTCAACAAAGAGAAGCCCAGAACCAGATGGCTTCACTGGGGAATTCTAACAAGTAAAGAAGAATTAACACCAATTGCCTTGAAACTCTTCTAAAAACATTGAAAATGAGAAAAGACTTTCAAGCTCATTCTATGGATGTCTATTACCTTGATACCAAAATCAGATAAAATAAATACAAGAAAAGAAAATTACAGCCTGATCAATATTGGTGCAAGAGCTTTCAACAAAATAAGTGAACTGAATTCAACAGCATATTAAAAGGATTATACATCATAACCAAGAAGGTTTATTCCTGGAATACAAAGATGATTCAACATATAAAAATCAATCAACATAATACACCACATTTACAGAATGAAGGACAAAACCATATGATCACCCCAGTTGGTACAGACAAGGCATTTGACCAGATTCAACACCCATTCTTGATGTACAGCCTTCCACCAGGAACCTTTAAAACTTGTCTTTTTTCGTTACTTTTGTCTGGCTTTATCATCAAGAATATGCTTTTTAACCCTATATATTTGGTATTATATCAGAAGTACTTACTTCTTGAATAGGGATAGAACTTGAGTCCACCAGGACATAGACTTTGTGAGAAGATTTTTTGACTACTGATATCTGGGGTCCTTTTTTGTCTTGGACATTTCACCTAAAGAGGAAATGATCACCAGTCCAGTACCCTCCATGGCTCAGATTGTGAGGAAGAAACAGGCGAAAAGGATAGCCTTCGAATGAATGTTCCATGTGACTTTCTGTTTCCTGAGCTCTTTAATCCTATAGAAGAAATGGCTGCTGTGTCATTAGAGTTGTCAATAGCCAGGTGTCTGCACCACCATACAAAGGGCTCAGCCCAGAATACCTTTTATCCCTGTCCAGAATAATTTTCTCCCTGCCATACCCTTTTGGTTCACTACTGGTCTTCTAAAGCCAAGTCACTCTTTTTCAGTCATGCCCTTACCCTGACTCTTGCTCCCAATGTAAGAACCTAGAACAAATTAAGTTGAATCACATATAATTCTCATGTTATTAATAGCTCATCTGAATAGATTCACCATCTTATTGACATGTTATTAATTCTTTTTTAAAATCCTCTGAGGAGGGACACCTGGGTGACTCAATGGTTGAGTGTTTGTCTGCCTTTGGCTCAGGTCATGATCCTAGGGTCCTGGGATCAAGTCCTGCATTGGGTTCCCCGTATGGAACCTGCTTCCCCATCTGCCTATGTCTCTGCCTCTCTCTCTGTGCCTCTTATGAATAAATGATCAAATCTTTTTAAAAAAATTCCTACAAGGACATCAGTATTATTATTTTGTATAGCAGATTTTTATTTGGGTTTATCCACATATTTAACTCTGCAGTTCCTAGAAGTGCCTTTTGTGTGTTCATTACACATCCTTTGACCAGTGTTGGTGGTATGGTGTGGTAGCCTTTAGCCATATGTGGTTATTTAAATTTAAGGTAATTAACATTAACATTAAAATTCAGTTCCTCAGTCAGTAGCCACATTTCACATGCTTAATAACCACATGGGCCTGGTGGCTACTATTCTATCCTCCTAGAAATTTCTACTGAGCTAAGTTGCTTTAAAATTTCATTAATGAAGGTCTTTATGGGGCAGACCTACTTTTTGTATCCAAAGTATCTTCACTTTGCACTCCCTTTTCACAAATCTCGTGAGTATAGGATTCTGGGTTGAATGCCTATATTTGCATATAACAAGGGAAGGGCGGTGCTTCTGCAATCATTTAGTTTAAAAACCCAAGGTCAGGATCCTTCTCCTTAAATCTGATACCTGTGTGCAGCCCCAAAATGAGGCAGGAAATTGGGCCCTGGCCCCACTTGTTCCTGCTCCTGTAACTGTGAGTTTCCCCCAATGTAGTCGTCCACATCAGAACCACATCTGCTGCTTCTGTTACTTCCCTATAACCATGGATAAAGTGGCTCGGATGTCTTTAGCATGGATATGAAATGGCAATTAACTAGTTACTTCCAGTTAATGAATTTTTCTCATGGGGCCTGAAATATCTGAATCAACTGTTATATTGAAAAAAATAGCCAAATAATAATTTTATTTTCCATTTCAGTTTATTTTATATATATGAGATCTCCAAAGCAGTAAATTAAAATAGCATTCACTGTGGGTACTATGCTAAGCCCATCCCATGAGTTAGTTTGCTTTTTATTAGGAAAATAAATGGACATAATTAGCCTTAAACAGGAAATATTATCTTGAGTTCATTACCTTAAAATATTGTTTCCAACCTTGTCTTTAAAGTGGCCCAGCAATGACACAGTTCTCCCTTCTAACAGGATGCATAGGAAACATTCTTATATGCACTCTGCTGCTCCTAATTTTTAATAGATGGAAAGAGCACTCCTTGAGGGCAACTAATTCCATGTCTCAGGGCAGAGAAATGCAAGATGTTATGGAACATCATATTGCTGCTGACAGAAAGCAATGTTGTCTTTTTTTTTCTTTTTTAAAGATTTTATTTATTTGTTCATGAGACACACACACACACACACACACACACACACACACACACACAGAGGCAGAGACATAGGCAGAGGGAGAAGCAGGCTCCATGCAGGGAGCCCAACGTGGGACTCAATCCTGGGTCTCCAGGATCACACCCTGGGCTGAAGGTGGCGCTAAACCTCTGGGTCACCCGGGCTGCCCTGATTTTTTCTTCTTTTTTTTTTTTAATGTCTGGAATAATCCTGGAAGAATGATGGGAGTCAGGTGGTACCAATTTGAGAGACAAGAGCGAATGCTAATTATCATGATAATTATAGGTATTTGGAACAAGTTGAAACTGTGAAGAAACATGAAGTAAAAACTTGATATAAAGGAGTTAAAAGTGGCTGTTATTCAAACTTATTTTAGGAGTAATTTTAATTAGCATTATATTGCCAATAAATGGATTTTCTGCTTAAATAATTTAGTTCATCTCTGTATCTAAGGAGGTACTACAGATTTATGTGTAAAAGTAGGAAAAGCTGGATAAATGGAATTGTGATGAGTTTTAGACAAAGTAAGTTCTGCCCCCCCAAAATAGGAAGGTTAAGTAGGTTCTGAGAATCACAGAAAATAACCAAGTAGATAGCAGATCAAACAACATGGCAAAATGAGGAATACTCCCAATGTCCCAAAAGGGTAACGCATGAGAAAACGTAACCTGATGTCACCAGGATGCAATCCCACTTGATGGCTACTCACACAGGTGGGATGGCCTCTGACCAGTATGTCACAGGGAAGGAGAAGCTTCAAAAAGGAGTTTGAGCATGGAATGGCCAACAAACATGGGACAGTAGCAGGAGCTCAGCCCTGAAAGCACAGCCTGTATCCCTGGAAGATGCCACCAGTGTATGTGCCCTGACTGACAATCCAAGCTGAAAGCTTACAGACTTTAACGCTCTTTTTTTTTGCAGTGAAGGCATGAGTGTGATCATTGCTATGACCCCAGCACAACAGAGATGTTATAAATAATACAATTGGATCTGAACCACATCATAAATAGTTTTATAATAGCTTGGATATAATAAATGTCACAAGAGTTTTTGTGACCACTATCATAATTTGAGTGTGTTCTTTTGGTTTTAAGTTCAATTTAAAATTTCAGAGACTCTAGCCTATTAAACATTCTGACTCATAAAATGTTTAAGGTAACTTGAGGATGGTTTCAGTCAGCCTGAATAGATTTTATTGAGAGAGCTAATTTTTAAAAGTAATTATATTTATAAAGCTAATATTTATAAGCTAATTTTTGTATTGTGGGAGTACTTAAATGTTTAGATAAATTCTATTATATAATCTATTATATATATATATATATACACTCATATATAAGTATTTACATAAGCATGTGTATATGTATATGTATATATGCTTAAAATATTGAGCATTAAAGAAAGTACAAGTAGAGTATTTCTCTATACACAATCAACATCCTAAGAAACATTCAAAGCATAAATCTGGCACCAGTAAGTAGAAAGTCATGTGTGTGTGTGTTTGTGCATGTGTGTCAGGATGGCTGTGTCTCTGTGTCTGTGTGTACCTAGACAAAAGTTTTCATTCTGGGGCACCTGCATGGCTCAGTCAGTTAAGCATCTGACTTAGGATCAGGTCATGATCTCAGGGTCCTGGGATCGAGTCCTACATCAGACTCCCTGCTCAGTGGGAAGTCTGCTTTTCCCTCTCCCTCTGCCCTTCACTCCGCTCATGCTCTCTTGCACTCTCTCTCTAATAAATAAATAAAATCTTAAAAAAAAGCTTCAATTCTATATTTTTTCAGCATGGAATATTTTCAACATAAAGATATGATTTCATATTCTCAAAGATTGAAGCAAAAAAGGAATGCAGTCGTGAATTATCCAGAAAATGGAAGCTCTTCCACTGTTAGAGGTATAGAAGCATCAGGACCTGCATTTCACTCATTGTGAGTTATTGTCTGTATGATACTGATCTAAGCAATGAAGGCCTTTTGTATCACAGTCTTCTGATCTATAAAAAGAGGATAATTCTATACGTCTAACCTCATTGCTTTGTTTTAAAGTGAGAGGTTAGTGACACAAAGCACTATATGCAGCTATAAAGATTCTATCTTAAGAAATGTCTTAAATGTTAAGTACATTATAAAATCTCATTTTTCAGATCTAAAGGCAAGTGTAGACCTGAGACAGGGGCATGTGTATTCACACAGAACGTGATAAACTGAGTCTGGGCTCTCAAGAATGATCAATAAAATGAATATATATTGTTTTTTGGTCACAATCAAAGGATGGCAAATGTATCACATTATTAGGAATTTTGAAGCAGAAGGTATCATAGGAAGTAGCCCTTGAACTTACTTTTCTAGCCATTTGCTTTATGTTTGATGAATCCTGCCACACATGCCAAGGACACAGGCCTATCTTCCTAAAACACACCCCGTATTTATACTGAAATTATACCACATATTATGGTTGATGTTCCAACAAAATACTCGGCAGTAACTACAGCAGGATCTACACCCAGGAGAACCTGTAGAGAAAAACAAGGCTTTTGCAACCTGACTTCACTCCTAATAAACAGTGTTTCCTTGGAAAAAGCAACTTTGACTTGTTTTGAGGGGGCTGTGTAGAGGGGAAACGATGATTGCATGGCAACGTAGTTACTGCCCCTGCTAACAAGAAATTTCTATGATCCTGAGAATAATAAGAAGAATTGGGTTTTTTAAATAAAAATTCAATACTTCCTCTGAACTTAAATTTGCAAAACCAGTCTTTATGAATACTTTTGTCTTCCAAAAAAGTCGTAATACTCGTATGCAGGTTTAAGTAGCCCAAAGATCTATCACTAAGAACATTTTTATTCAGCTGTAGCAAGTATTCTCAACGTGCACTGGATCTGTTAATGTCTTGGAGCTGGAAAATGTGTCTGTGGGGTCCAGAGTAGCCATGGGCACACAGACAGACAAAATGTATTTCCCCATCACTTGGAGTGAAAACCACTTCATGTTTATCACTATCTTTCTAATTCTTTCTTGTGTGTTGCCAGCCATTATGAGCCAGAATGGGGAAAAAGTAAGACAGCCAGGATCCATTGAAGGCACCCAGGGAATCCTTAAACATATTAGCTGTATGATTGCAAAATAATAGATTAAACAACCCAGTAAATATGTTTTCATTTACTATGGGTCCACTGCGTTCCCCTTTGTTGGAAGACTATTTCAACAATGCAGCTGCATCGTCAGAGCTCCTTTATACTCCATGCAGAAAACACTTCAATCATATTTGTCTTTCTTCAAGGCAAGAATCATAAACTCTTATTTTTTTAAAATCCACTGAAAACAATTATCTATCTGATGTTCTGTATGAAAGAAAATGAAAAAATTCCAGAAGTATTGGCTATTCTAGACACACAGAATGCCCCAATATGTTTTTCTTCATGGCTACATAATACTGGGGAGGTAGTGAAGGGGCAATTCTCTTCATAATAAAGAGAAATTCTGAAGTTCTAGTCCCAATAATAAGTGTTAATTTTGTACTACTTTCCTTTTCTATTTGGAAATAAAACGTGGAGAATTATTATATTTTAACATTTATTTCATAGATGGATGTTATTTGCAACTGGAATTTATATACTTATAGTGCTCTAGAAACCCAACTCTGGGGGAAAATCGTGCAACCAGTTTTGAGTAGATAGTAAACATTCAACAAATAACTTACTGATTATTAAATTATTGTTCTCTGGCAAAGGTTCAAATATCTACATTCATAGGCATTTTAACTTGTGCTAATCAGTATGTGTTATGCACTTTGTGTTTTACTTTGTGTTTGGCAATTTAAATACCATCACAGATAATATTGATAATATTAACAGAGCATAGTATTCTCTCTATGTATAGTAGAGATAAAGTAGTACACACACAACAGAATATATACATTTGCACATTTTTTAATATTTTAGGGGGAAACAGTATAATTTCATAATTCAAATTTCATTCAATTTCTCTTAAAAATATTTTCCTAATTTAATTCAAAAATTTTATTTTATTAACAAATAAGCAGGTAAAATTTACAAATCAGTAAAAGAAAGTGGGTGGTATAGCACTGCAATTTGGTACAAATATTTTGTTTCCTCTTTTAAAAAGAGAGCAGAATACAATGAATTTCACTATCTATAAATCTGTAAAATGCCAGCTACCAAAGTGATTAACATTTTCGGAACTTAATACGATCATTTGTTAAAGTTGCAATGATTTCAGGGTGTTAATATTCAGCAGTACATTAAGTAGAACCTATCATATTTGTGTTGAATCCTTCCTCACTCTGCATAGGTGGTTTTTGGGAAAAGAATATGTGTATCATTCATCAAGGTAGGTTCTTCCTATATTACTATATTAAGACCCTGAAAATCCTTCATCTTTCACTTAAAGAAACTTCCATAAAGATATAGTACTGTGGTAGATTAACTTTAAAGTGACCCCCATGATCTCAGCCTGCTGGTTCAAGTCCATATGTAATCCTCTTCTCTTGAGTGGAGGCAGGAACCTATGACTTGCTTCTAACCAACAGAATTTGGCAAAGGGGACAAGCTGTCATCCTATCACCACATCACTACATTATATAAAACTCCCTCTTATTAGCAGACTTGTTCTAGAGTCTCTCTCTCTCTCTCTCTCTCTCTCTCTCGTTAGCCTTGAACAAAAGCAGGCTTCCATGAATCTTCCAGCAATAAGGAACCGAATGCTTCCAATAACCATAAGAGTGAGGACTCTCCAGCTGAGTCTCCAGATGAGAACACAGCCTGGGCTGATACTTAACTGCAGCCTTGCAGAAAACACACAGTACATCCGTGCCCAGCTCCTGATCCACAGAAACTGTGAGATAATAAATATGTGTTGCATTAAGCCACTAAATTGTGGCAATTTGTTAAACCTTATAGAAAACTAATATGAAACCATAAGAAAAAAGGTTTGCTTTTTTTTTTTTTTTGAGAAAAGACTTAGTATAGAGGATATCTTTTTCCATTGTTTAAAAAAATCAGAGAAAAGTAGTCATACACCCAAAGGTAATAGCAAGGCTAAGTGTATAGAGTTTCAGGTGGTCGTGTTGTGGTCAAAATAAGCAGTCTAATTCCTGGCAGGCACATGGCAAGTGGCATATGAAGAATGCAGCACATTTTATTTATAACTGACTAATGAGTGCAAATGGTGGGCTCCATGCAATTATTTTATGACCCCTACCACAAAAGTAGTTACTGGAACAATTCCTATGGTCAGTACAAATTCTTTGCTCCCCTTGTATGCAAATATCCCCTAATATGAAATGAACTAATTGATTTTGGATTCTCTGATGGAAGCTGATTCCAAGATCCTAGGTTTTTGACTAGAATGACAGATTTAGTTCAGATCATACAACCTGCATGTTCCCTTAGCATAAGCATCCTTCCACTGATATTCAAATAGTAACTAGACTCAGATGGTAATTCCGGGGATACCCTGCCTAGATCAGCTCAAAATTTAGAAAACTAAATGGAGAGCTTTAGTTCAAAATGTGACTTTTCCCAAGTAAATGAAAAGACAATCATAGGAAATCAAATTGTTGTGATAACCTTCAGAACAAGAGAACCACAGGACTACGAAGAATAGTGACCTAATCACCCCACTTTTGAAGGAAATAAATTTAGGATTATATTTCAATCCAGTGAAATGGATGAAGGATACATTTGCAGTATTAAGTATAGAGTTTATACCTGGGCACAGGTTTGGTTATAAAATATACACTTTGGGGAGATCATTAGATGATCTTTATCATAATTTACAAAGAGGGAAATGACCAATTACAAAGAAAAATAAGCAAGGTGTTGCAGATTGGGACGCTTTACACGCTTTGCTACCTATGAATTTTTCTGTTCCTTAAATAACAGAATACAATTTCATAGCCGACATTCAATACTCATTTCATCACTAAAATGTGTGCAAACTGATTTAAAAGAGACAAGTAATAAAAACAATTGGCAGAAAAACTTTTTTTTTTCCAGGTTTCTAATGCATTTTTGGCCACTGGGTTCTGGTTCACAGGCAGATGGAAATGCCCTCGAAGACCATCTGAGAAGCATTTCCCAGCTTACAAATGTCAGCAGGAGATTGATAAAGAAAGCAAAACACAGACTTCCACACAACACAAAACACTAGAGTCCAACTTTGACTTTTATAAACTTCTGTGTCTCATTTTTAAGAGAGTAGGGCCACAGCTCAAGTCCTTGTTCTCACTTAAAACCCAAAGTCGTTAAGCAAAATGCATTTGAATTTTCAAAGATCGGGCCAGAACAGTCAGAAACCGCCGCCACACAGTGATTAATGAGCACACCTAAGTCACTTCTACATAAATAGATCATGAAGCAGCACTGAGCAGAGCCTCCCAGGACCACAGGAGAGCAAGCTGATGGCGCTACAGAGCTACCACCTGCCCAGGAGGACAAGAGGGGGCTTCATCCGCTGGGAGCCTGGCTTAGTGACTCAGTGACATCACCAGAGCCATAAGTAAACCACTGCTGTCCATCAGAAGAAATACTCTTTCTGGCTTTCACTAACTGTATTTTGCACGTTGACCTCACTTTTCAGAGCAGTTTCAGCATTGTCTCCAGTTTGCGGAATATTTGACTCATTTTTTTGGTATAACCATCTCTGTTGATAAATGCGTATAGCTATGGCAGTGATGCAGAGCAAGATAAATATCACAACCGCTATCACACCTAGTGAGAGAAGAGAAAGAAAAAATATCATCAGAATACAAACTTCATTATAACCTAAAGCTTCGTTTACATCATATATACATCATCAGAAAGTTGGAAACCAAGTGGCATTATAACACTGAGTGTACTTCTAAGTCTATACATCCTTTAGATACAGCAGTTTTATGCCTTCATCCTCAAGATCTTTCAGCTCGGCTTTTAGTTAATGCCCTTTAGTTAAGTTCAGAACCGCAACGTGACCTCTGAGGTCATGCTCACACTTCATGCTAATGAGTTTTCATTATTTTAAAAGGATAGAGTGATTAGACCTGTTGTAGAGTGTCATTAAATGCTATGTATTTTAACAAAAATTTGGTGCTGATGATCTGATGAATTACAGTTCTGTGATGTGTAAGCCACTTATTTTTATGAGCCTAAAAGAGTCTTAAGTGATCTCTGTTGCTGGGGGGGGGGGGGGGGCATGCCTTTGTGTGATCCCCTTCAGTGGCTTGTGGGTGGGGCCTGTGACTTGTTTTTAACCAACAAAATACAGCAAAGGTGATAAGCTGTACCTGATTATGTGATTATGTTACATAGAGCTGTAGCACCTGTCTATGGGAGCATCCCTCTTCTTGGCTGGCTGTAAGGTGGTAAGCAGTCATGGTGGGAAACTCTACATGGCAGAGAACTGCAGGCAGCCTCTAGGTGCTAAGGGCAGGCTCTAGCCAGCAGCCAGCAAAAATCCAGCA
This sequence comes from Vulpes lagopus, assembly GCF_018345385.1. Classification (NCBI taxonomy): domain Eukaryota; kingdom Metazoa; phylum Chordata; class Mammalia; order Carnivora; family Canidae; genus Vulpes; species Vulpes lagopus. The sequence continues at coordinate 151,598,225 of NC_054825.1, forward strand.
GCTCACAGTCCTATGGCTACAAGACAGTGAATAGTGAATGCTGCCAACCAATAATGCAGGTGAGGAAGTGGATCTTTCCCCAGGGGAATCTCCAGGTGCACCCCCAGTCTTGGCTGACACCCTGATTACAGCCTCATGAGACCCTGAGCAGAGAACCCAGCTAAGCTGTGCCCAGACTCCTGACCCACAGAAACTGCAAAATAATAGAAGTGGGTTGGGTTAAGCTATAAGTGGGTGATAATTTGTCATGCAGCAATAGATAACCAATATGCCATTGTATTAAAAATTTGTAGAAATATAGATAACATTCAGCTGTAGGGAAAGTAAATTATTTGACATCTCCTGTTAGAATGCTTTAAGTACTGAAACATGAGCTATGCCAGTGGTTCTCAGCTTTGGCTGCACAGCAGACAAGATCTCAGAATCTTTGGGAGGGAGACTTGAACATCACTCTTGTTCTAAAAGTTCCTCAAAAAATGATTTGAAGCACTGCCAGGGTTGGAACGGTCAAATGAAGCCTACAAGTGTTTAGGCTATCTATACCATCTATACCAAAACAAGAAGGTACAAAAAAAAGCATTCACCAGTCATTATACTTTTAAGATGATTGACACAGACATTAATATTCCAATTAGCAAATGTTATAAAATCCTTTACTGTTTAGTTATGTGAATCAAAATTTGTATTGTAAAATGAAGATTCTTCACTATACTCTGGGGCGGACAGAAAGAAGTATAATGGAGTCCAACCAACTCAAAGTGTGGTTGGGTGGCTTTGGTCACAGAAATTCCTGAGCATGTGTTCAAGAGTCTTTTTGAGGATTCTTAAATATTAATGGGTAGAATAATAATCATTTTCAGTATATTCTGCATCTCACTTGAGAACAAACAGTAGAGTTGCTATAATTGCTTTCTTGTTTAGTTATAGGACTTTGCTTTGAAGAGCTACATCATATTCAATTTTAGTATCAGGGACAGTAACTCAATAACAGTGATCAGGCCACTTGATTATACAATTACTGTCACCATTATCCTCAAACATCCAGGATGTTATTATGTACATAATTGATTACTAGCTTGTTTGTTTTGTGAGGTTTGGTAGAGTCCTAGAATAACCTCTGTCTTCATCTGCTATCTGAAGAGATTGAGTTAATTTGAATAATGCATCAGATGCCTTCCATAACCTTCGTTTCAGCAATTCCAGTGTAAATGTGTTTGTGACAAGTGCTCATGCCTGCCTGCCTCTCCATCTATCTACACATCTGTCTCTTTCTCTCTCTGTCCATTTACAAGACAGATTCCTTGGCAAGAAACCCACTGTGATCTCTGTGATTTTACTGGATGTGAATGTTACTTAGGTTAATTCTCCTTTCCTCTATTGTTCCCTTGTCTTGCAAGAGAAGAAGGTGATAAACACCGTAGAAAACGTAGAGGAACCCACCTATTGGAGTAATCCCTTAAACAGATCAAATACTTTACTTGGGGGTGCAGTCTGTGATCAGTTTGACTTAGGGCTGAGAATTCTACCCAGAATTCTACACCGTAGGTCAATATACTTGGCAGCTGACAAACCATGCAGCAAACAGCCACCACGCAGACTGAAAGCAGATCCAAGCGAATTGCAGGGGCCAGTAACCTGAGTTGTTATCACCCTACCACCTTGTGTGCTTTGATTCTCTATCCCGTCTATCAAGAACCAAGTAGGATTTCTCAGGGGAATAATATCGATGCTGCTTATTTACTTTGCACATCTTGCCAATGATAGTTAACCAAATGCAATAAAGCTCCGAAGACCACATCTGTTCTATCATCATCTTGACTATCATCATTGTTCTTTCTCTCTCTCTAATGATATTTTGCATTTTTAGACTTTGATTCCTATTTTGAAAATATTAATCACACTTAAGTCAATTTATTTTAAATCAGCTTTTGCTTTATAGTGAAATCTTCTCATTGAAAAATAAATGAGAATGGTTTAGGATTAAGATTTGACTTATATTTTAACAGAAAACTACTCATCTTAAATATACATCATAAATAGCATACATGTTTTTTGTTTGTTCTTGGGCTTGTGAAATCAGGGTATCGTATACCTCACTCATTACGAAAACAGAAGTAGTTGAGATGGGAATGGGCATGTTCACACTCTTACATAGGTTTGGTCAGCACTTGAAAATGTCTGAATATTTTCCTAGTGGTCTGGAGAAAATTGGCATCTTGGTGAACAGAAATGAACAGATCCAGTGTGATCTGGTGCACAGCCTGCCTGAAGACTGGACATCCAATTGTATCCCCCAACTTAAGCACAAATTCCCTTATTTGGAATAGCAATGGGATGGAGAGCAGTTCACTTCCTCCATACCAAGCAGAGTTTGCAACTGACACATTTCAATAATCTAAGTAAATAAGTGTACACGTTCTCTGAATCATAAGGAGGAAATTTGAATATTCATTCTTTAAGGCAGACGTAAATAAATTCTGTTTCAGAGAATACACTGGGAGATATTCAAGATGCAATTACTTTTACCTCTTCTGATACATGTAACTATGTAGAAAATATAAAGATATATTATATATATGAATATATATTTGAATATATATATTTATAGTTTAGCTATCAGACTTTGCTTTAAAAAGCTATATTATATCCAGTTTTAATGTCACACATGTAGAATACATGTGACACTAAAAATATATAGATTATACAAATATATATGGATAATCATATTTATAAATATAAATATATGTAAATCTAAGATAAGGAGGACACCAGAAATAGTTTTATGTATTTATGTTCAGAAGAATCTTTAAGTTTTATATCTCTATGTTTACGAAAATGACAATTTGCATGGTTTGGGTGCTTCTCTCAATATATGTCTGAAGTTTTAGTATCATTTTTTTAAAGTTTTGGGCTAATGGACTCAGACGTCCATGGCTAATTTGAATCAAGGGAGTAAAGGTATATAGGATATATATATATCCTATATATCCTGAAAAATATGAATGGGCATTTCCAAATGAAAAACCTTCTTATTATTGTGTCGTTTGGTAACTATCCTCTTAAAAAGCGTCTCCGTGGAACCACGGGGTCCTTCCACCAAGCGCCCGCAGATGCCCACTTGGGTTCGGCCCCATCCAGAGCATCCCCCGGTCAATGCGGCCCGCCACTGCCCTCGCCCATCGGCGCGGATTCCCGGACGCTTCTTGGCTTATGCCAACAGTGACAACCAGGCCGAGGACCAGGTCATTCCCAGCCCTGTTACCTCCGATGACAGCAGAGTCACTTCTGTCAGCATTAACTAAGGGCTGTCCCCCATCTGTTGGTCCAGAACCACCTACAGTAGAGAAAGGGAGAATGACAGAGGCCAGCGGGGAGGAGGACTCTGGAGACATCACACCCGCGCGGGACGGGGGAGCACGAGCATGCGGCCGGGGCACGGCGGGGCACGGCGAGGCGCAGCACGGGGCTGGGGAAGCTGGCGCTGGGGCCGGCGGCGCGGCGGAGGAGCGCGGGCGGGCGCGGGCGGGCGCGGGGGCGGGGGCGGGGGCGGGGGCACGCACCTGCGCCACCTGCCAGCGGGCCGGTGGCCTCCCGCGCCGGGGCTCCGGGCCCCGCCCCCTCCGCGCAGCGGGTGGCGGCGGCCACGGGTCCGCGCACCGTGACCGCGACCGGGGCGGGGCCGCCGGGGCGCAGCGCAGCCTTGAGCGGGGCGGCGGGGCCGAAGCGCACGGCCGACAGGCAGCCGGTGAAGCCGCGCGCGCCGGCCCGCAGCGTGTCCGGGTCCGCGCCGGGGGGCTCTGCGGGCAGAGAAGCGGCACACGTTAGGGCGCCGGGCCCCCGTCCCCCGTCCCCCCGTCCCCCCGTCCCCCCGAGCCCTCCGCCCTCCGTCCCGCGGCCTGCGCCAGAGCCGGGCAGTGCGCCCTCCCCGCGCGTGGGCAAACCCGCGCCTCCCGGGAGGCAGCCCCCCCGCCCCCCTGCCCCCCCCCACTGCACCAAGGGGTGAAATCCCCTGCGCTGCGCCTTGCGAATGGTCAGCACCCTACCTGGGAACAGGGTCTGCGGCCCCCGAACTAGGGGCTTGCAGTGAGATGTCGCCTGAGCTGGAGCTTGGGGACACCAGGGAATCCCTGGGCCGCACTTCTGCTCACACTGGGGCTGGGCCCTGCCCTCCGCGGCCCCACAGCGCGAGCCCCTCCCCGGGGCAGGTGCCGGGTCGGGTGGGGGAGGGGAGCCCACCCCGGCTGCTTTGGCCTCCGCGGTGGTGGCGGTGGCCTGCGCCCCCTTTCCAGACGTGGGCGCTGGCCCTGCCCTGGCTCGCACCTGACCCAGGCCGGTCGGCCGGAGAGCAGCGGTCGGCCAAGGAGGGCACAACGTCCACTCCCTCCCTTGGACGACGCTCAGCGCCTGCGGTGCGCTTGCCCCCGGGCACCGCGTCCGCCCAGGGCGAGCGCAGCGCAGGCTTCAGGTGTCTCTCGGATGGATGCTCGGGGAGGCATCCGTGTCCCCCGCAGAGGAGGCCACCCCGAAGTGGGGACGCTCGGCCTCGGCCCCCACACGCGCCCCCTGCTTCAGGGCCTAGACTAGCCTGTCCACATCTTTTCCTACCAACCCCAAACCGCAGCGGAGGTCACCCAGCAGCTTCCACACGCTGGGCGTCGTGCGAAGTGCTCTGCAGAGGCGAGAATCTAATGCTCACAGCGTGACACCGTGAGTGCCTTCACTCCCCCCTGGAAGTTAGTAATGTTAGATTTTAGTAAACCAAGGTCTCCCACGTGGGGTGATCTGGATCCAGGCTGCTTGGAGAAACCCCCTTTTCAACAGGGTATTATCTTATGGACGTGTCCATAATTGCTCACAGGAAGGGACAGGGAAATGGGGGTCATCACACTCTTCTTTCTACTTTAACGAATACACATACCTTCCTCTGAACAGTATGTATAGACTCTAGAAGTGGGGTTTTTGGTTGGTGTAATTGCTGATCCTTAAGTTCGCCCTGAGAATCTCAGCTGTGATTCAGTCTCTCTTGATTCTATACTTAAAGTCTTTGAGGATAATCTTTATTTTCCTTTGAGTTGGAATTTTTGAGGGGTACTGCTCTTTTGGCTTCCATTTCCTGATAATATAAGTAACTAGAAATAGTTTTGATTGGATATGGATAATCTAAGACATATATGCTAGACGCTGTGAAAAAGAGCTATTTTTTTTTCTTATACATATAAAGAAGAGCCAGGGCTTAGCGCAAGATTTAATGGCTTGTCCCTCACTTCCTGCCAGTAAGCAGGTGGTGCAGGCTTTCGGATGAGAGCGTTTGAACTCTGGAGCCAGCGTGCATAACCGTACAGTCAGCCGGCCTCACCTGGGGCATCAGTTATAGGTCATTCTCTGTAGACCCTCTGTTGCTTTCACGTAACAGGTGGCAGGTTCCTTATTCTTGCCTCCCCCCTCGCCCTCACCTAGCTTAGGGTCTGTTACACGGGACACAGGCAGTATATGTTTTATAATCAAAGAATCAACTTGGTCCTATTACTGCCCTTCTCTGAGTACTTTGGCTGTTGAAACTTTTTAAAAAGTGGCACTTTTGAGAAGTGGGCTGAGGAAGACAGAGGTCCCAGCTTGTTAAAAGAGACTACTTGCCTTGGCCCAAGCTAAAAGGCACTTCCATGGCTGGCTGTCGTATTATGCCACTGAGTTATATTGAACGTCATGGTAATTAAAGACCTCCTCATTGTCACTAACATTAAGCAACACACCCTGAAGCTTCTACTTGAAGGGTGACAACATATGACACCCCAAAATAGGCTACTTTGGCAAAAGGATTTTTGGGGGCTAACAGTACTTGAAAAACCACAGGTGCAAGGTACCTGGGTGGCTTGAGCATCTGCCTTCGGCTCAGGGCATGATCCCGGGGTCCTGGGATCGAGTCCCCCATCGGGCTCCCCACAGGGAGTCTGCTTCTCTCTCTGCCTGTGTCTCTGCCTCTCTCTGTGTATCTCTCATGAATAAATAAATAAAATGTTCAAAAAAAGAAAAGAAAAGAAAAACCACAGGTGCAAGAAGGGCACTCTGACTTCCCCTTTTTTCTTCCCAAAAGCAGGAGATCAATGCCTGAGGCAAAGCTGCCCACCCTGTACCAGGAGGAAAGAAACTTCCTAGTCATCAGAGAAGAAGGGTTAAGCTGGAGAAACCTGCACTTAAAACCTTGTTAATGTAACTCTTCAACCCCTTGGCTTCCTGATACCTTTAATTACTCGGCACAATTACTGCCCTGTGTTCCATCTAGCATATACACACTATCTGCTTTTCGGGTCTTCATTTTCCTATGGAGCTCCATGTACATTTAAAAATCTATATGCTTTCCCCTTGTTAAATTATCTTAGATCAATTTAATGTTCCGGCCTGGCCATAGACTCTAAGAGGGGAGATGGAAAGTTTCACCTCCAGATAAACTCATGGGGTGGATTTCTTCAATCTTATTACATGTCTCAACCCTTTTTCCTATTAAACTTCATCTCGCTATTTCAGTCTGTCAATCTTGAAAGCCAAATCTTTTGTATCCTTGAAAGCCAAATCTTTTGTATCCTTGAAAGCCAAATCTTTTGTATCCTTGCTCCTTCTGGTTTGGAAAAGAGCCATGTTTTTAAGAAAAATGGTCTAACTTTGAGATTTCTAATAAATGCACCAGGAGCTGTATGGCCTTACAAAATTCTGTTCAGTAATGTTAAAACTGCAAAAGTAAGTGCTATGTAAAAGACCTCTAAAAGCAACTAAAATTAGAGGCATGTTTACATTGTTATAATCATAATAAACAAATCTCTGAAATAGCTATCTGGTCAGTTTGATTATATGAGGCATCAAGGAGCTTTATATATGGTGGATTTCAGGTAGATTCTTATAGTGAAGTATAGAGAGCTTGAGACAAGTCAATTAAATGATTGTTTTAAATTAAAAGAGTTCTTTTGGGGCTCCTCAGTGGCTCAGTGGGTTAAGCATCTACCTTAGGCTCAGCTCATGATATTGGGGTCTTGGGATTGAGTCCATTTGGTTCCCGGCTCAGGAGGGAGTCTGCTTCTCCCTCTTCCTCTACCCTCCGTGCCCCCCCCCAACTACAGCTTGTGCTCACTCTCTCATATAAATGAATACAATCTTTAAAAAATAATAAAAAAATAAATTAAAAGAGTTGTTTAAAGATGATTTTTTTTTTTTTTTTTTGCATTCAGACAATGTATTTTCCCTAAAGAAAGGCATCCTTGCTTGAATATACTTGAGAGAATGTCAAGAAGAACTGACATGGGAAAACACTACAATAGCAACATAGGACTTCTGCAACACTAAAATACTAAAAAAACAAAACAAAATAAAACAAAAAAAAACCCAAAACAACAACAACAAAAAACAAAAAACTACTACTGGCCGATGAAAAGTCTCAGCTGCTGAGCAAAAAAGAGGATCTGGACAGCACTTCCTTTCCCTGTCAAAGTCTGACACTAGCGCTACCAGGCTAGGGTAAAAGAACAAATCTTGGGCAGACATTTATCTGAATTAATTAGACTAATTTTGTAGAATTTATTTTATAAAGATAAATTTAAAATGTCTGTAGGCAGTGCTATTACTCAAGAAAGAAACATCAGTAGAACATGATATTGCAGTATATTTTCATGGATTTCAAGAATTTGTACTTGACACTTATACATATTTGTAGATTGTGGGTAAGGACATGTGTGGGTGGATTTATGTGCCCACGTAGCCTATTATTAATCATGCAGTTGTAGCCGTGACTATGTATGCTTGTTGGGTGTCAATATACATTGAGAGGTTTACTGCTCACTGTTTTCTGTTGCCTTCATATTTTTTATCCTGAGGTCATGGTCATGATTCATTTTTTGACTGGAATAATTCTTTGGTATTTTCCTCAGATGGGATGCATGGTCAATTATTTAATCTCAATCCTACCTTGTTACCCAAAATACGTTTTTGTAATCGTGTCAAATACATTATATATTAGATGCTTGTGTTGTAGCTCATTTTTCAGCAGTGTTAACGATAATCCACATCATTTTTTTTTATCCCACTGTAACAAATGAGAAGTAGGATGACGATGCCACAATCATTGTTTTTTCATTGTAGTAACTTCTGTCTAGAAAGTTTGGAAGATTTTCTCTGTGGGTTTTGCAATTCAGTAATGTTCCCAGCTGTAAGACTTTTCTCATCAGAATGGATGCATTCTTTCAATCTGCAACTCAGGTTTTCCTTTAGCTCAGAGAATTATGTTTTTAATGCATAATTTTTGTCTTTGCTTCTAATTCTGTTTCTGCATCTCTAATTATTCATGTTAGGTTTTCTTTTATTTTCCCTCCTAATTTCTCTCTCTTAATCCTTTTGCTCTGTGGTTTAAGACAGTCCATCTCTATAATATTCTGGGCTAGTGTTTAAGGATAACCAGTGATGATTCCTTCTTTCAGATGACCCAGTGAAATCTTGAAAAATCATGTTACTTTAACTCCCAGAGTTTGTGTGTGCCTATGTGACTTTTTTCAAATTTCCTTGAGTGCCAGTTCTATCCTAGCTGTCTTCTGTCTTCTTTAACAGCTCTATTTTGATGTGAGAGTTTTATTTATTGTTTTAATCCTCCTCCCCATCTCCTTGGGGGTGACATTATTTTTTTTAACTTGTTTATTTATTAATCTGCCAATGAGGACTCCTTGGTTGGGGATCTTATATGATATGCAGGTCCTTCCAAAAGTGAGGTTACAGCTTTTTCTCTCCGCCTCCACCACTGCACCCCAGAAGTGGACCTGTAGGCTGACCCTCTAACCTCAAAGCGTAGGAAGAAGTCTCTTTCCCTCACCCTCACCACTGTAGAAAGAATATGGTGCAATCATCCAGCCCATCCTCCACTCCATGAGGGGTACTGAAGATGGACACAACCACGCTGATTCCAATCTTCCCTTTGGATGAATTCTTTGCAAGCCAGGCTTTCCTGAGGATCCAGGCTTCTCACTCCCACCCTGGGACTCTGCTGTACTCCTGCCGCCAGGGCAAATCCCCATCCCATCCCTCTCATTCACACCTTCCTGCCCCTTCTGTCAGCTGGGCTGGCCTCCAGTTCCTCTTCTCAAGGCACAAGCACAATGAATTGGTGGTGGAAGCAAGTGTCATGGTACAAGCTGTCATTTCTCAGAACCAGGTCTGTACAATGTTAGCAGCAGAATGAATAGAACTGTGTTTAGAAAAGATGATGAATGCAAATCTATCTTCCCTATGGACCTGACTCCTGAAATTCCATTCTTAAGGTTCCTTCCTTATGGATCAAAAATTTTTTTCCTTTAAAATGTAAAGAAAGGGGCGCCTGGGTGGCTCAGTCAGTTAAGCATCTGCCTTTGGCTCAGGTCATGATTCCAGGGTCCTGGGATGGAGCCCACGTCAGGCTCCCTGCTCAGGGGGGAGTCTGCCCCCTCCCCTGGCTCTCTCTCTCTCTCTCTCTCAAATAAATAAATAAAACTTTTTTTAAAAATAAAGAAAATGTAAAGAAAAAGTGAGGGAAACCTTAAGAAAATAGCTATGCATTATTAGAAATTTATATATTGAGGTGAATATGTTTGATCAGCTCCTGGCTCAACAACACAGATATATTAACAGGAAGTAAGAGTACAAGTGCAGTTTAATACTAGGTAAGGAGGGGATAAGAATGTGACTTGACTGTGGCCATGATGCAAAGTAACATGTAAGAAAAAAAAATGGGCTAAGCGTTGAGGATAAAGTTCACTTCCTTTGTAATTATGAGTAGAACTCTAAATCACTTTCAGTAAAAACAGATTCAATCTTTTTTTTTTTTTTTCACTTAAAAAATATCCATGGTAGGAAATCTTGAAAGCACAATCAAATTTATGGCAATTCAGGACATAAACATTCTCAACTGTCTCAGACATTGGGTAGTACTGCCCTTAAGACACATCACCAGGGTTGTACATTCCAATACGTGGGATGATTTCCGCTTTTATGAATAACAAGCAATTTTTTGTTAAACAAAAAATCCACAAGAGAAAGGAAGAACTAAACAATTAAAATGAGTGTGGAGAGCTCTCTGCTATCTACAATGAGCAGTGCTTCTGGAAGGCAAGGGCAGTAAACACTGGAACAGTAGAAGGAGCACTGCCAGAGGCTCTCATCAGCAAGAAAAATCAGGAAACAAAGTGAGTGGTGCATGGAATTGCAGGAAGCAGTGCAGAACATCAGAAAGTGTAAACATGGATAAAGTGAACACTGACTGTTTTAAGCAACAACAATAATGACATCTTCCAAAAAAAAATAATGTTCAAAAGTATAATACGTGACAAATGTGTCATTGTGTGGTAAATCAAGGATACGTAATCTAATCCTAAAAGTAACTGATAATAATAGAAGGAGGTATAACTATAAAGTTGCTTTAGGAGATTAGTAGCCTCCAAGACAATCCTGCTGCCCATCAACGTGAGAATAAACAAATACATACTCAAGCCATAAGGGACTACACAGCAAAGACAATGAATGAACTTCTCTGTACATGCGACAGCATGAATCAAGGTTTAAAAACACCTGGTGAATGAAAGCAGCTCAATCGAATCGACCTGCTATTTATTTTGGAATTGCTAAAACAGCAGAGTGAGCTTAAAATTCTAGATAAACGACTAATTGGAAAACAAGTAGTAGACCAACTTTTCCAGTCTGTCTTTCAAACAATTCAGAGCTGGAGGGACCTGATTTTCAGAGTCAGAAAGAAGTGAATTAGTTATTCCCTCTTCCCCAAAATACATGCCCACCACACACTAAATATCCCCGCTCTTGCAACTAACGCCTGACAAGAAATCAGGGCTAGTAATTTGGGACCCTAAGCCCTTTGAACAAGCACTGCCAGTAGGTACCCAACTGGAAGAGTAGTCTTCAGTAAATAACATCAACTCTTGGTGTGATGACATGTGAGCGGTCTCTGCCACCCTTTCACTCCAACAAGGGGCTACCATCAGAACTCTACATAATTGCTGCTCTTAGCTTCTTGGTCCTTTCAAAATTGTGCAGCAGCCTCTCTCTCCCCAATGTGACCTTGCTCTGTCTCAGCAACCCTGAACCCTGGGCCCCTCCAGTTCTCTACCCCCAATCTCCCATCACACCTTGTTCTTGAATAAACTCATTCTCACTTCAGAATAAATGGTCAATTATGGCTCATCACTCACCTCTCCCCGCTGTGTGTACATAAGAGGCATTGGCAAAAGAAATAAATCTCTAATTGATTTTTTTCTTATTATTGAGATACAATTCATACACCTTAGAACTCACCATTTTAAAGTATACAATTCGAGGCAGAGGGGCTTGTATATTTACAAAATTATGAAACTATTACCAGTATCCACTTGCAGAAATCTTTCTATCACTCCAAAAGCAACCCAGTACACATTAAGGCACCACATCCCATTCCTACCCATCTCCAGCCCTGGGCAAACCTAAACTACTTTCTGTTTCTATAGATTTGCCTATTCTGGACATTTCATACAAAATCATACACCATGTGCCTTTTTGTGTTTATCTTCTTTCACTTAGCGTAACGTTCTCAAGATTCATGAATATTGTATCATGTGTTGGTACTTCATTAGTTTTTATGGCCAATAATTCCTTGTATATATACCACTTCTGTTTACCTATTCCTTAATCAATGGTCACTGGGTTTATTCCCACTTTGCGTTACTAGTGGACAATTCTGCTATGGTGGTTTGTATACACCTTTCGTGTCTAGACATAAGTTTTTAATCCTCTTAGGTATATACCTAAGTGGAGTGATCATATAGTAACTACATTTAACTTTCTTACAAACATTTCTTACATAACATTTAACTTTCAAGCAAACCGTAAAACTATTTTTTCCACGTGGCTGCACCATTTTACATTCCCATCACCGATGCACAAGAGTTCAAATTTCACCACATCCTCCACAACACTTGTTATTCTCTCTCTCTCTCTCTCTCTCTTTTTTTAAAGATTTATTTGAGAGTGAGAGAGAGTGAGCTATAGGGAGGAGCAGAGGGAGAGAGAGAGAGAGAGAGAGAAGCAGATGCCCAATACAGGACTCAATCCCAGGACCCTGGAATCATGACCTAAGCCTAAGGCAGATGCTTAACTGATTGAGTCACTCAGGCCACCCCTGTTACTGTCTTTTTGATCACAGCCATCCTATTGGGTGTGAAATGATATCTTGTGGTTTTGACTTGCATTTCCTTGATGGCTAATGATTTTGAGCATCTTTTCATATTGGTCATTGGTATATCTTCTTTGAAGAAATGTCTTTGATTTTGATCTTTGACCAGCTCTTTTGACCATTTTAAAATTGAGTTGTCTTTTTGTTTAGTTGTGGGAGCTCTTTATATACTCTGTACAAAAGTTCCTTATGAGATGCATGACTTGCAAATGTTTTTCCTCATTCTGTGGATTGTCTTTTTACCGTCTTGGTAATATGTTTTGAATTACAGCAGTTTTAATTTTGATGAAGGCTGACTTATCTATTTTCCTTTTCTTGCTTGTGCTTTTGAGAAACCATGATCTAGCCCAAGGCTTTTGAGAAGCCTTAATTAAGAAACCATTGCCTAGCCCAAGGTCACAAAAATGCACAAGTATAGTTCGATCTAAGATTTTTATAGTTTTAGCCCCCACATTTAGGGGTATCATCCATTTTGAGTTAATTTTTGTAAATGATGTGAGGTAGAGGTCAACATTGCTTTTTTAACTTGTAAGATCCAGTAAGCTCAGTACCATTTGTTTAAGAGACTGTTCTTCCAGGCAGCCCCGATGGCTCAGCGGTTTGGCACCACCTTCGGCCTGGGGTGTGATCCTGGGGACCCGGGATGGGGTCCCACGTCGGGCTCCGTGCATGGAGCCTGCTTCTCCCTCTGCCTGTGTCTCTGCCTCTCCCTCTCTCTCTCTCTGTGTGTCTGTCATGAATGAATAAATGGAATCTTTAAAAAAAAAAAAAGAGAGAGAGAGAGAGAGGGAGAGAGAGAGAGACTGTTCTTCCTTTGAATGGACTTGGCAGCAATGTAAAACACGATAAATAGTATTACTTTTTGACACTCAATCTATTCCATTGGTCAGTATGTCTGCCCTTTGCCAATACCACATGGTTTTGATTATCACAGCCTTGTACCAAGTTTTAAAATTATGGATAAGATCTGCAACTTCCTTCTTCTTTTTCAAGAGTGTTTTGGCTATTTGGAGTCCCTTGCATTTCCATAATGCATTTTGGGATCAACTGGCTAATTTCCACAAAAAGGTCATTTGGATTTTGATTGGAATTGTGTTGAATCTGTAGATCAATTTGGGGAGCACTGCCATCTTAGCAATATTAAAACTTCTAATCCATGAACATGGATATGGATGTCTTTCTATTTATGTAAGTCTTTCATAATTTCTTCCAACAACGTTTCACAGTTACCAGTGTATGTGTCTTATACCTGTATTATTCAAGTTATTCCAAAGTATTTTATTTATTTATTTTTTGGTGCTATTTTAAATGGAATTTACATTTCGGTCTTTATTTCATTTTTGTATGGTTCATTGCTAGTATAGAGAAACACAATAAATTTCTGTATATTGATGTTAGATCCCTGACCAAACTGTGTAGTAGCTCTAATAGCTTTTCTCGTGGATTCCTTACAAGATCATGTTCTCTACAAAAAGAGAGAGTTTTACTTCTTATTTTTTATTCTAGATACTTTTTACTCTTTTTTTCTTGCCTAATAACCCTCAGTCAAACCTCTACTACAGTCTTGAACAAAAGTGGTGAAAGTGGACATCTGTATCTTATTCCTGATCCTAGGGAAAGACTTCCATTTTTTTCAAGACTTCCATTATTTTACCATTAAGTATAATGTTACCTGTGGGGTTTTTGTAGATGTCTTTTTTCATGTGAGGAAGTTCCTTTCTATTCCTAGTTTGTATTTTTATTATGAAACCAGTGTGAATTTTTTTTTCAAATGCTTTTCCTGTGTCTATTGAGGTAACCATGTGGTTTTTGTCCTTTATTCAATTGATACGGCTTATTGCATTGATTGCTTTTTATCTGTTGAACCAACCTTAACTTCCTAGGATAAATCTTACTTGGTCATAGTGTATAACAGTTTTTATTTGTTACTGGATTAGATTTGCTAACATTTTTTGAGGATTTTGCATTTATATTCATATTGCTGAAATTTTATAAACTATTTTGTGTCTTCTACTCCATGACTTTCCTCCTGAATGTGATAAATTCTTAGGCAGAGCATAGCAAAGACAACATATGTCACATAAGTCAATGGATTTTTTTTAATATCTAAACTGTGGTCTGTCCATGCAGGTATTACCATGCAGTAGGTAATTTCCACAAATTATTTATTATCCAATTCTCATAGATGGAGCTCCATTTCAACATATGATCCTTCAGTGGATTTCCTTTCCCCATGTAGAAAATTGACCCACTAACATTTATCTGCATGACTATATTGATTTGAATTACATTCAACCTGTTGTATTCTTTCTCAGGAGAAACTTGAAATAAATTGAAAGCTAAATTATTTTTTAAAATAAAGGCACATCTTTATTCTGCACACTTTAAAATAGATTTACGTTTTGATATTTGGGGAATTTTTGCTGTTGTTTTTTAATGCACAAAAGACAAAATCAACAGAATCCTATTTATACAAAAGTCATTAGAGAAATAAAATTTAGTAAAAATGCTAGGGCACCTTAGTGGGTTGTTGTATTTTAAAGCTCTCATACTTTAGGATTGATTATAGGCCAAATTCAAGTCAAGACTAGATAGGAAATTAGAAACCTAACAATTTGCATTTAAATTAGGATTTTACTAAAATTATTTTATAGTAACTGGGAATACTTAACCTGATTGGTCATCATTACTAAGACCACTGAAGAATGGGAAGACCAAGAGCTAATTTAGAAGAGTTAATTTAGAAGATGATCCTGAACCATTTTTTTCCAAAGCACATTAGGGTAAATTATAATAACGATAAATTCAATTAGTCGTGAACATTCTTTTATTGTTTATATTCCCTATTATATTGTGAGTGCTTTGAGGGCAGGTACAGTGTGTTTTGTTGCTAGGCATTCAAATTGTCCAGTGAAGTACAAGTGCACATTAGAGCCAAAGCTTTTTTAGTGAGTGGATAGCTCAGTGAGTCAAAGTAGCTAACAAAAAATAAGTACTGGATAGCTTGCCATAGTTTGGGACAACTTTCTTTGGAAAATTAATGGCTCCTTTTAGCCAATCTGTTAGTCTATTTTACAATGTTTATGAAAGGAAGCTCAGCTTATATTCCCCAAATCTGAACACAAGACGGTAGTCTTCTCATAGTTATTAACTGCTCTGAAAATGGCAGCAAAATCGGAACAGAAGCCACCCACCCTGAAATAAAGTTATCTAAAACATGAAAAGTTTTATTAGCCTTTGATCAAGATGCGTACCTCTAGGTACAGATGAAATGAATATTTATAATTTTATTAGACTCAATTGCTTCAGGCAATAAACTTCATTGCTGAGTTTCAACTTTAATTTTTATAGCCTGAGAGAGATGCTTTTGAATATACCATTCTTGAATAGAAACGTTAACATCTTCGATTCCGTGCTATTGCCCTTTATGTATTAACTTGTAGGAAAATAAAAATGTATATGATAAAATGTATTATTCTCTTCTTTTATGAAAATGATTCCCTTTATATAATGCAGTTTAGTTATTAAATCAATGTCCATAATCTATGGCTTATTTTTTTCAGATGATAAATTGAAAGCTAAATTATTTTTTAAAATATTCCTTTGTCAACATCACACACTGATGGGAACTTTCTCCCTGGTGTCATGTGCACTTCTGAACATGCTTCATCTGTTCTATCAGAAGCTGGAGTCACTGAGGGCAGGAAGTAATGTGTGGTGTGTTCGTTTTGTTCCTTGACCCTATCTGTCCTATGGCTGGAAAAGGATGCACACAGACACCACTCCAGCCAGGAAGGAGGGATGAGAGACTTCTGGGGGCAGACAGAGCCATCAACTCCATTCACAGACCACAGGACTGTATGGAAGTGGAGCCTTCAGACTTGCACACCCCAAGACGATCAATTACTCTATTCAAACCAAGGAGAGCAACTATCCATTGGGCCAGAGAGTGGAGCTCAGTACCAGATAAAAAGGGAGAAAATTCTTTTCTGCTTGGATGTTAAAAACAATTATGATACTGTTCAGCTGACAGCCGAGGATGGGGTTTCATCCCACTGTTCTGTGAAACTCAATGTGAGCTTTGAATTTTTAGGAATTTTATTACTCCCTCTGGCTAAATGTATACTGTTATTCTTATGGGTGAAAGCCAAAGGAGGAGCTTATTTCTTTCCAGTGTTTCCAGTTCTTGTGGTTTTCTATCCTATGCCACTGTTCTAAATAGAATTAAAAAAAATCTACTGGGTGTTGTATATAAGAGATGAATCACTAAATTCTACACCCGAAATTAATATTACACTGTACATTAGCCAACTAGAATTTAAATAAAAACATGAAAAAAGTAGAATAGAAAATCCACTAATGTTCTGAAAACATGGATGTCCAAAAATGCCTAGAAAACATATCCAAAGTCACACAGCAGAGCCTGAGATAGTCCCTTCTCCAATGGGCTACAAGAGCTAGAAACATCTCCCAGCGCACAAGGGGAAACAATTGTTCTCATTTTTCTTTCTGTGTTAACTGCTCAGTGACTATTCTGCATGTTCCCAGGACACTGGAACAGTGAGCCACATGAAATCATGTACAATGCAAGCTGCCTTTCTGACAACACACCGTTGAGGCCAATTCTTTATCCCCATTTAAGGCATGATTAGAAAGCAGGACCACCACTTCAGCCTGAAGTTGCTATTCATTATATGATGCTAAAACTATATTTTCACAACAAAGAAATCGGGTACCCTCCTTAACCAGCTTAATCTGTATCTGTAACTTTGCATGACCAACATGGAGCTTTTGGTTACACTGTACCATTTAATGTTAGGCACTTGTTTTTACCATTTACTAGGGATTTGTGACATTTCCTCTGAAAAAATAAGAACTCAAAATTGTATTGACCATCATCTTTAAAAAAAAAACGCAATAGTTTTAATAGTTACTTGCTTCTCACCATATTTTGAATATCCATTCATGTGCTGCCTCTAAATCTCCGAAGTTTGGGATGTTATATATGTGTGGAGTGGAGGAAATGATCAAAGAATCATTGTATAATTGGCTGAAAAGGTAATAAAGACTCCATGGATCAATCTAGGACTAAACAGAGCCAGATGGGTGTCACATACCAGAGCAGGAATAATAAACATAAAAATCCTCATAAGAGGATTTCTTCCAAATGACTTTAAATATCGGTAACACGTACAGTTTATATATAAATGATCAAAAAGAAAAGATACCTTTCAAAATTTATTTTTATTTCAATTTAATTCTTGGTAACAAGGGGAAATATAAAGGCCTGAATAATTTGATGCCTAACTAGTATAGTATGCTTTTACTCCGGTACTTTTATGGAGAATAACTCAGAGTCATAAAGAGTGTATGTGAGATCTTCAGGCTGTGACTTTCCAGGAGTAGCTGGGAGCATTGAACACATCACTTGCTAAGAGAAAATTAAGTCTTTTCTCTTCTTCTTGCAAATGTAAATCTATATTTATCATTAAATGATTTCTGCATTTGATCCTTGATTAATATATAATTTGTGAACATGATACCTGCTTTGATTTTACCTTTCCTCAATTGTTAGAAAAATACCAAGTTGCATTCTGCTTGATTGCCAAGTGAGAGGGTAAGTGTGGAGGCACTTCTCGGGGATCACCCTTGCTCACGCAGATGGCCCTTACTCATGATTACAGGTGCACTCAGACAAAAGAACAGCTTCTACCTTGATTGTCACTCACTGGGAAACCATGAATATGACAAGGAGCTTCCTTCAGTATGATGAACGCTTCCTGTGTTTGGAACCCAATACTTCTGATCCACGTCATGGAGTAGTGGGGTGGTGGGGCAGGGGTGCCCTTTCTGCCACTTACCTAAAATTGTCCCCAACATGAGGGATTTGACAGCATTGAATTCTGTCCCTGATGACAGGATGACTTGTCTCCTTGCATTCTGGTTAACCTGTTAAATGTTTCACGAGAAGCAAACATCAAAATGGTGAGCAATTTTGATGATAAGAGAATGGGAATCAAAGGGAGACCAAGAACAATGGTAAAAATGAGCCACATATTCAAGCTATCACAAAGGTTAAAGGAGAAAACTGTTTTATAAGAATTCCTATAATGCCTCAGATTTCACACCACCCCATTGCCTATTCTTTTCCCTCTACTTGTCTTCATGGTTTAAGAGTCTATAATTGGTACAATCCACAAAGAGATGCAATAAGCTATTTCAAACCTTCAAGCTTTTACCTATTCCAAATAGAAATTAGTAACACGAGCAGAAAAAGGTATTATTCACACGGATTCAATATATAAAGGTTATTCTTCAAAACCCAGTGACAATGAATAATTTAAACACTGATGCTTTTTAAAAGAGTATTCCCACTTTAAGCAAAATCTTGCTTTTTCCCTTGTGTTTACATTTCTGCAGCCCTCACTTATTTTGTAGTCGGATGGGAATAGGTTCCCATCAGAATAGCTCCAATAATTACCATGAGAAGCCAGACAGCATTCCGCTACCGATGAGGACAGCTTGGCATTTTAAGTGGTCAAATATTAATCATAACTTTGTCAACCTCTTGCTACACAAACAGACAAACAAAAGGGACATTGCGAAACAAAACACTGTGACATTATCTGTCCCTGAGACTCTATGGGAAGCCTGTGTTGACTGGGTATCCCATTTCCTAGGTCTCTTTCTAGGATTTATGATCCAAGTTTTGCTGGAGGTCACACACTGAGGGCCACAGGATTGCTTACTGTTGCTGTTGTGGATCTACCCTCTTACCTCTACAGAGACCACCGCGGCTTCTCGGTGAATCTTCACCTGGTGAAGCTGCCCATCAGCAAGGTTTTTAAAACCAAAGTTAAAAACATCAGGTTCATGGTGCTTGTCCAATTTATACCTGATCTGCAAACTTCCTAAGAAAGACAAAAATGACTTTTTTAACTAAGGTGGAATTTTATAAAAAATGGTCAAGGCAGGTTGTAAAGCACATTTTGTTTTTTGTTTATTTAATATAATTTGAATTTGTTGAGCATTTGCTTAAGGACACCAGTTAGTCCCTTTCCCTGGAAGGGTGACCATTCATTCATGTGCTATTCCGGGGCCGAATGCAGAATCCAATTATGCTCTTTTAAAAGTCAAGACCAAATCGTTTTTTTCCAAGCTCTTCCATTTTCCTGAACTCAAGGAAAGAGTCTAAGTGAAGCATATGAGAACTCTGAGCTAGGCTCGAAGTTAATTATTCATGTGGTATTCATAGTATTAAATGGTAAAACCTCAAGCAATATTGCATTAACATTCGGTTTCTATAAGCATCACTTCTTTTAATGTGACTTATTTTAATGCATTTTAATGTATTGCTGACATTTGAATAATGAATTTTTTTCACACAACCAGAATTTTTTTTTCCTAATGTTTCTGCCATAATCAAGAGACAGAGGACAGACAAATGATTTGCTACAATATCTAAATCTCCTGGTGTCCTTCACAAATGTGCCCCCTATCCCATCACTCTCATACTGCCTGTGATAGATCTTCCAGAGGTTAAGTTTCTGCCCTTCCTCTCTGCGAAGCAGGATTGTAACTTGGTCTTGGTTTTCCATCTGGAACAGTCCTGGAAAACCCCTGGTGGCCATGGGATGTGTGCCTTTCATCCCACTTGTCTTTGTATGTACATATGACATGAATGACTTCTCAACCACTGATGGGTAAAGAACAGTTATAGTCATCTGATGCTTATGAATGTTGGAGTTTATACAGTTTAATATACTTCTTTACTTTACTGAGAAGAAGGAGGAAATATTTTCCATGGACAAAATGAGATATCTTGTTTCAAAGTGAATTGCAAAACTAATTTATTCATGTACAGAAGGAAAGACCTCCCAGAATAGCAAGAAGCATAGCTGCACATCAAATACATAAAATGATCAAACTTTCATGGGAGAAATGTATCTTAAACGTAATCACTGAAATGTTAACTTTAGTGATAAACACTTGAGGTTATCATGAAAAATAAACCACTCCTAAGAGAACGAGAACGGCAAGCCTTGAAATTGTGTTTCCTTTTTGTAGTTTAACACCTAAAGGGCCCATCTCATTATGGTCTTGATTTTCTAATTCAGTATCTTTGTTTTCAGGGTCCCAACACTCACCATTGGGGGCAAGGATAACGGACAGGTACTCCTCATAGAAGGAGCTCACATAGAGGAGTAAGCTGGGCGTCCCTGTGGTCCGGAAGCTCAGTGTGGCTATTTCGCCGGCCAGTGTCAGATCCTCATGAAACAGAGCTGCAAAGGAGCTGGAGTTCTTATTGAAGGTGTAATTAGAATGTTCTTGAAAGTTGTAGATAACTGACGAGCCAGTTCCAAAATACGCAGAAATCTCTGGAATGACACTCATTTTTGTCATATTAATGCTATGTCAATGCAAGGCTCTTCTCTATGTATATTTATACAGTATCTCCAACCCTTAAATATCTCAAGAGAGAAAACAATGATGTCATGTTTTTCTAGGTTTACAATTTAAAAATATTTCAGATTAAAGAAATAATAAAGCATGGATTAAAAAGATAACTTATCCCCATGCATATTCCTATAACATAGGACTAACAATATTTTATTATTGCCCGCAAAATGCTTCATCTCAGATTTACACAGCATTCAATGCCAAGTATAAACGTATGCTTCGAGTTATAGTTCTTCCCAGTGTTGCTTCGATGATACCAGCTCCAAAATAAGTAGTCAAGAGCTTCTCAAGAAGAGAATCATACCTCTTTCCAAGATAAATGGTCAAATTTGGGACAGAAATAACTCTAGCTAATCACAGAGAACCGCCTTAGCCTTTCTTTATGGGGTCAAACACCAGAAACACAAGGCACCCAGCAAAATGATGTGCCTTCCTCTCCCCATCCTGCTCATGGAGGACACACTCACCGCTCTCGCAGAAGGGCCCCTCATATGCAGAGAAGGCACAGTCGCAAGCCACACCCCTGGGCCTCTCTCTACATCTCCCTCCATTGCGACACAGGTGTTCGTAGCTGCTGCAGTGTCCTGGGCACCCCGGCTCCACACCTGGCGTCATCGTGGCCCTTTCTTCCAGATCCAGGGCCAGCCCATTCAACCGCAGTGACCGAATGCACCCCAGGAAGCCTCTCTGTCTGGTGGCCGTCCCACCTACAAGGGAAACACTGCAATCACAAATGTGCTCCTAGGTGTCTTCAACCCCAACGTCCAACTGAGGCCACACTGATGTCAAAAAAGTGACCTGTTTAAAGTTTTATGAACAAATACAAGTTTGAAAACATAGGCTGCTATCACAGAAAGCATCAGTGAACAATAGTGAGTATACCATTCACAAAGCTATTTTTGAAGTTGACCTTGGTAAATATTTATTCTGAAAATACTTCTTTAAGTTATATTTAGAAAGACTCCTATGTTTTTACATCAATTGCTTCACATGCAAGAAAGACCATCTCTCCTTTTTAAAGTATATAAACTGTGAGGCACACAGTAAAGTTACATAGTTGAAAATCTTTGCAATATAATATATATCACATAATATACAAATGTATATATATTATATAGTTAATATATAATATTCATTATAGTTTCTATATGTATGTGTTATATATATTTGTTATATATATATATAACAAATTGTATATGTAATACTAGCCTTTCTTAGACATGCTTCCCATAACACCACTGAGGAAAGGAATTGAGAAGTTGGCAAAGAAAGAGCAGGGAGAGGGATGATATGAAAACCTAGGTCCTCAGGCCAGCCTCGCTCCAGCCTGCCAGCTCAGGTCACATAGGGCAATAGTAACTGAGCCCTGGGTAAGCTCTCTGTATTTCTATCCTGTCTCACACCAGCCTATTCTCAAATCTTGGAGTGTAGGGGTTTGCTGAAAACAGAGTTGAGGTTCATTCCCAGAGATTCTGACTCAGTGGGCCTGGGGTATGTACCCCAGATCAGAACTTTCCTCTAGCTTCCCAGACTCTGGAAATACCATTTCAGTGAAGATATTAATTCTAGGTAGATGTTCATGCAAACTGTGTTCCTAGAAATTCCATTAATTAATCCTCAGGATTACAAAGCAGAAAATAAAATTGTTTAATCTGATTCACAGTTTCATGACTTAATGTGAAGCCTACTCATAAGAACCGTGCTTGAAGCAGAGTTTTATGGTGCCATGGGTTATAACACACACACACGCACTCCCTGCATAGCACTAGCCGCCAGATGCTGTAGGTACCCCCTGCAAAAGCAGACTGTATGCTAATCTGTGATTTATATCAGGTTTTAATTGGACTGCATCTTTATTTACCTGAAAATGCATGAGAAATGACCACCTAAGAGCTCCTTCATTGATATGCTTGGTTTCCAAATTAGAATAGAGTTGTCTGAAAAGTAATGTAGCAAAACTTATCTTTCTTTTTGAGAAAAAGACAAAATTATTTTTTTAAAAAAAAGAAGTAAATGGAAAGGAAGGCTTCCACTACCCAGAGCTTTAATCTTTAAAGAACAGGCAGCGAGAATAAAGAGTCAGCTGGGTTCTGAACCCAGCTTTTGCAAGGACTGAACCACAGAGGAGGGAGGCACTGAGCAGGTGCAGCTGGCACTGGTCCCGAGGGGCACAGCCACACGCATCTCCTAGGGTCTGTGTTTGAGGGGACACTGGAGAAATCTGTCACAGTTACGTGGCAGGTTCTCCAACTTCACTGAGAGGTGAAGCGGGAGAACTAGGTGAAAATTGCTAATTGCTTTATAAGTGGTATTGATAAGAAGTAATTAAAACAAACGCAGGTCATCGATGCTATTGAGTGCAAGCCTGGGAATCAGCCCATCAGGAATTGGATTTCTTTTCTATTTGAGTTTCTAGACTAAGTCACTTGATCTCTCTGAACCTCCATGACCTTGTCTGTGAACTGGGAAATCTACAGAAACAAGAATCAGTAGCAATATTCTATGGAAACCGTATTCCCAACCATCTCTGGCAAGGGAGGCCAAGGGTCGAGGGAGCCGGCGGTACACGGTGCGGACCAAGGCAGCGCACACCTGTCACCAGCATCTGCTCTGGGCCCGTCGCCAGCCGCGCAGCTCAGTGGGAAACCACGCGCACTCACCCACGAAGAGCTGGCTGTTGAGCTGCAGGCGGGCGTGCCCGTCAGCGGGCGCGGGCTGGGTCCTGGTGGGCAGCTGATCCACTTGAAGCGATGCTTCCTTCACGTTCCTCTCTGCCCTCACGTGGTGCCACCGATCGTCGTTAAAGGGAGTGGGAGACCGCACTGTGACCTCACAACGTCCGTTCCCCACATCAAAGGAGAAGGTCACTTCTGCAGGAGCTGCAAGTACAGATAGGAGAGTAGCTCGGTTCATGCACAGGGGAGGAAAGTCAGCCTTGGTAGGCAGGAGGGAAGTGACAGGCTCCTTAGGAAAGTCGACCGTGACATCGATGCAGACGAATGTCACTCTGAGCTGGCTAGGAGGGCAAAATAAATCTGTAGCCTGGAGGAAGAAAAAACATAGCCATTTTAACATATTCCTCCTCAGAGCTTACTCTTCATCTTGCTCAACTCTAAGCAGTAGAGATAATTCCCTAAGGGAAGAAAACCGACATGTGATCTGGTTTCGTGTATATGTGAGATTTTATTTAAAGCTGGTTTAAATCTTCGTATACTTTATTTTAAAAGACCTCCATGAAATTTTGAAGTAAGGAATTGAGCCTTGCATACGTGCACAAGCAATGGGACTAGGCAATTAAATGAAATGATTCTGCAATTTACTGAGCAAGTTATTGGACCAGTTTGGTTTAGAGTGTCCCGATTGCACACAGAGTTAGCACAGCACAAAATTGGGCAGACTGCTGTGTTTCATGAATCACTGTTTTACTCTTTATTTAAATAATGATTCAAAATAATAGAACTTTAGGGGTGCCTGGGTGGTGCAGCCAGTTAGGCGTTCCACTCTTGGTATGGGCTCACCTTGTGACCTCAGGGTCATGAGATCAAGCCCCGCATCAGGGTCCATGCTCAGTGCCGAAGTCTGCTTAAGACTCTCTCTTTCCCTCTTCCTCTGCCCCTTCCTCCTCCCCCTTATCCTGCATGCTCTTTTTCTATATCAAATAAATAAATGTTTAAAAAAAGAACTTTAGTATTTACTAGAGAAACACAAGTGACAAAGAAAGCATGGCAGCACTTTGGGAGTTTGGTTCCCAAAAGGGTTCTTGTTAAGCACTGAACACCTGCTGGCTTTGTGCAGGGGGCGACTCACCCTGCAGCTCTAGCCTGATGAAGTCTGTAATCCCCAGGTTCTCAACAAACACCCCAGAAGGAGCTGTCGTCTTAAAAAAGAAAGACACGTCAGCACTGAGCTCTCCACGGAACGTAGGGAAATGAAGGTATGAAGTCTCGGTATTGAAAGAAGCAGAATTCCAAAATGAATCTGTTTCCAAAAAGAAAAAAAAAAAAAAAGACAGTGACAATAACAATGAAACGGAGTAACAACCGTATTTTGTATTTCTAGCATTTTTTAACTATTAAGTGCATTCATGGCAAGCCTTCATTTGGGGGTTCTTCCAAACATACAGCCACAATGTGAATATTCAGATACAGACTCTTTGAAGGATTAAGATTCTGGACAAGGCTGCAACTGAGTGGAGAGATAATCATTGGACATGCCCTGTGTTTTTTTTAGAAAACAATATTATTTAATGATTGTTGTAGAATAAAATTGACTTTTGGGGAATGCATGGTACATGAATTGTAATACATGCATGGATTTGTAGAACTGTCACCAAAATCAGGATAAAGGACAATTCTATCTCCCCCAAAACTCCCTTTTGCAATTCCCTTATAGTTACGTCGCCCTTCTGCCCCAGGCCCTGCCAACCATGATCTATAGCTGTGCCTTTTCCAGGTGTCATATAAATGGAGCCATGCAGGATGTAACCTTTTGAGATTGGCTTCTTTCACTCAAGGTAAAGCCTTTGAGATTCATTCAGGTTGTCACAAGTTATTGCTGCTCTGTAGTATTCCATCATATGGATGGGGCCGACATTTCTTCATCCACATCTGAGAATGTCAATGTCATTTCCAGATTTGGTCATTTACAAATAGAGCTGCTTATAAACATTTGTGCCGATCACACCTGTATTTGTGAATAGTTTTCTTTCTTGCTTTCCAAACTGGATGCACTTATTTCCTTCCTTACATTACTGGCTAGGACTTCTAGCATGATTGAAGTTGTATAACAGAAGTGGCAAGATTGAATATTTTATCTTGTTCCCAGTCTTAGGGGGAAAGAATTTAGTTTTTCATCAAGAATTATGATGCTAGCTGTTCTGTATATAGGCACCCTTTGTTAGGATAAAGAAGTTCCCTTTTATTCATAGTTTGCAAAGAATTTTATTGTGAATGCTATCTGATCTAAATTTATTATCCTGTTAATTCATAATATAGTTATGATAATTCAAATGATCATGTTCATATCAACTGATGCAGAAAAAGCATCTGGTGTGATTTTTCTTCTTTAAACTGTTAATACGATCGATGACATTGACTGATTTCAAATATAGTCAACACTTGAACAACAAAGGGGTTAGAGGCAGACCTTTGCACAGTTGAAAACGCATGTGTCACGTCTAACCCTCCAAAAACTTAACTACTAATAGCCTACTGTTGACTGAAAGCCTTACTGATAACATTAACACTTGATTAACACACACTTTGCATGTTATATGTATTATACACCGTATTCTTTTAGTAAAGTGAGCTGATGAAAACAAAGTGTTATTAAGAAAGTCACAGGGAAGAGAAAATACATTTACGGGCCTGTGCTGTATTTATTGAAAAAAAAAAATCTGCCCATAAGTGGACCTGCACTGTTCCAGGGTCTACTACACTGAATCAGCCTTGCATCCTGGGATAAACCCCAGTTGGTCATGTTGTATTATTCTTTTAAATATTTTTAAAAATATTTTGCTAATGAGTTTTTGTTGTTGTTGTTGAGGATTTTTGCATATATGTCCATGATGATATTGTCCATAGTTCTCTCTTTTCTTTTTGTTGCATTTTCTTTGTCTAGTTTGGGGATCAGGACAATGTTGGCCTTCATAAAATGTTGGGAAGAATTTCCTCTTCTGAAAGAGATTGTGAGTTGAGATCTTTTTCTTTCAGAATACAAGCACTTAATGCTATTAATACCCTCCTAAGCATGGCCATAACTGTCTTCCACCATTTTCGATATGTTGGTCAGTATATTTTATAATGTCTGTTGAGACCTCCTTGACTCTTATTATTTAACAGTTTGGTGTTTAATTTCTAAGTATTTGGAAACTTTCTCACTCTCTTTGTTATTTGTTTCTAGTTTGATTCATTTATGCCAGAGAATGTACTTTGTTTTTTTTTTAATTTTTGAAAATCTATTTTATTAGAGTAGTTTTTAGATACTATAGATTTACATACAATAAAATGTACCCTTTTAAGTATTTTATTTTATTTTTTATTGGAGTTCAATTTGCCAACATATAGCATAACACCTATTGCTCATCTCACCAAGTGCCCCCCTCAGTGCCCATCACCTAGTCACCCCAACCCCCCACCCACCTCCCCTTCCACTACCCCTTGTTCATTTCCCAGAGTTAGGTGTCTCTCATGTTTTGTCACCCTCACTGATATTTTCACTCTTTTAGAGAATGTATTTTGTATGATTTATTTGATATGTGTTAAAGTTTGCTTTATGACACAGAATATGGTGTATCCATGTGCATTTGAATAGAATGTGTATTTTGCTGTTGGTAGGATGTTCAGTAAATGTCAATTAGATTCTGTTGACTGGTGGTGACATTCAAGTTTTCTGTACAGACTTTGCTTGTTTTCCCTCTATTATTTCCAAAGGTTAATGAGAGAGGAGGATTCTCTACTTATGAAGTTGTCTGCTTTCCCTTTCCATTCTGTTAGTTGTTGCTTTATGTATTTTGAAACTCAGTTATTAGCAAACACATTCAAGATCCTCATGTCTTCCTAATCACCTTTATATCTATTCATTTTCTATGCTTTCAAGCAAAGAGTTTAATACAGAAACTCCAGCTTTCTTTTAATTAGTGTTTGTGTAGTGTATCTTTTCCTGCACCTCTTTTTAAACTTATGATATCATTATATTTGAAGTGAGTTTCTTGTACACGGTACATAGTTGAGTCATAACAATCTGTCCTTTAATTGGTGTGTTTAGACCAATCATTGAATACAAATGTTGACAAGTTGAATTTAGTTCTATCATTTTATTATTTTTTCTTGTTTGTTAATTCTTTTTGTTCTTCTGTTTCTCCTTTTCTATCTCCTTTTGGGTTATTTAAACATTCATTAGTATTCTATTTTTATTTGTCTATAGTAGTTCCTTGATCAGTTATTTTTAGGAATGACTATATATACCTACCTTTTCACATCTGCTCAGGATCTACATTTTAACCACTTCGTCTTATATGTCAAAATCTCACTAATAATTCTGGCATTTTACCCAGTCCCCTTTATTTATTGTTGCCAAATGTATTACATTTATACAAATTAAAAACCCTATGAAATTATGTTGTATTTTTTCCTTTCAACCCACAAATATATTTAAAATAACTCCAAGGAGAATAGTCTATTACATGTACCCCAATATTTACCATTTCTAAAGCTGATTTGCTATCGCCGATGTCCCAAATTTCCTTCTGATATCATTTGCCTGCTGTCTGAATCTTCCTTTAGAAAGCCTTTTAGAGTGTCTTCTGGTAATGAATGCTTTTAGCTTTCCTTCATCTGAGAATTTCTTTATTTTTACTTTCATCCCTGAAGGAGAATTTTTATTCAATGTAGAATTCTGGACTGACAATTCTTTACTTTTAACGCGTGAGAAATGTTTTGCCACTTCCTTCTGGCTTCCATATTTCTAATGAGAAAGTCACTGCCACTTGAGTAGGTATTCACCTGGAGATGATGCAGCATTCTTCTCTCTGGCTGATTTCAAAACATCTCTCATTGTCTTTGTTTTCAGTTTGATTATGATGTGTCTGGATATGAATTTCTTTGAGTTTATCCTGTTTCAAGTTCATTCAACATCTCAAGTCTGTCTTTTGCCAAACTTGGACATTTTTCAGCCATTATTTTTTTCAAATACTTTTTTCAGCACCACACTATTCTGTCTACTTCTGGATGTTCAATAACATGAATGTTAGATCTTTTGTTGTTGATTCCGGTTCCCTGAGGCCTTGTTCATTTTTAGATTTTTTGTTTTTTCTTTTGATCAGATTGAGTCACTCCTATCTTTAAGGCCATTGACTGTCTCATCTCAGATCTGCTATTTGGCCCACCCAGGGCATCTTTTATTTTGGTCCTGTATTTTTCAGTTCTAAAGTCTTCATTTAGCTCTTTATATATCCTATTTATTTGGTGAAATGTTCTTTTTCTATTTGCTACCAAAGTGTTTATGATTACTTGTTAGAGTTCTTATGTAATCACTGTTTTAAACTCTTTATTGGTTGATTCTAGCCTCTGTGTGATATTTGTATTAGTATCTGTTGATTATATTTTCCTCAGCCAGCTTAGATTTTTCTAAGTTCTTTGCACTAATTTTGGATTATTTCCTAGATATTTTAAATATTATATTAATAAACTCTGGCTTTATTTTAAATTTTGTGGAGCAATGTTGATTATATATATATATATATATATATATATATATACACACACACACACACACACAAATTTTATTTTTTGTTTTTTATTTATTTAGATTTTTTTTTTCAGGCAGTTGGCCTGGTTAGGATCCTGCCATGCATTGCAACCTGCAGTCCAGTTTTCAAAGTCTTTGCAGTACTACTCAGACTGGCCTCACTCATGCACCACCCAGTGGCCAGACTTGGTGGCAGCCTCCTGGCTCCATTCTCAATGTCTTGGGTCTACAATTAGGATCAGATCCCATGCACATGTTGCTCTGAGGTGAGCCCAGGACTTCATAAGCAACATAGCATGCTTTTCTGAACAGTTGCCTCCCCTGGTCCCCTGGTTTCCCTTTTTAATCACAGAACCAGAAAACAGGCTCTATTTAGACTGTTCTCTTGTGCTCTCCTATGCACTTGGGCAACTATACCAAGTCCATTGTCAAGCAATGGGTAACTGGAAAAAGAAAACAAAACTAGGAGGAGTCTTTCCACCATCTCTGAGTCACTGCTGCCCTATTTAGAGCCAAAGGCCCCTTCCGAAGTTTTGGCTCTTCTGAGCTCCCAGGACAGCTTCTGCTGCTATTGCCATGGGTCTGCCTGGGGCCTGGGGCTCAGAAAACATAAAAAAGAGAAGCAAATGTGATCCTGTATTCACTGAAGGTTAGTATTTCTCTGTTCTCTCTCTCTCAGCCAGGGCTAGAGGGCTTCTCCTGGAACCTCTCTGTCTGTGATCCAGTGCCCACATCTCGGTTGGCCAACAGATACTGGAGGATAAAGTAAATGGTGCATTCTCATTTTTCTTCCTCACTACTATTTGCTTTCCAGAGTCCTGACATAACCCCTTCAGGCATTCCATCCAGGTTTTATAAGTGGACTCAGTAGGAGAGATGAGGTGGGCATGCTCACTTCATCTTATCCAGAAACAGAGCCATGGTCTGCAGTTTAACGTCATGAGGGGGAAAAATCAACGCCTCATACTATCCTCAGTCAAGGCACGTTAATATGTTCTTTACATTTTGACCATCCACATCTCAATATTTTTGTTATCTGAAGTAGGAAACTCTTACTTTTTCTCAATAGCAAGGTTCAGGAATGCCAGGGTTTCTTCACATGGCAGGATCTCCTGTGGGTTGCTGCTCTATGGGCTCAGAGGGCAGCATGGCCACTGTAGCCTCGGTGGATATTGCACTTTGGCCTCTCCTCTGATACCAGTGCCCCTGCAGAGTTTGGGGCAGAGGACTGACATGACATGACTTATCCCTCTGGCTGTTACGTGAAGTATCAGCTTAATGGACAGAGGCAGCAGCAGGCAGGCCAGTTAAGCCACAGCAACAATTCAGGTGGTAGTGGTCATGGAGGTGGATTCTGGGTTCGTTTTTGAAGTTAGAAGCAATAGGATTTGTGGATGAATTATATGTGTGTGAAAAGAGGAAAGAAGTTACGAATGACTGTCATGTTCTCAGTCTAAGCAAAAGGAAGAATGGAGTTGCCATGCTCTGAGTTGGGGAGGGCTGTGGTAGAAACATTTTTTCCCCCCTTATTTTTGATAAACTGATTTTGAAATGCCTGCTGAAAGACAAGCAGAGATACAGAATAACCAGCTGGAGGCTTGAGCTGGGAGTTCAGGGAAACTGGACTTGAGGTATAGATGGTGGAATCATTGACATCAATGTGGTATTTAAAGCCACAAGCCTTTTGGGAACAGCTCACCACTGGAGAGCAGAGAGAAGGAGGGCTAAGAATTCAAGTTTGGGCCACCCCAACATGATGCCACTGGCAAGGGGTAAGAAAAAGAAGGAAAACCCAGAATTATGTGGTAAGCTGGTAGCCAAGTAAAGACATGAATCAAAGAGTGAAATCCAGAGAGGAGACCAAAGTGGCTGACAGGTCAACTCAGAGGACACCTGAGAATAAAATTTGGCTTTAGTAATATCGAGGTCTCATCCATGAGCTAGAAAGAACTGTTTCTTGGGAGTGATGGATCAGAAAGGGAGTTAGAAAGAGGTAAATTAAAGGTAGAACTGATCTGTTTCATTTCAGTTAGTCTGCAAGAGGGTGGGATACAAAAGAAATCCAGATGCAATTGGAGGGATAAGCAGAGTGAAGACCACTGAGGTTTGCAGAACAGCCACAAGGTATGAACAGGTCCACTGGATTGGTTTGGTCACCTTATTTCTCATTATCTTACCACTTTTAGGCATCTCAGCACCCAGCCAATACTTATACTTAGTAGGCTAATATTAGATGTTTGCTGACCAGGTGGTACAATATTTCAGATCATTCCATGAGCATTCACAGCAATAGTCTGATTTAAATACTATGTAAAGGACACATACTCAAAAGGTAATAGAATTTTTCTCATTTTTTTTCTCAAGTACAATGCCAACATACACTTCTATAAGTGAACATATGGCTAATGAAATATAGATTATTAGGATAGACAGTGTTTTTATGAACTCAGGCAGTGAAATTTCTCCCAACACATTGACATGGATTTTCAAGGGGTCAAGACAGTTCCTCTTGGCCACTACTTACTGTCTCCCTGGCAGAGCAGAGGCCCCAGTGCATAAGCCACTTCTGAATGTGGTTGGCCTGTGTCTCTCATCGCAACCTGAGTGACTGGCAGGTGCTCCTTATGGGAAAGGACTACTGTGTCGCTGGTCCTACAAAACAAATGCAACCACTTTAACATTATTTGGAATGACATCCAGATAAGTAATAGTCTCTTACTGCAGTTCAAGAGGTATTAAACTAAATGCGTACATACATAACAGTAGGAAAATCAAACAGCTCATCTGAACTCTTACATAGTAACATATTTAATAAGATCATCTGAGGATCAGAGATCCTTGTCCATCTATGTGACCACAGAGAAGAAAGACGGCAGGTCCAAAATCCTATATATCAGTGCGGGTGTAAGATGACATTTTCACTGCAATGAAGCAGCTCACTGCTCTTTCCAATCTAGCCACCATGAAAATTTAAATTCAGAACTTACATATGATGCAAGATCTCTGGCTTCATTAAAAATACAACAGGGATCCCTGGGTGGCTCAGCGGTTTAGCACCTGCCTCCTGCCCGGGGCATGATCCTAGAGTCCCAGGATCGAATCCCACATCGGGCTCCCTGTGTGGAGCCTGCTTCTCCCTCTGCCTGTGTCTCTGCCTCTCTCTATCTCTCTCTGTGTCTCTCATGAATAAATAAAATCTTTAAAAAATAACAACAAGAACTGACTGACAAGATACAAGTTTTCAATTCCCAGATTTTTTTTTTTACTAAATTTTCCAAAATTCCTATGATGGTTACTAGGCATTTCCTTAATAATTGATGCCATTGGTTTAAAAACAAAACACAAGACAAAAGAAAATACTGATTCAAAACCAAATTAAAAGTATGATACAATGCACTCTTAAAATTAATAAGTGAGATAATGCATGGGAAATGCTTTGTCCATGACCATCCATTCATTCAACCAGCATTTATTGTGCAGCTTCTACTTGCCAGACCCTGCGTGTTGGGGACGTGGACATAAAACCCACCATCAATGTCCCCAAGAAATCTAGTGGAGATTATAAATAATAACAAAAATAGAATTGTAATATAATAAAGTCATGTAAGTGAATATTTAGGACAGCGTTAATGCCTATGGTTCCAATACAACAAAAACTAGAATAGGAGCCAAAGGTCCTGGGTAGTAAGCAGGCTGTACACCAACCACCAGTCTGGGCAAGGAAAGAAGATTCTTCTGCCCCTTGTAAGTTGTTCCTATTTTTATTATATACTTCAATTACACATGCACTTTGGATTTAGGAACAAATAATAGTTTGTCTAATGTATCGTTCTGATGCCCTGTATCTGTGTAGAACCTAAGAAGCTTTAATTTCTAACAATTACAAAGCCACCATTCACTCTTATATATACAGATGGAAGCATTTAAAACTGACACTTTTGCAAGTCAAAACAATCAGCAATTTTGAATGGTTCAGCCTAATGGCTTTGCCTCAAAAAAAAAATCTGCATAACTTAATAGTGAATCATTCCAATTCTGTTCAGGCATCAAAAATATTCTTTTGAGGTAGGAAGTTTAAAAGTATTAACATTTTTATTTTGCTTAAAAAATGTGACAAAGTGACCACCAGTGCATATTGGGAAGATATGAAAAATGCGAACTAAATATCCTTAAAGTTCAGAAACAATTTTTTACAAAAAATCAGATCGCTTCCAAAAATCAGACTAAATAAAACCACATGGCTTTATCTGGGTAAGGCTCTGTGATTTCTTTGGATGGAAACACAAAGGCAGGTTGTCAGAAACACCTCACACCTGGCTTTGTTGGGAAGGGGTGGTCACAAGCTAGAAGGTAGTCAGTCTAAAAAGATATTTGTGATAAATGTGGGGAACACATCAAATTAATTCCTGGTGTTAAGTATCAGTAAATGTTACAAATAAGCGTTTTAATTCCTGTCGTCATTATTTTTGTTAGAACATCCCAGAGGAAAAATGTAAGTGTATTACTATTCACTGAGTATCCCTGAATTTAAAGACCATTTAAAAGCTACTTTTATAATGTAGTGAAAAGCTACACTTTAATTGTTTTTAGCAATGACAAAGCACAGAGCCTTGTGAGAAAAAAAAAAAAAAAACCTAGGGAACATCATAATGGGTAATTGTGTGTATTAAGGCAGATATTATAATAAGTTCTTTTTTTCATTCTGGTGTTTATAAAGTAACTTCCTGAATCTGAGGAAATTTTAAACAACTCAGATTTTAAAATTCTTTATCAGCACGGGTCATTTTCCAAATGTTCACGCTTTATGCAGGATGTTATTCATTGCCATGGTCACCAGACTCATTCGAAATTGCCTCATTTCATTCAATTTCAGTTTGTATTTTTTTTCTTCTCTTTCTCTCTCTCTCTTTTTTTTCCCAAAAGTTGGGAATGCTGCTTATCTAGGCATGATGATTCCTCACAGTAGGTTTCAAACGTTCAGTGAGAGGACTTCCAAAGCCACTTCCTTCTGGTTTTCGGCTGTGAAGGCTCTAGAGAGGTCTCTTACCACTGGTTGTGTCGCAGGGGATGTTTTTTGATAACAGAGCTATCACGACTTTGAGTTGTGGGAAAAGCTACAGGGGACAAATACCAGGTCAGCTTTCACATTTCATAATTGTTGGAGAGAAAGAGAGACTGAGGACCACCTAGGGCCCAGCACCTGGAGTTCTAGATTTTGCAAGCTCCCAGGCTCTCTCTTGGGTTTCGCTGTTGGATTTGCTCGCTGCTTTGGCAAACCAACCCCTTCTGTTTAACTTCTGCAGCCCCGTGACACTCTAAGTCCA
The DNA here is from genome assembly GCF_018345385.1 of Vulpes lagopus. Lineage (NCBI taxonomy): Eukaryota > Metazoa > Chordata > Mammalia > Carnivora > Canidae > Vulpes > Vulpes lagopus. The sequence continues at coordinate 151,632,479 of NC_054825.1, forward strand.
GGAAGCCCAGGCTCCTCTCCTTGTTTCCACCTTCAGAACTGTTATTTATCATTGCTTTTCCACGTACATCTTACCAGCTTGTCACTGTCCCAAGCGCTAAACGAATGTTTGGCGTTGGAATTAAACGGAATCAAGAAAATACTTATTTTTCCGACTCCCAGCAGTCTCCATTTAGATACGTCTTCTTATAATCTCATAATAAAGCTTTCTGATGTCTTTTCCATAAAAGTTTTGCATATGTTTGTTATTCTAAGGTACTATAATCTTGGTGTTGATTTTGCAAGTGGTTTTCATAATATTTTCTTACAGTAACACGCTCTTCATAGGAATCCAGTTATTCTAAGATTCAATAAGTAGCCCTACTAAATTCTCATTAATTTCCATAATATTTCTGTATGTTCTCTTGGGTTTTCCTGGGAGACAACCATATTTTCTATGAGTAATGTCATCCTCATTTCCTGGTTTCTAATAACTTATGGCTTTGAAATGCCTCCTACATTTTTTGTCCCTCTACTATTCATTTCTAACCTAAAGGCACTGTAATCAGAGAAATTGTCCACATGGTAACAACTACTGTAAAACTTGGGGGGCTTTGCTTTACTGAATATTAGGAAAATCAGTTTGCAAAAACGTGCCATGTGTGCTTGAGAAAATTATCTATTCTATAATGTTAGGTGCCTACCTAATCAAGTTGTTATTTCACTTAAAAATATTCTGCATCCTTGATAATTTTTGTCCACATGATCTATCAATTGCTAACAGATGTATGTTTAACCTCTTCTTATAATGGTTGATTTGTATACTCCTTATTTCAGTTCAGCCGATTATTTTCTATACACATTTTGAGTCATTTTTATTAGAAACATACAGGTTTAGAATTATTATGGTTTTTTGGTGAAATTAAAGAGCATCATGACATAGTGGTAGGAATCGTTGCCCATATTAAGACTTTAATATTTTGGGGCACCTGCGTGGCTCAGTTAGTTAAGCGTCTGACTTTGGCTCAGGTCACGATCCCAGGGTTCTGGGATTGAACCCCATCACTGGGCTCCCTGCTCAGCGGGGAGTCGGCCTCTCCCTCCCCACCCGCGACTCATGTGCACATGTGTTCTCTCCCTGTCAAATAAATAAAATCGTTCCCCAAAAAATTGGCTTTAAAATTTGTTACTTCCAGGGACGCCTGGGTGGCTCAGTGGTTGAGCGTCTGCCTTTGGCTCAGGTTGTGATCCCCCGGGGTCCAGGGACTGCGTCCCACTTTGGGCTCCCTGCATGGAGCCTGCTTCTCCTTCTGCCTGTGTCTCTGCCTCTCTCTGTCTCTGTCTCATGAATAAATAAAGTCTTTAAAAAAATAAATAAAATAAAATTTGTTACTCCCACGCATATTTGCTCAGTAAGTTGTTTTTAGCATTTATGCTTTCAACACTTCTAGGTGTACAAACGAGATATACTTATTTTTAATACAAAATGATCTCTCTGGATTTAAATGACTATTTTTGTCATCTTTATTGTGATTAGTCATACAGTTTTATGTTATTTTGTTGCTCATTGTTTCCTCTACTTTCTTAAATTTCATTTCCTACCTTCTTTTGAATTAACAAAGTTTTTAAAATTCCATTTTTTCTTTCTTCCCTCTATTGATTTGAATATTGCACTGTTTCTACTCCAGTGGTTTCACTTAAAATTTTAATATATGCACTATAAGCAATTTAATAAATATCTATGAAACAAGTTTTAAGGTTCAATTATATTTTTATTTCTGAATACTGCTTTAGTTACTCTGTCAATCCCAATCATTTTGTTGGTAGGATCGGATTGCCTCCTCCTGTTTCAATTCCATACATGCCATGATATGTGACTAGTGTCTAGTATTTGACTCTTATTTTTTTTTGTTAATTTCTGAGTTTACACATTTCTTTCCTCAATATTTCTTCTTGTATCTGAGACTCAACCTGCAAGATCACTTACTTTCATTCTGAAAATTGTTCTTGAAACTTCATCTTGTGGAATCCACTGGTGGTGTATTTGTTCCGTGTCTGTTTGTCTGTCTGTCTGGGTGTTCACTGTATCTCAGCTTGGGGACACACTTGGAATCGGAAGGTTACTACACTCTGCACAGTGAGGGGAGTGCCCAAGCCCTCGGGCCACACTGGTGCTACAGAGGGGTTCGGCCATCTACATGTCCTCACTCTGGAGTCTTCCGGTCACCTCTGCTCTCTTTACCATTCTCTTTAATTTTCTTTGGTTTCAGCATGATGTGTCTACAGAAGGGTTTACTTTTATTTATTTTGTTCGGTATCCTAGTATTTTCTCAAACCTGGACATGTCTGACCTATTTGATTATCGCCCTGAATTATCCCCAATCTCTTCTTCGAAGGTCATCTCAGGCACCTGTTCAGCCTTTTCCACACCAACCTTCCACGTCCCTGCTTTCCTTTCTGCCATCGTGTATCCATGCCACTTATTTACACGCATTTTCCATTTCACCAATTTTCTGATCACTTGTGTCTAATATCTGATCCAACAAGTCTTAAATTTCAATGATAGTATTTTCATTTTGTGGTTCTATTGCAAACCACGAACTCTTTTGTCAATAGTATCTGATTGCTTTCTTGTGTTTCAATTCCAGGGCTTATTTTTCAAACAGCTCACCTATTTATTTTATCTTATGTTCTTAATGTAGCCGTGATCTGGCATTTTCAGGCATCCATATACTCTGTGGTTTCTTCTGCCTCCCATGTCTGTCCCCCTGGGGGGCTGCGTAGTGCTGATTATGAGCTCACGTCTGGTGGCCCTTAATCTGCGGAATCCTTGGGGAGGGCAGACCTCCAGTACGAATGTCATGAAATTCTGTGATGAGCCATCAGTGCTGCCAACCTGTGGCCACGCTAACTTGTGGATTTGAATTTGAATTCCAAATCTGTGTGAGGTTGGGTCTGTAGACACGAGTTTTCAGGGAGTTATTTCTTGCTACCCAGAGCGCTAGCTGGAAGATTTGTCTTCTTCCACCTCTTCCCCCTTCCAGGGGGGCAGTCACCTGATTGTTTGGGTTAAACTAACTTTAGGAAGTCTGATACTGTACTTTCAGTGAATGGGAAACATTGACCTGGTATTCCTATTTTGTCTTATTAGGAAAAAATAAAACGGACATGATTAGTTATTCACAGGTAAACAGAAATAGCTACCTTAACACGTTAGGCTTCAGATTAATTACATCGTACACATCAAAGCTTATACCTTGATCTTGCTAGGGAATACTTTAATCTGTTCTCTTTATAGAACTGTCTTGGCCAATGTCTGCCTAGGTGACATAGTTTAAAGCAATACACAATTACAGTTTGCACAGGGAAATTATATGGAAATCACCATTCATTCCGGTCAGCATCACAGTTGCAGTGATATTGAGAATCAAGGCAGTTCCCCTGTAATCCACAAGCACATTTTTGAGCATCAGGCAGAGAACCTCCCCAGTAAGTGTGTGTTTCATTGGTTCTTCCAACCCACCAGCTCACTGGGGTTCCATCTGAAAGACAAGTATGAGAAAGGTGACACCTACTTTGCCCCCCACTGCCTGCCTCCCCAGTATAGTTCTTTACTCCCCTCTATTGAAAACACAGAGACTTTTTTTAGACGTGAGCAGATGTTAACTCCACAACAGGATCATTTCTATGAGGACCTCCAACTGCTTAAAAAATATTTCCATATCAAGACTTATGCTCTCACCATATGTTTTACTTTTATTAGAAAATGAGCAAGTAGTCCCTAACTCATTCAGGCATGATATTTACATATTTCTTTCGAGGACTCCGATTACATATTTTATTTGGACATAACATTCAAAGAAGAATGGTCAAAAAAAAAAAAAAACAAGAGAAGAAAGAAAGAAAGAAAGAAAGAAAGAAAGAAAGAAAGAAAGAAAACCAGAGTAATTTATACACTGAATTTAAAAATCTGTTCCAGATCCTCAAATGCCATTGAAAGAATGTAATGTGATTATGCAAAACGTGGATTTCTTATTTATTAGCTGAAAACACTGGTACTTCCTGTGACATCTTAAAAGTCTCATAGAGACATGCACTTTTTCTTGTACTGAAGGGTTGGCTTTATATTTGGAAGCCACAGACCTGGCTTCATGCCTGAGGCGGGTCCCTAGGCTCAGGACAACTGAGGCCAACACAGCTCAGAGCATCAGTGCCACCCCCTCCTCAGGACAACCCACAATTAACTGGGGGCCACCTGCACTCTGCAGGGCTGCGTCCCCTGAGGCCCGAGAGCATAAGGGCAGACCCCCTGCATGAGGATGATGAAGGAGAAGAGCCCTCAGGAGGGTGGAGGGAAACGCTACCTCATCAACAGAGTCAGAGCAGGAGCAGCAATGGGACTGACGTCCATCAGTCGGCCTTGCAAAGGTGCCTGTCCATTTGAGCATGCTCTCTCTCTCTCAAGCCCTCAGGTTGTCCCCACCGGGAATCTGGAACACATCCCACCTTCCCCCTAACTTACAACCGCCACGGCTCATTACGGCTCCCTGTTCGATGAGACTTCGCCTTCTGCCGACAACCATCGCCTGTGAACGCCCGGGCCGAGTTCATTACCGCCCACCGCAGGCCCGCTGGGGGAGATGTGCGCCAAAGAAATAAATGTCTGCAATCTTTTTCTTTTCTTTTTTTTTTCCCAGTGTGTTGAGAACTTATCTCTAGGGGGTGGAAGATCTTTCCAACTTAACAGATATTTTTCAAAACACCATTTTAAAAACATGATTATTCAACACTCATTCTTTTCATAGATGGAGGAGCCAAGGAAATCATTGCTCGCAGAGGCACAATTGTTTGTTTACATCCGAATTTTTCATTTTCTCTACGGAGAAAGCACTGTCAGGTGTTGTTAAAGGTACAGAGTGCACTTGGCTCCATTCAGGATTTCTTTGAGAAATCTAGAGAATTTGCATAAGGAAATGATTAAGAGAATAAAAGGCTGAACGGAAAAGGCACAGGCCTCCTGGGCCTCCACTGCCTCAGCTCCGGGGTGGCTGTCCCTCGCTCCGGCCACAAGGGCAGTCCTCAGGGACCCTGGCGTTCACAGTACAGAGACTGAACACTCCCCTGGAGTCAACACGTACCATCCTCAGGCTCCCTATTTACCACCCATAATCACACCCCCTGAAACCACCTAAGCACAGAGGCCAAACCGCTGTGGGACCCTAATGAGGGTGGAGGCCCAGCTGCTCCCCAGCAGCCTGCCTGGGACACCATGAGACAGACACGGGACCGGTGACACTGAGGCAGGCCTCCTCTCACGATTAACCCTGGGTTCCTGATAACATCTGAGAATTTGAACCCAGAAGGAAATTCCTGGGGAAAAAAGTGGATTTCGACTGACATTCCCATTCCATAGGCCACTCCGTGACACTTGTCTGCTCCCTGCTCCACATGCTGCAGGTTCCATACGGCGACATTCTGCAGGAGGCTCTGGGGGGTGGGGGGCTGGTGGGTGCCACCCCTGCCCTGCATCACCTGCGCACGCCAATTTGTGCCTATCGATGATGCCCCAAGGATTAGTGCCACAGTTTAAGGTGTCTTAGGCTATGCTATGTCAGGCCTATCTCACCGGTACCCTGATTAAGAGCTTCCAGAATCTGTCTGAATTAGGTTTGTGCTACGAATTTTCCGGGAGCAGCATATAAGAAAGGCAGCTGCCTCGGTTGTATATAGACAATGAAGTCCCCCGTTTTGTCTCTTTAGCGGGTATTTAATGAGTTTAAGAGACTTTTCTCGTTCCATCTTTACCCTAACCCCAGTTAAGGACTTGGTTTTGTTGCTACTGTTGCTGCTTTATATATATATTGCTACAGAAAGGAGGACAGTTAACAAATCACCTGCAAATCAATTAGGTAGACACCGGTCCCCCGTGTGGGAATTTTTTACTGACCCACTGGTGTCCAGGCTGCGGGACAGACCATAAGACAGGCCATATACCAGCAAGCACCAGTGTGCTCCTGGATTCACTGGGGCATTTTGCTTTCTGACTCTGCTAGCGGCTGGCATCAGCACTGCTCTGCCTTTGCCTCCTTTCCCTGGTCAGACAGCCCAACCTGCATTGTTCCTCCCCTGGAGGTTGCTTTCCCCTTCCTCTGGGAACCTACCAGATTAGCTCAGTCATCTATTTAGCAGGAATCAACTCACAGTAAACACTAAACCCTCCAGCGCTAACTATAAATTCAATACATTGGAGAGATGCAAATAAGTAGCATTTGCTACATGCAAGATGTTGTGCAATTAAGTCCTGGCGAGGTTAGCATCTGAATGCTGAGGACTCTGAGGGATGAAATGGTGTCCAGAGTCCCAGGGCCCCCGAGCAACAGGCTCAGAACCTGAACTCAGGGGACCCTGACTACCGCCCTCTTCTCACTCCACTCCCCAGATGCCCCATCAGCCTCCTAAAAACTAAGGAGTCTCACAAGGGCTGTGGGGCGGCACATTCTGACAAAAATGAGACATTTCAAGGGAAAAAAAATACAAAACCAAAAATAGAATTCTCAAGAATAGAACAGATATGGGAAATGAGCCACTAGCAGGTATGTTGTGTGAAAGGAGCGGCACGATAGCAACATTGGTCTATAATGGATGGTTACCCAAGGCACTAATGACATTCAGTCTATGAAAAAGAATCTTACACAATAATCACCTCCAGATAACTAAGCTATGTGTGATGTCAGCCATCCTTTCTGAAGTCAAACAGAATCGAAGTGTTCCTGCCCTTCACGGTGGATGAGCACTGAGCAGTCCAAGGGCCTGCTAATGAGGCTTTAATGGATCAGTTGCCCACTTGAGTCTGGGAAGAGACCTCAGATATTGAAGTCAACACATATTGACCTTGCTCTTTGCTCCAAGGAAAAGCACCTCCGTGACTTCCAGATCGTGACATGGGCATTAGGGCCACAAGTCCTCATGCATCCGTGACAGGCACCTGCCACCTGTGGGCACAGCAGCCCACAATGGCTGATTACTCCGATTACTCACCGTGGCGAGTAGAAAGCCTTGACCTCTTGCAGTGGAAGGCCAGCTCCTGTTGGCAGTGGTCCGCACGGTCAATTATGGCTTGGAGCTGCTCCATGCTGGCTGTGTACTTGAAAAACACAGGGCGGGGGCCTTCTCCATTCGAGCTTTTGATCCTGGCCAAGTGGGAGCCATTGTGCTGCACTGAGGTCCAGGTGGTGCCTTCTGGGCAGAAATGGGGTTGGGAGGGAGAAAGAGACTGTGACTAGGTTGGAGTAATTAAAAATGAATGTGGAAGTGGAAAGTCTCTTTCATCTGAATTGACGTTTTTACATTTGTAGCTATCAGATCTCTTTGACCTTGGAATCAACATAAGTGACGTTGTTAAACTATTAATGGTAAGGACTCTATTTAAATTTGTTTTACCCTGAATGTAGTCAACATTGTCAGGGGACCAATTCTTAAAATTCTGTCTTAAAATACTCAAGGTTTGGGGATCCCTGGGTGGCTCAGCGGTTTGGCGCCTGCCTTTGGCCCAGGGCACGATCCTGAAGTCCCCGGATCAAGTCCCATGTCGGGTTCCCTGCATGGAGCCTTCTTCTCCCTTTGCCTGTGTCTCTGCCTCTCTCTCTCTCTCTATGTCTATGATGAATAAATAAATTTTAAAAAATCTTTAAAAAATACTCAAAGTTATAAATTAAACTTTTCATACCTTAATTTATTTCTTTCCATTACCATAAAAAGAAAGCTAAATTTTTATTGTGTTTATATATGTGTGTGTGTGTGTATATATATATATATATATATATATATATATATATATATATATAATAAGCACATTCCTCATCTGATCTAACATCTTTTTCTCCGGTAGTCAAAGAAATATGTAAAAGACACATTGGAGGAATAAACAGCTCGTGTGATCATGCAAAATTATAGGAAATAAATATTTTTGACAAAAGCTGGTGTGTCAGCAACTCATTCAGTGGCCAGCACTATATAATCCAGTGCCTTGGAGTAGCTAGTATTCCTGGCAGTAACCATAGCTACACCAATATCTGCTGGCAAATTCTGACATATTTATGTTATGGTGATTACCTATATTTTTAAAAGAAATTTAAAAACAATGAATAAGCTATTCCACAATGTTTAAAACAGAAGAGAAGCATCTTGACTTCTTTTACCTTCCACCAAATATAGCTCCTCCCACAGCATAAAAGGCCCATGGGTCAGTGGCTAAAAGGCTGGCTTCAAGTTGTCCTAACTCATCAAGTCACATAACTTCTTCATTAACATGCATCTGGTATATACATGATCATTCTGCATATTTCTAAATTCTACGGGCTGGAAACAGTCATGTGAGGTTCATCCTTATTATTTCTAATGCCTAATATATAAGCAAGGTTAAAAAATCAAAATAATGCTACTAGGAACCTTCTGAGGAGTCCATACTGGCCCCTGACCTGGTTTGCCCTGGGGGAAAAATCTAATAGTCACACTGGTGCCCACAGACTCCAAATGCATCAACTACATCCAGAGATCCAAGGAAGAGAACCCCAAGGGCCATAGGAAGAACTCTGGCTCAAAGCCTATGAAAAACATCGCCAAATATGCAAAATCTAGCAGGAACAGAAACAGACTTCAAGTCAGCATGACTAAGGCAGCAGTATGGTCAGTTAGGAAAAAAGGCTTTAATACATCATCCCCTCTCTCTGCTCATTGAAGGGGCTATGAGTGTTCCTATAGCAACTTGAATCCCACAGGTTTTTTCCCTCCTTTAATCATGTTTTCACCAGACATTTTATATTTCAACATTTTCCTGGAAAATTACTTAAATGGACCTGGTGTTATTTTTTGCAATTACCTACTCACATTCATGGTCAGGGTTTCTTCCATCAGACGAAACAGGGTAAGAGGAGCCATGGAGAAGCCATGTGCTCAGCTGGGGAGTTCATCAATTACAATGCTGGGGTGTCATTTATTTTCACGCTTTATGGCACAAAGAAAAATGATGTGCCTGAGTGGCTCATATATGCTAGTGGTCACTATGATGGATTCATGGTCTTGCATGGTTAAAATGTAATAAGAGAAATCCTTTTCAAGTGGAGAGAAGGAAAAACATGAGTAGAATCTCAAAGCTGCCTTTAAAAAAAAAAAAAAGAGAGAGAGAAATTTAAATTGCCCTTTCTAGAAATACTATTTCCAGGACCCCAACAAGAGCACATTATGTTTCCCTGATGTTCCACGATGTATAATGTTCATAGATTTTCTGAAGTGTAACTGGGAAGGCACCTTTGAGATGCAACGTAACTTTAGCTCTCAAGCATGAGGAGAAGGACCACAGAATGTAAGTGACCAGCACGATGGAAAAATACCCTACGGTTTTTCGCTGTAGTTTGAAGCACAAATGAGATCTGAGGAAATTAATTGTAATGAGGGAAAATTTTAAACAGGATTTTTGAACTGTTGAATTAGACCACATCATATCATGTTCATCCAGCTCAGTGGAGCCTTTCATTTGTACACGAGTAGGGAGGCTGTGAGTGGCTCCTGGCCTGCCATTCGCTTAGGCAAATCAAATTAATTTGATGGTTTGGTTGGGTAGGCAGGATGTAAAAAAATAACACTGATTCACCATATCATATGACATCCCTAGCTTTTCTTCATTTTGCCAAATAATATCCACTTTGCAATTTGCAACACTTCCTACACTGTAGAACACACCTCTGAACCATAACAAGGAGTCTTTTAGGGGAAAACAGGTGGTTGAATAGAAAAAGAAACAGATTTGTATTTTACACATTCAAGTAAACGTGAATCCAAAGCATTTCTGCTATGCTCATTTTCATCTCCCTGAGAGAAAAGAAGAAAAAAAGGCTTCTTCACAAAAAACTTGATGCCCATCTACTTGGTGGGTCTGTCACTCATGAGCTGGAAATTGATCTCGTGGGAAGGGAAGGCAAAAATCCCTTTCCTCACAGATGTCTTTTGAAATGAAGTCCCAGTTGGGTCCAAACACCACCTCTTTGGAAATGAAGCCAGCTGCCTGCATCTCTTCCAATGGAAAAGGAGTGCTCAGGTTCAAAGAAGAGGAGGAAGGCAGCATGCCAGATGATTGGACCCATCACATCCCGCCTGCAGGTGAGGGACTGGTGGAGGAGGTACACTCCCAGGGGCACACGTGGGCAGGCTGATGGAAACAATAGCAGGTATACCTGGTGCTACGAAGATGATGTGACCACCACACTGTGCCTCTGACAGGGACAACCCCAAGCCTTCTCAGAACTCCACTGTGTTACTATCCAGAGAGAAACCCTACAGCAGGTGGCTGCCATCTGCTATTCAGCCCAATTGTCCTGCTACACAGAAAAGGAAAGCCTAGCAAAACTCACGTGGCCAACTTCAGGAAACCATATAAATTCACCACACATTTCTAAGCAACCCAGTGGGAGCCCCTGGGCTTTCTGAGTAGGTCAAGTTCTCCAAGACCGCTGAGGTCCATGATCTTCCTGGAATGCCTCATGCACCTGAGCCTTCTCCTGTATTTCAAATGAAAACACTCCAGGGGGGCGATAGAACTAGATCATGTGTGCACACAGGGCTGGTGACAGCCAAGTGGCTGCCGTGAATGTCCAGTGGGTGCCCCGAGGAAGACAATGGGTGGCTCTTATCTGCCCCTGCCTGGGATCTTGGAGACACTGGCCCTGCCATGTTGTCTGTCTGCCAGAGCCAACGATGACTTGATGTCTGTGTTTCACCAAGGGGAGGGGGAGGGATGACTCCTCTAAGCAGGCAGCCTCCAGGTCCTGGGAGAGGCCCAGAGGTGCGACCATCTCAGCCTCACACCTTTGGGTCCCTTCTCATCAATATTTGCACTGGGGCCCTTATAAGGGCTGTCGTTCTTGCCACAGTTCTGATGCCATGAGCTTTTCATGATTTACTTCAATATTTGCCACACAAACAAATGCTCTAAGACATAACTAGATACTCCCCAAGAGGATGTAGCTGCTTCACAGCCTCCTTCTCTTGGGATTTCAGAGGATGATCTTTTCACTTAATAGGTCACACTAAATGCAGCTTTAAGTGTCTGCTCAGTCATTAGTGCAGGCATCTGCTATTTAACATGGAAGGACACTTACTGAACACGACTTATAGTCTCTTGAGGCAACAGATACATGTGGTTGGCCCTGTGCCTGGCACCTCCCAAGAGCTCAATTACCGTGAAATGTCATTAGTATCTCCCCTTGCATTGCAGCCCACCACACAGCAAGATAGCAAAATAATTCCCTCAGAGTGAACACCGTGTATATGCTTAGAAAATTAGATATGGACAGAGAACAATGTCATGGTCAATGAGAGAATATGGGTTATAGTTTGTGTTCTTGGAAAAGTCAAGAAAACTCTCTGAGCCTTCAAATCCATAGTTGATAAAGGGGGAAAGTGAACCAGGGAGCATCAAGATTGAAAACTCTTGGGCAGCCCGGGTGGCTCAGCGGTTTAGCGCCACCTTCAGCCCAGGGTGTGATCCTGGAGACCCGGGATCAAGTCCCAAGTCGGGCTCCCTGCATGGAGCCTGCTGCTCTCTCTGCCTGTGTCTCTGCCTCTGCCTCTGCGTGTGTGCATGTGTGTGTGTGTGTGTGTGTGTGTGTGTGTGATGAATAAATAAATAAAATCTTAAAAAAAAGAAAAATATTGTTCTGGCCATCTTCAAATGCCAAGGCAGTTAACCAAGCATGAGGCTGGCCACGTTGCAATCAGAGTTTTATATTTTTATTGTTCGTCAAGACTATTTGCCTGGTCCATCCACACAGGCAGGGATGTGCTGTGTGGCTGATGAGAGCAGGAAAATGAACTTTTCTGAAACATGGGTGTTTTCTCCCCTTTAGAGCAGTGACGGGACCTGCTCTAGAAGCTTTGCGTCACCACGCATGCTGGGCATGCCTATTTTGGGGGCTACCTTTAGAAGCTGCAGGAAATCAGCCAGAATGATGATCCCTCAGTGGGAGCAGGAAGGATTCTTTCCAGGCAAAAGCCAATATAAAAGAGACACAGGGTCATGGTGTATGGCAATCATCAAAGAGCGGCTCTTCTCTCTCTCTCTCTCTCTCTCTCTCTCTCTCTCTCTCTCTCTCTCTCTCTCAATTCTGACATTTCAACATTATATAATTTCCTGTAAGAGATACTATTTTCAAACAAAACTTGCCACACATGACGTCCAATGATGCCATGCTTACTGCCAACCTCAGTTTTCAAGAGCAAAGCAGTGAACAATGAAATCACAGCTCTTCCCAAGCAAAGAAAAATAAATACTGCAGCAGCTGTGCATGTACTCGTGAAAGAAACTCTCCAACCCCACACTCAAAGCCTCTTTTTTCTTTCTTTCCTTTTTTTTAAACCAAATTTCCAACAAGTGTTCATATATTCAGGCATACCTCAGAGAAATCACAGGTCCAGTTCCAGACCACCACAATAAAGCACATACTGCAAGACAGTGAGTCAGATGAATTTTTGGGTTTCCATCCCTATAAAAGTTATGTTTCCACCATACTGGAGTCTATTAAGTGTGCAGTTGCATAATAGCCTTATGTCTAAAGAAATGTACATACCTTAATTAAAAATACTTTATTGCTAAAAAAAAAATGCTAACCGTCATCTGAGCTCCCAGTAAGTTGTAATCTTCTTTGTCAGTGAAAGGTCTTGCCTTGATGTTGATGGCTGCTGACTGATCAGGGTGGTGGTTGCTGAAGGCCAAGGTGGCTGTGTCCACTTCTTAAAATAAGGCAACAATGAAGTTTGCTCCATTGATTGACTCTTCCTTTCATGAATGATTTTTCTGTAGCATGTAATGCTATTTGATAGTATCTTACCCACAGTAGAGCTTCTTTCAAACTATCAACTAAGTTGATGTAATATTCTAAATTCTTTGTTATTTCAACTATCTACATCCCCATGGATCCCAACTCAAGAAACCACTGTCTTTGCTCATTCAGCAGCAGCGACTCTTCTTCTGTTTAAGTCGCATCCTGAGATTGCAGTCATTCCATCCCATCTTCAGGCTCCACTTCTAATTCTGGTTCTCTTGCTGTTTCCACCACCTCTGCAGTGACTTCTTCCTCTGAAATCTTGAATCCCTCTAAATCATCCATGAAAATTGGAATAAATTTCTTCCAAAACCTAATAATGTTGATAGTTTGATCTCTCTCCATGAATCATGAGTGTTCTTCATGGCATCTAAGATGGTGAATCCTTCCCAGAAGGTTTTCAAGTGACATTGCCCAGATCCATCAAAGGACTCACTATCTATTACAGCTATATAACCTTAAGAAATGTATTTCTTAGAAAAGAAGACTTGCAAGTTGAAATGACTCCTTGATCCATGGGCTGCAGAATGGATGCTACATTAGCAGGCAGGAAAACAACATAAATCTCACTGTCCAACTACATCAGAACTCTTATACAATCAGGTATATAGTCAGTAAGTGAAGATAATATGAAAAGAATCTTTTTCTTTCTTAGTGGGTCTCAACAGTGGGCTTAAAACATTCAGTAAACCATGATGTAAACAGATGTGCTATCCTCTGAGCTCTGCTGTTCCATTTATAGAGCACACGCAGAGTAGATTTACCAGAATTCCTAAGGGTCCTCTGATTTGAGAAATGATCAATAAGCACCTGGTACAAGTTAAAAGTGCCCAACTGCATTAGGCCCCACAACACAATCAGCTTGTCCTCGAAAGCTCTGAACAAGCACTGACTTCTCCTCTCTAACCACACAAGTCCTAGATGACATCTTCTTCCCATGTCAGGCTCTTTCACCCACACTAGCAATTGGTTGGTCAGCGTAGCTGCCTTCATTAATGATCCCAGCTAGATCTTCTGGATCACTTGCTGCAGCTCCTACACCAGCACTTGGCTGCATCACCTCGTACCTTCATGCCATGGATATGGCTTCCTTCCTTAGACCTCATGAACCAGTTTCTACTGGCTTCAGACCAGCTTCTTCCCCTCTCTCAGTCTTCACGGGATTGAAGAGTCAGTACCTTGCTCTTGGTGAGGCTTTGGCTGAAGGGAATGTTGTGGCTGGTTTGATCTTCTATCTAGACCACTAAAACTCCTCTATGTCAGCAATAAGGATGTTATTACTATTCATGTATTCACTGGAGCAGGACTGTCAGTGTCCTTCAAGAACTTTCCCTTTGCATTCACAACTTGGAGAACCATTTAGCACAAGAGGCCTCAGCTTTCCAAATGCCTTCCTCACTAAGCTTTAATCATTTCTAGCTTTAGATTGAAAGTGAGAGGCATGCAGCGCTTCCATTCAGTTGAACACATAGAGACTACTGTGTGGTTATTCATTGGCCTAATTTCAATAGTGTTGTGTCTTAGGACTAGGGAGCCAAGGGCAGAAAAGAACAGAGATGAGGAAATGGCTACTTGGTAAAGTGGTCAGAACACACACAACATCTATCAGTGAAGTTCACGATCTTAGATGCACATACCTCATAGTGCCTGAAAACAATCACAATAGTAACATCAAAGATCACTGATCACAGATCACCATAACAAATATAATCATAACTAAAAGTTAGAAATGTAGTGAGAACCACCAAAATGTGACACAGAGACATGAAGTGAGCAGATGCTGTTGGGAAATGGTGTTGATAGACTTTCTCCACCCAGGGTTACCACAAACCTTCAATTAAAAAGAAAAAAAACAATATCTGCCAAGTGCAATAAAGCAAAGTGCAATAAAATGAGGTATGCTTGTATTTAAAATAGCAAATGCAAACTTACAATATTCATAATATGTTTAGTTAGCTGAATTACATCTCTCTCCCTCACTAGCCTGAAAGTCTATGAGAGAAGTTCATTCCCTCTTCTTACTCAAAGGCCATGTGGCACTTGGAAGCCCACAGCATAGTGGTCAAGCGGGGGAGTTGAGTGAATGAATGCATGCATTGAATGGTCGACCAGAAAGGGAGCTGTGTGGTTGTGCTGAGACAGGAACTGCTGTAGGAAGACAGAAGTGAAAGAAACAGAACGTCTATAGGAACATACAAACATAAAAAGCATACCAGGATGGCTTTACTGTTGCCTATTCCATAGAGTGTTTTTTTTTTTAATTAATGTGAGCTGTACGTAATGCAACTGTGCTGAGTGTCTTCTGTTAGACCATGATGCTCGTTGGAGGCCAGCTGCAATTTCTATCACAGGAAGAGGGCTGTTTTAGGAACACAGTGGCTTGGTTTGCATAGCCGTGACTGAGTATGTGGTCACAATGAGTAAGAAGTGCTGAGTTATTGACATACTGAGTCAATGAATCAGAATCTGAGTGGGAAGCGGGCAGGTGCACAACAGACCCAGTCCTCAGCTTGTTCATCAAGTCCCCTGTTGATTCGTTTGAACCTGATGTGGAGCCGCTGCTCTGACTCAATCCCATCTCCTCCTCGCAACAATTGTTCCCATGGTGCCAAGTCTGGGAACCAGTTTCTGGAGCAGAACAACTATAAACATAGAAAAGGACAACTGCACAGTGTTTCAGGTGGGCACACACAGCCCTCCTCTCCCAGTGGGTAGAGCCATGGAGTTCACATCTCTCATTCCACCACTAAAGAAATTATGTTCCACTTCTGCTTAGAAATGGATCAATCTGCCAACAAATGGCACAAAGAGTCCATTCAAAAATAGCTTACTTTTTTGTTTTGTTTTGGTTGTTTTTATACTAAAAGTGCTAAACTTTATGCAGAGTATATCCTGGCTCTAGATTTTTGAAAGCTAAGGCTATAATCTTAGCCATTGGTTTAAAATTTTTTTTTGGTATGTTTCTCCAAGTGTTAGAATTTGTTTATAGCAGTTAAAGAATACTTCATTGTCCACAGTCATTGTAGCATCATGGAGAAGGAGAACTTCACACCGGAGATATTTCTAGGCTTAGGGAAGAAGACCAAGATCTTAGTTCTTCCACTGTCAATAACAAGGTTTGTTAGAAGACACCTCATGTGACCCTGATCAGTAAGGACCATTTAGATGTAATTCTGGTTCATTCCTGTCTGTAGTTCACCAGGATCACTCTGGATTTTTTAAACTTTTGATTAAATACTTTGCAGTATAGCTGCTGGAAATATTTGTTGTCTTTGGACGGCCTCTGCATTTCTCTGTCTTTAGCACATTGCTTTTCTTATGGCTTTGTGTTTCATAAAAACACTTGGTATTTAACATTATTTGGAAATCCTCTCTATAGTATTTTTAAGTCTTGCTCCTCATTCTGCTGTGTGTGTGCGTGTGTGTGTGTGTGTGTACTCTGTTCCATCTCAATTTAATTCATGGAACTTTAGGGCATTTATCTCTTCACATCAAGTAAAAATATACTGACTTCAGAAGTTTTCTTTAATGCAAGGCAACTATAAACTTCTCTAAAAAACCTAATCACCCAAAAGATCCTGTGATACAATGATCTGTACTTAATGCTTGGTCATTTGCAAAGTAATATGAAGACATACATAGTTATTGGATACTTCATATCAACTACTATCTAAAAATAAAAACATACAGCAATATCAATCATTAAATTATTACCCATAATTTTCATGAATTCCTACACACATACGTACATGTGCACAATGTGCACTTTACAGCTCTTAAGACTTTCCAAAATTAAATTAGAGAGTTTAGAAGATATTTAACTCACAGAATCAATGCCTTAGATATTATCTTAATGTATGCAAACAATTCTTATTGATTTTGTGGGTGTAGTAGTGGATTATTAAATTTCACCCACAGCCACCTATACAAATGGGAAAAACAGGACAATTGCCAGAACAGAAAAATGAACAGTGGAACCAAAATTTTACATCTGCATTGGTTTTATTTCTCCATTCTGTGATGCCCTTTGCTCCCTTTCCATTTTAATTATTGTAGAGACAGAGCAGCCTGTGCACAGTCAAACCGAAGAGCCTTGGCTCCGTGGGGGTGGTTTCTAAATCTGTGCATACATTAGAATTTCTTAGGAAGCTTAATAAAACCACAGCTTTTCCTGGGATGCTGCCCCAGAATCTGGGTCTAGAGAGAGCAGAGCTTCCCATTAATGGACAAGTGTGTGGGGACCCCGAGGTGCCCTCTGTTGCAATGGGATCCTGGACAGTGTCCATTGGTGACAGTAAAGCAAATGGGAGCCTGCTGGTCTTTTAAATTAATTCGTAAAGTCACTCTCCAAATATATTTTTAGAAGTTTGTATTGCCAAGGATGTCGTAACCACCCAGTGGGCTTTTGGATGACACATTACACTTGATTTTATGACTAACAAACAGGTCCTCACTAACTAGACAAACAGCAGGCAACACAAACTTCACGTATTCACTACAGGAACGCCAGTATTCCGTTTCAGTCATGCTTCCTCCCTGCTGATAAAATCTGCACCTTCTTTCCAAAGAAAGAAGGATTGGATTCTTTGGAATCCAATTCGTTTGGATTCTTTATATCCAACATGGAAGGTTTTCTAGATGCCTGTCTTCTTCCAGCCACATCCCATCCACTGGTTCTGACTCTGATTTCCTCTCTTCTGCTCCCACCTGCCCTGCACCCCCACCGTCTTGGCCCAACTACTGGAGCAACCCGCTAACTGGTCTCCTTGCTCCCTCCTGGCACAGCATGGTGGTTAAAGACCCAAACTGCCCCACCAGTGTGAGACCTGGACTTTCCAGGACTTTCCAGCTTTGTGACTTGGATGAAGGCACCATCTGGTCCTTCCACCCCTATTTGTTCAGCACACCAGGCTCCCTGTGGCACACTCCCTCTGCTTTAAGGCCTGCTCAGGTTTTCTCAAACTGCTTCTTCTGAGCAGGTTGGCTCAAACATAACTTGCAAACTGAGTGCTTTTCTGATTCCTCTATTTAAAATTGTGACCACCCGCTTCCATGGTCAATGCCCCTGTCCCCCCCTGTATTCAGCTTCACAGCACCTGCTGCCTTTCAACATGCCACAAACTCCATCAGCTGCTCTTCGAGGTAGGGTCTTCTCACAGACATGCACACCATACCAGGGGAGGGAATGTTCTATTCCATTCCCTGCTGCGGTTATGGCTGTTCCCAGCACAGAGTAGATTCTGAGGACATAGGTGTTCAATGTTGTTAGAAACGTTTTTCCAGCTCTTCAGTTTTGTGCCTTTACCTGGACATTTCTTTGAGTCACCCGGGGGAGGAGAATGATTCACATCCTCAGCAGACAGTTTGCAAGACCTTCATCTTCTATATAAATTGACCAGGAGGGTTAACCAAGAGATTTCACCTCTTCTGTCCTATATGTAGAGACTCCTTCTTGCCTCAAAGATTAAAAAAAAAATCCTAGCTTATATATCATCAGAGGGTTTCCTGTATTAACCAAAACAGCTGAGCATCTGCTCTTACTTTCTTTTTGCACTTTGACGATAACTACTCTTCCCTCTGGTTGTGGGTTCAATCTGAAAAGGTAGCAGCAATGACAAGCAATCAAAACACATCAGTTATGTCATGAAATTAGTCTTAAAACAAATGTCTTTGAACCAATGGTACATTCCAAAGGGGCTTTATAAATATGCTGAACGAAAGCCTCCTGGTGAAGCCAAGACCACGTGTCCACTTGTGATGATTAAAATATTTTTCTTTTATTATAACCATACACTGCAGACAATCAGGCAATTAGCTGTCTGTTATTCCTCTTGGCAGCAAATGTCTTTTTTTTTTTTTATAAACGTGACCTCAGCCTTACCAACCCTGCCAACAGTTAATTATCAAGAAAGCAGCTTCAGTCATTGAAACCTTACTCATCTCTCAATGTGCCAGCTGGGATCATTTTCACTTTTCTATGGATCTTGAAATTTTTTCAACGTATAAGGAACTTTGCTTATAGGACAAAATATATGAAAATCTTTAATATGTCCTAGACTTCCGTGATAATTACGCACGTGGTTGATAAAAGTAGAAAATATTATTGGGATGCCAGCATCTTTATTTAGCTTTTTTTGTTCCTGGCATTCAATTGAGCCATGATAATGCCAGGAAAACAAGGCAGAAATTGAAAAAGTTAAAGGCCTGTTATAACCACTTGTGCCCAGAATATTTAAAAAGATCCCTTGGGCCATTTCCTCACATAACTTTACATCACACATCTTTCAGTAAAGGTGAGTCAATATATTTATGTTTTGGTCAGTATCTATGATATAATGTTTGTCCCAAAACCCCCAACAGTCATACATGTGCATCCAGTACAATGCTCGGAGGACCTTCCCATTTTCTATATAAACTTTGAGGGTAATTTTGGGGCTGGAAGGTATAATTGACAATTCAGATCAAATCATTCGATTAACCACTGCCAAAATGCTCAGATTCTGTGTCATGTATGAAACGACCGTAGATATAAAACCTGAATTCAGACTTTCAGCTAGTCACAAACCATCATCATAAATTCACCCATAAATAACTCCTTTCTTATAGAAATTCCATCCCAATCAGGATGACATGAAGTCAGAGCAAAGAAAGAAAATTATAACCTACTCATGGTTACCTTAGAACTACAGACAGCTGACTCTTTACTGGCCAGTGTCTCAGAGTTTGCAGGGCCAAATTCTACAGTTGTCCAAGTACCTGTTATGTCCACACCACTGGAGTAGCACGGAAAGTTTCATGAAGGCAGGTTGTTTCCTTTCTGTCAGTGAAATGTTATGTGAGTACATTCATTTCCTTGACAGGAAAGACCCTTTGAAAACCTAAAAAGTTGCTAAAGGCAGTCAAGAAAGAAGTATAGTACTGGTTCTGGCATAGTGTGGACTGGACCTCTAAGTCACCCTAAGGATGAGACCTGGGGTCCATGAACGCAGATCCAGGAAGTGGCTGGGTCAGGGCCACAAAGCCATGAGGAGAAAATGTGACTATCGACACACACCATAGACACAGGTGTAAAAGAAGCATTAGAATCAGCATCAATTCTATTAGGGCAGCTGTCATTCGCTATGGTGGAGGCACTGATCCTCTGCAGAACCAGTTTATGACATTCCTGTGTCTGGCCACCACATATAACTGGGTTTCTGGGGGAAATGAAACATTACTTATACACATGACTCTATGAGGTAAAACCTCTTGGTTTTGCACATAGCAACCAATTACATGAGCTTAACTGTCACAATAAAGCTTATTAGCGTACCTGTCATGTTGCAATACACAAGAGCAGGTCCCAGCGGGCCACTTCCATCTGAATCAATATAGTAGAGCCCTGAGGAGTTTCCTCTGTGCTTGTGGGCTTCACAGGACTGCTCGTACAAAGCTGCAAAGGACAGGGATCTCAGACAGGGGCTGCAATTGTATGAATCCCAGCATGTCATTAATGATGGAAAACTTTCCCCAGTGACACTCATTCTCTCTTGTTCTTGGGGATGTTTTCTCTAGGGGAGTGTCCCCTGTTTCAGTCAGCATGAAGACTTTGAAGCTTGCAGTGAAAGATGTTAAGAGGTATCACTATGTGGATCTGAACCCTGTTTTGTCTAGAAACAAGATTCTTTCCAAAACCATGATAATTGGACTTATGTCTACTTCTACTCTGCCTCATAATATCTAAGGAACTGAAGTGCACTGGCTTTGTCTCCCTGATTGATCCGTTATTATGTAATAACCACGTTGATGTATTAAATTACTCAGCAATTATATCCTCTGTTTACTTAAAACAATCTACATGTGCAATGCATTGTTTTCCAGGTGAGTTTTATAAATCAGCAACTCTTCTTCATTCAAATTTTAAGATGTGTCTTAAAAATAAATTTCCTTAAATGCTTTGCAAATGATTATTCAAGAAAACTGGAAGTCAAATGTGTGTGTGTGTGTATATATATATATATATATATATATATATATATATATATAAAATGTCTCTTTGTAATTTCAATGTATCCTGATTCTTAGTTGAATTTTTTAATATGTGCAATAAATGTTTTGCTATCATGAGGCAAGTGATTAACATCTGCAGATGATGGACTTAATTAATGTTCAGAATATGTTTAAATGACTAATCAACTGAGTAATACCTCCCATGTGCATCACTCATTTCCTTGACAGGAAAGACCCTTTGAAAACCTAAAAAGTTGCTAATGGCAGCCAAGAAAGAAGTATAGTACTGGTTCTGGCATAGTATGGACTGGACCTCTAAGTCACCCTAAGAATGAGGCCTGGGATCCATGAATGCAGATCCAGGAAGTGGCTGGGTCAGGGCCACAAAGCCATGAAGTAGAGTGATCCTAGTAGGGACAAAGGGTGCAGAGTGGGGGCTAAGAATTGACACCATTCTACACTGAGTTATCCACATTTTAAAACTCTGCCTATTGGGATCCCTGGGTGGCGCAGTGGTTTAGCGCCTGTCTTTGGCCCAGGGCGTGATCCTGGAGACCCGGGATTGAGTCCCACATCGGGCTCCCGGTGCATGGAGCCTGCTTGTCCCTCAGCCTGTGTCTCTGCCTCTCTCTCTCTCTCTGTGACTATCATAAATAAATAAAAATTTAAAACTCTGCCTATTTCAAAGAATGAAGAAAATCCTGGAGAAGGGGAGGGGTGGAGCAGAGAGATTGCTTTTCTCCCTTCTCACAGAAGAAGGTCAAATGTTTGTGTGTTCAGGGATTTTGCAAAATAAAACATTCTTTTATAAAATATGGCCAAGTGTCAAGTGTGTCAAATTAGATTGGCCACAGTCAATAGCTCACCTGGGACCATCTATTCTGATGGCCACAAGGACAATATGGATTGGTTTCCCAGACATGCTGCCACTTTGTCCACTCATGTTTACATTTCTACAAATACATAAACATGCTCCTAACTGCCTAAAATAGTGTCCAGAGGGACAGACACCAAGTGATAACAGTGGTTACATTTGGGTTGGTCCCTCGAGGGTAGAGGAGGAAACACTAGAAAGACACCTATTCTAAATGTGAATGCACACACATTAATTGTGCATTTACACCAAACACTAGTGGCCTCTGATCCCTTACTGTGGGTTTGGAAATATCTCACCTTCACTTGGGTATACAGTTAGAGAATCATAATTAAGTCAATGTCATTATTAGACCAAAACTGAATTATTCAGGCCCAAGTAAAAGACCCTTTATATAACACCTGTGAATTTTTAAATCAGAGTTGTTTGGAATGATGTTTAAATCAAAGTTGCTGATAACACTGTAGCAATCATTCCTTAGTTGTTAATATTCATTAGGTATCTGCTTTGTGTTAATATTCAGTAGGTATCTGCTCTACCTTGCCAGGTGTGATGGAGAGGCACTGTAAGAGGCCACCCCCATTCCAGGCTGCAACTCTGGACAAATACTCAGCTGCAGATTTCCCAGATGTCTAGCTCCTTCCAAATAAAGAGGTGTCTTTATTTGGAAGTGGTTCTACAAGTTCTACGTGGCACCTACTAGTGAATAGGTAGATGCAAGTAGAATTGCTCTGGTTGAACTTATGGGATTTTTAGGGGGCTAGTCACCTCCCTTTGTTTTCAAGAGCCTCCTAGTTCCTTTGTGTAACCCCATGGGCTGCAGACCAGGGCTTCTCATCCCAACATGAATGCCTGTTTCCCTGGGGTTCAGTTCACATAGGTTGGATACATGACAATCCATGCTCTGCCTGGGTGAATTTTCATGTCATGCTGGTTCTCTAAAGACCCAGAAAGGGGAAAATGAGCTACAAAAGAAGGGACTCAGTAATCTGGAAAACAGTAGGGAGGTTCCTCAAAAGTTGAAACTAGAGCTACCGTATAACCCAGCAATTGCACTACTGGGTATTTACCCCAAAGACACAAATGTAGTGATCTGGAGGGGCACTTGCACCTCAGTGTTTATAGTATTAATGTCCACAATAGCCAAACCATGGAAAGAGCCCAGATTTCCATCAACAGATGAATGGATAAAGAGGTGGTATATACAATGGAATATTACTCAACCATTAAAAAAATGAAATCTTGCCAATTACAACATTGATGGAACTAGAGGGTATTATGATAAGTGAAATAAATCAACCAAATAAAGACAAATATCATATGATCTCACTCATATGTGGAATTGAAGAAACAAAACAGAAAAGCATAGGGGAAGGGAGGAAAAAATAAAACAAGATGAACTCAGAGGGGGAGACAAACCATAAGAGACTCTTAATCATAGGAAACAAACAGAGGATTGCTGGAGGGGAGGGGGTGGGAGGATGAGGTAACTGGGGGATGGGCATTAAGGAGAGCACTTGATGTCATGAACACTGGGTGTTATATGCAACTGATGACTCATTGACCTCTACCTCTGAAACTAATAATACACTATATGTTAATTAATTGAATTTAAATTAAAAATGAGAAATGTCAGCAGCAATACACAAAAAAGGAAAGAGTAGAATAAAAACATAAACAACAAAAGCCAATAATTAGAAAGCAATGAGGATCCCAGGGCCCCATTGTAAGCTTCTAGTCAGTAATGAAATTAGGAGTTCACAAAGTTTGGTTAGCTGTGAAATTGAGAGAATAATTCTTCAGGAAAGAGACTGGTGTTCGAGATGAAAGAAATGGGATGGAGAGGTGGTCAAGAGCCCTGGCTGGCAGCTATGTGCCTTTGGTCAAAGCACCTGGCCTCTCCTTTTTCTCCAGTGTACAGTGTGGAAAATAAAACACTTACCTTCTAGGGCAGTTTTGAGGATTAAAGGAGTTGAAATATGCAGAGAACAAGAGAGAACTAGGATCCCACAGGCACGTGGTAGGCTCCCAGTGTGTTAACCACCTCCAACAAGACTGCAAGGGATCTAAATGTTCCCATCCTGTGCTCCTCAGAAGACTCTCCTCAATTGATTTCATAAATACTAGCAATCAGTAACTCATCCTCTTTACTTTGAGAACTAAAATTGGGTCCAACTTAATGAACAGAAAAAGTAACACTATCATGCCATCTAGATTGTTTTTTTGTATTTTGGGTTTTTTTTGTTTGTTTGTTTTTGTTTTACTACTTATTTCTCATACTTATTTTCCTTTGCCTGCTCCTTTCTTTTTTTCCTGACCTATTTGATACTACATACTTCCATAAGCTGCCTTAACATCAAAATAAAATGAATGAAAAATAAACCAGCCAGGGCCACCTGGGTGGCTAAGTCGGTTGAGCATCTGACTCCGGATTTCAGCTCAGGTCATGATCTCAGGGTCATGAGATAGAGCCCAGCATGGAGTCTGCTTGGGATTCTCTCTCTCCCTCTCCTCCTGCCCCTCCCCTCACTCTCTAAAATAACTAACTAAATAAATAAATAAGACAAAAATTCATCTCTAAAATACCTCCTGGTTTTTGTGGTTGCTTTTTAGCACACGGTTGCACAGGTACAGACACATATACACCAAATCATGAAAAGGAAAACACCTGCACAGAAATCAGAACAGAAAGGTAAACAGTGAGGGGTGAGGCTTACAGGAATGGCAGGTGGCGCCTGTGTAGCCAGTGTGTGCGCAGTCACAGGAGAAGGTGTCCCAGGACTGGGAACATTCGCCCCCGTGTTCACAATAGCTGGGCAAACACCTGCAATAAAACAGATACAACTGCTATTTCCCACATTCGGTCAGGAGAAAGTGTGTATCTTAACATTAACCTGTAACAGTGAAAGATGGTACTGATGGCTTCAAGAGAAAAATGGTACCATGAACAAAACTTGTTGGGTCTGTCAAGAAGGGGGTTCCTAATGCAATACCCACTACAGACAAAGAAACACACCCAGTTGTCATGTACTGACAGCAGATAAATTTTCTACATATTACATTGTGCCCCAAAAAAATCTGTTTCTTTTTCACAAATAAGGCAAGATCAGTTCCATCCATGATCAGACAGACAAACTGCTAGCAATGGCCACAGGCACTTCACTTGTTTCCCTCCCCGCTTCCATGTTCCTTGCAGTGAGACCTGCAGATTCTTTCACAGAGAGGGACAGGACAGCCTACTTCAATCTGTTTTGGTCTTAGGACCTGCTCTGACAAATGGAGCATTAGCAAACTGATATTTCAGAGGCTAGAAAAGTGTCTAGGAGGTGAAAGACCTGTATCCAGAAAACTGTAACATATTGATGAGAGAAACCAGAGATGACACAAACCAAATAAAGACATGCTATGCTCATGGGTTGGAAGAATTAGTATTGTTACAATGTCCATACTACCCAAAGCAATCTATCTATTGAATGCAGAACCTATCAAAATCCCAATAGTACTTTTCACAGAACTAGAACAAAAAAAAAATCCTAAAATTTGTATGGAACTACAAAAGACTCTGAATGGTCAAAACAATCTTGAGAAAGAAGAACAAAGCTGGAGGCAGTAGTCTAGATCTCAAACTATACTACAGAGCTATAATAATTAAAATAGGATAGTACTGGCACAAAAACAGAGACAGAGATCAATGGAATAGAAATGAGAGTACAGAAATAAATCCATTATTATATGGCCAATTAATGTATGGCAAAGAAGGTAAGCATATAAAATGGTGAAAAGATAGTCTCTTCAATAAATAGTGGAAAAACTGGATAGCCACATGCAATAGAATAGAACTGGACCACTTTCTTACACCATACACAAAATAAACTCAAAATGGATTAAAGATCTAAATGTGAGACTTGAAACCATAAAACTCCTAGAAGCAAACATAGGCAGTAAACCCTTGCATGTCAGCCTTAGCAATATTTTTCCTAGATGTCTCCTCAGGCAAAGGAAACAAAAGCAAAAATAAACTATTGGGACTACATCAAACAAAGAAACTTTTGCACCTTGAAGGAAACCATCAACAAAACAAAAAGGCAACCTTTTGAATGAGAGAGGGTATTTGCAAATGATATATCCAATAAGAGCTTAATAAACAAAATATATAAAGAATTGATACAGTTCCACACCAAAAAAACCCCAAACAAAACAAAGAACAAATTAAAAAATAAGCACTGAATCTGAACAGATGTTTTCCTAAAGAAGACATATGGATGGCCAACAGACACATGAAAAGATGCTCAATATCACTCATCATCAGGGAAACACAGATCAAAACTATGATGAGATATCACCTCACTCCAGTCAGAATGATGAGTATCAAAAAGACAAGAAAAAGCAAGTATTAGAGAGAATGTGGTGAAAGGGAACCCTTTTGCACTGTTGGTGGGAATGTTAATTGGCGCTTCAACTGTGGAAACAGTGTGAAACTTCCTCAAAACAGTAAAAACAGAAATATATGATCCAGTAATTCCACTTCTGAGCAGTTATCCAAGGAAACCAAAACATGAATTCAAAAGGATATATGCACCCCTATGTTTATTATAAGCATTATTTACAATAGCCCAAACATGGAAGCAACCTAAGGACTCATCAATAGATAAATGGATAAGGAAGATGTGATATATATACACAATGGTACATCACTCAGGCATAAAAAAAATGAAATTTTGTTATTTGATACAACATGGATGGACCTAAGAGGTATTATAATAAGTGAAATAAGTCCGATGGAGAAAGCCAAGTACCATAAGATTTCAGTTGTATGTTGAATCTAAAAAAAAAAATTGAATAAGCGAAAAACAATAAAAAAGAGAAAGAGGATCACTAATACGAGAGCAAACCAGTGGTTGCCAGATGATGGGGAGAGAAGAAGGACAAAATATGTGGAGGAGATTAAGAGGTACAAACTTCCATTTATTAAATAAGTGACAAGGATGAAGAATACAACATAGAAAATAGAGTCAATAGTACTGTAATAAGTTAGTGTGGTGACACATGGTAACTATACTTTTTAGGGTGAGCACTTTATAATGTATGTAATGGCTGAATCACTATATTGTACACCTAAAACTAATAAAATATGTCAACTGTATTTCAATTAAAAAATAAAAGAATTTAAAAAGTTAACTCAAGGGGCACCTTAACTGTAGTCAGTTAAGCATCTGCCTTCAGCTTAGGTCATGACCCTGGGGTCCTGGGATTGAGCCCCATGTCAGGCTCACTCGTGGAGAGACTGCTTCTACCTCTCATCTCTGCTCATGCTCTCTCTCTCTCTCTCTCTCTCTCTAAAATAAATGAAATCTTTTTAAAAGAAGTTAACTAAAGTTAGATCATAGACCTAAATATAAAATACCAAACTCCCAGAATATAACACAGGAGAAAATCTAGCTGACCTTGGGCTTGGCGATGACTTTTCTGATATGGTCTATGAAAGAAAAAACTGGAAATTTGGACTTCATTAAAATTCAAAACTTCTCCATTATGACACTGTTAAGGGAATGAGAATTCAAACTACAGACTAGGAGACGGTCTTTGCAAAACACACGTCAAATGACGCAGGATTGATATCCACAATATAGGTAAAATTCTTTCAAGATTCAACAATAAGGGCAATGAACAACCAATTAAAAACTGGGTCAAAGATGTGAACAGATGACTTATAAAAGAAGATTAACAAGATGGCAAATACACATATGAAGCACATGCTCAATATTATTAGTCATTAGGAAAGTACCAATCAAAACCACAACGACATGCCACTTCACACCCCCCAGGGTGGCTATAATCAAAAAGACATAGTAACAGATGCTCACAAAGATGTGGACCCTTCTACATCATCATTGGGAAGTAAAATGGTGCTTTGGAAATCAATCTGGAAGTTCTTCGAACAGTTAAACACAGAGTCACCATGGACCTAGCAATTCTGCTCCTAGGTACATGCCCAAGAGGACTGAAGACATAGGTCCACACAAAAACCTGTACATGAGTGTTCATATCAGCATTATTCATAAGAGTCACAAAGTAGAAACAACCTAAATGTCCATCAAATGAGGAATGGATAAAACAAATGTATTATATTCTTTCAAAGAAATATTATTCATCACAGCTTTGTTATTAATGTAGAAAAGAAGATCCACATCAACTTCAAGGTACGTTACTTGGGTCCCGACAAGTCACACTGCCTCTCTTGTTTATATAGCGAAAGCTCTCAATATAGTCCCTCGAAAGCCTCATACATTTGCATGAGGCTATTCATTATCCTCATTCATTATCCTCTGGATCTCAATGCCTATTTCTTTCAAGGAGTCAAAGGAATGGGTAACTTTGGGTTACTTCTACTCTATGCACAGCACTCATTTTGTATTTGGGAGAAAAATGCTGGAAATAAGCCCAATTTCTTTCAACAGACACCTATAAACACTCTCCTGCTGTGTCTTCTGGCATTTGAGTGGAAGACACCTGATTATTTGCCAAGAACTAGAAGGTGGGCTTCTTGAAAGAACAGAAGGATGTCTCTTCACCTCCAAGGATTAGAGGGCAGGTCAGTCTGCATCCAAGCCATTCCCTTAGTGACTGTTGTCCCATGTCCTTGGCTCATTTAGGGCAGCTTCCTTGACACCTGAGGTCAGTTTCCTCACCCCCAAACTTCTGCCTTCCTGGCAGGACCCAGAATGCACATGGAGGCACCAGCAATAGTAAGAAAAAGAAAAATGGCAGCACACCCCCACGTGTGTGAATGTGCAAACACACCAGTGTGAATCTTAACCTGACTTGAATACTGCTCCACTGCCACAGACCTGGGATTGGTGGGAACCACACTCCAACATGCTGGCTATGATTACATGCAGATGAGGTGAGCTCAGTCTATACCAGTTTCTTTGGGAAGGGGGGTTACGAATCCTACACATCGTGCATGGGCCAGCTCCCTCCCAAATTTAGGCAAGATGTTGGCTAGAATTGATACAAAGGAGAGCAATCAGGATTGGGACAGTGCTTAACACCCTGACCTCTAAAAAATTGTTATGAGAATAGACTTTAGCTGAGAGGAGAAAGCCAATTCAGGGAACCCATTGGGTACTTGTAAGACCATGGTGGGTAAAGGGTGCCTGGACTTTGAGCAGGAAAGTTGAGGATTTACAGTAAAAATCTGGATGGGACAAAGGATACTATGAAGCATTTGGTGAATGGGCTAAGGTCTCATTTCTGAAAGATGGAATAGAAACAGGATCTTCTTCTCTACATTGAATGAAAAAGAGATCCTTGCTTTGAGATGGAGGCTTGAGGAGATGTCATGTTACAATTCTTCTCAGCTTTAGGATTTTGTACTTCTATGATTCCCAAAATATCTTAAGATCTAATAACTAAACTTCTTGACTCTGTCCCTCCAAAAATCATGCTTCTCCTCCATCACTATTCCATTGAGTGGTGATACCACCCTTTACCCAGCTGTCCAAGCCAGAATCTAAGGGTCATCCTGCCATGTCCCTCTCCATCACCTCACAGTCAAGTAGCACACCAGTCTGTGATTCTGTCCATCAAACACCATGTAACTCACCCACATTCTTCTCCTCCCTACTTCAGGCCATCATCCCTTCTCATATGGGTAGGCAATCCCCTACCTCCTGGTCTCCCAGCCACACATCCACTCTCTGTGGCCCACACCCAAACCATCTTGCCTCTTGTGAGCAGTATTGCTTAACTGCACAAGTGGCTTCCTAGCGTGAAGCCCTCAGTGATTTCCCAGGGAACCTTAGATCAATGTCCAGATTTTGAGTCAGACCTCTGTGGTGTAACTCCTGCCCAGCCAGACAGCTCCATCTCTCACCATCCCCTGCTCTTCCTCCTGAGACCCCTAATTTCTACAGTAGTCATGCTCAAACAGGCAGACTTAAGGCTGCACTTTGGGCTTGGGCATGTGGCTGTACCTTTGCTGGATGTCCAGCCTCACTCACTTGACTAACTTACTCCCTTTCTACCCCAGAGTAGGTGTCTCTCTCTTCTCTGACAGCCCTGCCTCATCCCAGCACAAATTAGGTGCCCTTCCCACATGTCTCCAAAACCCCTAAAACTTCCACTTCGGTCTATTTATCTGCTCTAAAAAACAACACATAGAGTGCATGTTGTTGTATTCAGCATCCAGAAGATTAAAGCTGGCTAAATTCCACAGAGGTGGAAAAAGTGGCCCCATTAGTACAGTCCATACCTTGAGGTGTTCAAGATGGCATTCCTGTGACCCTAAAAGAAACCTGTACAGAACCGTGTAACCTGAGTTATATGACATGAAATCCTAATGCTCAAAACACAATTGGGGTAAGACACGATCCCTCCTCATGGCTACCTCATCCCCAAAGCCTCATTCCCAAGAACCCACCACTTTCCCTGTGTCATGGGAGCCTTGGGAGGGAGGACAGAGCACCATGTGCATGAGTCCTTGTGTGGCTCAGGAAGGCTTCCTATGTCCCCATCCAATTTCAAATATCTTTTCATAACCTGCTATACTGCTGGGCCCGGAATGCTGTTATGCATCATGAATTATTAACTCCTATGCCTGATGGATGAGAGTTACAAAATCACCTGCATTTTAATAATAAATCTCAGTTTCACCTGAGCACACCATGACGTGCTCTGGACAGGCAGGGTGTGGGCTGGTGGATGGCCAGGCTCAGCACAGAGCACCTGGCAAGAGCGCCGGCATGGATGTTTGTCCTGTTCTTACAGGAATCTATTTCATGATGCAGTGAACACGGAGCTGGTAGGTAAGGCCTGAAGCACTAATAAAGAATGAACCTTTCTCGTAGTGGTGAATAAGGACACTTTCTAGATGTTAAACCATAAAAACCATAAAAAAATATAATTATGACTGTATCAGCCAAAGTGCCGACAGCTCTTTTCATACCCATTTACAGAGTTGCCATGAACCTCAATGTTTGCTTTCAGCAGAGAAAGTAGCTTAACATCCCAGATTCCAGAAGTCTCCATCCATTGTTGGTACACATTTCTAAAAATAATTTTTAGGGGTACCTGGTGGCTCAGAGGATGAGCATCTCTGCCTCTCTCTGTGTGCCTCTCATGAATAAATCAATAAAATCTTTAAAAAAATAAAAAATAAAATAAAAATCATTTTTAGGTGTGATCTGGAAAATCCATTTCGGTGACATAGATACACACACACACACACACACACACACACACACGTACACCATGCATACTTTGTTGTCCTTGTTGCTGTTTTGGCTAAAAGACCTTTATGCACAAAGGGGCAACATGCATTTCTTATGTACAAGAAATATTGTGATTACGCCGTACTTTGTGAGGGAATTCCCCGGACACTACAATAAGTTCACAACTGAAATGTCAACCCAACCACTGACCCCTGGCTCTCCTAAGGCACCAATGGCCATTCCCATGGGTGAAGATTGTACCCAACTTCCAAGCACATATTTCTGAACCCCCTACCAATACCACGATTCAGGATTCCAAAGCTGGCTGAAGTTATGACTTACAGATTGAAGCCAGTTCCTACGCCAGAATAAATTTCATAAACTGAAAATTGAGATTCAGAGTTTTTTGCTGCATTCTTTGAGTCTTTTTGTCCCCCTGCAAATGAATGGGATGTGAACTAAGCACATGAACATCTGCATTAAAGAAATCAAGTTTTTATGAGTTAATATTTCACGTCCTGGAATTTATGGTGTTCTAACACGCTGCCAAATTGCAATGCAACTTGTAGTTTATTGCACATGACATGGAATACCAATTAGTGTTAAATTTGGAATAGATTTACCACACAAAGCACTTCACAGAGCGTGAACTTTGAAGAGGTTGGCCAAGTACGGACACATGAGGGTGTCTGGAGTATGTTCGTTTATTCAACAGCAATGTAAGGCACTCCTACTGCGGGAAGGTCAAACATACAAGGCACCGAAAAAAATATTAATGTGTTATAGCTAAGCCATCCCTTTTAGCCAGAAAAACTGAAAGTCAGGTAGCACGACAAACAAGACAATTTGAATAAAGTTGCAATGCTTGGTGATTCCAACACGCTGCTGTTTCAAAGCTTTTCTTTTTTTTATTGAGGTATACTTAACTTCTAACACTATTAGTCTCAGGTGTACAACATAATGATTCAGTATTTGTATATATTGTGACACGATCACCACAATAATTCTAGTTAACATCCATCACCACACATACTCACAGTTTTTTCCTGTGAAGAGGATTTTCAAGATCTACTCTCTTAGCAACTTTCAAATATGCAAAACAGTATCAACTGTAGTCATTATGCTGCATATTACATCCCCATGATCTACTTATAACTGGAAGTTTGTGCCTTTTATCTCCCTTCACCCATTCACTCATTACCTCCTTCAATGAATTGGCACTATGCTCATTGTGAGGTAACTGGGTTCTTTCCATTCTTTCTCATGTTTACATGACTAGAAATCCCAGAAGGTTCAACCTTTCCAAGAGGAAGAGTTACTTTTCATTTTCCACATAGAGAAGAGAGTGCGGGGTGAACCCAGCTGACCACAGGCAACTTTTGACTTACTGGTCCTCAGTGATTCATGATCTCTTTAGAATATTCCATCTGTTTTGTGCAGTGGAAGAATTTTTTAAAGTATTAAACTCATCAGTATTTACACTCATCAATAATTATGGCACCATCAACAGTAGTCTGTAAAAACTAAGTAGCCTGGGGACATAGACAAGGAAAATTCATGACAGTGCGTCTTCTAAGAAAATACCATTTGAAAAGAGCAATTATAAAATTAATGATTGTCATTTTCTTGTTTTCAATTAATTATAACTTTCCCATGCTGGATTGGCTATCAGGAAGAGAGAATGCGCTAGAAAGAGGTGCACTCTCTCAGTGGTTTGTTTTTAACCTATTATCAAAAAAATTGAAATCATGAATGCTAGAGTGACCTGGGATGGCCTTACCTGTCCATGAGGCCGCACGAGTCGATCTGGAGGTCACGAAACCTCCCCAGTGTTCCCTGCTGTACTGTGATGGGATCTACCTCCTGGTCACCAATAGAGATGAGCCTCAGGCAGCCCTGAAACCCGGCCAGGGCACCTCCACATCCAGGGCCAGAGCTGCTGTCCGGGCAGCCTGGATGGACATGGAGACACAAAAAGGAGAAGGTCAACAGTCGTGATCAAAATAGTGCACAGCACTTCATACATGCAAGTATAATGTCTCCTCCTGTTTGCAGATGCCTGAGGATCCTGCTTCCCCCATGGGTTAGAAGGGTCACACTCCTTGTGGATGGGGCAATGGATGCCTGAGGATAGACATTGTTGGTTTTGGTAAAGCACAGAAATAATAACAACTAGAACCAGGCTTATGGACAGATGAGCTGAAGGTAGGATGTAAAATCCTACCAGTAGAGTCAAGGCACATTTAATTTAAGGAGAATCTAGGGGCACCTGGGTGGCTCCATCGGGTACGCGTCTGCCTTCGGCTCAGGTCATGATCCCAGGGTCCTGGGATGGAGCCCCAGAGTAGCGCTCTCTGCTCAGTGGGGTGTCTGCTTCTCCACCCCCCTCCCTCTCCCCCTGCTTGGCACGTGCTCTGTCTTGCTCACTCTCTCTCTAATATGTTATAAAATCTTTTTAAAAAATCAAGCAGAATTTGATTTCTCTTTTGAAAGCACAAAGAAGAAATCATTCCTTTTAGCATGACATTAAACTCTATGAACTAAAGACCGTGTGATAACAGAATCAGAAAAAAAAATCACAGGCCTAATAGGACTTGCTAAATTTAAAATGCCTGAAAAGCAATTACGGATATGAAATTTCCACTCTGTCCATGCGTGTGCGTGTGTGTGCATGCACGGGCATAGTTAAAACAATGTTTGATGATAATTGGTTAAAGAGATCTAAGAACAGTTTATACTTACATTTCTAATTGTTTCTGAATTAGGCATTTTAGTCAAATACCTTTTAACATTAACACACACGAAATTATCAAGTATCTCAGTAATATGGCACCGAAAATAATGGAGAAAAATTAGCATCCCGGGCTGTTCCATGCAAAAAGAAATGGGCTTTGATTGTTTTCAATAATAAGAGTTACATTTTACAAGTTCTGCTGCATTCACTAACTGGCTTGCTGTAAATTACTGTTAAATTAATTAAGTAAGGAGGCCAATCAGACCGCGGTGGCTCACCAAAAGCATTAGTGGCCAAGGAAAGCAAACCAGATTCTGAGTCTATAAAGGTTCTGAAATTGGAACAGCCAATCCCAGACAGCCAGGCAGGCTTTAATCTGTAGCCAACAATAATTTCCCCTCTCTGCTTCCACACCTTCTCTGTATAAGCCTTTCCTCTGGCTCTTGTCTACAGAGCACCCCAACCACTTCTGGTTTGGTGTTGTGTGATGCGAATCAATTTTTGCCCAAATATACCCTGAAAAATTGTAATATGCCGCAGGTTATCTTTTACCATTACAAGCCATGATTCAGTGGTTCATAATACAGTGGCTTTCTTTTATTCCCCTGGGTTTCCCAAGGAGACAATGCTTTTATAACAATGATGAGCAAGGACACAGCTTTGAAATCAAAATCAGAGCAGATAGGAGTTCAGAACCGCCTCCTTCCCCAGGTGTGGATCCAGCAGCATGTGGAGGGCTCTCCCATCCTCTGTTGGGCTGCCCTCTAAAGGAATCACAGGTTCTTAGATTTGTGCCTTGCAAGATTCCCACTGCCCAGGAGGAGAATAAAAGCTCCAGGAAGAGAACACAGTCACTATAAATACTTTTGTAACAAGCCACCATTAGGGGAAATCTGTATACATGGCCTAGTCCCTACTACATATGCACACCTCTCATTTTTTAGGATTGAGGCTGAAGTTCTTCCCAGGAACTGCCCTGGTTGCAGGGAACTGAATGTCTCAGGATGGTTTCCCTTCCCCAGGGATGGCCAGTGCCCACAGATGCACTGGAGTGGCCAGGGACCTACATCCATTGCTCAACTGGGATGTCCCTAAAGGGCAAAGATGCCTCAAAGCTTCCGTGGGATCTTCTGAGGCTTCTGCTGCAACTGCATCCTGCCCTAATTTGTCTCCGTTCATTCTAGCTGCTCTCTCACCGCCCCCCTTCGGGAGTTGTTTTCGAGAACTAACCTCACTAAACCACAGTACACAAACCTCCCAAGCACAGAGGCAGCTTCCTGGGGGAACCCATCTGTAGCAACGTGGGATAAAATCACGAAGCATTCATTTAACTGAATACTTTATCTTTACATGCAAACATGAAAGAAGCATGACATTTTTAAAAAATAATTTATATTGCTTTAATTCAAAAATATTGTGAAGTAAATTTTATGCTTCCTGTGAAACTTACCTATTTTATTTCTTTGCCTGATACAATTAGGTCTCATTTACATCACTTCCAGGAGAATGTTATCTTTTAATGTGTTAGGTACAAAGTTGTAATTATTCCTCTCTTTTAAAAAATCATTTAAAAGATCATTGTTCAATCATTTAAATATTAAGGAATTTTTTGTTAATATTTATAGCCTGGGGTTTGAGATTGTTTTACAGGGCTCTTATTTTTTTTAATGAAATGGAATCAGTATTTTTTTAAGATTTATTATTTATATGAGAGAGAGAGAGAGAGAGAGAGAGAGAGAGAGAACAAGGCAAAGGAGGGCCAGAAGGAAACTCAAGCATGGAACCCCACTTGGGACTTGATCCCATGACCCTGAGATCATGACCTGAGCCAAAATCAAGAGTCAGACACTTAACTGACCAAAGCCCCCAGGTACCCATAATCTCAACATTTTACTCATCATATTCATGTTTTTCACCCCTCTCTCTTTGAACTTGTCATGAAGGTCACTGGTGTACTTTCAAAGGGCAAAGAGTAAAGACAGAGCCTCCTCTTGTTCTGCCCAACAGCTGCTAGCTTGCTGCCTAAGAATTTCCACAAAATGCACACAGTCTATCTTTCCTCTTCTTTCAGTGACCGAGGCTTTGATGCTTTGTATTCCACACAGATATAATCTAAAACCAGCCAAGGCCTGAATTAATCCAAATCAGGCCAAACCCACTGTCAGGTGCAATGGAACCTCATAAATTAGCTTCACAGAGACTCTGACACTTCAAATGTAATGTTACGTCATAAAGAACTGCTTAGTTCTACAGTTTCCATTTACCTTTTCCTTGTTTTATATGAAAATAGGCACATTTCAGTTTGTAAAAGAATTTTTGAAAGGTTGGATATATTTGGAAGAAACCTGGTATATCTTTGTATCTTGACAGGTGACTTCTACTGGCAGTGCTTAGGAACTGAGGAGATTAGGATAAAGGATTAAAAACATTAAGTTAATAAACAGTTGGGTGGAAGCACTCTTACCCTTTTCCTCCTACCTTCCCTCTCTCCAGATCACACCCCTCAAATTCATCTAAAATACAATGCAGTATCTGAAGGTGCCTGGGTGGCTCAGTCAGTTGAGCATCTGACTCTCAATTTCCACTCAGGTCATGATCTCAGAGTCATGAGATCGAGCCCCATATCAGGCTTCGCACTGGGCGTGGAGCCTGCTTAAGATTCTCTCTCTCTGTTCCTCCTAACCCACTCCCGCTCATGCATGCTCTCCTTCTCTTAAAAAAAATAAAAAATAAAAATTTAATAAATACAATGCAATACCTAAGTATTCCTGTAAAAGACAAAAGTAAACTGAATCTAGTGATCAAAAGGAAAACTTTCTCAAAGTGGAACTTTAAGAAGGAAAGGTCGAACTGCTAAGTGCTTCAATGCTCCAGTCATGAGAGAGAGGTCAAGAAGCAAGGGGTGTCATTGCCCAAGATGAGCCCAGGCTGGGAGATGTCCATTCATCCATGCAGAAGATTGCCTGAAGCCCCGATGATAAAATGGCAGAGGGTCATTCTTCAATGACCTGATTCGGGATGGTCAGTGAAAGTGGACAGGGAATAATGCTAAATTAATGGAACATATCCATCACTACTGAAGGAGTAAGAAATTTAAGCACCTCTGAGGATGACAGAGAAATTGTCACTTTATGTCATGACACCAGAATGGGTCATGAGGTGAGGCCTCATTACAGCCATCATTGGTTCTCTGGCCTGCTAGTATCTCACACAAGGACACTGAAGAGATGAACATAACTTAATGTTTTCCAACTCCCTGGTGCAGGTGTGCTATTGAAGAGTACAAAGATTCCACAAAAGGAATCCAAAAAAGCTTTCCACTACCCTCACTGGCAGGCACCAAAACTCTGTGTGCAATATAGTAGAGTGAAACCGTTGTTAGAAGAACAATTTACAAACAAAGCTTAGACTGAGAAGAAATAGAAAAGGAAAAAAGGAAACCTGCAACACACAGTGTTGATCGGACATATAAAAAGGGCTGCTAATTCGTAAGAGGACCCTTTGTCGTGGAAAGAAAGCCACAGAGCCCTGGATTACACCTGCTGACCTGTCATCATTATTGAGATCATATTCTTCATTTGCTAAAGTGTCCTGGTTTGGACAATACATTATATGGCCATCCTAACTGTAACAGGAAGACATACTAATCTGTCTTTATGGGAAAACATTGCAACAAAATATGACTGACCACATGGTAAGTGGGAACTTGCAACTGAACCTCTATTAGGAGACACAGAAAGAGGAAGGAGAACTGGTTAGGGAGTGTCTCAGAACATGGGGTATTGATTCCCATGAATACCAAATATTGCTAAAGAGCATGACCTGGATAAAGTGAATCTCCTTGTGGATGTGATGCATATTCTGGTTCTGATGGACATTCACTAAGGAGATAATTAAATAAATAGACACTGGCATAAACAACTCTTGGGATTGGATGGAATAACTTTAACATTGACATCTATGGGTTTCAATGTTTCCACTCAATTTGAAACTGACCTTCCCCCACCCCCCACTCCTTTACCCAGAACAGAGCTGAAAAGTCCAATGGAGCATAGAGACAAGGGGCTCTGAACACGGGAGTCTTTACCTGGGCATAAAACTTGTGAATATAGTGCATCTATTGAGAACCAAGACTCCGTATCACTGGTCCTAGACCTGCCTCTCCTGATTTTCCTTGACTACAAATGATATTCATCTTTTTATGTAATATAAGTAAATTGGTGTGTTTTGGTTTTGTGTGTTTGTTTTAGCCTGGTGAGGGCATTACTTGAGTTTTTTAAGATGGTACACATTCTTTTTCTGGGAAAAAAAGATGCTGTTATGTTGGTATAAAATGTAAAGTTGACTAAGTCAGTTTGAATCAGTGCCTGGAATTGTTCTGTAGGAATCAACTGGGTATTTACAGCTAAGTATGTAGAGGTCATTCTGAATTTATACATTAGTTGCAGATAATGTGCTGTGATTGCAAGATCTTACATTATTTTTGCCACTCAGTGCCAAAGTATAATTACAACCAAAAAATAGGAAAGTGGTAATGAAGAACAGTCATTATACTCTCTCATGGGATGTTTAAACTTTGTAATTCTGCTCATCTTAGGGACACTATTTGTTGTTGGAAACTCTACTAACGAGACAGTTTTTCTGCACATCAACACAATTTTATGAAAATACATAAGCAAAGCCTATTATGCTTTTCTTTTCAACACATTGCCTCCAAATCTCTAGAGTCCTTTCGTAGACCAAAGGCTGGAAACAACCAAAGGTTGTTTCATTAAATTGACTATGCATATTAGGGAAGCTTGATAGTTTGTGCATAAGGAAAATTTTTAAATTGCTGGCAAGATGATTCTTGGCAGCTGTAGAAGAATATTTATAGCATTTTTTATAATAGCAAAAAAAATGGGCATGATCAAATTGGTGCTCAACAGTAAAATGGAATGGTGGATTTAATAAGTAAAACATTGTATAATATACATCAAAAACCACAGGGCAGTAAAAATTAATTAAGTTTACCTATAAATATTCACAAGGTTGGATCTGAAAACTAATATAGAACAACAATGATGGCAATAATAAAAAAAACACAGAAGAATGCATACAGTAGTACACTGTTTGTAAAGTTAAAAGCAAGGCAACACAAAACACTATTGTTTAAAGTTACCTACATCTATAATAGGTTATAATGGAAAGCAATACATTAATAATTACAAACTTTTGGTTGCAAAATAAGTAAGTCCTGAGGTGTAATGTACAGCATGGTGCCTACAGTTAATACTATATTATATATTCAAAGGTTACTAAGAGAGTAGATCTTAAAAGTTTTCATCCCAAGGCAAAAACTGTCACTATGTATGGTGATATATGTTAACTAGACTTACTGTGGGGTCATTTCCTAATATATACAAACATTGAGTCATGATGCTGTATATCTGCAACTGACATGATGTTACATGTTGATTATATCTGAATTATTTATTTTATTTTTTTATTATATCTGAATTAAAAAATAAAAAGACAATACAAAGATTAGTTAAAAGGGGGGGCAGGGTAATACTTATCTGGGGGAATGAGGATCTAGAGGAGCCAGGAAACTTTAAAAGCATTGTAGTGTTTCATTGTGTACACTGGTGGGTGCGCCCATAAATATTCTTTCAAGAAACATTAGTTGTATTTAAAATATAAACATGTATGACATAGTAACAACTGATTCATATCACATCAACATGTAAATATTTATGGAAAGTACCTATTCTCAGGTAGCTGTGTTGTTGTACATTCAGAACATGTAGAGTGTTCAACTATGAGAGAAGATTCTGTGGTTTTGGAAAGTACATTTCCACTTTTTAATACAAAATACCAAGTATTCTATTTTGCGTCATTAAACAACATAGCAAGGATTTTTACTTCCAATCCCTTTTAGTGCTTCAAAATCTTTTACCTTTTAAGTTATAGCTCCTGGATAAATTCTTTATTTAGTTTTGGAGGAATCTGTTCTTCTGCAGAGCTATAAAATCCATCATAAGCATAAAGGTTTAAAAAACTATCTGGGTCAGAAATGCACCATATTTAGCAGGCAAGGAAAGCAAGCAATCCGATCTTTTAATGCTGCTGGCACTACTCTATGTTCACAGTGGTGGTTGCTTTAGGGGACTTGAAAGATTAAATACCCTGATTCATGGTTTGTGTGCTTATTGTCAATTCTTAGGGAGGATTTTATACTTTCTTGTTGGGCTATCAAGTTATCTCCACCATGACTCCAAACTTATTTTGGAAAGAAACAACTATAAAATGCAAAACAGGAATAATATCAAGGATGGCTTCAAGCCAAGATTAGAAATAAGTCTTACAATTGACAGGTCTAAGCTTCAGGTGGCTCATGATTTTTCACTTGAGTGCTTCAGGAATGGAGATTCATTACCAGCAGAAGCTACCCCTCCCTGGCTGAACGGATCCTGGACAGACTCAGTCCAAGCTCTACTGAACAGGTAAGTTACAGTCTAGGGTGATGGCCTGGTGTTTGCTGTCTTGGTAAAAGTTCATCACGAAGTAGTGAGTGAAGATTAATAGCCGCTACATTCATCTCTTGCTCTGGTGTATATAATGGTGCCCTTCTGTATAGACAGCGGGCAACAAAACACTACCTAAACTTTAGGGCAACAGACCACCGGGGGATCTCGGTGAAAGGCAGATTCACGTTCAGGAAGTCAAGGGTGCTGCATGTGCATCTGTGACAAACTTGCAGGTGATGCTGCTGCTGCTGGTTCCTGGGCCACACCTGAGGGCCTGGGATCCTCAGGAGGAGAGCAGCTGACAGAAAGGACCACCATGTGCAACAATAAAATTGTCACATCAAAACCTGAAGAAAAGGTTATAAGGGTCACTTGGCATTAGGAAAATATAGCAAAGTGCTAAAGGTAAGAAAAGGAGAACAAGGACCCTCCAAGATGCCTGCCCATCGAATCACCTGGAGAGCATTAAGAAACACATTGCCCAGGCTTTGGAACCAGATAAATCAGGACCTCTGGGTATGGAGACAGGCACTAGCATTTTTGAAACTTTCCAGGTGACTGAAGTGAAAACAAGAACCAGATCTAAAACCAGTCTTAGCAAACGCACATTTAAACAAGGCCACAAGTAGACTTGCATTTTAGGCCATAATTTATTGTCTTTGTCTGGGGTGTCTGGGTGGTGCAGTAGGTTAAGCATCTTACTCTTGGTTTCAGCTCAGATCATGACCTCGGGGTAGAGAGATCAAGCCCCATGTCAAGGCTTATGTCAGGCTCTGAGCTCAGTGGGGAGTCTGCTTGGGATTCTCACTCTCTCTGTCCCTCCCACTCATGCTCTTGCTCTCCAAAATAAAGAAATAAATCTTTTTTAAAATTGTCTTTGCTCTACATTTTCATTGACTATAACCTAAAGAGAAAGGTCGTTCTTCAGTATTAATCTTCATTTAAAATTGTCGGTTGCCTTAGAAGGCAGGAGCGGGAAAAAGATGGTTTGATTGCCAACAAAGCCAGTTCCTTTCACTTACCTCCCAAATAATAGGTGTCCCCTGAATCAATCTTCCCACGCAGGGAATGAGCCACAGAGGCTGCCTCACCATCCACCATCACACTCAGGTGATTTCCTTTCAACGATAAGGACACCAAATGCCATTGCCCATCACTTAATGCAGCACCTGGAGGTAAACAGAATGGGGTAAAAGAGATTCCTAAAAACTCTATAGATGCCTCTAAACAAAGCCAGTACTTGAAAACAATATGATGAAGATCTTGGATCACCTTCCAAAGACCACCATGAACTCACCTGAAACCCACCAAGTGACTTAGCTGGCAGAGGACAGTTGGGACCTTTCAGAGAGACAGGGAGAAGCTTGGGATAGATGTGGGCTTGACTGGGGGGTTCTAAAGAGGCAATGAGATCATATGGTATCCTGGTCATGTTTATCTAGGAGGAAGAGGTGACCCGTGCAGTGAGGCTCATTGAGTAGAAGTGTGGTTGCAGAAAGTCCTTGCATCTATCCCCCCAAAGTCATGGATGGGCCAGTCTGGTTCTAACAAAAATTATGTTTTAGCAAAAATTATGTGGTCTGCTGGGAATGTTATGGCCTATGTGCAGATGCTGAAGTAGATGTATTTCACTTTCTCATCACTCAGTTAAGTAAAAAGCACAGGGAGAAAAGAAGGGAAAGAAAAAAAAATCAGAATCAAAGTGGTAAAGAAGAATCGTGAGTGGACAGTCCAAACATTTTGCCTTGGACAAGGTAGTCTTAGTTTCTTCTAGTCCTAGGGCCTTAATAGAATAACACAACTGATCCTAAACAATCTTGAAATGATAAAATATTCTATTTTATAGAATAAAATACTATATGGCATAGGGCATACTTTACCCTTTTCTAGTTTGTCAATATTTGGGGATTGTGCAAAATTGTAAATTATAAAAATGAAATTTTGTTTGTACTTTGTGTATTATAATTATCTATGATAATCTTGGTAGACTATTTAGAAAAAATATATCATGTATCAATATAACTCTTTAGAAAATATATTAGCAATTTAAATATTAATAAAACATGAAAATTCATCAAAAACGTAAAATTAAAAAACAACACATTACAGTATGTGCATACACAATCACTACACAAAATCACTGTATAAAAATAGACAAAAACTGGTAGGAGATATTCTTAAATATTAACATTAACTTTTGGATAAGGGAATGGGCTTGCTTTCATTTTATGTTCTTTTTCCATTTTCTGTTTTCCCAAATTTGATAGAGCACACTCCAGCTACTGTTAGGTTATTATTCTGAAAAACTATTATCAGCCCCCTATCCCCATAAAGCAGCCAGTCTCTTCAATCCATAAGACAAAATATCTATTTTTTTTCTTAAAGTGATGGAGTTAGGAATGAACATGTGGTTGGACCATTGCCCAGCAACCAACTGTGTGTGACTTTAGTGTCTGACAAACTTACTGGCCAGGGCTTACACTGAATGGAAATCCAATACTGTGTCATGCAGAAGACAAATCAGTAAACGGTAGGTGTGCCAGAGCCTGTTAGTTAGCATCTACTAAATTATCTTGTCAATGAAAATAATCCCTAAGTTTCAGTGAGTATCAATTAAGGGTTTGGTTCCTCCTCTGGACCTAGGTCAGTCGGGTCTCCTTCCTCTGTGTCCTCACTGTCTATTCGCAAAAGAATGATGCTACTAAATGGCCCCATTTCTGCCTCATGGTTGAAAAGAAACAGTTCTTGGCAGAATCTTGCAATGGTTTCTGCTCAGATGTGGTGGATGTCACTTCTGCCCACAATCCATCAGCTAAGGCAAGTCATTCGGCCAAAGGTAAGGGATTCCTCCTCTCTGCAGGGATCACGGCCACTTTCACTCTGACAGAGACACATGTTGCTTTTAAGGAGCACAGTGAATAATTGGAATCTCTAGAAATTGTCTTGGCCAACAGGGAAGGAGGTCATAAAGAAACACTTTAACTCATTTAAAAACAAAATGATAATTGTTTGGTTTTTGTTTTTTGTTTTTTGTTTTTTAACGTCATGCCTAAGCATGCTCATGAGGCTGCTTGATTCTCATCTGATGATCATCTTAAGGAATTATCCCAATATATTAGCCTATATCTCTTACAATTGATAAACTTACAGAGTGTGTGACCCTATAAGTTTGGAAGTCAAGCTGAAAGAATCAGAAGTTGTTTTACAGCCTATCCACAGGGAGATTAGTCCCAAAGAAAATATGACCATGTTTCTGGTAGAAAGTTAACCAGCAATATTTAATTTAATAACAGATTTTGGCTTGATTAACTCAATCAACCATGTAAATCCATGTCTCTCCAATGCTCTTCACTATGTCAACTACAGTTTAATTAAAAATTAAAATTAAAATACAGCTTTTTGGGGGGCACCTGGGTGGCTCAGTTGGTTAAGCATCTACCTTGGGCTCAGGTCATGATCCCAGGGTCCTGAGATTGAGTCCCATGTGGGGCTCCCTGCTCAGTGGAGAATCTGCTTCTCCCTTTCCCTCTGTCCCTCCCCACTGCTTGTTCTCTCTCTCTCTCTCTCTCTCTCCCTTTCTCAAATAAAATCTGTAAAAAAAATAAAATAAAATATAGTTTTTTGGTTTTGCTTGATCTCTCATGAGTGATGTTGACATGGACTCGCGATCCCCGTGTGTGGGAAATGTTTCTGACCTGACCCAGTAGGTCACAGATCCTACTATAAAAATAGTTATAACCTGTTCTTCTCAGACTGTGAAATATGAGTTATGGTACTTCCCAGCACACAATTTCAGGGAGGGGACAATTTTAAAGTCCCTAAGGTCACTTCAGTTCTTTGCCATGTACACACATCCAGGATAATAAAAATGCCAGACTCTCACTTTCTGTGTCATATTTGTGAAGCAAGAGCTGGTGAGGCTCATGAATACGGAGGATTTTGGTTAGATAGTTAAAATGACATTATGACACTGACCCTGAAGGAAGGCCTCCAGCCCAGGAACTAAACAAAATACACAAACAAGAATCTGTGAATGTTCCTTCCAGTCTTGTCATTCAGTATTGATTTTAAAGCTTACATAGCATACCTGTCAGTATGGTAACCATATCCATTTAAATCTGATATTAAAACCCAATATTTAATTTGGTGCAATTTAAAATACTCCCTTTTACCACCACCACCCCCCCCCCCCGCCCCGTCTACCCACCTGTCTAGGACATAGAGTTATTTCATGAGAGCACTTGCAGAAAACACTCCAGAATACCTCCTCGAATTGGTAATAGATGCCATTTGCCTCCATAATAAAAGACTGT
Organism: Vulpes lagopus; assembly: GCF_018345385.1. Lineage (NCBI taxonomy): Eukaryota > Metazoa > Chordata > Mammalia > Carnivora > Canidae > Vulpes > Vulpes lagopus. The sequence continues at coordinate 151,676,963 of NC_054825.1, forward strand.
TTTAAATAAAATTCAACATTCTCATTTAAAAGTGAAATGCCTGCACTTATGTTCATTCTCTATTTCTACCCATTATAATTTTCACCCTTTGTGTTTCTTTTGTGTGTGCTCTACCCTCCCCACCTCTGATGGAGGGACGCCAGTTTCCCAGGCAGCACTAGAGTCAAAGGGTGAGTGGGGAGAGAGTAGCTGGTGTTTTTGATCTGTGCTACTGTGAAGATGAGGCCAATTCCTCTACCCTTCCCTAGCTCCGAAAAGGCTTCAGTCTGGGTGGGGGGAGGGGGGGCGACGGTTACAAGACTCGTTTTGGAATAATGACAACTAAATGCTGAGGAGTGCTTGCTGACTAGCAGGCTCTGTCCTGCTGGTGTGGATGGACAGTGTCACTGCTTCTACCCAGAATCACACTGTGTCACTTTAAAGACAGCGACCCAAGCTTTGGGGAGAACAAAGGTGTCGTTTATGGAGCCCATGAGCTATAGCAGTGCAGAGGCAGGTCTGGAAACAAGCCTGGGAGGCAAGTCCTCTCACTCACCCTTCCCACTAGCTTGTGTCAAATCTATCCTGATAACAGAGAATAAGGCCTGTGGGACTAGAGGCCTTTTGGCAAAGGGTAGAAACTGTGTCTTTTCCTACATAAGGGGAACGCACTCTCCCTCCCTCCTCCACTGTCCTTCTGTGCCCAGAAGGGGAACAGCTCCATAACCAGGCTCTGCTGGTCCAGCTCCATAAACACACGAACACTAGATTATACACGTTTGGACCTTTCTAGATCCCTTTGGAAACACATTGAGGTAACTATTAGGAAAAATTATCTAAAAGCTGGAAATAGGATGAAAGATGACTGGGTGTCCTCTTTGGCATTTAATGCGATTTATGTTAACTCATCCTTTAAAATTTGGTTCTCGGGATGCCTGGGTGGCTCAGCGGTCTAGAGCCTGCCTTCGGCCCAGGGCTCCCTGCAGGGAGCCTGCTTCTCCCTCTGCCTGTGTCTCTGCCTCTCTCTCTCTCTCTCTCTTTCTGTGTCTCTATGAATAAATAAATAAATAATCTTTTAAAAAGAAAAAATTTGGTTCTCGGTTTGATACGTGCTTTCTTACTTCATGCAATGTTAAAAATAAAAAACCAACTGAGATCTGTCTCATGTTCCACCTGCAGGTGCACCTCATTTTATTGTGTTTCGCTTTTTGTGCTTCGCAGAGAGCGCACCTTTTACAAACTGAAGGTTTGCGGCAACCCTGCCTAGAGCACGTCTCTCGGTGACATTTTCCCAACAGCATTTGCTCACTCTGTGTCTCCGAGTCACGAATATTTCAGACTTTTTCATTATTATGACATTGGTGATGGTGATCTGTGATCAGGGGTTACGACTCACTAAAAGCTCAGATAAGAGCATTTTTTAGCAATAAAGTATTTTTTAATTAAGGTACATACATTGTTTTTCTAGACATTAGGTGACTGCGCATTTAAACATCTATAGTCTTCTGTGGGCGTAACGTTCATATGCACAGGGAAACCGAAATATTCATTTAATTCGCTTTATTGCAATATTTGCTTTATTGTGGTGGTCTGGAACCAATCCTGAATATCTCTGAGGCATGCTTGTGTTTCCAATTCAAAAAAAAAAAAAAATCATCCCTCAAATGCTTCTAAAACAAGTAGCAAGAAAAATTCACCTTTGGTTTGCTTCCAAAAAATTAATGCACTGCACTGTAAAGGCTTAAAAATTGATGCAATAAAACATTTGGGTAATGTTTCAGTGCCAGCCTTCAAAAAAAGTTAAATAATTTGTGTGTGTGTGTTGGAAGGAAGAGCGGTATGTGCTCACGTGACATGACGGTTGAACACTATCTCTTTTAGTTAATACGACATGTGGCTTGTAAATCCACACAAACCAAGATTGAAGCAATTTACTAAATCTGACTTGACACTCTTGGCTCTATTCATTTGCTGAGGTCCACAAGGAAATGCCATACGCCAGTGGGGTTTTGTTTTGTTTTGTTTTGTTTTGTTTTGTTTTGTTTTTATAAAGAGAAACAAAAACTTAAGTTCCATTCCCGGCTTTCCATCCCAAAAAACTCATAAGCCTGTTCCTTCCATTTCAACATCTGTGGAACAACAAGCCACTGGATCTGCCTGGGTTTAAATTTTTATCAGCACTCAAATGCAAAACAGTGGTCGTTTAATAAAAAACAAAAAACAAACAAACAAACAAAAAAACAAATGCAAAACAGTCCCCAGAGTTCAAAGGTAACATGACTCTGGAAGTGAGTTTAGAAACCGGGTCCTTCTCAGAAGGCCAGCAGGGTAGCTGCCCATAGTTATCAGAAGCCTCATCCAAAGCAGGGATTCCCAAAGGAAGCAGAAGCTCTGCTAGCTAAGAGAAAAATCATAACTTCAAATATTATGAAGCCCAGTGAGTATAAAAGCTCAAAAGACAGTTATAAGGAATCTATTTTCTCAAGAGGACCCAGGATGAGGCCAATCTTCCTAGTATTTCAAGTTGACTGCCAATTACTATCAACTTGTTAATAAGTTGTTTTTAAAATGCTCCCATAAGTAGGTTTCACGTAGCTAACTTTGTGTCACACTGACTCACATGCCAACAACCTAGAGATCCCTGTTTCAAAGGTAAAAGAAATCTAGTTCCTTCTAGAAGCATTATGAATGTCCTAGGGACTCAATCGCTCAGTGGTTGTAGCGATGACCAACCGTGGGTTTATAGGTAAGGACGGTGCAGTCAGGGCGCACGCCTGTCACCTGCTGTGACGTCCCTCGCTGGATGTCCGGGCTGGGAGAGGCTCAGCTTGAGTTTCCCGTCATTGAGGACGAGGGTGAGAGCCCCGGGCCCATGTCGAAGCTGAGTGGTCAGTAACAGCCCTGCTCTGTTCCACGTTCGAAACTGGAAAGCCACGGACACTTTGTCCTCTCCGGCGACACCTGGCAGAGCCAAGTAGCTCCTGGAGCTCAGAAAAGTCACAGGCACAATTTGAGGGTGTGAGCACGAGAAGGACACGTTTCCCTGTGAATACAGAAGAAGAGGATTTAGGGGGGCTGAGGGGGGTTGTTTCATTAGCGAGGGGTTCTCCAAGATCTGCAGTGTCCTACCAGCCTCTAGCAAGCGAGGACGTTAAGGGCGAGGCTTCCCCACCCAACCCGGCTTCCCCCGACAGGCCCCTCAAACCACTGCGCAGCCCTCGCTGGGCAAGCGGAGTTCTGAGTCGTTTAGGGACCTTTGTCGCCTCCAGTTCTGGGCCTCGGCAAAGGAATCTCAGGCCCGGCTTTCCAGGCCTCGGGCTGGGCGCGGGATGCAACAGCACAGACAGATTCCTTCCCTCCAGGTGCTGGACACCTATGCCCAGTTCAAAGCCCAGCACCAAGGACCACACCCCCCAGGCACGTTCCTGCGCTCCCTAGTGCCTACGGGGCTGTCGCTCGGTGGATGCGTACATCTGCCTCCGGTGGACCGCGTGCTCCCACACGTCTGGAAGAAAGGAGGTGGCCAGCCTGGCCAGCCCGGAGGCAGGCAGGCAGGCAGGCTGGCTCTCAGAAGCTCGCATGGCCAGGTCTCTCCCAGCCCCTTCACCCAGCCCAATTCTGACCTGCCTGGCAGGCTGTTACTTTTATTTCATTCTATTTTGTAAAACAAAAAACAAAAAAACCAAAAACAACAACAACAAACACCCACACCTTTTACGTTTAGGTTATGTCTATTGCTCCAGAGGCAAACTTATTTATTTTTTTAATCATATAATTTAGAAAGAAGGAATTTGGGATGCCTGGGTGGCTCAGCAGTAAAGTGTCTGCCTTCAGCTTAGGGCATGATCCCAGGGTCCTAAGATCGAGTCCCACATTGGGCTCCCTACATGGAGCCTGCTTCTCCCTCTGCCTGTGTCTCTGACTCTCCCTCTCTGTGTCTCTCATGAATAAATAAATAAAATCCAAAAAGAAAAAAAAAAAAAGAAAGAAGGAATTTCAAGTTCTTAAAGAACTCCAGTTACCATCCATCTCTATAAGGTGGGAGGAGGGAGGCTACCTGCATGGCTCAGTTAGTGAAGTGTCTGCCTTTACTCGGATCATGATCTGAGGGTCCTGGGGTCGAATCCCTACATCCGGCTCCCTGCTCAGCCAACAGTCTCCTTTTCTCTCTCCCTTTGCCCTTCCCTCCACTTACTCTCTCTCTTAAATAAATAAAACCTTTAAAAAAAAGATCTTTACAAGAATTTTGTAAAGGGGTTGGATAAATTTTCATAAATTCCAGAGAACTACATACCCAAACACTGTCCTTCCTCTCCAAAATATATTACGCAAAGAAATAGAGTGAGATGGGACTTAATTTGACTTAGCAGGCACCGAAGCATATGTACCATAAAGGCACTAATGATATTGGCATAAGAATAACTGTAGCAGCAGAGCCTAATAACTAACCCACAGGAAGGTCTGAGAATATATGTACAACCAGTATGCAATGAAAGGTATGATTCAACCCTGTGCACAAAAGGTTGGGCCTAGTTACTAAATAGGGCAGGCACAAATGGGTACCCATAAGGCATAAAATAACAACGGATCTGCATAAAGAATAAATTCTGGATGATCAAAGACTTAATTTTTTTTCAATTTTAAAATAAATAAACAAAACCAACTTAGAACTTTTTATGGGAAAATCCATGAGACTCTATCTAGAGTCTTGGGTTTTAGAAGCATTCTAAAGCAAGACCAAATACTATAAAGGTATAAAAAAAAAATACATAGACATATTGACCACATACAAATAAAAAAATTTATATACTCAACATAGCATAAAACATTCACTATAAAAGATACAATATATAATCATATTATAAATGCTCATATTTAATATAAAATTGATTAATTTGAAAAAATATTTGGATGATAAATGATAAAGGGTAATCTATCAAGCATAAAGCTCTCTTATAAATTGGGGCACCTGGGAGGCTCAGTCAGTTGAGTAACTGACTCTTGATTTCAGCTCAGGTCATGATCTCAGGTCGTGAGATCGAGCCCCGCATCAGGCTCCATGCTCAGCGAGGAGTCTGCTTGTCTCTCTTCGTCTCCCTCTACTCCTCCCCTACTTGTGTGCTCTCTCTAAATAAAAGAATAAAATCTTTAAAAAATTAAAAAAGCTCTTATAAATTGACCAGAAAAAACTTTTTGTAATAAAATTAAAAATGGCAAAAGAATAAGAATCAATAATGATCAGAAAAATAAATCCAAATGGACAAAAGATGATTTTATTCACCAGTAGTCAGATAAGCATCAAGGAACAGTCAGGTATTAGTCCATGTCCATTGCACTGGCAAGAGCCTGAGAGATGTCTAACAATGTGTGGCTCCCTGAGATGTGATGGGAGGGCTCTGTCGTACATTGCTGGTGACAAATGCCACATTGCAGTTCTTTTTGGAAAACCACCCAACAACATTTATTAAAAATGAAAGCTGAATAAAGCTTTCAACCAAGAAATTCTATGCCTGAAATATTTCCCATCAAAATAAAAGGCCCAGTACCTAAAAACAGAGGTGCAATTGCTTGCTTATGGTAAAATAGAAACAGAAATAAAGCAAACGTCTTGATTGGGAAATGACTGCCCTAATGGAAAGTGAGCAGCCATTACAACATGGAGCTGCAGCTGATGGCTGAAAAGAATTTCTACAAGATTTAGGGGAGCCCAGGAGGCTCAGTCTGTTGAGCATCTGACTCTTGATTTCGGCTCAGGTCATGGGATGGAGCCCCATGTGGGGCTCTGCACTCAGCAGGGAGTCTGCTCAAGGGTTCTCTCTCTGTCCCTCCCACCCCCCAGCATGCTTGCTCTCTCAAATAAACGGGTCTTAAAGAAAAAAAAAAAAAAAAGAATTTCCAGAAGGTTAAGCTGAGTTGGAAAACTGGGTTGGAGAAAAGCTTACCTAAAAGGATCCCATTTCTGTAGACAATGCTAGATATGGAGGCATCTATATTCACAAATATGCGTGTGAGTCTGTGTGTTCTAATCTGTCGTGGATTTGGGTTTAATGGACCAAAAATGGAAGGACAGATGTTAGCTTTGTAACTTGCCAGCCTGGGTGGAGGGCCTGTAGCCCGTGGAGAGACAGAAGTGTGATAACACTCCAACCCACCTTAGGGGTTCACCTGCTTCAAGATAACACACTCGGACTTGCTGACCTAAGTCCCAGGATCCATAGCAGGCTGACTGCTGGCCTTGAAGAGAAAAGGAACTTTCCCAGCCGGCCTGTGTGAAGCCATGTCCGCCTTCTGAATAGCCAAGCAACTTTTCTGGCAAAATGTTTTTCTTTATCGGGTCACACAAATGATTTTACCAACTCCCATTTGTGTATCTGTGGGCCTTGCCTCCCTTTGCAAAAACAGCCGAGGAGTCCATAAAACCAGAACGGGACCCCAAGCGCAGCCCCTGAGTGCTGAGATCAGGTTTGTAGCTGGCACGGGGCAGCGTGCATGTAATCAAGAAATGCTGCAGGCTGCTGCACCCTCTTTATTGACCAAACTGTCCTAAGCTCCTCTAAAAACCCCTGAGCCAGGCAGAAACCTTGGAGCTGGCTTCTTTTGGACAAGAATCCACCTTCTCCGCAGGTTGCCGACCTCAAACTAAATTAAGCTCAAATTCCTTTCCAATCAAAATTCATCTCTTGGGTATTGGCCTTTCGAGCGAGTGACAGGCAGCTGAGCTTGGAGTTCAGTAACAGGAGAAGGAAGCCAGAGGAAATCAGTCACAAAGACCCTGTTAAAGGGTCTCTATTGGAATGTGCTGGGACATATTTGCAAAAGCATGCATCTGTTGCCATACAAATGTAAAAATTAGGAAACACGTGAAGGGGATGAAGGAGGGCACTTGTGACGAGAGCACCACTGGACGTTGTATGGAAATGCTGAGTTACTGTATTGTACCTGAAGCTAAAACACTGCATGTTAATGAACTGGAATTAAAATGTTCAAAAATTAAATTTAAAATTGCAATTAGTTAAGTCAAATATGAACTAAAAGGTATATATGATTGGTACTTTCCCTGCCTTCAGAAGAGGTATATTCTAAGACTGAATCAATCAGACAAGTTGCAGTTTCCTTTCCTCTTGACCTTGCATATACAGACTTTCTTACCATGATGAGGATCTGTGGTTTGTGTTTCTTGGACAAATCAATGATATCCACTCCATTGTAGTAGAGATTTTCGAAGCAGCCATCAAAGTTTTTATGTGGGAATGCCACTGCTTTTCTGTGTCCAGGAATCCCTCCAAAGCTGATCTTAGAAAGAAAAAAATGACATAAATAATATTGTTTAATGATTTTCTGTTTATCTGCCTAAACCAGTTAATGATTAGCAGGTATAGGATAACTGTCTCAAATCTACCTGGCATTATTTTACATTATGACATTATAGCTTACATTATGATGAGTTATGTTACATGTGAATTTTAAGTGAAGTTTTAGAGCATTAGCATCACCGCTACAAAGAGTGGTCCCTCCACTTTCTGATAGTCTTATTTTTCTGACTATCAAGCATTAGCTTTACCAATGCTTTCTTTATTATATTGAGATAAGTGGTTAAATACTCTCCTGGCAATTTGGTACTCAAACGGCTATGTCACTTTAGACAATGGGGAATATTGTACATTCATTTCCATGGTCACTCTTGATCTGTGACAATGAGGCTGACTGTGATGACATTCTACTTTACAAACCTTTCTAGAACCCAGACTTCAGGGTCCTGGTGTTTGCCATGACGCTGCTGATAGGTTAGAATAATACAGCCATTGATAATCTTATTCAAGACCAGGCTCTCCAGCTGGCCTGCTCTGTTGAGGCCTCTTATACTAAATGAATGTTGAAATCACCCCATTTGCTCTGATAGATGTGCTGAGCAGAACTAGCAGAACAAAAGGTGCACTTCAGTGTAGGTTAGATATGTGTCGGTAACACGCTGCGAATATGTTAAACCTCTAAATACCCCCGAGAAACAGTATGTGGAATCGTGTGCATTTGGCTCTCTTGTTCCTCAAAAGAGCAGGTTGGAATATATGTTGATTACTTCTCCAAAGTACCCTAGACTGCTAATTCGGTTTAGGATTGCCCTAAAACACAGAGAAATCTCCAAGGGAACTGTTCACAGCCAACACCAGATGCAACACAGAAGAACTGTCCGAACAAATGCATTTTAAAGTGCTGCCCGTCGAACTGATTGCTCTTCATCTACACATTTCCCAAATTTAATGACTAATTCCTCTCATGTGAAAGCTAACATCTATGAGTGATAAAACACCTCAACAGCGCATGTCTGTCTCTCCCACCCTGCCGACGTCACCCGTGGGAAATGTTTCACCAGAATTCCAAATTACTAGCAAAGGGAATTTTTCTCAGTGTAGTGGTATTTTCCTACAAAGTTCTGTTGCATTTAAATACTAAAATCTGTGATACTTAAAAAGTCATTTTCACACCTCATAATCAAGATCCAAATAGCTGGACTTGCCCTTTGCCTGGAAATGCTGAGTGTGCCTGTCCACGGTGAAGTTGACTTGTGTGTTCAAGAGGTCAATGCGGACAGAATGCCAGTGGTGGTCATCCAGCAGGCTGCCCAGGGTGAGGGTCACACGGGCATCAGGGGAGGGCAGGTTAGCATGGCCTAGAAGGACAGACAAAGCAAATGAATCACTCCAACCAACTCAATGCCATGACCATCATGTGGAGGTCGGCATTTCTTCTGACTACTTTCCTTACATCCTTCTATCCCAAGAACTGGTCAGCTGCTTTTATCTTAGTCTTATATAGACTCTTCTCTCATAATTTCTTTTGTTTCTTGTTTTTATTATTCATTATTGCATTTTAATATTTCTTGAAAGTAGCTTCTTCCTAGGGCCTCATGTTCAGCACTATCACAAAAATTCAATGATCCACTCTTGTGTTTATGATATTACTAGGTTATTTATTGAACATGCACAAATGGTCTTATACAATTGCCAAGCTATAAAACTTTTTACAGGAAGGTATATTCAAGATGTATACATGTTGTCTGTAGCACACCTCAACTGTGGGGTGACCATGGTTCCATTTGCCTAGACCGTTCTGGTTTACACTATTGCTCCAGAATAATAATTTATAGGGTCTTCTTTCTTTCTCAAAAGTTTCTGTTTTCAGGATAAATTAACTACTTAACTATAAAAAATTAAGTACAAAAAGGTACTTTCATCTAAATAAGCATCTTTTTTAAAACACCAAGTTGTAGTTTTGTTTTGTTTTGTTTGTTTGTTTTTTACCTGAATTAAGGGATAAGATGAGTTTTCCTTTAACTAACTCCAGGGTGATGTATTTGCCATTTTGTCCTTCTCTGTGGAGTAGAATCCCATCAGTCTGCCTGGTTTTAAATTTCAAAGAAATAACATCTTTTGTTGGACTCACGGATTTCTGATTAAATGTGTATAGCAAGGAGCTTTTTCCATCAAAATTAACCATCTCAGATCCTACAACGGGAGACATCAAAAAGTAATCTAAGTTTAACCTTTACTCGTGCATTGAAAAGAGTAAGTTGACACAAACACATGCAGGCATAACATATCTCTGGTTTGTTTAGTACAGCTGGAGAAATGGTGCTGCCAATCCTCCCATGATACCAGTAGTTGAGATCCCTAAACTCCATATTTGCCTTTTCTGACATTTTCCCTAAAATGTGCCATCTAGAAATACTTCTGTTGACTAAGCCCAATTGCTTCTGCCTTCGTATTGGCCACTTCTCATCCTGTTAAAAATGAAGATCATAAAGAAGTTGAAATCACTCCCCACTGTAGCACATTACCACTATGAAGAGTGGTCCCTCCACTTTCTGATAGTCTTATTTTTCTGACTATCAAGATCACTTGCATTCTGTTTATTGAAAAACTTTCATTATTAACATAAAAAGAACATTGGTCAAACCAATTGAAGACAGAACAAGAGGTACACAAAGGAATTCATGCTACCCAGAAAAAACTCTTGTATTTTTCATATTTCACACATAAAAGGAAGAGATGTTATTGTGATTAAAAAGACAATACCATATGATGTTACTCATATGTGGAATCTAAAAACAAAAGAAATGAATACACAAACAAAACGCAGAATCAGACCTACAAATTCAGATAACAAACTGGCAGTTATCAAAGGGAAGGGGGTAGAGGGATGAGTAAACCAGGTCAAGGGGAGTGGCAGGCATGGGCTTCCAGTTATAGAATGAATGAATAAGTCATGGTATGAAAAGTACAGCATAGGAAATATAGTCAACGATATTGTAATTGAGTTCTATGGGGACATGCAGCAGCTACACTCATGGTGAGTCTCATAGAACCTATAAAGTCATCAAATCAGTACGTCATACACCTGACACTACTGTAACATTGTGTGTACACTACTCTCAAATACATTTTTAAAAAGAAAATTTTAAATAAATGAGTATGTGTAAAAAATGTAGGTGCAAGAGAAAGTCAGTGAAACAGGAAACATGTCTTTCGAGCCAATGATACGATGTTGTTATTTAACTTCACGAAGTGTGGCTAATGTACACTGGGACCTGTATTTCATTCAGACAAACTGAAGTATTTATAGTAAATCCTCTAAGGAATCATATATTTCATGCAGCCACCTTTTGAAAATTCAGGAGTTTGATTTTGATTCACATACATAGTAGAAAATATATAAATACCACAGTGTGTCTAAAAGTCATGGAAGCAAGCAATTATTCTTCATTGCTTAGTTAAATAAATGTGCCTGATAAAAACATAACCCTTTGTCAAATTCAAATGATGTCCTTTAGCGTGTCAGATAACAATAAAGTAATGAAAATTTGATAATGAAGGATTTAAATGCTTTCACATTTTACCAGTAGACATTTATCTGTTGGCACGCCACTGCAAGGTGATGGTAATAAGTAAGGCTCATTTCTTCAGTTAGCAAATAAGAAATGTTTGCTCCATGAATGATTTTGTCAGGCTTCTTTTGATCAGATATTATTTGTCCTCATCTTTCCTCTTGCCACTATGGCTTTGTAAGAGTAATAATGGTCTTCTTAGGGATGAGGATGTCCTGGCATGTGGCTTAAACACAGATGCCTGGGTCCCATCCCAGAGCCATGACTGCTGGCCTGGGCTGGGACCAGACAATGTGCATTTCTAACAAATGTGCTAGTGATGTTGACGCTGCTGGTCTGGTGGCTATACATGAGAACCACTGCTCTAAAGAACTTCAATTATATTTCCTGGAACATTTCCCTCAGGCAAAATGAAGTAGTGAAAAATTTATTGGATTTATAGAAAACACAAAAGAATGGCCTTAAAACCCTTTTGTTCTAATGTTTTTGTTTTCTCTCTGGTGAGATAACTAACACTTGTACCTAGAATAATCAACCACATGTTCATCATCACATTATATCCTTATGAGGCACATTTAACATGCATTTTGACAGGTTCTCTAAGCCTATAAGGGGACTGAATTATAATCTATATATGTAGTCAGCTGAGTAAAATAAAACCACTTCAAATAATACGTCTTGTAATGGTCTTCATAGTTTCATTAAAACCTTAAATGATAACAAACTTAAACTCGGTGTAGAGGGTAAAAACAACATAGATAAAATTCAGGAATTGCTTTTAGAAGTCTGGAATATGAGGCTATACCTCCTCTTCCTCTGAAATGACCCACTTCATTCTGTAGCCTGTCTAGCCCCACGAGCTCATTTTTAAAGGTTCATAAAACAAACAAACAAACAAACAAAAAACAATAGTGGCAGTGAGCACAGGTGCCCACAAAGCCTAAGATGTGTGCTACCTGGTCCTTTACAGACATGTGTCATCCTGCACTCTGCAGAATCAACCAGTGATGCTCTTTGTGCTGGATTCCTGACTGCTTACAGGTAGCAGGGATAAGAACCAGCTCACGGCCGGACAAGTTGTGATCCTTCTTTGATTTAAAAATTAAAAAACCTATTTTAGATGGGAAATCCCAAATTTAATTATTTTCATTGGTCACCTGTTGCATAATTCAATACTTCATTTGTGGCTATTCTGGAATATATGTTTATGAGGTAAAAATAATAGGTGAATATTTTGGCTCCTGTGTAGTAATAGAAAAGATTGTTTTTTAAAAAAATTTTTTATTGGAGTTCAATTTGCCAACATATAGCATAACACCCAGTGCTCATCTTGCCAAGCACCCCCCTCAGTGCCCATCACCCAGTCACCCTAACCCCCCACCCACCTACCTTTCCACTACCCCTTGTTCGTTACCCAGAGTTAGGTGTCTCTCATGTTTTGTCGCCCTCACTGATATTTTCACTCATTTTTCTCTCCTTTCCCTTTATTCCCTTTCACTAATTCTTATATTCCCCAAATGAATGAGACCATATAATGTTTGTTCTTCTGTGATTGACTTATTTCACTCAGCATAATACCCTCCAGTTCCATCCACGTCGAAGCAAATGGTGGGTAATGGCTGAGTAATATTCCATTGTATACATAGACCACAGCTTCTTTATCCATTCATCTTTCGATGGACACCAAAAAGATTGGTTTAATATTGATAGTCTTCCGTAGCTTTAGATTCCACTTTGGCAGGGATTTTGCTTTGGCAAATACAGTTTTGTTATCAAAGGACCATTTCTGGGGCACCTGGATTGCTCAGTGGTTGGGCATCTGCCTTCAGCTCAGGTCATGATCCCTGGGTCCTGGGATTGAGTCCCACGTTGGGCTCCCCACAGGGAGTCTGTTTTTCCCTCTGTCTGTGTCTCTGACTCTCTCTGTGTCTCTCATGAATAAATAAAATCTTAAAAAAAAAAAGACCATTTGTGCCTGATTTTCCCTCCCCCCTTAATTTCCATTCCTTCCCCAAGTATAGCTCCATTTTCATTTAATATGGACATAGTACCTACTAGGTGCCACATGCCATGCTGATGCTGAGATGAAACCCAAGAGGATAGACATGGCCTGGCCCTCCCAGAGCTGACGTAATTACTCTCACTTTCTCACTTCTGCTCTCATGAAAGGATGCATTTCACCAGGAATATCCTAGTCCTACTGTGAGTTGCTAAGGAAACTAGACTAGACTAGGAAGCTCACAGTCAGGATGGAGGAAATAAGAGCAAGGGGGTTCTTCTCTGGGAAGGATCTGGAAAGAAAGGATTTAAGACCTTACCAATCACAGAGTACTTGTCACATGTGATTTACAGATAGGCACCATAAAGTGGCCAAGATGGTTCGAACAATGGACTAAACTTTTGATCGAGAAGTCTCTCTTCTCGATCATGTGAAGCCCACATGATACATAAGAGCACGTATCATACATGATACATAAGAGCACACATTATCACAAAGATGATTTACAACAGGAAGAATTAGATTAGAAACTAAATTGTAAAAAAAATAAAAATAAAAATAAAAAAAAATAAAAAATAAAAGAAACTAAATTGTAGGCCTCATCAAAGAGAATCCATTCTATAAAATGCTGTTTACTTACAAACATTCATAAATCAATCTGAATATTTGAAAACAAATTGACAAGTCAGTAAATATAAAATATCATTTTAAACATATATCACTCAAACACAATTTTTAGAGGCAATAGGTTTTTAAAAATTAAACCAAAACATCAAACATCATATTGTGGGACAGACAATACTTAACTCAGGGAGTTAGCAGGAGCTAACTCTCCAAGTGTGTGTGGATGGGCGCAACCCCACCCAGATAGGTCCCCTGGAGTGCAATTTCCACTATGTAGAGGCTCCCCTGACCTTCATGCCACTGGTTACATACCCATCTAGAGAAGCCAACTTTCCAGTCTTAGAGTTCACTGGTGATGCTAAGGTGGCCTTGTTATCAGTCCATTAAGGTTAAATCTTTATTGTATATATGTATTATATATGTGTATATAATATATATAAATATTAATTAAACATAATTTTATATATTTGTATATAAATATAATACAATTTTAAATGTCCCTAATTAATACAAATAATCCAATCTAATATTTATTTGAATAAAAACACCAAAATAATGCATTAAATTACCACTTAGTAGCACACTTAACTTTTACAAGAAGGCTTCATGACAAAGGTCTTTGTATGTAATTCAATTAATTAAATAATTGGGGTACTTGAAATAGAGGTCACTTATTATGAATTAAAATGTGAAGCAATAGTTTTCCCTATCTTAAGAGAACATAACTTACATTCCAAAATAGAAAACATGATACTTAATTGAAAATAGGAAGTGTTTTTCCAAAATCACATGATTTCAACTTATAATTATTAGTTTTATTAACTGAGGTTATATTTTGATGACTATCACTAACATTATTATTAAAAAAAGGGCCCACATATGCTAGCCATTTAGGGAAGGAAATCCATTTTTACCAGTAGTGAAACTAAATTTGTGCTGATAGACTAATAGCCTCTGGATCTGGTCCCACAAACAGCCTTTCAGAACAACACAGAGCAGTAGCTCAGAGAAAAGGCTGGAGTTGCCCTGTGAGAGTCCAAATCCTGATTCTATTGCAGAAAACCTTAACCTGTCTGTACCCGTTTCCTCATCTGTAGAGGATGAAGAGGCCTTTCCGATGAAGCATTGATATGGAGTATTAAATAACTCAACATCTAGACAGTGTGTACAATAGTACCTGAAATATGGGTGTTGGCTACACTATTATGTTAGAGCACTGGGCAAAGAAAAGGCAGTGCCATGAGTGGAAACTGCATTTACAACCTCTGCTCCTGAACAAGATAAGAATAACCAGATTTTTCTCTCACTTGAAGCCAGAAAAAATAGTGGAAGGGAGAGGCACATAAAGCAACATGATGCCCAAGAGATGAAAGACAAACAAGATGATCCCTGGAACACCACTTGGGCCACTGCCTTGAGACAATTTCCAGGTACAGAGTAGGAAGGAGCAACTGGGGCAGAGCCCAGCAGATGCCCTGAGAAGAAGAGACAGTCAGAGGTCTGGTAGGAACAGAACACCTGGAGTCCACAGGCAGAGCATGTTGCAAAGAAGGATAAATAATGAGAACACTGGTGATCAGCATTCAGCAAAGTACTGATCAATGTGTGTGAGTGATGAAGCCCATCAAAACCAGGAAATGAACCATCTAAAAGGATGAATGGGAAAGAGTGCTGGCATGCACACGGCAACAGTGCCTACTGTATTATCCAGACTGGAAACCTCACCAGTCTCTGTCATTGGTGGGAATTGCAGAAGTGGGAATAATTACCCTAGACCAAACACTGCTCTGGTATGAGCTAACACATTTTAAAAGTAAAACCTAAAAGGATCAAATGCCTTCAATTCAACGTATCCTTGAGGAAAGCTCAAGCTATGAGAAAGTAAAAATGTCCAGCATCCAACAAGGTAAAATCAAAATGTCTGGCATCTACTCAAAAATTTCCAGGCATACAAGGAAGCTGGAATTATGATGCACAATGAAAACAATCAATCAAAACAGAATGGACACAGATATAATTAGCGAGGAGAGACATTAAGGTAGTTGTTATACCTGCCATCCATATGTTCAAAAAGTCAAGTAGATACACAAAAGGTACTTTTAAAAAAGTGAAAATTACAATGTCTGAGTTGAAAAATACACTGAATGGGATTACTGGCAGATTAAACATTGCAGAAAAAATTGGCCAGTGAACTTGAAGACACAACAATAGCAGTATTTTTAAATGAAACAAAGAGGAAAAAAATAATTTAAGAAAATAAACAGGACATCAGTGAAGTCGTGTGACAAAACAAAACCAAACAGCTTAATGCATGTTTTCTCTAATGATAATTGGGTCAGTCCCTGAAAGAAAAGGGTGAGGGGAAAATTGAGAAAAAAAATAGTTGAAGAAACAATGGCTGCAACTTTCCAAAGCCAATGAAAACTATAAGCCCACAAATCCAAATAGCCCAATGAGCTCCAAACACAAGAAACAGAATAAAACAAAACCAAATCAAACCAGAAACAAATTATTCAAAATCTTAAAAGCAGCTGGAGAAAAAAAGGCGTGTCACATTCAGAGAAATATAATTACAGATGGCAGCAGATTTCTCAGTGGAGAGGATGCAAGTGAAGAAACAGAAGAGCATCATCTTGAAAGTGATGAACAAAGAAAGGTTACCCTAGAATTTTATACTGAATGAAAATAACTTTCAAAAGTGAGGGCAAAATACCAACTCTCTTCGGACCTACAAAAAGTGAAAGATTCCTCACCCACAGATCTATGCTGCAAAAAAATATTAAATGAAGTCTTAGAGGGGGAAGGAAAATGATACGTGAAAATATGGACTAATACAAAGGAAGAATATCAAAATCTACATGGATAAATGAATATGTATATCTCATTATGTATAAACATAAACTATAGGGGCGCCTGGGTGGCTCAGTCGGTTAAGCATCTTGCCTTTGGCTCAGGTCATGATCTCAGGGTCCAGGATTGAGCCCCAAATCGGCCTCCCTGCTCAGTGGGGAGTCTGCATCTCCCTCTCCATCTGCCTCTCCCCTCTCCTTGTGCACTGTCTTTTGCAAATAAATAAATAAAATCTTTTAAAAACCAAAAAAAAAAAAAAAAACCCAAAACATACAAATTATATATTATATATAAAATAGAATGTTAACAGCAGGGATATAAATATAGGCATGTGTTGAGGTTGCTAAATAAAAACCTCTAAATTTTTGCTGCAATAGTCAATATATATTTTAAATAAACACAATATTTAAATTTTTTAAAGTAAGTTCCATGCCCAGCACAGAGCCCAACATAGGATTTGAACTCATGACCCTGAGATAGAGACCTGAGCTGAGATCAAGAGCTTAACTGACTGGGCCACCCAGGTGCCCCAAATAAACACAATATTTTAAACAGCCAATTACATGTTTTATTCCCTTCTCCTCTTCCCTGCTTACTGATTTTATTTTCAATGCTGGATTTGACACAGGACCAGAGTGCTACGTGCATGACTGGGAGATAGATCCCCACAGTGTTGGTCATTCTGGGCCTACATATTCCATATTCCTAAGGATTCATGCACTCCTTTCCTTCCTCTTTTCTCCCCTCTGTCCTACCCTCCTTCTTTCTCCCTTCTCTTATTCAAACAATCAACACACTAATAAGCATAAGATTACATTACGAGAGCACAGACCACATGATGGTACAAGCTCAAGAGAGCACTTGAGGAGACACTGACCATGAACATGGGGAGACAAACTAGAAGGCAGAGAAGAAGGAAGAGAAGATGCCCAAACGATGAATAACAATTGGGAAAGGAAAGAAGGTGGACCTGGGACTGGTATCGGTATCTGTGGCTTCAGAGACCTGCGTCAAGGATACCAGTTTGGGATTGATCAAACGGTGTGTAAAAGTTATTGAACATTTGAGAAAGCGAAGGACACCCAAACGGAGATCTCTTAAGAGTGGAATACAAAGCCTAGAACAAGTCCATTGAGAAGATGGGCTCTGGACAGGTGGGGCTGCTGGCGGGAGGAAGGACTAAGAAGACCCCACACACTCCACATCCACTCTTAAAGTTGAGGGTGGGAGAGATTTTCAGGTAGAGAACGCGTGTGCTCCAGGCCAGGAAAATGCATGGTGATTATAGCAACAGCGAATGTCATTGTAATTGGAGTTTAAAGAAATGAAACCAAAAAGACAACTTGCATCTAAGAGACATTATCTGCCAAGATAAGCAATCTGGGCAGTTTCTCAATATCAACAGAGCAGTGAAAATAGAAATGGGGAGAAAGAAGACAATAATTAGTACTTTGGGCTATAAACCATATCATACTCAATTACTGGCAAAACTAAAAAGTGCAAAGCTCTACGCTTGAACAATTACTCCTATTAATAATAAAAATGAAGACAATACAGAGGCCCTACGATTACTCTGTGTAGTTTTACAAGTAGCAATGATTATCATCAGTCTAATGTTTTTATGCTATGAGCCCCTTGTCCCCGAAAGCTCATGTTTGCTGGATTTAGGATGCACACTGGCCCCATGACAGCAGGACAGCCCACCGGCCCTTCCAGGCATCAGGCTCACAGCTCCGGTCTCCCTGGGACTGACCTCTACCTGAAGGATCTGCAGTAATATCTCCTCACAAAGAACATCAAGCTAATGGCAAATCTCCATCAAAGGGCAGGTTCTGCTTTGAAGTCGGTAAACCTGAAGTTGTTTCCAGAGTAATGGGAGAATGGAGAAGCTCATTTTATGGGATCAAAGAGAAAGTGAATATCAGATGTCCCAGCCCCTGGCAGTCGTGCACATTGATGCACCTCAGAAACAATAGGATGGAAGGAGATGACCAATGGAAAGGGGTGGGGGTGGGGGCCCACACTGCAACACCAGCTCTGCGGTATGCTGTACAGAAACACCAGCTCAGAGGCGGGGTCTGGAAACCAAGGGAAGGTAGAGCCCCTCCTCAACAGTACGGATGGAGCCAAGGCCCAAAGTGACCCTCGAAGCTGGATGGGGTTGCTTCTGGGACCATGGGCCTCACCTCCAGAAGTCTCACCGTCTGTGGGGTTAGCAAAGGGGTGATGGTACTGTTGCTATGCGAGCTCCCCTGCGCCCCACAGCGCCCACACCCCTCATGATCCCCAAGCCCACAGAAGCAGGGAGTCCCTGCGGCCACTGTGTGTGTATCCCTGCTTCCCTCCTGGAAGCCCCCCACTCCCCCCGGCTCACGTCCCAGGCCTTTCACTTGGAAAACCCTCTGACCGCTCTACTCCCTACGCCCCAGGGTCGTGTTCCAATATTTTACGTTTGTTTTGTACCATTTTATGACTCCTCATAAAATCCTGACAAAGAAAGTGAATCATTTTAAGCAGGGTCCCCCACATCCAATCCCTAACACCGTGCTTTGCAAATACCAGGTGTCCGATAAATTCTTATAGGGCACGGGAGGGCATAAAGAAATGGAAGCCTGGATACTATAGTAGTTACAAGAGCCAAATACGGCAAAAAAAGAAGACCCAGTTTTTAAGTCCTAGATCCAGTATGTAATAGCTCTGGCAAACATCTACATTTCTCCAAGGAGAAGATTCTTCCTCCCCTGACATGCTGAGCTTACTACCATAAGGGGCCGTGGCTGGTGCGAGAGGGGAATGAGAAAACGCCTGTAGGCCTCAGGTCTGACGCATTAAGTACTCTGTGCATGGTGCCCTCTTCTGCAAAGCTAACGCTCTGAGCAGGTATGAAATGAAGGGTGACCCAAAGACCCAACCTCCCAAGACATTCCCATCCACCATACTCTTTGGGTCATTCTCCCGTTTTCCGGAAGATTTTTTTTTTTTAAGTAATTTTTTTTTCTTTCTGTACTAATCGAAGAAATTCCAGTATATTCCGGATCATCAAAATGGCAACTGTAGAGTCGATTCCCCCACACGTTTCGTTGAATGCGCTCATGCTTGCATTCATGCTCACGTTGGCTGTGGTTCTTGTCACCCTCCTCATCAGTGGGGAAAAGAGGGGGGACACAACACATTAATGATGTTCAAAAGAAGGTTCACGCAGAGGAAAGTAGGGGCACAAGCAGTGATAATGGGAGAAGCACGGAGTCATCGTGGAAGTACGGGGAAAACAAAAGCATCTGCTGTCACGTGCGTCCCCAACTCAGTGTCACCGTGAATTACGGTTGTGGATTTGAATGTCGTTAATGTCACAAAGCGCCCACTCTAAAACAGGGACCCTGCTCTCCTCTGGGAATCTACAACTCTGAGGCACAGTGCAGGTGCACCTCTACATTCAACTATAAAAGACACCAGGCTTTCCATAAAAAATAAAAATAAAAAACTAAAAACAAAACAACAAAAACAGTTTCATATACAGAGATATTTAAAAGGCTGGAAAAAAGCCAAGCTGAGTTTTCAGCGTGGCCTTCGGAGCATGTCCCTCTGTCATGGACCTCGGTGGGGGAGTAACACCACTTACGGTATGCACATCCGTACACTTCTATCCGCATCCCGATCCTGCCCTTGGGGTTCCAGGCCAAGGGGAGGAAGCGCAGGAACCTGGCTTCGAAGGGAGGCTGGAGTCTGTAATGCACCACACTGTCTGCGTTTGTGTTTCCTGGAAAACCCTGGGAGAGAACGGAGACAGGGATCAATGTGACCGCAGAACACGGAGTTCACGTCGTCACTTCTCACGCCAGCCAGGGACGGATGCTCCACTTTGTTAATATGCAAGCGGCTGCCTGCTTTGTAGAAATGCTGCCAGCATCTCAGGGGGATGGGACAACCTTTCTTCAGGGCCTGGATTAGTCACCATTGTTCTAAGTTTTCCTTATTTGCAGGGTGATTTAAATTTCAGCAGTACCATTAAGCTGGCTATAAACCTGCTACCCTTGAAGGCTGGCTTTTGGAAAGTTGCTCTTCCCCTAAACCATTTCCCTAATCATTAAGCAGTTAAGATGCTCACATGCAACCCCACACCCAAGGCAATCAAGCACAATGATAACTTGCAGCCCGAGCAGTAAGAATCCTAGACTCTGGGATTTGAGAGCTGGAAGGGCCCTAGACAGTGTTCTTTCATTCAAAACCCTTCATGTATAAGTGCAAAATCAAAGTCTAAGAAAGCCAGAAGACTCTGCAGAGGTAGGACAGCTATTATCCAGCATGGGCAGGACCAGACTCTGAGGCTTCGGATTTCAATCCCAGTGGCCGCTGTGTGTGGTCAGGTTGCCCCAGGGTAGCAGCACTTCAGGAGCACCAGGGAGACCACAGGACAGAGGGGTGCGCTTGCTCAGCCACAGGCACCTGACCTCATGCTAGAAAGGCCAGCATGAAAGCAAAGGAGGTTGTTATAAGGAATATGTGACTCATTTCTCATGGTGTTGTTTTGAATATAACCACCGGCATATAGGAAAACCTAAAGAATGGGTTTAGGGATGCCTGCCTTCGGCTCAGGTCATTACCCCACGGTCCTGGGATGGAGTCCCGCCTCAGTCTCCCCACAGGGAGCCTGCTTCTCCCTCTGTCTGTGTCTCTGTCTCTCTCAGTGTGTCTCTCATGAATAAGTACATGCAATCTTTTTTTAAAAAAGGGTGATGCTTCTGTATATATACGTATTAATCATCGATGTATTACTAACGATTTAATGGATGTTTTGAAGGGTAACGCACACATGCAAGAAAAATTACAAGAGAGCACAGACTCCAACACACAGGAAGTGCATTTCCACGCACCCTCTCCTCCCTGTCCTGGCAGTTTCTCTTCGACTGTGTTTACTAACCTGTTGTGCACTTTTATGCAGAAAAAAAAAAAAAAAAGAAAAGAAAAGATGGGTGGGTTTCAGATGAAATGAGTTTAGTTGTCCCCTATCGGCAGATCTACTCCCCGCACCCCTGAGGTCTTGCATTAATGCCCACTCATCAACATTCAGGAGGCTGTAGGATGCATCAGAGATCACAACTCCTGTGGAAACAATTTGTCTGCACCTCCGAAGTCCACTGGAAGGCTGGGCTCTACTGTCCTGTCACCTGAGCCCCAGAACCTGCTCTAGCCTCCTCTGGACCAGGATTTCAACCAGAGCTCCTTCTGCTCTGAGCATTCTAGAGTCTGCTCCCGAAGCTTCAAATCCCATTTTAAAATTGATTCCATTGACTCTTCATCAGATGCCTCATCAATTTTCCCCGATGGCCAATGCTATAGGGAAGCCACAGCAACCTAAGTCTTTCCGTCAACACAGCATCTTAATAGGAAATGCTGCCCCCATAAGGTTCCTTGCTGGAACCCCAAGAACCTTATTGGCTTATGCTCTGAAAGCAAACAGTAGGGATGCTAAGCTGTGATGTGTCTCTAATGTCAAATGTTAAATCGACCTAAGTTCTAGCTAGCACTTCTCTGGAACCCACAGTCAAAACTCCAAGTTCTGTGCCCTTTGATCTCTCCAAGTTTTATCATCCAGACTGTCAAAGATGTTCTCATAATACTCCTTCATATGACACTAATAAAATCAGGGAACAAAAGAGTCGACCTTTTCTTATGCTCACCTGCCCTCGAAGGACAGACTCCCCTATCCACCTGTAGTTAGTACCATACAGCCCAGGAGCAAAGCTCTCAGCTCAGCCAAGAAGGATGCCTGCCTGGTTGTTTTGCTTCATGAAACACCAGATCTGGCTTAACAACCAGACCAGACCAAACCAAGGCCAATCACAACTCCAGGTTGTAAGCCATGACAAGCAGGGATGAAGAGATGGAACGGAGAATACAGAAAACTCCAATGCGATGGCAGTGCCAGTCTCAGACAGTCACATACTTTCTCTTGGCTAGGGAATGAAACATCAACCAGGAGGCCCTCACTCATCTCTCTCTTGCTCAGTGAAAGTGTAATCGTTGCCTGACATCAGCTTTTTTCCAAGGCTTAGGAACTGTTATGCCAAGGTCAGGTAAACCCTTTCCACTGTGTCTATGTGCCAAATGGGATGTGGGGCATGTGCTCTCTCCATCCCTACCTTCCTGCAGGAACCACAGGCTGGCATGAGCAGGAGCTGCCTGGTGTATCAGCTGCACTACTCTCTGGCACATGGTCTTAATAGTTATTTGGGGCTGCAAGCCACACTTCCTTCATCTACAAGACCAGCTTGGTCAAACCTAACTCCAAAGGTTGATCTGCTATTGAGTGACATAGGATCTGAAAAGTCACGTTCCCACACCTGCCTGGAGGTAGGCGGTCCATGAGTGTTGGCCACTGTGGCCACGGCCTGGGCCACCATTTTAACTATTGTGGGTGCATTTGGCAGAGACAGCTCATCTGTCAAGCTCTGCATCATGTTACTTGCCTTCTATCTCAGGGTCATTATCCAAGAAGTGCAGATCAATAATCAAGAGAGGGATATCAGCTCCTACAGTCACAGTGATGCCAAACTTATAATTCAACTTAAGAACTGAAGTCAATATTTATTTGAGTGTAACTGACAACAATTTTAAACCTCCGTATAAACCGTGTAACGAAATCATTTCCCAGGAAGGATATTTTAACAAATTGTTTTATTTTCCTCAGATATCATTACTTCCTTCGGAAGCACTTTGTTTATTGAATATAAATTCTGAACACCGTACTTCAGATTGTGTGATGACAATGCCATATAGCAAAAGGAGTTTCTATTTCTGTTTTAATGGAATTTAGACAGAATACTATTTAAGAAATATTTCAAGTGGCAATAATGTCTTAACAGCCTATGAAAAGAAGAGATTCAGAAAGCACTCTTTACAACTTCTGAGAATCTGCATACAAAACAAAACAAAACATTCATCACATATGATCTTAATTATATACAAATACTTGGAATGTATGTATGTTTGTGGGTACACCTATGCGATTATTTTAATTCATTCTCATTTTAAGGAATTACAGTATTTTTGTCTTTCGTAGAATGATCAATAGTCCCTTTGGATATGAATCAAAAATACATTTCTTTAAAGATACAGAAATTAAGTGAAATGACTTTGGCATAGGAGAGCTCTCTGCTAGTATGTCATTCACACTTTTGGGGCTCATTACCGAAATGATCCCATATATTTTTGCTAAGCTAATGTCTATCTCTTAAGAGGTGGTATAATCTATTGTTTGCCTCATCTACATTTCCTTTGGTGTTTCTAGAACAGACTTGGATGTAGAGGCCAAACATAGACTGGCAGGAACAAAGGCCCACTCTTGCCCTATTCTAACAAGTGACAGGATGAAGACCCCATGGGAGCAGGAAGGAGCTTTCATGGGGACTGCCCATAGGCCTTGGCAATTTCTCAGCACTTCCCTGCCCACGTTCAGACAGAGTTCCCCCCCACTTGGACCTGGACAAAATCGGCTCCATCCAAATTCTTTCCCCATCTCTCTGGCACTTGGGGAAGCCAGCATTTTTGTGCATAAAGTTAAGAACAAGAGAAAACTGTCTTACAATTTTGATGAGTTAGTGTGAGGAGTTTCACGGGCTTGTCTTTCTGGCATGCCTGTTGGCTCACCTAACACTAAGAAGCAAACCAACAAAAACCCTCCCTGCTATTAATCATCAGGAACACTTCAGTTGGACGTGGACTCAATCTTCAATCACCTTAATGGCATCACAATTGAAAGTTTCATCCACTATTAGGAACAAACGATGTCGGATGAAGTTTTCTGTTTCCACGCTAGCTGCGCTAAAGGTAAGTTGAGTTTATGGCTTGGGACCCACTCATGTGCAATATACACGTTTCTAAAATAGTTTGTTTTAGGAACAGGTGACATTTCTGAAAAGCTGTCAACCTTGCATTGAGTTTAGTTAGCAGTCACACCAGTAAGGATCTAAATCATGAGAAAGGATCTTTGGGATCCTCAGAGCCATGGTCCCTAGTGTAACGTGAGTCACCACAATTCTGTGTTAAAGTCAACAGATGATCTTTCAAGATGCCTCTTACATATTTGTCATTTTAGATCTAAAAATCTGTGTCCTAAGAAAGACTTTTATATCAATGTCTTATTTCAAAATATGAGTGATGCCACTTATAGAAACAGGTCTCAGTGACTTTAAAAATAAATAAATATTAAGCCTCTACTCTGGGCCCCTAGGAAATCTGAGCTTCATTATTCACTCATGCTATTCATTTTATTTTAAGACCTCTGAGGTAGAAGGGAAGATGTTGCTGGGATTAAGAGAGTGGGCAGCTATCCCCAAGCTCTCGTTCTGACCATGCTAATTACAGGGCCATGATGATCTTGGACAAGATGCTTCAATCTCCCCACATCTTGGCTTCTTCATGAATACTGGGGGAATAATAATAATTATTGTTATTATTCAAAGTAATATTTCATCCCTGTTATTTCCAGAGGCTCATAGACCATGAAAGGATGTACTAAAATGATTTCCTATAGTTAGGCCATGTAAAAGTTGTACTCAGTTGCTTTAAAGTCAATGCTCTTGTTATAAATTATTTTTAATGTTTTATGGAGCTAGAAAGTACTGTCCCGTTTACACATAAATAAAACAAGGGAAGTATGCCCTTTCTACTTTAGTTTTATTGAGTGAATTGGACATGCAGTAACATGGATTGGGATGTCCAATGTATGATCTGGAAGGATCACCCCTTGAGAACCTCAGTTAACCAGGTGCTTTGTGCTGGGTGAACACTAGAGTTTTAGCCTGTGCAGGTAAGTTTACTTCAACAATGTTCTAGGAAGTGAGTGGATAATCTCCCTTCTTGCCTAAAACAAGCCAACATGTACCTGAAGTGCACTGAAAAGATTTTCTTGAGTATATATGTATTAATGCACATAATATGTATAAGTATGTATGTAATATATTCTGACATGAAAATCTCAATATGTTGGAAAAAGCATGCACTAAGGCAGTATTTCCTGGTTTCTCTTATGGGGTCTTAGTGGAAGCAAGTCACAAAGTCAAACCAGTGGCTGAGCAAAAAGAGGCGATCACCTCTCTGTGTCCCACCACCTTCCCCTACTTCGAAGCACAGCAGCTACACCATCCAGAAACCCATAGGCCTGGCCCTGAAATCACCCACATCCCAGGGCCAATGCAGCTGGAGGAAACAGGGTCCCAAATGCTGCTCTAATTGACATGCTTTTGTTATATGCGCTGTATAAAGAAGAGCAATGTAAACATTACTAAAATCTTGTTGAAAGAAAGTATCTTTAAAACACATCATTACGGGGATCCCTGGGTGGCTCAGCGGTTTGGTGCCTGCCTTCTGCCCAGGGCGTGATCCTGGAGTCCTGGGATCGAGTCCCATGTCGGGCTCCCTGCATGGAGCCTGCTTCTCCCTCTGCCTATGTCTCTGCCTCTCTCTCTCTCTCTCTCTCTCTCTCTCTCTCTCTGTGACTCTCACAAACAAATAAATAAAATATTAAAAAAAAAAAACATCATTACGTTGTAGGCTTTTACCTTCTCCTTGAAATATGAACCCAAGAGAGAAGACAGGTTTCCTTGACTCTGCAGAGAAACTAGTTTGGGTTTCTCAATACTCCTCCTTTCCCAGTCTTTCTAAGTGATTGGGAGAAATACATTTTATAAGATATCTGGAAGGCAAATTTATGTTGGCAAAGAGGTTGAAAGTGGAGAAAAAGCCAGAAAAACAGTATTTCCAATAACAACAAGATCATATTTTAAAAAGTGTATGGTTATTGAAAACAATACCAGAACATCACAAAAAGCATGTGTGATTTGATGCATGGCACAAGCTTATTTTTTGAAAAATGAATTAGCTTTTGGTATTTGAAGAGTGACACTAAAGAATAAAATGAAGTATTGCTAATGTTAGAAGAAATGCCTTAAATGAGTGTTTAATAGTATGCCTAACCTATCAGCAACTTGAAGGAATTAAATAAGTCAACTGAATGAAAAAAGAATTAAATATAACATTTAAACTTGACTCTAGGCATAGTTTTGATGACATTCTTTAACAATTCAGATTATTGGTAGAATAGCACTTTCCTGTTAGTCTTCTGTATATGTTCAAAATAATGATATGTCAAACAGGTTATTTGTACAAAATTTCAGAAGATTTCTCATCGAGAAGTTCCAGTGATTTGAACTGATGCCAGGATGTATTTAATTCAACATGAAAGTATCTCATAAGGTAGAGAATTCATCTCACTTACTATGATGGGCTGAATTGTGTCCCCCTCCCAAATTCCTAGGTGGAATCCTGAACCCCTAATACTTCAAAACATGACTGTGCTTGGAGACAGGGTCTATAAAGGGGTGATTAAGGTAAAATGAGGCCATTAGGGTGAGTCCTAATCCAGTGTGACTGGGTTGTTACAAGAGGAAATCTGGACTCACAGAGAGGCCCCAGGGTAGTGTGCACACAGAGCAAAGACCATGTGAGGGCCCAGGGAAATGGTATGTGTCAATTACAGCACAATACAAGGATGGGGGAAAAAAACCTCAGACTAGTTTTAGACATCTTGAACAAAAACTCCATTTTTAAATAATTTCTGAGGAAGAGTGAATACCACTGAACTACTAAATAAATACTCTAAACCATTCTCTGTGGATTTTAATTTCTTTCAAGATGCTAACCACTAGGGCCCCTGGCTGGCTCAGAGGGATGTATGATTCGTTTTTTTTTTTTTTTAATTTTTATTTATTTATGATAGTCACAGAGAGAGAGAGAGAGAGAGAGAGGCAGAGATACAGGCAGAGGGAGAAGCAGGCTCCATGCACCGGGAGCCTGACGTGGGATTCGATCCCGGGTCTCCAGGATCGCGCCCTGGGCCAAAGGCAGGCGCCAAACCGCTGCGCCACCCAGGGATCCCCTGGATGTATGATTCTTGATGTCACATTCACAAGTTTGAGCCGCATGTGGGGTGGAGAGATCATTTAAATAAATAAACAAACAAACTTTAAATAAATAAATGCTTTTAAGGAAGAGGAAAACTGCCCATTTTAACATAGGGGAACAAGCAAACAATCCTGCGGCAGCGGAATGAAAATTTTTTCCATTCAAAATTTTCTTCTCAAATCAGATATTTTGATTTAGCCCCACTTTGTTTATAAGGGAAACATACTTACCATCACAAGATTTAGCTGTCACTTATACAAAAATTAAGAGTCATTTCTGAGTGGTAGCCACAATTCTGCTTTCAAAGGAGATGTTAACTTATATAGGATTTAGCCAAATAAGTCTAAAATTGTATCAAGATCAGGGATCCCTGAATGGCTCAGCAGTTTAGTTCCTGCCTTTGGCCTAAGGCATGGTCCTGGAGTCCCAGGACCGAGTCCCATATCGGGCTCCCTGCATGGAGCCTGCTTCTCTCTCTACCTATGTCTCTGCCTCTGTGTGTGTGTGTGTCTCTCTCATGAATAAATAAGTAAAATCTTTTTAAAAAAATTGTATCAAGATTAAATAGCTGTTTTTCTATTGTCTATCTAAAGTTTTGGTGGTTTTAGTAACCAAAAAAAAAAAAAAAAAGTTCTTTCCTTAGCATTTTAAAATTTGAGTTAGCAATACTGTTAAACCAAAATGATTATGGTCACTACAAGTTCAAAATGAACTCTGACACAAGAACTATGCGTACAATAGGATAAAAGAAATACATATCTGAAAAGGAAGTTGAAATAAATAAAAAGTAAGCCCCTTTGCCACATATCCTCGCTGTTTCCTAGGGATGATAAAAGGCCATGGGGGCCAGAGCAGAGGTAAGACAATTCTCCATGGGTTTCTCACATTTCTGCACCTCTTACAAAGAGAAGCCCTGACTATCTTTTATTCTGACCTGTTTTTCAAGGACATTTATACAGAAAGCTGCTTTGTAAGATAATCTTTTTTTCTTCCAGGTGAAGCAGAGGCATGATTCTGCACAAAAGATTCAGGTTTCTTAAGCCCTTATAACATAACCCCTGGCGTGTGCAGGCATCCATCTGGGCCTATCAACATGGCCCATGTGTGACACAGGGTCACAGAGAACCAAGGCCGGGATGTGCTGCCTGTTTGACTTTCTGAATAACCAAATCAGCCACACACTGCCCCATCCTGATGCAGGACTCTCCTGCCTTCTCCCAGCATCCAAGAAACAGGCAGGCTAACGTTGAAAATAGAGCTAAAGCTCAGACACTTCACACAGTTCTGCATGGAAAGTATAAAGTTCATCCCCCTGAAGACTTCATAGAGAATATGTAGGAAAAACTGTAGGACTAAATAATCTGCTTAAGTCAAGCCGCTATGCAAACATTTATATATTCTAATATACTGATGTGTTATTTTAGGTTGTGCTCTCATTTGCTTTTATTAATGCATGATTACAAATTATTTTTTTATTTTTAAATGTTGCATGTTACATTGTTTCTTAATTAAAAAATGACAAGAAAAAGCAAACTGTAGTCTGTGTTCTCACTAGCAAGAAAACCTTGTTGACATGGAAAATAAATACAGATTTATGAAATAAATATAGATGGCTTTAGCTAGAAAAGTCAAATAATACAAAAAAGCTTACCATGCTGAAGCCACTCTTTCTCCCAGCCAACATTTAGCCATTCTGTATGGTTTATTATGATTGTCTTCTGCATTTACTGCTTCCCACCAGTCGTTTGTCTTCAGATTTTTTAGTAGGGATCCCCATGATTAGAGACAGGGCAGACATGAGGTCCCCGACTTAGGTACAGCAGCTGCCACCCCTCTGTCATAAAATCCTTCCTATCATTAATGACCTTCTAGAGAAGCTCCAGCCTATGTCCCAGGAACTGGGGAAAATGTTAGCAAATACTGCCTCATCCCTCCTCATCCCTCCCCCCAACAGGGAAGCATGTTGGATCCACAAGACCCCAGTCCCTGTCATCTGGAGGCACCCCTCCACGCTTCTCCTTCAAAAGGGAAGCAGGGAGGAAAGATCCATTCTGGCCCCAATCTTTGGGAAGGCAGATCAGGAGCTCATGTTCATTTTAATCACTTAGAAGCAGGATCAACTCAAGTCATTTTTTGTGTACTGCTTACCATTCATTTTTAATCAACCTGTGGCATAATAAAAAGCATGCATCTCATTAACCATATATCACATTTGCTCGATTATAAGTTTTCCTCCGCTATAGCCTACTCATGTAATTTGTCTCCACAGTTTGTCTCTGCAGTCAAATTTCCACCTACAGAAAATTTTACAGAATTGGAAGAAATCTACATTATGTTCTGTGTATAATCCAGATCACTTCCATTTCAAAATGTTTACCTCTGTATTTCAGTATGCTTGATGATCTCATTTATAATCTCAGGGTACATTTTGGACTTTTTAAAATATGCAGACGAAACTAGAATCCTGAGATTTCAGAGTCATGGGAGAAGATGATGTTATGCACTGAGCACCTGCTAGTGTCAGGGAGGAAAGACTCCCTGCCTCTCTCAGATGAAATGACTATAAGGGCCTTGGAATGAGCAGATGCGAGGGAGATTAACAGGAGAAAAAGCATGTTCATATAAACAGGAGTTAACAAGACAAGAAGCCAGCTCCTGACCTGGAGACTTATAGACTTCCTTTAGCCAGGACAGAGGGAGGAGACAGTGCTTCTAAGGAAAGAACAAAAAAGTTCCTTTAGGAAAGACAAATGGGTTTTAGGGAGAATGAATCAGAGATGGGGAAGTCTGGGATAATATTTATTTATGCAGGTGAGAGTGGTCTTTCCTTTTCTGTGCCAGGAACTCCGCGGAGTCGGGATGCGGGGCAGGTTTATTTCAGTCTCTCTCCTGGGCACAGGCCTGCCCGTGGAGGGGGCTCCGGGCAGCCTCACCTCTCAGCACCCGATGCTTTGTCAGATTAGCTGCATGAAGGCTTCCTCCTGCAGCTATTCATTCCCAAATGCCTTCACTTTCAAATAATCTCCACACGAACTCAGGTTTAGAGTGGGTCCCCCCACTAGGACCTCCCCTCCTGCATCTCCACCATTGGCTCCCTTCACCCGTAACCCCATGAGACCCCATGAAACTGGGCCTGCTCTTTACATAGATCTGAAAACTGGTTCAGAGGTACTCAATCATCTGCCCCAGGGGACAGCTGGCCCATGGCACAGCCAGGTTCTTACTCAGAGCTGTCTGACCCCAAAGCCTGGGCTCTTAACCCTGTGAGATATGGTCATCTGAGAGATCTCAGAGCACATCTAGACCCAATTCTCCTTGTGTATTTAGTAAATGTATTTACCTCACCATCAACCACTTACTGTGAGATCCTGGACAATTCCCTTAGCCCATTTGTGCCTGTAAAATGATAATAGTACCCACTTCAGAAGCTTGCTGTGGGGAACAGTGCCCAGCACTTGGGAAGTTCTAGGTATCTGCTTATCATTTTATCATTTACTTATTATCATTTGCTTATTAGATATCAAGGCATTCTCATAAAATATTTGAGAACTAAGTATTGACTTTACATGATTTACCCATCTCACACTGATAGACATCTAGGTAGCTGTTGATGCTTGACTGTTAAAACCATGCTGCAGTGACCATGAATGCCTTAGTGCATCTGGGGGAGTGGGGAGAGTGCCCTGATTTGAGGAATTCTGAACACAGAATCCTACAAATAATATTTATACCTCAAGTTTGTGCACACTACTGCATGATGACTTTTTCCCTCTATAGGGAGGAGCTTTTGTATTGCATCATCCCAAATCAATTTCTGACGATATTTTGCCACTAGGCAACAAAAGACCATTGGTTTCCAAAATTTCATGAAATTTACATTAACTGAAATTTTGAGTTTTAGACTTTATTTATTTATTTTAAAGATTTTATTTATTTATTCATGGGAGACACATAGAGAAAGAGAATCAGAGACACAGGCAGAGGGAGAAGCAGGCTCCATGTAGGGAGCCTGATGTGGGATCTGATCCCGGGTCCCCAGGATCAGGCCCCGGGCCGAAGGTGGCACTAAACTGCTGAGCCACCTGGGCTGCCCTAGACTTTATTTTATTTATTTATTTATTTATTTATTTATTTATTTGAGAGGAGAGAGTGTGCAGGGGAGGAGCAGGAATGGAGGAGCAAAGGGAGGAGGGAGAAGGACAAGCAGAGTTCCCACTGAATGTGGAGCTGGACGACAGAATTGTTCCCAGGACCCTGAGATCATGACCTGAGCCAAAACCAAGAGTTGGTCACCTAACCTACTGAGCCAGGCAGGTGCCCTGACATTTTTGAACCAGCTTTAGAAGTATACAAGAGAGAAGAATCCAAGAGAGGAGAAAATATATTACCAAATTATCCACAAGTTGGTAACGATGGTGATATTCTATGTTTGTGGTGTGCTTCCTATGAATGAAGCCCTGAGCCAAGAACTTCGCTTAGATCACCTCACTTACTTGTCACGACAACTTAACCACACCCGCCTACACATGAATCAATCAGTCCAACCGGATGAAGTGCAAGCAAGCGTTTGTTGCTGTTGTCTGGTTCGTAAAGCAAAATCACTTATTATTACCTCTCTTTTGGATTATTTCACAGACATGAGACAAAGTTTCAGAAGAAAATCCCCCATTGTGTAGGAGACTGGACCTTCCCATGTTTTATCACTGACCTTGGCTAACAACATTTCAGAAATGCTAACATAATATGTAATCTTTTCTATAAATAAGTGAAAGCAAAGATTTGTAAGTGCTAAAAAAAAAAAAAAGCAAGAGAGCAGAATTAATGATTTAAGCCTAACACCTGAATGACAACAGGCTTAGGCAGATGAGCAGGGATCTACAGCAGATAAGCTACAGGAAAGGACAATACACACAAGCAACATTCACTTTGTAACCACTGGGCAAACTATGATGTATGATTTGAAAAATGCCAGAGGTGATCACTGTCTTTCAAAATATCCCTCTTCTTTCCCACGGAGTCTGAGGAGCCACCATGGCATTGAACTTTTGATTTGCTGTGAGTCTTAAAAGCTTTTCAATCTGGAGAAGTCTCTTTCTGAAGTGGAAATACCCCTTTGTAGCATTCCTCTAGGTTAGGTTCTCGCTCATTTATTCATTCAACAGTATGTAGCCAACCCCAGTTGCAGGCAGGCTCTGTGTCAGGCTCTACAGGGACAGAAGCAGCCGTGGTGCTTTCTAGAAGAGCTTATTCCTACCTGATAGCGAGCACACAGAGTGGAGGAGGAAATGCTCATCTATGAGCAGGTAGGAGGGAAATGACAAAACACTTTCTTTGCCTGCCTTACAGTTTTGCCTCAGGCTCGTTCTGTGGACAGAACATAAAACATAGGGGAAAATACCTAATGTGCAGGTACTGGACCTCCAGCCAGGGCACCCTGCCTCTGCCCTGGTGCTCATGGTCACTGTCCTCGGCCCCACAGCAACTTCCCATCCAGGGTTGTCATGGAGCCTGGAAGAGGACCACATATCAGCCCCTTTGCTAGCTTGAACCAGACACCCATCTGAAGAAAAGAGGCTCACCCGTACTAAGATCCGACTATGTCCAGGGCGCTAATTGTGATTTTTTTTCATAGGCAAGATCGCCATAAGTCCATACCATGACCCTGTGTGTGAGGGTTAATCATGCTGTTTTTTTATGGACAGAAAGAAAAACAGAGGCTCAGATATGGAAAGTTTCTTCGCCAAAGTATATAGCAAACCGTGGAGCAAGGGATCAGCCCCCAGGATGCCTGTCTCTGAGACTGAAGGCATGAGCTTTTCGGAATAATGTGCACCACACTAGGGTACAAGTGGGAGGAATCTACTCACTGAATAGAGATTTTATCTACACATGCTTCTAGATTTTCCTACCAACTAAGACCGCTGAGTGATTGAAACAGTAAGTAGGAATTCTCAGGAAAAAAACTCTAAGAAAGAAACATTGAGAGTATGATGCTGAGTTACTGTTTGTCTTAAATCAATCCCTCATACATCTCATGCCTCCAACCCGACTGTCAGCGCGCTCAGGGATTGGACAGATGGGCTCCGAACCCTACCAACTTTGGTTGAAAGAAAGACCCATGACAAGATTTTACCAGTTCCCAAGAGTTTAAAGGACAACAGTGAGAGCCAAGATTCTGCATCAGAAGAAGCCACGGACACGTGGGGTGAAAGGTCCAGGTGAGCCCCTCACAGGCCTGCTGTGCATGGAAAGGATGGGAGAGAATTCTGGTACTTCTTCCTGTAAGGATCCAAATACCATCCTTCCTTCATTCAAGACTTACCATCGGGAAAAACAAGTACACACGCAAACAAAACATGTCGAAAGGCTGTGCCAGTGTAAGTGGTTTCTACACTGACTATTTCTAAGATAGTATTATGGTCTCACAATACCTCACTTTTATTGTTTAACTGTCTTACTCTGAGTACATTTCAGAGAAAATTCTTAAGTGAGCATTCAAGTAAGGCAATAAAAATGTTCTGTAGTGTGATCAAGTGGGTATTTTAACGATTTATAATTATGCTTCTAACATAGAAAATGCTCCATGCTTCCCAAGTTTGGCTTGTTAGGAGTCAGATAGATTCATGAATGTATGCAATCTCTATTATATTTCTGTCCTGGGCTATTTTTCTTAAAAAATGTTTACAGCTGCTTAAGCAGTGATTTAGAAAAAATACTTTGACTACTTTTTTCACTTTAAATACCCACTTCAAATGCAGTAGAAATATTAAAAGATATAATTCTCTCATTCACATGCCTTGAAGCTTTTAAGTTTGTGTTTTTGAGGATGCTATGCACCGAAAGTGACAAAAATGTGGTAGGTGTCCTGATACAAGGATGGGATTTTCCATTCCATGCCTGTTTCTCGAAGGTTCGATTAAACACAGAGGAGTGGCTGACATCCTTTGCCTGCTTATCCTGAACCTGCCTGCCCTACTCTGTACCACCAACAGTTGACAGGTCCGCTGGGGTCTGTGTTCTGGGATTCCTGGCGTCTAAGCTGGACCCACTGGGAGAACCCTGGAGACCACATGATCTGCCATGGCCCAGGAGAGTAATGGTGGGAATAAAGGGATGTGAGAATGCTCAGCACTACTGCCCCTAGACTCCCTCTCCCAGGGCACCACCCCACCTCAGCTCCTGGCCACCCACTCCCAGGACATGGGGGTGGATGCCCTGCAACTAGAGTTCTAACAACCTTCTGCCCACACTTGACATCCATATAAACTTAGTGAAGCGGTGATGGGTTTGTGAAGAAAATAACGTTTGTTAAGTACAAGATCTAATTCAAAGTTCCCTGTTGTGTGGAGTCTGGTAAATCTTTTAATCTTCTTGAATTTCCATTCTTTCTATGCAAAAACTGAGGCGACAGTGATTGCTCTGGTTACTCTCCACCATGGAGGGAAGAGGTGGTAGTGATTTATAGACTGAGAGAAAGCACCAGAATCCCATGGCCAATGATTTGTGGAATGAGGCTAGGTAGGAAGAAAGAAGTAAAAGAAGAAACAAAAACAGAAAGATGAGGTTCTTTTCTTTCAGACAATAATGAATGTACAGAGGAATCTGAAAAATGCCAGGAGCGGGGGTCCAGAGCCCAGGGACAGCACGGACACCTGAGCAGAATGTCACATGTCTCAGTTCCACATCACCATTAATTAATAGAACACGATTCCTCTCTGTCAGTTTCAGGTGATTAAAGACAGTTTAGAGATTTTGGAATTGTACTGGGCAATGTCAGCATCTTGGTTCTCTTACCTGGGGAAAGGAAAGTAAGGTTGAAAATGAGAATAAAGAGTGAAGATGACTGGATTGTAAATTGTTAACACTCTTCTTTCCCAGATGACTCAACATTCCTACACAGAGGCTGTGAGCTCCCACCCAGGTGGACCAGGGTGGTCAGGCTGGCTCCTGTTACAAGCTCCCCTGCCTGCCCTGTGACCCCGGGACATCCAAACACACCAGTGAAATCCCTTCAAGGCTTTGTGTTCCATCCTGACCCCAACATGGGTATGTGCCCAGGGGTCCCCACTGGCATAGCTTTGCACCTGCTGGGTAGGGCCACCCCCTGGGTGCTCCTGGGCCATGCAGCCACTACCAAGTTGTGCTAGCTATGCCTCCCTCCCTAGGACCTGTGAGTGTATCAAATCCTGTCATTTCTTAGCTTTCCTGTGTGTAACTTCCACAACCACGTTAGAATGCTCCTTAAATTCCCCCATCAGGGGGACTTCACTTCCCCATTCACAACACAACGATACTGGCAGAAAACAGAATTTTAATTATAAATATATGTGGTTTGGGAAAGCAGGCACTAAGTGATCTGCTAAGCCAGACTTCTAGAAGGTCTCACTGCCTCCTAGATGCCTAATAAACTCAGAGAGCTCATTTCCTGGAAAGTGAATCACAATAGCTCAGTTTCTCTCTACCCCCCATCCTTGTTTCTCTGTTCACAATTAACCTTGTTCTCATGACCATCAGCCATGGCTTATGACTAGTAAATTCTTATTGTGTAAAACGCATAAGAATGAGGACCTTGCACAATAAGTGATTTAGGCAGAAGTCCTACTTCTGCAATATCCTTTAAAACACTAAGTAACTTTT
Source organism: Vulpes lagopus (assembly GCF_018345385.1). NCBI lineage: Eukaryota > Metazoa > Chordata > Mammalia > Carnivora > Canidae > Vulpes > Vulpes lagopus. The sequence continues at coordinate 151,712,896 of NC_054825.1, forward strand.
TGAAACATGAATTTAGGAGGTGTCAGGGACAGGGGTGCCTGGGTGGCTCAGTCGGTTAAGCTTCTGCCTTGGGCTCAGGTCATGATCTGAGGGTCCTGGGATCAAACTCCACAAGGGGCTCCCTGCTCAGTGGGGAGTCTGCTTCTCTCTCTCCCTCTGCCCCTCCCCCCTGCTTGTGCTCTCTCTCTATATATATATGTCAAATAAATAAATAAAATGTTAAAAAAAAAGAAAGGAGATTTCAAGGACATCATCAAGCACAGGTGGATATACAACTACAACTGTAGGTGCATCCCTCAGATTATTCAAGATTTACAATTTATTTTAAAAAGACATTTTGTGCTAAGTAAATGTAATTTATCTTATGTAATTCTGGAACATTTTATGAAAAGGACAATGATGCTTCCCAATATTATCTCTTTATTATTATGAAAAGAGTTAGCTTGACCTTTGCTCAATATTTATTCGAGTGTGATTTTTAAGTCTCATTTTACTAAATTAGATGAACCATAAAGCTATGGGATATCACAGTATCAGCAATTCAGAAGTCATCAATGCAGCTTAAATGCTAACCCACTTGGAGAGGATCTAAGTGCATCATGAGGCCCTCAGGGACCATAACAATGTGCTTGTGGATGTATTCACCATATGCTTATGTCACATACAACTTTTCAGTCTTTGAATGGGTTTTGTGAATTAAAAATTATTCTGCAAAAGTTGCCATAGCTGTCCTTGCTGTTCAATATCACTCTGGTGCTTGGCCCTAGGAATAATGTAAAATAAATATTTTTAACAGTGGTGCCGACTCACCAATAATTAAGCCACAATATGCTCTATACACAATGAATCACCTTTAAAAGCTATTTTCTATGAGATGACAGCTGCTTACACCTGGAAATGCACTAAATACTACCTTTACAATATTCTAGTGACTGATGGGTGAGAAAACACATTGGGCATGGAACACAAAAGGCTGGACTCTGGCTCTCAGGGACATGTAGGCTGGTGATGGGGGTCGGGAACCGGCATCATGTGGTTCAGGAGCTGCCTCCAAGTCGACAGGGAAATGCAACAGGTGCATTCTTGGGAAGTCAGGCAACGCCTGGTGGAGGAGGCAGTGGATGTGAGGCTTCCACAGAAGGGAGCTTAGACAGAGGCCAAAAGAGGAGCGGAGTGTTGGGATCCCTGGGTGGCGCAGCGGTTTGGCGCCTGCCTTTGGCCCGGGGCGCGATCCTGGAGACCCGGGATCGAATCCCACATCGGGCTCCCGGTGCATGGAGCCTGCTTCTCCCTCTGCCTGTGTCTCTGCCTCTCTGTCTCTCTCTGTGTGACTATCATGAATAAATAAATAAAATCTTAAAAAAAAAAAAAAGAGGAGCGGAGTGTGAGGCAGAGGGCACCCAGAGGTAAAGGCACTAAGCTGCAAGGAGGCTGTGGGTTGGGGAGTGGGGATGTTTAGGAAATGGGTTGGTGAGGGGACAAGCCTGGAAGCCAGGACAGGATGCACTGTGAGGGGCCCTTGGTGTCCAAACCAGGAAGGGCGACTGTGGTCCCCAGGCAAGGGGTGTCCAGGGAGGCTTTGGGGCACAGATGCCCACCTGACCGGTGAAAACGACCTCACAGGGCCCGGAGGAGGGGAGAGGAATTGCCTCAGAACCTGGACTGGGAATCTATCTGTACAGACTGTATCTGAAATTAGGCTAATTAGTGATTAGGAGTGAGTGAAAATAGAGGCCTTCTCACTTGGAATTACAACAGTTTTTGGAAGGTTGCAAGCTGGTTTATTGTCTGGGGCACAATCAGGCTTGCTTTTGTTGTTATTAGGTTTCCCTTCTTTTCTAACCAGCTGCGGTAAATCAGGGTCAGGGAAGAGTTCCAGTAAGTAACTCTGCGCAGGGGGGGGGGTGTAGGAAGCAGGGTCCCCACCTCCTTGTGTGGACACGGCTCATCCAGGGCTCCCTGGGAGGAGGGCTGGCACCCTGAGAGACTTCCATGGATTCTGAGTCCTCCACCCTCCCCAGCCTGAGGTCAGAGAGGTGGGTAGTCCCTCCTTCCTTCCTCTGGGGTGGGGCCCTGAGAGGCAGCCCTGAGAACTTGTCCCTTCTTTTTGCCAACAGCCTGTGCACTGATGCTTGTTAGGGTCACTGGGCTGTGAGGCTGTGCCTCAGAGAAGTGATCATTTAGTGAGTCCTCCAGATGGCACTGCTGGGCCTGGGTGAGGGTCACACATGGCCCTCAGGAAACATCCAATAGGAAATGAGAAGTGTGGGTCACTAAAAATGGGCCTTTAGGAGGAGGTGCTAGAGGAGGAAAGGGTTTAGGGGATTTGCAGAGCCAGCAACAGAAGCACATAGGACATGGTCTGGAGGTCAACAGGGACATGTGAAGTGAAGGACCATCCTCTGAGTGCTGCATCTTAGATGTGATTCCAATTTTCTGTCAATGTCATATCCTGGCCACAAACTTCCCCTGAGGAGTGAAGGCTGCTTTAGTAAGTGGCATGTTTTCACATTACAATACTGCTGTCACTTCTTGGGCCCAAATAGGCCTGGTCATTGGTACGGGGGAGCATGGTCACTGCCCTTTAATTCTTGTGGGTGTCCAGGCACATGGTGTTCTGTTTCCAGCAGCATCTGGAGAGATTAATACCACCCCTCAGTGAGAAAGCAGATTTGTGTTTAAGGAGGAGCATCTCTAATTATACATGGTCACTTGGTTCTCTTTAAAAGTGACAGTATTCCTGTGCAGTACAAAAGGTCCTCTTAGCCATCACACATACCAGATTGGCAGAGTAAAGACCCTCTTCTTCCAGCAGTAACTGGAATCTATTCCCATTTTTGCTTTCATTTTAAGAATATGAGAAAAGGCATAAAAATTACAGAACACTAATATATATGCATCAGCACATTTTGAAATAGATTAGATATTTTAAAAACTTATTTCAAAAATGAAGGAGAGTGATGTTAGCAAGATGCCAGACAAGAAAAATCCAAGCCCGTTCCCCCACAGAAACATTGAATAAACAACTAGAGACTAGCTAAAATAACATTATGGAGACTATGGAAATGGTCGGAGATCTACAGCAACGATGTGAACACCCAACCAAGAACAGGCCACATTTAGAAAGGTAGGAAATTTCATGACCTTGCAGGGCAGCACAGCTTTAGGAAAGTGGCTGCTATCTGGAAAGCAGATAGCTTTAGGAAAGTGCTGTCTAGGGGGATGCCTGAGGGATTGGTCTTGTGACGCCCAATTCAGAGATCAAACAACCAAAAGTGGCTCACATCTTAGTATAGGGTAAGTCACTGGAAACAGCAGGTACAACCTGTGAAAACCATTCTAAAGGTAATTACAGTCACAAACTGTATTACTGATTGAGGAATATAAGAGAACAGCTACAGCCCCTGAATGAGCAAGGGTATGACCCTTACAGAAATTAAGAGATTTAAAAGCAAACATATTAATGAGAGAACTGGGAAGAAAACATGCACAAATCTAGGGACAGCACAGGCCTGAGAAGGGCCTATAGACTATATTAGGACTGATTAGTGAGGGTCTTCTGCTGCATGAAGCCACATGCAAAGACTGAGAGTGGGGGCTGTTTCTTAAAATGCCCAATTTTCACTAGTATCCAAGATCTATAAAGGGTTTCTCAAGCTCAACACCCAAGAAACAATCTAGTCAAGAAATGGGCAGAAGACATGAACAGACATTTCTCCAAAGAAGACCTGCACATGGCCAACAAGCACATGAAAAAATGTTCCACATCACTTGCCATCAGGGAAATACAAATCAAAACCACAATGAGATACCACCTCACACCTGTTGTGTGAGGCTAAAATTAACAAGACAGGAAACAACGAATGTTGGCGAGAATGTGGAAAAAGGGGAACCCTCTTGCACTGTGGGTTGGAATGTGAACTGGTGCAGGCACTCTGGAAAACTGTGTGGAGGTTCCTCAAGATGTTAAAAATAGTGCTACCCTATGACTCAGCAATTGCACTACTGGGTATTTACCCCAAAGATACAGTGAAACAATGGGACACCTGCATCCCAATGTTCACAGCAGCAGTGTTTACAACAGCCAAATTGTGGAAGGAGCCACAATGTCCTTCAACAGATGAATGGATAAAGAAGATGTGGGATACATATACAATGGAATATTACTCAGCCACCAGAAAGGACGAATACCTACCATTTGCTTCGACATGGATGGAACTAGAGGGTATTATACTGAATGAAATAAGTTAGTCAGAGTAAGACAATCATCATATGGTTTCACTCATATGTGGGATATAAGAAATAGTAAAAAAAGGACCATAAGGGAAAGGAGGGGAACTGAGTGGGAAAAATTAGGAAGACAAACCATGAGAGACTCCTAACTCTGAGAAACAAACAAAAGGTTGCAGAAGGGGTGGCGGGTGGGGAGATGAAGTGACTGGGTGAGCACTATGGAGGGCACTTGATGGGATGAGCACTGCGTGTTATACTATATGCCGGCAAGTTGAATTTAAATTTAAAAAATTACCATTAAAAAATAAAAAAATGAAATGCCCAATTTTCAACAAAAGATCATAAGGCACAGAAAAAATCAGTAAAACGTGGCTCATTCAAAGGAACAAAATACATCTCCAGACACCATCCCTGAAGAAACACTGGCTTTGGACTTACTAGAGAAAGACTAAAACAACTGCTTTAAATATGCTCTAAAGGATAAAGGAAAACATGGACAAAGGAACAAAAGGAAATCAAGAAAATATATGAACAAAATGAGAATATCTACAAAGAATTTGGAATTATTAGAAACAATCAAATGGAAATTCTGGAGATGAAAAATACAAAACTGAATTGAAAAAAATCATGTGAGGGGTTCAGTAGCAGACAGAAAAAGAATCAGTAAACTTGAAGACAAGTCATTTGGAATTATTGAGACTGAAGAACAAAATGAAAAAGAAGGAAGAACAGTGAACAGAGCCTGAGAAATTCATGATGAGAGAAAATCAAGACAACCAATATGGACATTATGGGAGATGTGGAGGGGAAAGATGGGGGAAAATGCAGAGAAGTTACAGAAAGAAATAATGGCCAAACACTGCATAAATTTGAGGAAAGATATGGGTATAGAAATATAAGCTTAACAAATAGCAAGTAGGATAAACATAAAGAGATCCACACCAAGAGGAGAGTGACTCATCACATACAAGGGAGTCTCTGTAAGATTATAGTGGATTCCTCAGGCAAAATGTAGGCTAGAGGGAATTTTATATTAGGCAAATATCCTGCAAAAATGAGGAAATAAAGACATTTCCACGGGTATCGGGGTGGTTCAGTCAGTTAAGCATTTGTCTTTGGTGCAGGTCATGATCTCAGGGTCCTGGGATTGAGCCCCTAGAGGGGTTCTTTGCTCAGTGGGGGATCTGCTTCTCCCTCTCCCTCTGCCCCTCCTCACCCAGCTTATGCTCTATCTCTTTGTCTCTCACTCTCTCTCAAATAAATAAATAAAATCTTAAAAAAAATCACAAACATTCTCAGATAAACAGAAACCGAGTGTCCATTACCACTAGACCTGCCCTACAAGAAATGCTAAAGAGAGTGTAAAAAAATTGGAATGAAAGGATACTAAATGGCAACTCAAAGCCATATGAAAATATCAAATTCTCCAGATACATGGAAAGATATAAAAACTAGTACAGTATTATCATAATTTTGGTTTGTTACTCTTTTTCAGTTTTATTGGGAGATTACTGACATACACTGTAACTTCACTTTTTATTCTTCTACAATATTTACAAGAAATAACATAAAATAATTATAAATCTACATTAATAAGTACATAATACATAAATATGTAGTTTGTGACATCAATAACAAACTGTGGATGGAAGAGCTATAAAGAAGGCGTTTTGTATGCAATAAAGTTAAGTATTGGTTTAAAATAGATCATTATAACTTTAGGATATTATATGTAATCCTCATAGAAATCACAAAGAAAATATCTAAGAATTTACAGAAAAGGAAATGAAAGTTAAATCAAATGTATAAATCAAAATAAGTAAAAAAAATTAACTAAATACAAAAGAAGACATTAATGGAAAAACAAAACACTTAAGACATAAAGATAACAAATAACAAAATGGCAATAGTAGGTCATCCCTACCAATAAACACTTCAAATGTAAATGGATTAAACCCTCCAATTAAAAGACATAAATCGGCAGAATGATTCCGCCCCACCCCCCAAAAAAAACAAACCCAGGATCCAACTTTATGCTATCTGTAAGATATTCACTTTAGATATAAGGACTCAAGCATAGATTGGAAATAAAAAAGGAGAGAAAAATATATTCCATACAATTAGTAACCAAAAGGGCAGGGATGGGTATCCTAACATTGGACAAAACAAACTAAGGCAAAGCATTTCAAGCACCAAAGAAGAACGTTATAGAATGATAAAAGGTCAATTCAGCAAAAAGATATAACAATTATAAATACACATGCAAGCAACATCAGAGCACCTACATATATAAAGCAAACCACTGACAGAACTGAAAAGAGAAATGGATTGATCTAGAATAATGGAGACTTCAATACCACAATTTCAATAACAGATAAAACAATCAGACATAAGATCAATAAAGAATTAGGGGACTTGAACAATTCTATAAGCCAAGTGGTCACAATGGAGATCTACAAACCATTCCATACAACAACAGTAGAAAGGCATAGAACATTCTCCAGTATACTCCAGATGCTAGCCCATAAAACAAGGTTAAAAAATTTAGGATGGGACTCATGTGAACTATCTCTTCTGATCAAAATGAAATGAAACCAGAAATCAGTATCGGAAAGAGAATTGGAAAATCTACAAATATGTGGAAATGGAACAACATGACCATAAACAACAAATGAGTCAAGGGATAAATCATAAAGGAAATATGAAAATGTATCAAAACAAATGAAAATGAAACCACAACCTACCAAAACTTATGGGATGCAGCAAAAGAAGTGCTAATAGGAAAATTTACAACTATTAATGCCACATTGAAAAAGGATTACCTCAAAATCAGTAACCAAACTTTCACAGTAAGCAACTAGAAAAAGAAAACCAAATTAAATCAAAAGCCAGCAGAAGAAAATCATAAGGATTTAAGCAGAGATAAGCAAAATAGAGAATAGAAACATAGAGAAAACCCACAAAACCAAGAGTTGGTTCTTCAAAAATCAACAAAATTGACAAAGCATTAGCTAATGGACTAATAAAAAAAGAGAGAGAGAAATCAAATAGCTAAAGGAGGAGATGAAAGTAGGTCATCACTACAGATTTTACAGACATGGGGGGTTATAAGAGAGTATTGTGAACACTGTACAGTAACAAATGGAATAACTGAGATGAAATGGATAAATGCCTAGAAACCAAACTTCAGCAAAACTAAACCAAAAGAAATAAAAAATATGAGCAGGCCCATAACAAGTAAGGCTACTGAAATAGACATAAAATCTCCTTACAAAGAAAAACATTGGACTTGATGGCTTCACTGGTGAATTCTACAAATAAAGAATTAACATGAATCCTCTCAAACTTTTCCAAAAATATGAAGAGGAGAGAGAACTCCCTGACTCATTCAATGAGGCCAGCATTACCCTGATACAAATCCAGAGAGATACTACAAGAAAGGACAACTACCGACCAATAATCCCTTATTAAGACCAGTGCAAGAATCCTCAACAAAATACTAGCAAATTGAATTTGGCAGCATATGTAAAAAATTTTGCATCATTACCACGTGGGATTAATTCCCAGAATTGAAGAATGATTCAATAGACAGGAAACAATCAATATCATATGCCACATTACCAAAGGAAGGGAAAGTCACATGATCATCTCAATTGATGCAGAAAAAGCAGTTGACAACATTCAGCACACTCTCGTGATAAAAGCACTCAACAGACTGGGAATAGAAGAAACTACCTCAACATAATAAAAGCCATATATGAAAAACCCACAGAGAACATCATACTCCATAGTGAAAGGTTGAAAGCTTTTCCTCTAAGATCAGGAACAAGACAGGGATGCCAGATTTTGTCACTTCTACCAAGCATAAAACTGAAGTATGAGCCAGAACCATTAAGCATGAAAGACATCCAAATTAGAAAGAAATAAATCAAATTATCTCTGTTAGCAGATGGCATAGTCTTATACGTAGAAAGATTCCAGGAAAACCACCACCACCACCACCACCACGAAAACAACAACACTTTTAGAACTAAGCAATAGTAGTTGATCAAAATCAACATACAAAAATCTGCTACAATTCAATATACTAGCAATGAATAATTTAAAAAGGAAACTAACAAAACAATTCCATTTACACCAGCATCAAAAAGAATAAAATACATTGGAATATTCTTAGCCAAGAGGCAGTGGAGTTGTGCCCTGGAAACTATAAAATGTTGCTGAAGGAAATTAGAGAAGACACATATAAAAGGAAAGCCATACCATGTTCATGTTTTGAAAAACTTGGTATTTTTAAGATGCCACTACTTTGCAAAGTGATTGACAAATAATTTTCAACATGGGTGCCAGGACTATTCAACAGGAAAAGGACAGTTTTTCCAACAAATGATGCTAAGAAGACTTTTAAGAAGAAGAACCTTTATACCATATACAAAAATTAACTCAAAATGAATTAAAGTCCTTAAGATAAGACCTAAGGCTCTAAAAATTCTTCAGGGGAAAACACAGAACAAAAGCTTTATCCCATTCGATTTGGCGATGATTTCTTGGATATGACACTGAAAACACAGGCAACATGAGATAAAATAGGTAAATTCAAACACATCAATATTTAAAACTTTTGTGCATCAAAGAACACTATCAACACAGTGAAAAGGCAACCCATGAATGACAGGAAATATTTGCAAATCATATATCTGACTAGTTCATATCCAGAATATATCCTAACAACAACAACAAAAAATCAAACAACTCATTTTAAAATGCACAAAGTGCTTCAATAGACATTTAACCAAAGAAGATATACAGATGTCCAATAAGCACATGAAAAGACGCTCAACATCAGTGGTCATCAGGGAAATGCAAATCTAAGCTACAGTGAGATACCACTTCACACCCTTTGGCTATTATTTTTAATGGGAAATAATGTGTTGATGGGGATGAGTTGGAGCCCTAGTGCACTGGTGGGAATGCACCACAGTGCAGCAAAGCAGACAGTTCTTCAAAAAATTTAAAAAAAAAAAAAATTACCATATGATCCAGCAATTCTACTCCTTGGTATCTACCCAAAAGAACTGAAAGCAGGGCCTCAAAGAGATAGATATCTGTTCACCCAAATTCACAGGAACAGTATTCACCAGAGCCCAAAGGTAGAAATAATTCAAGTACCTATCAATAGACGAGAGGAGAAACAAACTGGCATATACGTGTGGTATGGATATTCTTCAGCCTTAACAGGAAGGAAATTCGACACACGTCACATGGATGAACCTTGAGGACATTATGCTGTGTGAGATAAGGCGGTCATGAAAGGACAAAAATTGTATGATTCCACTTAGATGAGGTACCTAGGTTGGTCCAGTTCACAGGAACAGAAGGTGGAAAAGTGGATGTCAGGGTCTGGAGAATGGGAGCAATGGATTATTAGGTAATGGGCAGTGTGTTTTGGTTTGGGAAGATGGAAAAGATTCCAAAGATAGATGGTGGTGACAGTGACACGTGATATGAATGCTCTCAGTGCCGTTGACCCGTATACTTAAAAATAATTACAACGATAACTTTTATGGTGTGTGTATTTTACCACACCATAAAAAAAATCAAATAAGAGGTGCACTTGCCTTCATGTGGGGGTTCCCGATGAGACGCAGCCTGCTTTGTGATCCAGTGAGAAACCTTATTCCTGCATATAAAGTCCTGGTGGTGATGGGTAACCCCACCCACCCCAGCACCCCAGTGCAGCTCTCCTGGTCACTCCGTGCCTCTGCCACCATGCCCATCCCCAGCTTCACATCAGTGACATGGGACCCACCTGCCACCAGGCCTCATATGGAGTCCCCGAGTGTCAGGGTATGTGGCACAATTTCTCACCTGCACTCACACAGTGGGAATACACCCATCATCAACCTCACACAGTGAAGTTCTCAAAATGCCCATTATTTTATTTAGATATTGCCAGCACTAACACTTTTTTTTTTATCTTCAGGTTAATGAACTCTGAATCATTAATCCAAATGAAGCACTGAGACACAGGAAGTTACAGCCCCATGATTCATACACGATAAAAGCAGAGGCTCCACCTTCCACCCCCATAGGATTTGCATGGTTATAGGGTGTGTGGCTGAGGAGCCAGATCTGAGTGAAACTGCCCCACCCTGAGAACAAGTGGCAGCCTCTTCCAGAAGCTCGTCCACGAGCCTGCCCCACTCCACTTCTTGAGGAACACCAACTAGGAGAGGGCTCATCTCAAGAGCTGCCAAATAGGCTAACCAGGACTAAGGAAACACAATCAGCCTTTGGCAAACAAGGTAAAATGAGAGGAAAGCAGCAAATGGGGGGGAAAAAGTCTACCTTGGAAGTCCTAATTCTAAAATCAGGAGAAAAAAAAAAAAACAGAAAGCAAAAACCAAGCATTGTTCAACCACAAAGTGTGAATGAGAAAGTAAATGTAAAATGAGATGTGAAGATGACACAGGACTGATGGATGGAGAGCATTGGATCTGGGGTAGTGTCCAGCCCCCAAGCCTAGGCACAGTCAAGTCAGCAATCTGAGGCTCTGCAAATGGGGATGGAGCCCCGCTGCCTCTCATCTGCATCCCCTTTCCTGCTTTCTCCCTCCTTCCGGTTCATTCTTAGCCCACGGTGGTTCTTTAGGACCAGGCTCCGGGTTTGGAATGATTTAGAGGACAAGATGTGTAAGGGCTGGAGAGAAGGGTCTCCTATGACAGAAAGGACCCATGGAAGCCAGAGAGGCAGAGGGAGAACTGAGCTCAGAGGTGCTGTGCCCACACAAGGGCCACAGAAAACCAGAGCCAAGCCTAGTATGGCTGTCTTCACTGTCTTCCACTTACCCAAACCAAGATGCCCCAAGCTGCTGAGCGAGTCCACAACCCTAGACAAAGTAGGCACTGTGTCTTCCCAATGCTGAGCCACTCACTTTGCTGGGTCCCAAATCTGGAGGGAATAGCTGGGTCTGGCCTACATTTCACTCCCACTGAAGAGAAAGAATCGACAGAGGGACCATGTGGGAACCTGAACTAGAAGGCAGAGCTCTAGGAACAGAGGCACAGCCTGGGCTCAGACGGTAGCAAAACCATGTCATTCCAGAATGCCACTGAGGATCCTGAGGTCAGCAAGTCCCCAGATCTGGGTCACCCAAGGCTCGGGTTTAGCAGGTGAAGGTATACTCAGATTTGCCTCGACATCACCAACAGCATGGCCATCCTCTCATGCCTCCTCCCTCTTGTTCTCTAAGGCTTTCTTCTGCGTGCACTGGGAGACTAGTTCAAAGCAGGTGATAACAGTAAGAATAATGAAAAAGAAAATAAAGGACTATGTTGATCGTATCTAACCATATTCCAGTGTAGCACTGAACCTATTTTGTAACTCTGAAATTTAGTTTCTTGTTCTGTAAAATGAAGATGCTCGCTGAAGATGATGAAATGATATAATGCACCTAGAATGATTGAAACCATACCTGGCTCACAATAAACACTCAGTAAATGTTGGATGCCAGCCACCGTGCTTCACCTTGACTCCACACCAGCTTCTCTTTCTGGATCCCACTCTATGTATTACTTGGGGGGTGCTGTTGGCTCATTTGCCAGGAAGTCCAAAAGCATTTTTTTTTCAATTTCCTGCCAATTCCAGATTATTGCTCTTCGTCCCTTACAAAACATGGTCACAACAGACAAAATGAGAAGGTAACTCTCCTCCTGTCTAATAAATATCATTTGATTACGGCCACCTTTGTCCTTCCTGGCCAGCACCACATTGCGATATGTTGGAATCCTAACTCCAGAACCTATGAATGTGACCTCATTTGGAAATCTGGTCTTTCCAATTGTCAAGTTAAGATGAGGTCACGAGGTTGGACCCTAATCAAATGTGACTGGGGTCTTTATAAGAAGAGAAGAGACAAGAGCAGAGGGGAGGTGACACAAAGACACATGAGAAGATGCCATGTGATGACAGGCAGACATCAGAGTGATGCATCGACAAGCCAGGAGACCCAAGAATCAACGACATCATAAGCTATGAGAAGGACGTGGAAGATTCTCTCTTACACCCTTTGTGGGGAGCATGGACCTGCGAACAGATTGAGTTCAGACTTCTGGCCTCCAGAATTGTGCAGGAATAAATTTCTGTTGTTTTAAGCCCTAGGTACTGAGTAATAGCAGCCCTAGGAAAATCTTACAGGGATAGACTTAATCCCTTTCCACCTAAAGGTGCCTGGGAACATCTGAGAGGCAAGTTTTCCAAGAGAGCCAGGAGATCACTGTGTGCTTCTTTAAATAATCAATTCATGTATTTATTTAATTTAAGGGTAAAGAAACTCTATTGGCAATACAATGAATGCATTGAGCATTTCACTTATTATTATTTGGGGGATATTCAGAGGAAAAAGTATTGCCGCAGGAATTTCACGTTCCATTTTTGGGACACTTTACTGCTAACCCTCAAATTTTCTTACAGGAAATAGGAGCTTTTCCTGTGCCTGAATCTTCCCTCAGTGGGAACTTTAGCTAATAAAGCTTTTGCTGCAGCATACATGCAAGCTCCCCGGGGGTCTCTTCTGCTGCTCCTGAAAATTTTCTCTTCTCTCTTTTAAAAAAGAAGGCTATTGAATCGTTAAAATGTTCAAAGCTCTGAAAGGAAGATAAGCCACTCAGGTTTGAATGATTAAGACCATTAAGAAATACACAATAGAAGATGGGACTTCAATCCAAATAAAGTGCATTTGCCTAACGCACATCAAATGTGATTTATTTTAAATTTCTCTCTCTTGGTCACAGATGTAATGCAAGGAGAAGTTCTGGTACTTCCACTGCCTGCCTTTCTCTTTTGTTCACAGCTCCTTCTGGAAAAGGGCTCTGACCTCGAACTCTTTCAAAACTGGGTTCTTTGATAGTTTTAACCGATTTCTCCTCAAGGGCATAAGGAAAAGAAGGTTATGCCGATAGGAAGGAAACAGAGTTTTGAGCACAGCATGGAGTAACTGGGTATATGACTGGCAGGGGATCGTGTGTTTCAGGTATGGTGCTCACCTGGTAGACACACAGCAGACAGACGGGCTCATCTCCATGCACACAAACCTCTGTGCAGTAATTCCAGAGGCAGCTTGCCCTTTTATATGCAAGGAGAAAGTAACCTAAAAACGTTTTCCTTAAACTGGAATAGTCTTTATTCTTATTTGCATCATCAAAAAACCTACATTAGGATTATATTCGCAGTGGAGATGACTTAAAATTCCATTTACGTGAAGGACACCCAAGCCTAAATCCTCATTTCAGCTGACAATCTCAAGTAATGAATATATATTTTTTTATGTTTAATAAAAAGACAGCATGAATGATATGCCCTTTTAGCCATTAGCCTATGGAGCCTAGATTTGACACATTTTATAACAAGGGTATAATTTGGGGAGAAAGACCAGCATAGAAGCCCCATGAAAGAGAAAGGTCAGTAACTGAGAGCTTCCAAATGCCAACAGGGAGAAGATTGGGTATCATGTAAGTCGTGGTCATCCAGAAAAACAGCTGGGAAATGACACCATATTGGAAACCATTCACTTGACAGAGAAGTCGTGGCTTCATGAATACTGGGTCAGCTCATCGAGCCACCCTGAGTATCACAGAGATGCAAAGGGTCCTGCTGCTTTAGAGGACAAGAGTATGGAGCTTGACGGGGATCCACTTACAATGGAAGCAAACCTGGACTTATCTGGGGAAGGCAGCCCCTCATCTCAAGAATTGCTATTGTAATACACCCTGAGAATGGCCTGCATAAGGCCAGGGCCTTGCACTCTTGGCATACCCCACAAGAACACGTAGGGCCACTCAGGGTCCATGGGGCATTGCCTTTCTTTTAAATCTCAAGGGTAAGAGAACCACATAAACACACTATGTAAACATGGAGGACATGGAGAGATGGAGGACATGGAGAAATTATAACCCTTGTGCACTGTTTATGGAAATGCAAAATGGTGCAACCACTGTGGAAAACAGTTTGGAGATTCCTTTAAAACTTTAAATAGAATCACCATCTCCATCATACTTCTGGGTATATGTCCAAAAAAAAAAAAAAAATTCAGAGCAGGATCTCCAAGAGATAGGTGCACATCCATATTCAATGCAGTATTTTTCACAATAGCCAAGAGGTAGAAGCAACTCCAGTGGCCATTGATGGATGAATTGATATCTTGGTCTGTTCAGGCTAGTAAAACAAAATACCATCGACTAAGGGCCTTAAAACCAATAGAAATTCACCGTTCACAGTTGTGGAGGCTAGAAGTCTGAGATTGGTGTGTCAGTGTGGTTGGATGAAAACCCTCTTCTGAGCTACACACTTTCACTCACTGTGTCCTCAATGGGCAGAAGGGGGTAGGGATCTTTGGGAGCCTCTTATTTAAGACCCTATAAAAGACCTTTCAAGAGGGTTCTACTTTCATGACTTAAGCACCTCCTGAGGTCCCACCTCCTAATACTATCATCACCATGGAGGGTTTGGGTTATAGAAGGTGAATTTTGGTGGGACACAAACATTCAGATCATAGCAACAGATGAACCAAATGTGGTGTATCGATACTATGGAATATTATGCAGCCATTAAAATGAAGGAGATCCTGTCACATGCTACAACATGGATGAATCTCAAGGACATTAAGCTACATGAAATAAGCCCATCACAAAAGGGCATGTACTATATGATTCCACATGGGAAGCATCTAAGGCTGTCAAAATCATAGAAACAGATAGTAAAAAGGTAGTTTCCAAGAGTTGAGGGGAGGAGGAAGGGGAAATTTGGGTGCCATGTGTTCAGACCTTCCATTTTTACAAGACGAGAAATTTCTAGAGATACATTGCACAACAATATGAATATATTTAACACTAATGAACACCTAAAAACAGTTCAGATAGTAAATTTAATGTTATGTGCTTTTTAACACAATAAAAAAACTATTTTGAAAAAAAAAACTGTTTTGTATTTTTTTTTTTAATCCTTTCAACACCTACTATTTAATTGAACAGCAATACATACAGGTAGTTTAAAAATCACACTTGCTGTGTATTTTTAGCCTCTAGCCCTTTCTCCAAGTGAGAAATTCTATTGCTAATTTGTTGTGTAGATCTTTGCAGAATTATTCTGTATGTTTGCATACATATGTACGTATATGTTCATCTTGGGAACTTCAAATAGGAGCATAGTGCATGTATCACACTTCCTTGCATTAAAGTAATGTTTCTTAAAGCTCATTATCGACCAATACAGTTACCTCACTCTTTTCAAAGAAATGTGTTCTATGTAATACTGCATTATTCCATAAAATGGGGTTATCATAATTTACCTATGTGCTCATTTACTGGCAGAGAACAGATCATAACTATATTGATGTGAGCACTGTTCTCACGGGCACCTTCTATGTACCTCAGTGTCCCTGTGGGATTCATTCCCAGAGGTGGAGTTTCTTCACAGTGTAGGCCATATATTGAGGGGACTTAAAGTCCCACTCCTTTTGGACTGTTAAGTTCAGAGCTCAAAGAGCCAGTGCTTCAGATACTTTTATTTAATTTGGAGGAATTGAACCTTGGAGGAAACTACCCTCCAAGGTTTGTGAGAGTGAACACCTTTTCATGCATTTATAAACCTCTCTGTTTCATTGTTTACCACCTCTGTATATCTTTACCCATTTTTAAATGGTTTTTAAAATCTTATTTATTTATTAGAATGCTTTACAAATGAAGATAATTTGCTCTTTGTCATATATATATTTAAAATTTCCCCAATTTATGTTTGGTGTCTTCTGATAGCATTTTTTCTCCACTCATCATTTTTAAATTATTATGATTTATCAGTCTTTTCTTTTGTAACATCTAGGTATCCCATCTTGCTTAGCATGCTCTCCCCAGTAATCCAGACAAAATATTTCCTAAGTGCATCCAGTCCTTTCTCTGTGGCTGACTTATTTTAAGTTGTATCTATTTAAGATATACAGTAGGGATCCAGCTATATTTCTTTTTTCCAGGTTGTCCCAGTATCATTTACTGAATAATCCATTTTTGTCACTGATTTGAAATGTCACATTTATTTTATGCTAATTCTGTGAATATATTTGTTAATGAACCCTATTATGTTTCTTCACCAATCTTTGCATTAATATGCTAATATAAACAATATTAATTTAAACAGCTTGATTTATCCTTTATAAGGCATTTTCCAAACTTAAAAGGTATTATTCCCTTTAATACTATTCTTTTTGCCAATTGCTGTAGCTATCCCTTCGTGCAAACATTTAAAAATGCAATTTAGAAAGACCTCATTTTATTTCAGGTTTGTTTAGAATGAAAATACATCACTACACTATCAAGTCTTGATAACCCAAGGACAAGGATTAATCTCACTTTTCTTCGATGCCACTTAATGGTTTTTTAAATATTTTTTGGAGCATTTCTTGTCAATTTTATTGTTTGTGATTCTGTTGTAAATGAGGTCCATGATTCCTTTACCTTTTAGCTAATTACTTATAGGTATGAAGAGTAATTAATTTTGGAAATTACTTTCAAAAGGAGGTACATTGCTGAGTTATTTTATTTTTTAAAATTATTTCTCAGGAGACTTTCTTATGTTCTTAAAGAACATATAATGATAATTTATCTTCATTTCTAATTTTTATGCCTCTTATATCCTTTCCTTCTCTATCTGAATGCACCTAATAACTTGAGAATGTAAGGATAGAGACAGAAAGGAGGGCTTAATACATTCTTCTTTTAAGGTCACGTGGAGTAAGTGATTTTATTTATTTGTTCATGAGAGACACAGAGAGAGAGAGAGGCAGAGACACAGGCAGAGGGAGAAGCAGGCTCCATGCAGGGAGTCTGATGTGGGACTCGATCCCAGGACCCCAGGATCACGCCCTGAGCTGAAGGCAGATGCTCAACCACTGAGCCACCCAGGCGTCCCAAGTAAGTGTTTTTTAAAAGTCCTCTATAGTCTCAAAAGTAAGGGAAACCCCAAATTGATTCTCTCTGAGACAAGTTCTGAAATAAGGCAGAAGTAGAAGTTTAAAACTTTATCCAGAGATGAATAAACAATAACAGAAAAGACTACTTTTTTACCTGAGTAAATTTACCTTCATTAATTACAAAGACAACTCACCCAAAGGACCCTCATGACAAAAATGTTGAGAAGCACTAATTTATTTGAGATTGGTGAACAGGCATCTATTTTACATCAGTGTTAATGCTGTTCTCTGTTTAATACTGTTCAATAAATGATACTAGAACAAGTAGGTAACCACCTGGAAAAAATAAATGAAGCTCGATCCCTACCTCACGGCTTAGATAGATCCAAAATGGACTAAACCAGGGATCAAGCAACCTGTAGCCCAGAGCCAAATGCAGCTGGCTGCAGATGTTTGTAAATAAAGTTTTATTCCAACACAGCCACACTTGTTCATTTACATAACGCCCACAGCTTCTTTCACACAATGGAAGAGTTAAGTAATCACAACAGAGACTGTATGGTCTACTGAAAATTTTCATTATCTGTCCTTTTACAGAAAAAGTTGGCAGACCCCTGGTCTACACCAATATTCTCTCAGTCTGAGACCTTTAAACATATTTAGATGACATCCAGCTTCTCAACTGATGCCCCGACCTTACTCCTCAGAAAGTTTGAGGATCGCTAATCAGAAATTCTCATCATCTCCGTGTTTCTAGCAACATTAACATTTTTTAAATACCCAAAGCCTGTCATCCTCTTCTGTAAAATATTATGTATTTCACTGTTGCCTTTGTCTATATAAATTTATAAAATGTGCTCTGTATCAGAAGCATAAAACTGTTCTAACTACAGGTGGCATGGTAGTGCACAGGGCATAAAACCAAAGGTGTTATCAGGAGCTGTGAACACAGGGGTTCTCCACCGCTCTCCCTCCCCGATGGGCCACTTCCTGGAGACCTCAATCATCTGGCACTAAGCCACTTTTGAAGCTCTTATGTCAAAATTATAGGCCCAGGAAATCCTCCACAGATAGGCCAAAGTACACACCATACTTATGCATTCTGCATGTTTACAGTATGTGTGCAAACTGGAGACCTTGTAGGATTAACTATCATTCCATCTGAGACCAACTATTAGTACAACATCCTCTGAAGCTGAGCTGCCCAAGTTGCAACAGGCTAGGAAGAATTTCTATGAGATCCTGCTGGAGGGCCTCCCTCAGCTGCCCTGCTTCCCCCCCTCCTTGAGACTTGGCTAAGTGGCATTTCCTTTCAATGACTGTGCTGCTGGAGAAAAATTTTGTAAGATTTTAATTTTTTCATCATTCGCTTTTCTTGCTTGACACAAAGAGAGCTTTTATTTTTGTGCTCTTTCAGCGAATGAAAAACAAAAATCCTACTTTTAAAGCTATCTCCCTCATGACTCTGCCATATTCCATTCATATTACAGTTTACAATACACTTTTTTCATAAAATATGTCCTAATTTCCAGGTATTGCTAAAAACACCACTTCTGGTTCTGCCCCCCTGGATGCCGCTGAGTAAGCATCATTAAAGTCTCCCCTCCCACTGCTGTCATGTCTAAGTCAGAGTCTCCCAAAGAGCCTGAGCAGCTGTGGAAGCTCTCCATCAGAGGTTTGAGCTTCAAAACATTTTGAGCAATGGGGAATGCTTACGGACTGTGTGGTAATGAGAGACCCAAACACCAAATGCTCCAAAGGCTTTGAGTTCATCATGTATGCCACCGTGGAGGAGGTGGATGCAGCCATGAACGCAAGGCCACAAAGGTGAATGGAAGAGTTGTGGAGCTAAAGAGGGCTGTCTCATGGTTGAGGGTTGTCTCAAAGACCTGGTGCCCACTTAAATGTGAAAAATATTTTTGTTGGTGGCATTTAAGAAGACACTGAAGAACATCATCTAAGAGATTATTTTGAACAGTACAGGAAAATTGAAGTGATTGAGATCATGACTGACCAAGGCAGTGGCAAAAAAGATAGGTTTTGCTTTTGTGACATTTGATGACCATGACTCTGTAGCAAGATTGTCATTCAGAAATACTATACTGTGAATGGCCACAACTGTGAAGTAAGGAAAGCCCTATCGAAGCAAGAGATGGCTAGTGCTTCATCCAGCCAAAGAGGCCGAAGTTGTTCTGGAAACTTTGGTGTTGGTTGTGGAGGTGGTTTTGGTGGGAATGACAACTTTGGTTGTGGAGGGAAATTCAGGGGTCAGAGGTGGCTTCAGTGGCATTTGAGATCGTGGTGGATATGGTGGCAGTGAGGATGGCTATAACGGATTTGGTAATGATGGTGGTTATGGAGGAGGTGGCCCTGGTTACTCTGGAGGAAGCAGAGGCTATGGGAGTGGTGGACAGGGTTATGGAAACCAGGGTAGTGGCTTTTGTGGGAGTGGCAGCTATGACAGCTATAACAACGGAGGAGGTGGAGGCGGCTATGGCGGTGCTAGTGGAAGCAACTTTGGAGGTGGCGGAAGCTGTAACAATTTTGGCAATTAAAACAATCAATCCTCAAATTTTGGACCCATGAAAGGAGGAAATTTTGGAGGCAGAAGCTCTGGCCCCTATGGTGGTGGAGGCCAATACTTTGCCAAACCACAAAACCAAGGTGGCTATGGCGGTTCCAGCAGCAGCAGCAGCTATGGCAGTGGCAGAAGGTTTTAATTACTGCCAGGAAACAAAGCTTAGCAGGAGAGGAGAGCCAGAGAAGTGACAGGGAAGCTAAGGTTACAATAGATTTGTGAACTCAGCCAAGCACAGTGGTGGCAGGACCTAGCTGCTACAAAGAAGACATGTTTTAGACAATACTCATGTGTATGGGCAAAAAACTCAAAGACTGTATTTGTGACTAAATGTGTAACAGGTTATTTTAGTTTCTGTTCTGTGGAAAGTGTAAAGCATTCCAACAAAGGGTTCTAATGTAGATTTTTTTTTTGCACCCATGCTGTTGATTGCTAAATGTAATAGTATGATCATGACGCTGAATATATGTGTCTTAAAAAAAAAAAACAGCACTTCTGCAACTGCTTGGTCAATATGAAAAGTAACGTAATTTGTAATATGTCTCAAGATTTCCCACTTCTCTTGTTAACGTATTTAAGATTCGGCTTGCCCACCATATCCCTCCCTCCTGGCCTGATAACATGGCAATTCAAACGAGCCCAATTATGACTTCTACGAAGCAGTGACATAAGTACAAAGTATAGAGGGATACACAGGCCAGAGCCCCTGACTCCAGAACTGATGTGACATAGGCACGAGATGAATGAATGGGGTAAAAGAGACTAATGTGTAAAAAATGAGAATGAAGAGAAAGAAGGGGGGTGTCTAAGCAATTTTGGTACAGAGTGAAGCTTTTTGGGTTGGAGAGGGCTGTCATTGACAGAGAGAGGGGAGGGAGAGCAGGATGGAAGGAAGGAAGGAAGAAGAAAGGAAGGAAGGAAGTTAGTTCTGCACCTAAAGCAGAGCCCTGACAAAGACAAGACACCCTGCCTCTCAGGAAGCCACTGGTTACTATGGAGTTGCAGCTCGGATGGCTCATGCACTTCATTGCCTCAACCTTTTCAGCTGCTGTGAGAGTTTTTCATGGAGGGAATCCAGCATTTATCTCTATTGTTGCTGTGACCCACAGTTAAGGGTACATGCGACCCCCTTAGGCTCAATAGGGCACCATCCTTGTGCAGCCTTGTGGGGAAAGCAGAGTTAAACGTCTTCTCATGCTCAGATTTGGCACCCAATGCCTCCCACTGCATAAGCAGCCTCCCATGGTTGGCTAAGGTTTCTATATCCTTAACTACCCATCTGGTTGAGGTCTATTTGAGAACAGCGACTTTTCCTTAATTCAATACAATAGCCCTTTATTGAGAAAGCGTAATAGTCCTGGGCCTCTGGGGGCTTCAATCCCTGACATAATGGTTCTCAGAGCCCAGGAAGGGAAGACGTGTATAGAAAATCCAATTGCGGTCCACAGTGGTAAGCACAATCAACAAAGTATGGTACAAAGTCACTGCCATGGTGATCGATATGCTTCCGTGATGGGCTGGATGGTTAAGAAGGAGACAACCATATCCCCAACAAGGCTGAGTACATAGAAGTGATCGATGAGGGATCCCTGGGTGGCTCAGCGGTTTGGCGCCTGCCTTTGGCCCAGGGCGCGATCCTGGAGACCCAGGATCGAATCCCACATCGGGCTCCCGTGCATGGAGCCTGCTTCTCCCTCTGCCTGTGTCTCTGCCTCTCTCTCTCTCTCTCTGTGACTATCATAAATTTAAAAAAAAAATTAAAAAAAAAAAGAAGTGATCGATGACAGAATCATCGAAGTGTTGCTCCATTCTGCTAAACACTAATCAGCCTCAGAGCCAAGCTTGGGACTGGTGAGACTGGTGTTGGCATGAACCTCATGTCTGACCTTACCAACCCTGCAGACCCTTCCTCTTCCTGCAACCTCAGATGCAATGTGGGGCCTGGCCTTGTTGGGTCATCAACTCACTAATAAATGTCTGAACCTGGACCTGAAATAAGCCAACATGTATTTAAATGACTAAACTAATATGGACCTCTGTCAGGTGAATTTCCACTTCGGCTCCCAGCAAAGCTTCCACTTAGCAGAGTGTCTACTTCTTTGCACACAAACACTCTTCCTTATTTCTGATTCAGGTTGTTCTCATTATGATTGGACAAGGTTTTTATCCCTCTTTACTTTGAAGTCACACATGGGTCACATGATTTCTCTATTTTTACCAAGTAACCATTGTTCTTTTAAACCTGAATTCAGTATTTTGGGGTTTGTTTTTTTTTTTTCGGTTATGCAATATTTCAGACATATCCCCCCAAAAAACAGACACACATGTACCTGTGATCTGGATTTAACAAGGTGACTATTTAGCTCTGTGTGCATCAGACCCTTCTCTTAAAAAATAAACCACTGCAGACATAACGAACACCACCCCCCCATCCCATCTGTCTTGCTTCCAGTATTTTCCTGTCATTTCTTCTACCCTAAATCTTTTTACCCTACAAAATCACCTTTGTCCTCTTGTGGAGCACTAGAAGGTTGCTGTGTCTTTCAATACAATATTAATTAGCCTCGCTAATTAGTCTACATTTTTTACTTGGTTTAGGTTGTAAATTATCCAAAGTAGAATGAAGTTTCAAATGGTTTGTTATTTCTCTTTTGTGTTCACCCTAGGACCTACACATTTTTTCAAGGCAAAAGAAATCTATTAAATAGAATTATTTATATTAGATCCTATGTTTCAAATAATTTCTCTTATTTTTTTTTCAAATACATTTTACCAGTCTGGTCTTAGAAGAAGGCCTTTCTCACACAAACATCTTGCATAGGAAGAAAAATTCACTTAAATTCTAAGTTGCCATTGCATTCTGAGTAACAGCCCAATCTTGAATTCCTAAGGGATATAATCTTTGAGTTTGAGTTCTGATGAGTTTATAATGGAAAGAATAAGCCCTAATTAATGCAAAATGTACAGATTCATGAAATAACATAGTTCTCAAGGATGGTACTAACTTCAAGCACTTGGTTGTTATTTATTAATAAAAACAAGCAGAAGATACTCTGGGCTTTGTTCCACTAGATTGGTGACTACTGGGGAGGAAGAGGGTGTTTGCAGCCACAGGATAATGGAGAGAGCTTCCTAAGGTCCAACTACAGGAAGGATCATGTGCTCAGGTGAACATGTGTGTGGGACAAGCTCTATCTTCCAGCAGGGATGTGATCTCCCATGATCTAGGCAGGCAAGGATAGTTAAGGAGCAGAACAATCTCTCCCACAGATGAGACTTGCATCATGTTGGTCCACACTTCTGGGATCCTCTGGGAATCTTGTTAAAATGAACATTTAGATCCAGTAAACCAGGAAAAGGGCTGAAATTCCACATTTCTGTCAAGAACCCAGGTGATGCTGATCGACTGTGGGCCACATGTTGAGCTGTAGAGACCACGATAATCCAGATTCTCCCATAAAGAAGCAGAGGATAGGAGTAGAAAGATGTAATGTATCAGGAAAGGAAACCAGAGAAATATAAAAGAAACCAAAGGATCATAAAGAGAGATGAAGAATGGGAAATTTGAAAATATGGCCATCCCAGGATTCTTCCCTTCTTAGTCCATGCCAGCCCCATTCAGGTGGCCTCTAGGTCCTTACATGGCTCCACCCACAGCCCGGGAGCTTTGGTGCCTAGTGTGGGGTCGATGGGGCCACCTGCTGACATGGGTTCTTCCAGTGACCACAGATGTGAGTTCTCAGATGGCCCCTCAGCTGGAGCCAGGGAGTCAAAATGCTTCCCCCAGACTTTTAAACCCATCCTTCTGTACAGGTAAATAAATGCCAGCAGGTAACTCATGGAAGGTGGGGTGGGCATGGCTACCTCTTGGGTACAGCAGAGCCAGAGACCACCTGAATCATCCTCTTCACCATGTAGTTGGACTCTCAAATCACCCAGACTGATCCAAATCGCAAGATTGGCCTCTTACCAAGACCCTAATGATAAGAGTGGCTCACTAGGCCTAATGTTTATGCAAACGGGGCAGTTTATATTCAATTCCTGTCTTCCTTGTAGGGGTCTTGCAAGGAGGGTGCCTATGTGACCAGCTCCCAATAAATACCCTGGCTGCTGAGTCTTTAATGAGCTTCAATGGTTAACAACACTTACACCGATTGCTATAAATTGTTTTGGGGGGGAATTATGTTCTATACATCTCTATTTGGAGAGGACTTGTGGAAGCTCATGTCTGGTTTCCTCTGGACCTCATCCCATGCACCTTTTTCCTTTACTCATTTTGCTTTATATCCTTTATAAATCATAGTTTTATGACTATACACTGGTCCTGTGAGTCCCCCCAGTGAATCACAGAACCTGAGGAGGGTCCTGGGGATCACCAGACACCTTGGAGGAGGAAAACTCCAGCTCTGCCAATACTTTACACAGAGGACTCAGCTAGGTATACCGGACTGCAGACCTACAGAAACTGTGACGTAATAGCTATGTCTTGCATTAAGCCACCAAGTGCTTAGTGGCCTAATACAACAGCAGTACAAAACTAAGGAAAGGACAATATTACTTTTCCTAATAAGAGTGTAAATACTTCAAGGCAACTTTTTTTTTTTTTTGGATCTTAAATTCACTCTCAAATTAATAGCAAGAGTCTATACATAAACCCACCAGCTGAAGAATGGGTACAGCCTCTGGTATAATATGTGCTTTATGAGTAAGAGCAGCTGACCCTGTGAGGGGGCCAGAGAGCAGCCAAGTCAGCCTGACATTTTTCAAGAAACTGATAATCTCATGATTATCAACAAGTGTGACTCACTGTGGTCAGTCAACTGTGTACAGAGATTAATTCACTTAAGCTGTGGTGATGGCTGGAGAAAACACAAAGATGAGCCCCCATCCTAAAGAAGATGAAAATGCAGAAGGAATGCTTGCCCTGGAGCTTCAAGCACCCCTGAGCTGAGACAAAGGGTTTTGAAGGCTTACAGAGAGCAGGGACCTCAAGAAAAGCATCCTATCCTGTCAGAAGGTAGATGCCACTCATGCATCCATCTAGCAAAGATTTACCAACTTTCTGCTCAGTCCCTGGCACAGTGATGTGCTGGGGATGCAGAAGGGGAAGGCAGGTCTCCATAAGCCAGCTCCCCAGGAGTGGGAGGGAGGTACCACACCAGTCTTGACTGTAGGATGACAGGTGGGCCTGGAGGGTCCAAGCATCTGTTTTCACCTGCTTGGTCTAGGATCAACAATGCTACTAATTCCTGACCTTATTTCCCCTGAGCCCCTCTAAACAAAGTACCAGATGGTAAATACTTACATATGGTTTCTCCCAAGCTGCTCAGCTGAAAAACAGGAATTGTCCCAATTTCTCAACCATGTATTGGGGTGGGGTGAGGGTAAAAATGTGAACCTTGATTAATACAGCTGAGAATAAGCATGCATTAACTATCAGCTGATTTCAAAAAACAAGACTTAATTTTGAACAAAAGTTCTCTAAGTGGATGCTTTGCTAAGCTTTAACTGTTCTTTGTTCTTAATTACTGTTGATCTTCACCCTGGTTTAGACCTGGTGTTCTTAGAATTAGCTCAACATCAATATCTACTTCTAAGCACACACTTGGCAACTGCTTGTTTGGGATATTTAAGTCAGCCAGCCCCCAAAACACAAAAATCTCTCCTATATTGCTCTTTTACCTCATGTCAGACAACTGTTTAGCTCTTCTTAATTCAATATTTAAAAATATTTTCTTTATTTATTTGACAGAAAGAGAGAACCAGAGAGGACAAGCAGTGGGAGGGGAAGAGGGAGCAGGGAGCCCAAGGCAGGGCTTGACCCCAGGACCCTGGGATCATGACCGAGTCGAAGGCAGATGCTTCACTGACTGAACCACCCAGGTGCCCCCTTAATTCAACTGAAACCAGCATGTATTGATGAACTATAAAGAGGTCCAGAGACAAGAAATTAAATAGACCATAATCTATGAATTTATATACTAAGTAAAAGAGTTAGTCCTAAGGAAGTTCAAATGAGGCCAATTTGCTACCAATGAATAGTATCATTTTGTTGCTTGTTAGTGTTATAGATAAGCCACATGATAACAAGTAACAGCTTACTCCCTGATACTTTTTTTCTTACTGTGACAAGAAAAATTTTTAAGAGTTACATGATGTCCTTAGCCTAAATTAAATAGAAGCCAAACTATATTTTTTATTGTGGGTAAATCATCATAATATAAAATTTACCACTTTAGTCACTTTTAAGTGTGCAGTTCTATGGCGTTAACACTCACACTGTTGTGCAACCACCACCCCCATGCATCTCCAGAACTTATTCATCTTCTAAATTGAAACTCTGTCCCCATTAAATAGTAATTCTCATTCCTCCCTTCCCCCAGTACCTGGCAACCATCTAAAGGGTATTTTTTTTAAAGATTTATTTATTCATGAGAGGGGGGAGTGGGCACAGAGGGAGAGAATCTAAAGCAGACTCCCTGCTGAATATGGAGCCCAATGCAGGGCTCGATCCCAGGATCCTGAGATCATGACCTGAGCCAAAATCAAGAGTCAGGAGCTCAGCCAATTGGGTCACCCAGGCACCCCAAGGATACTTTAAATAAGAAGAAAAAAAGTGGGAGCATCTGGGTTGCTCAGTAGGTTAAGCCTCTGGCTTAGGCTCAAGTCATGATCCTGGGGTCCTGGGAGCCAGCCCCGTGTCAGGCTCCCTGCTCAGCAGGGAGTCTGCTTCTCCCTCTCCTTCTGCTGCTCCTCTGCTTGTTCTCTCTCTCTCTCTCTCTCTCAAATAAATAAATAAATAAACAAACAAATATCTTATAAAAGAAGAGAAAAAAAAGAAAAAGTAATTCCTTCTCCACCTGAGAAATCTGCAGGCCGCACCCCTCCATCCATTGCCCCACCAGCCACGTGCAAATGCTGCAGATGTTCACCACACTCTACTTTCAGAGCTCCTCGTTCTGGGCAGACTACAGTTTGAAGACTCAAAATGCTAACTATGTAATAAATTTCACACATTTTAATATATGAAAAGTCAGGCAAGCAAAATATAATTCTCCTAAAAGAAGCACGGGTACGTAATCAGAAGTAGAAACTACGCCACTGGTGTAAAATAATGTAAACTAGTTACAGTTCCAAAGAATCCTGGAGATCTACCTCCCATGAATTAGAAGGGGCCACACCAGCACCCACGTTTCCATCGGAGCCAGACCTGCGTCCCTCAACACGTTGTCCACGGGGAGACTCTCATTACATGTATTTTTAAATGTTTGGAGTCCTTCAGAAATCTCACTTAATCAGAGGACTCTGAAGAATGAGTTTACTTAATTGAACAACACCAAGGCAATACCAGCTCCTGGATTATGGAACAAAGCAAAACAAAACAAAACAAAAAACAAATAGAGTAGGTGGCATGTGACTTTAGTCTGTAGATTTCACACCATGTTAAGGAATAATGGGAAGACATTTTCCATATTTCACTACATTACAAAATTGTTTTACTTATTTCATAAATTATACATGGGCAGCAGACTTTAAAATGCCACATGTGTCTTACATTCCCTTGAAAACATTTTCAAGTAATTTAGGAGGCTCCATTTCTAGACTTGATCTGACAGATTTGCAGCAACACGTAGTAATTGGCGTAATTCATGCTCTGACAGACTGCTTCCACCGAAGGAACGTACCGAGATGCTTTCTTCATGCCGATACTGCTTCCAATTCCTCCCGCCATCGCTGAACATGAGGATGTAGCTGGTAACCCAGTCGGAGCTCCCGTATCCCCCCTGGGTGGCCACAGCCGTGACCTCCATTCTCTCCCCAAGGTCAATCTGCAGCCACTGGTATTGATCTGACACAAGTGGAGACCAGCCACCAGCCCCTTGTAATGAAAACAGAAACAGGAGAAACATGGTAAAGAGAAAGAAACCTTTAAGATCTATATGGCTCTGTAAGAATGGGAACACACATAAAACAGATGAAAATCAGAGTTTCAAATCCTGGAACATTTAACCCCCTCATAATTACACACACACACACACACACACACACACACATACACACACACATGCATTCAAACCACAGAGTAGGTAAATAGATGACTCCTACATTAATTAATTGTTAATTGCCTTGGTTTTGAGCTCATAACCCCTGACTCTCTAATGTCCAGGGGACCCACTAAGTGAAAGTGCCTAACGCAGCAGGTGAACAAGCAAACACCATGCCGCTGCATCCATGATTGAAGCTAGTGTCTTTACTGGCCTTTACGTGGGACTTATTCTTGGCTGATCTAAAGGAAAACATTCAGACCATGGTAGAACTAGAAAAACTTAATTCTCAAACCCGAATCTGAGGAAGTACAGTACTGAATGCTGAGATGAGAAAGGTGGTGATGGATGGCACAGCCCTACACTCGATATGCTTACAGATTCATGCGAGAAACACATTTCAAAGAACGATTTGAAATGCAGTATGTCAGGGGCAGAGGTGAAGGTTTTTCTGCACAGGGAGAGACACCTCTGAGAGGCAGCAGGGAGTCTAAGGGAGAATCCAGAGCGAGTGAATAACAAGGACATTTTCAGGTATTCGAGACAATAGCTATGGAGCAGAAATCACGATGGATGCTTTGTTTTGTCCATAGAGAAATAGATGAGAAACAGAAAAGTTAGAGCAACCCAAGGATGTCTTGTTGATATATTTCATTCTTCCAGCTTAACAGAAACATGAGTTTTGGATTTGGATTTAGCTCTCATGTTGAATTTTCTGATTTTAAATTAATAAGCAATAAAAAACGGGAAAAATAAGCTTGATACACATTCTGGAATTGATATTTTGCTAATTATCCATGTCTAGAAAACACGAGTCACATAAATAATCCCTAATATGACAAAGGCGGTTTAAAAAAAAAAATTCCCCTCACTGTGCTGGCACCTACCTCGATGTTTTCATAATGAGGCCTAAAGCATCAGACAACACTTACCATCTTCCTGTTAGGAGCTCTCGCTGACATCCACACTTGGTTTGCTAAAGCCAGTAGGGCTGAGTGTGTGTCAGGAGGGGTGTGACAGGGTCACAGGGCAGCTCGGAGGGGAGGGGATGAGGGGCATTTGCATCAGGGCACAGAGGCATCAACAGGAGGCAGGCATGTACGTTTCTTCACCACGTCCTCCTTTAGCAGCACAACTTGCCCATGTACCACCTTTCGTAAAGTCTAAAGTTACAAGTTCTTTAGAACCCAGAGCCTTTCTAATTTCTTTCTACCCAGATTTCCCACAGTGAATCTTTGTTGAAGTATTCCAAATTCTCCTGTTAATGTGCCATAAGCACAATGCCTTTTCCTCTGACGCAGAATCCTTGAGTACACTGCAGTTTTGGTTGTTCTGGAACGCATTTTTAAATTTTTTATTCTGAAATAACTTCCAATTGACAGAAGAGCTGCAAATATAGCATAGGAGATTCCTGTCTACTTTTTACCCAGGGTCCACCAAAGCTAATATCTGACATCACCACAGTACTTTTATCAAGGCTCAGAGACTAATGAAATGACAAACTTTATTTTGACTTTTCCAGTGTTTCCCACTAACTCCGTTTCTCCGCATCAGGATCTGGTGGAGACACTGTGTCTCCTCTGTGTCCTCCAGCCTTTGACAGTTTCGCAGTCTTTCCTTGTCTCTAATGACAAGATTAGTTTTACTGTTTGGTCCGAGGGTCCCACTGCTGGACAATAAATGGAAGTCCTTCTGGATTCTTTTTTTTTTAATAAATTAATTTTTATTGGTGTTCAATTTACCAACATACAGAATAACACCCAGTGCTCATCCTGTCAAGTGTCCCCCTCAGTGCCCATTTCTAAGCTGAGAGCTAGCTAACGGTCCAAAGGAACATTACTTACTCTATGACTAGGTGCGATTTTATGATCCTCACAAAAATAAACTTAAAAATTAGGCGATGGCATTCCACTGATTGTCATATTGTGGAGAGTCCACATTTGAAAGTTTATATAGATCGGTTTAAATCTTCAAGAAAGTACATAAACGCCCTGTATTATTTTGGCTCATCCTAGTTGGTAGTAAAGTCCTAGAGAGGGTACTGATGATACCTCTTCTTACATTTCACCGTCTTTCCCCGGCAATTTTCATCTCTCATGGAAATAGTAGCATGGCATCACCCTTGTGGAGAAGCACAATTCAGTAAACATGTCATGATATCTCCAGCTTGTCGCCTGGGACCAGCTCTCACACAGGTGCAGCTACTTATCTGTCAACCAGCCCTCAATACCTGTAGGCAATGGCCCCTGAGCATCTCCTGTTCTTTACCTGTGGTGACCATGGACTACTGATATGCAAATTAAGCAATTCGATTAACTGGGTATTCTGATAAAGGGGTGGAATTTCAGAACCACAAAGGCCAGGGGGCAATTGGCTTTGGCAGGATAACATGGACCCTGGGAACCCCCAGATCACTGCTGGGTGCTGATGGAGGCCACTGGGCACTCATGGGGGCCACTGGGTGCCAATGGAGGCTGCTGGGTGTTGATGGAAGCCACTGGGTGCTGATGGGGGAAACTGGGTGCCGATGAGGGCCACCAGGGGCCGCTGGGGGCTGCTGGGGGCCACTGGATGCCAATGGGGGCCATTGGGTGTCAACGTGGACTGTGTTTTCCCATCACCACCCACCTCCCTCCCACCTCTGCCCCTTCCTGAATAAAGCATCACAGCGTGTACAAAGGAAAGCCTAGCCAGAGGGCCCTGCTTGCACAGAACAAGGTTGCAGTGCCCGTGTGAGGTCGCCCAACACAAAGCATCCTTCTTACTCCCAGGGAAGGCGTGCTAGGTGTGTGCTCATGCTGTAAGGAGGATTCGGCAGGAAGATGCATTAAGCACCCAGTGTTCCCCCTATCCTCCCATCGGTTGCCAAGTGCTGAAAGACAGTCACAGATGTAACAGGTATCACTGCCGAGGCTTCCAGGTGAACAAGGGGCCACAGCATGGCCATCGAGCTTTCCCGGTCACCTTATTACTGAATGGTGTCTTGCCGGCCACTTCATATCAGATAAAGGTAAGAACATGAAGAAAGACAAACCTGGTTGTGCATGCATCATGTGCTAAAGACCTTGCCCAAGGTCCCACATGTGACCCCAACCCCCACCCCCCCACCCCCGCCCTGCACACCCAGCAAGCGGGATTGGCCTTACAGTCTCTGCTCTGTAGATGAGAACAACACAATCATTTCAGGTTCCTGTGAGGATGTTTTATGAAAGCTTGGCCCCCTGTCATTCTCTACCCTGCCTCAGAACATCTCCCTGTGGTTTATCAGCTATTCAGTAGTGTTTCCTTACCACTCACCACACTGTATTTTATATTGATCCGTGGGAAGGCGTCTGTGTCTAGTTATTCCTGTGTGACTGCTTCCCCCATCCCTGGTTGGCTCAGATACAGGCAGGGTCAGTTCCTCAGAGACAAGAAAGGTTGACTAGGAAACTCTCAGCGGGGCCTTAATTACTCTGTCCACTGATCACGATGACAGTGACCACGGCTCCCGGTGATCACAGGGCATGCGCCCTTATAAACCATTGGCTTTACGCAGAGAAGAACATTGCCCAGGGCAGAAAAGCCAATGCGTATGCCTTCTTCCAGCCTCAACAAGTATGAGAGCAACAAACCATAAGAGACTCTTTGTTATAGGAAACAAACTGAGGGTGGCTGGAGGGGAGGGCTTGAGGGAATGGGGTCACTTTGGGGATGGGCATTAAGAGGGCACATGAGGTCATGAGCACTGGGTGTTATGCAACTGATGTATCACTGAATTCTGTCTCTGTCACTAATGATACACTATATGTTAACTAACTTGAATTTGAATTTAAAAAAAAAAAAGATGACCATGAGAGCAAAAGTCAAGTGGGTTAACGTGAAGTGAACAGACCCACCCAACTTCAGGGCGTCTGTATGCCAAGCAGATAAATGGCTAAGTTGCAACTGTTGTCAAGGGAAGTCCCCCCCGGCCCCACCATCACCACTACCATTAAGGATCATTACTCCATTGTCTCAAATGGGATCTCAGCCAGCTACATGTGTCCTCTTTCCTCATTACACACTTCTCAATCCACAGGTGCTTTATCCCAAGTTCCAGGCAGGGCCCAGCATGAGAAGGAAGAGCAGGAGAGAGGCAAGAGCTCATTCCTACTTACCCCAGGAGATGACAGGTGTCCCCAGGAAAGAGGGGTCGGCAGGCAGACGGTCTCCGTGGATGCCCCCTGACCTCCCCACTCCTGGATCCTTGGGCTCGACACGCTGAAGGCTGTGTCATAACCCTGTCAATGCTGCTGAGGGGATGAAGCATTTTGCTGCAGCTCTGATTCCCTAGGAAGCGATTCCAGCTATCTACAGGTAGCATTTCTGGCTATCATGCTGGAGCAGGTCCAGAGAGCCTGCCTCTGGGCCTCCCTACCTGGGCTCTGATTCCCTTCCCGCTGGGCCTCCTTCACTGTGCCAGCAGCCTGAGCCAGGGAGAATGGGACATTTCCCAAAAAGTGCATCCAGAAGGCCAAAGTCAGACGCAGCTGCCTAGTTGTAAACCAGATTTCTATGTGCAAGCCATTTTAAAATGGCTTTGTAAACAGACAATTCAAAAGGTAAATAAAAATTGTGCACACCAGCCAATCTGAGATTTGTATTAAATGCCAGCGATACTGAGGAAAAGGAAACATCCTGGAAGCACTCAGGTGTGCAAATGCTCCCCGAAGCTGTCTACAGCCTCCCCAGGGATGACTTTCTACACCCTTTGGCACCGAGCATTCATTACTGCAGCTATTTCTGCATAAAACAAGCAAAAATCTGTCAACACTGTGTGTTCTGCTTTGCTGTTCGTACATGTATTCCTGACCGAGTTTTAAGGGAACAGATAGTAGAGAATCGCACAGATCGGAGTCAATCTGAGACTCTTCAGCTCCCGTTTGAAGTTCTGTGTGGACAGCGTGGATAAGACGATGCGCTCATTTCTCACCTTAGAAGCAGAACAAGACTTGCCCCGCAAGCCTATCACAATCCGAACAAGCAGTAAACCCCTCATTTATGACTGCATAGACTGTGTGGCTGAGCTTATTCCTGTCCCGTGAAATCTCCACGTTCCCAAGGAGGGCAGCTCTGGGATGTGTCCTCGTTCTATGAAAGCATCACTTTCATAGCCCCCTGAGTTTGCAGAACAGACAGGGTATCCGAGCATCCTCAGGCCAAGCTGCACAGCTGCAGAACTGGGGGAGGCTGGGCCGCCACGGTCCTCACCGTCCCCCTCCCCCACTTCCCATGGACACCCCACTGCTGCTCTCCCATGTCCTTTTTTTAAAAAAATTAAACATGGTGGAGGATTGTGTCAGGAAGTGCAAGGGGGAGATGCTCGGAAATAAAACCAAGACAACTAAACGATCCCCCCATTTGTGACTGCTCAGTCAGCCAAACGCCTCTGGAAAAGAATTCCATTGAGGCTCAACCTTGCATTTTCTTTAAGGCTGCCGTAGAGCTTAATTCATAACAATCCGTAAGCTCACTGTGAGTGCTCCGATGAAAAGAGTCATGCACAGATTACCTGCTCTACAAAATAGAGTGTCTTAATGAATGCAAAAAGGATGAGGCCTGAGCGTCACGAAGCAAGCGTGGGTGCTGCTGACAAGAAGCACTTCGGGCGGGGGCCTTCGAAGGATAGTACTTGACTGTGTCAGAGCAAAGCCTTCTCCACGTGATTCCCTTAGAGGAAACAGGGCAACAAGAGTCGAGTTGCAAGGATCACAGGAAAGAGAGAACAGTGAGCCCTGGATCACCATCTCACAGGCAGCCCCTAGTCCAGGCAGGTCTCCATCCATGTTCAAGGCAGTAAGGCAGCTGCCCACAGGGCCTACGGGCAGGTCCCAGCAGCTTTGGTCACTGGCTATGGTCTTCCTGGGGCACAAGTTAAACATGTAGATCAGGACACCCAACCTATGCACCATTAGGGATGCCAGGTGCCTCACGAAAGATTGCTAACAGGACCTTACCACTTTGGCAGAAATGAGGGTCACCTTAGCTGGTGCATCTTTAGCCAGGGGTCCTGGGCAGAAAAAAAAAAAGAAAGAAAGAAAGAAATCCCTAGAAGGGGCAATGCAATTGAATGTGGCTGGATGGAAAACCCTGCAAGTAGTACAGGGGGCAGGGAGGATGGGACAAAATACATGTCTACAGGAATGACACTTATTAAAAAGTGAACAAAGCCATCCTGATATGTGTCAAAGGTACATACTGTTAAATGCATAACTTCTATGAACCTCTCTGTGTATTATGAGTGATATAAAAAGTGAATCATTTTGAAAAGGAACAGACTAGAATTTGCTAGACAACTATTTAAGAACGTGATGGCCCTTAGAAGGGCTCCCAAATCCCATGAGGGCAGTTGCCAAGTATGTCACAGCATGACTGACTCTTGGAGAAATGGAAATTTCATGGCAAAACTGTGGCCGCCACGAGGCACTTAACATGCAGAGTATAGACAATGAAATAATTCTGAAAAGCTAAACTATGTTTTTTGCTCCTTTTCTCCAGAAAATCCTGGTAGCTGGTGATCATGATGCCTCTGAGCCCCAGAGAAGCCAGGAGGGCGAAGGGCAACTCAGGAAATGGGAATCACAATGTGCGAGGACTTGGTTCTGGAAGAGCAGGCGGGGACCCTGGGGACTTGGAAGGAGATGAAGCAGAAGATGAGTAAGGGTGACAGCAGGGTCAGTCAGACACCTTGATGGGGAATGAAGCCCCAGGGCATAAGAAAGGTGAGAGTAATCAGTGAAAAGCAGAGGTCAGGCTCTGGTGTGGCTTCCGTTGGAACTCTGGGAGACCAGCTTGTAGGGGCTGTGCAGTCAGGACATCCTTGCCAAATCTTGCCTGCTTTCTCCCTTCCAGGAACGTGGAGGACAGCACTCCCAGCCCCCTTGCAGTTGGGTGAAGCTACGTGACTGGCTCAGGCCAACAAGCTGTGAGTGGACTTGACAGGTTACTTCTGGGCCGAGTTGCCAGGACAAGACGTCCATTGCTCTTTTCCCCTTGGCATGGTGACCCAGAATCCACCACTGGCCATCCAAAGCAGATACAGAAGCTAAATGAGAATCCAACTGGATCTGAACGGAAGGTCAACTTGGCAAGAACAGATTAAACTTGTAAAGGAAGACTGTGGCCTGATTGCTCAGGCTCAAAACCAGGTAAGACTCATGGTCAGATTTCAGGGAGACAGGAAGTGACATGAGACCTATCCCTCAAGGGGCAGGTGACCTAGCAAGTGGTGGCCTTGCCAAAAAAGCACCAGTAAAGTAAAACCACCACAGGCTTCGGGAGTGTGTGCCAACTAACCCCTAGTGTTAAGAGCCAACAAACTCCCTCAGCAAACAGCAGGAGGAGTCCCACCCACCATCCAGCTCCATGAGGGCATGAGCCCAGCCTGCAAACCCAAACGGTCTTGAAAAGAGCAGGAAACACACAGAGAAATCGGAGCATCTCCAGGAGACATTCTCCTACCCAAAAAAAGACTACTGATCTCGAAGAGAGGGAGAATTGTCTTCCCCTGGGGTAATTCTATAACTTGGGCTGCTTGGAAGAGAAACCGGCCCCCAACACTGCCTCCATGAAGGTCTCCGGCAACTCTGAAAACACTGGGTTTATTCTGGATTGTCTCATCTAGTACCTCAGGCTCTATGGTAGGAACCTGGAGAGTCCAGAGCTTGTGGAGGGCTATGGGGAGGATCAGAGCAGTTATGTGTGTGGTCTGTGTGATGTCTGCACACACCCTGGTGTTTGGGGCTTCTCTTCCCACATGCCACCATCTTGCATTTTATTTCATTTTATTTTATTTTATTATTTTTTATCTTATTTTATTTCATTTTCACCTTGCATTTTAGACAAGCTGTGATTTAATAAAACTCCATGGCTACCAAGACAGTGCTCTGTGCTTTAGTACATGGGCATATTTTACACTGATGCTATTATGCTTGGTCTGCCCCCTCTACCCAGTATCTACAAAGTCATTTGGAAGGAAAGGGAAGAAAGAAAAATAAATGGTGGTTTACAAAGACTGTGCATTAACCCTAATAAGTCTAAAAACTTTTAAGGAAGCCAGATAAACAGAATTCAGAATCTGATGTCCAGAGGCAAAACCTTCCCAGTACATCCATATGCCTTTATAAAAATCTGGTGTTCAAGACCCTTTATTGCAACTTAAATTGCTCATTCTATTAACTGGGAATGCTGGCCAGCTCCATTAGCCTCCTGGCCTGTGAATAAAAGATGGGAATTTATAGGAACTGCAATTTCATGAAAAAAATATAACAGAAAACTTTACTATTATAAGATTTGCATCAAACATTTTTGATGCAATGTTCTGATGTATGTCAGCTGTTGACAAAATTTTAGATATTTAAATTATTTACTCTTTCAATTTTTAAAAACATTTCTTTGTTAAAAACCAGTGAATTTTTCATCATGCCCTATTTGGGATATTGCAGAGTTCAAATAATCAGTGTTCAATGTTATAAGAAACTGGTATCCAATAGCCATATCTAAGCATTTTTCCTAATCTAATCATTTTTTCTTTACTTATTTATCTTGCTAAAACCTCTAGTATAGACTTGTATTATAACTGTACTTCACTATTAAGGAAAAAATATCTTAATGCTGAGAGTAGTTTCTAAAATACTCAGCCATTGGGGATCCCTGGGTGGCTCAGCGGTTTGGCACCTGCCTTCAGCCCAGGGTGTGATCCTGGAGTCCTGGGAACGAGTCCTGCGTCGGGCTCCCTGTGTGGAGCCTGCTTCTCCCTCTGCCTTTGTCTCTGCCTCTCTCTCTCTCTCTCTGTCTCTCATGAATAAAATCTTTAAAAAAATTAAATTAAATTAAATACTCAGCCATTAATTGTATCGGCATCATCAGACAAAATCTGTCCTGGCTCCATCCACAGGTAACACAATCTGTGCTCTGCGTGCTCAATGTTTCAATACGGGAAAGGTGGAAAATACGAAGAGAAAAGAAAACATCTAGTCAGCTCAATTTGTCCCCGTCTACTTTCTGTGTGCAATAACCAATGTAGCATTCTGAAATGTCATTTTTTGATAAAGTTAAATTTCATGCAGCCTCATTGCACTGCCACCAGTGAGGTGACTTGCTGCATTAAAAGCCATGATTTTCAGCACCTGAGTCAGGAACAGAGCAGGCCCACCCTCTGGAAGTTAAGTGTTCATGCAAGCATTCTGGGGAGATAAACGAGGAAGACCATGTGTATGTGTCTTCCTGAGTCAATTTCAAATATCTTCTGGCAAGGCCACGCACCTCACGACCATGACTGCGCTTACAGATCAGATGGTTGGGGAGAGCACGGTGTCCAGAACTGGAACACAGTCTCTGCAGTGCTACTAAGCCAGCTTGTTTAAGATTTTATTTATTTATTTGAGAGAGAGAGAGAGCACAAGCATGGGGACCAGCAGGTGGAGAGAGAGAGGGAGAAGCAGGCACTCCATGGAGCAAGGGAGCCCATACGGGGCTTGATCTGAGGACTCCAGGATCATGACCTGAACTGAAGGCAAATGCCTCACAGGCTAAGCCACTCAGATGCTTCCCCCGGGGAGGAGGAGATTGTTGGTTTTGTTAATGAACTTTCACCTGGATAAACTTGGAGTATGAAGACTCTTTAGAAGACATTTGAGAAGAAAAATATGAAGTCAAGCATGTTCTTATTTATAAGGTCAGATTTCAGCAATCTGGATTTTGCCTAAGAAATATTAGGTAACTTGCAATTTTAGGAAATACTCAATTTAATATTGATGGAAACAAAATCAGCCAATATGAACAATCAAGCCCAATTTTCAAGGACTTTGCATTTTTATCTAATGGCATCAATTTTCTGGAGCAGGTACATGAATAAATGTATTTGTCTATGATTTACTTCTTAAAATCTATCAGTTTAGAAAAATTACACATTCAGGCATTTGGGGATGTTAACTTGCAGCAATTTATGTTCCTTTGTATAAAAAAGTAGTATGTATTACATCAACGTGGGCATTTTGTTTAATGTATTATCGAGAACCCAACTTTGGACATCATTACAGAAACTTTAGAGGAACCAGAATAGAGATTCCAAAAATAAACTTCAGGAGCTCTTAGTCTTATATTGAGTGATGATGCTAAGTATTATCTCCACAGTAATAGCACTTCCATTAGGGGACTCACACAAAACACTGAAAAACACATGGTTACACAGGAGTCATGGTTTCCTGAATCTCATGGACCCACCTCTCCCCTTTGGCTGATAGATAGATGATAGATAGATAGATAGATAGATAGATAGATAGATAGATAGATTCCAATCTAAAATTATGGGATGCCTGGGTGGCTCAGTCAGTTAAGTGTCTGACTCTTGATCTCCACTTGGGTACTGATCTTGGGGTCGTGAGATCAAGCCTTAAGTCAGGCTCCAAGTTCAGGATCGAGTCTGCTTGTCCTTCTACCCTCCCTTCCCCCTCCACAACATGCATTTTTTCTCTCTAAAATAAGTAAATAAGTAAAATCCTTAATAATAATAATATAAAATAAAATAAAACAAAATAATGTCCCGCCTAGTCTTACGACCCCATGCATCAAGTAAATGCAGTGATCAGCTCCACATAAAATCCCTAGCAGAAGCCATGATATTTCAGATATTTCTAATTTTTCAGAAAAACATTTGAAAACTCAAAGACTCCTGGGAAAAATAAGAAAATAGGGAGGTAAAACAGACCCTCTTTTTTAATACTTCCAAGTACCATGGAGCTCCTGGGTGTGTCAGTGGGTTAAGTGCCCGACTCCTGATTTTGGCTCAGGTCCTTGATCTCCCAGGTTTTGAGATCAAGCATCAGGCTCCTTGCTCAGTGGGGAATTTGCTTGAGATTCTCTCTCTCTCCCTCTGCCCTTACATGGCTCGCTCCCTCTCTCTCTCTCTC
Source organism: Vulpes lagopus (assembly GCF_018345385.1). Classification (NCBI taxonomy): domain Eukaryota; kingdom Metazoa; phylum Chordata; class Mammalia; order Carnivora; family Canidae; genus Vulpes; species Vulpes lagopus. The sequence goes on from NC_054825.1 coordinate 151,751,641, forward strand.
TCTCTCTCTCCCTCCCTCCTTCTCTCAAGTAAATAAATAAATCTTTAAATATAAAATAAATAACAAATACACAAAAATAAAACCTCCAAGTACCGTAACATACACCAAGGAAATTCTAATCATATAACAAGTAGTCTAACATGATTTCCATCACCAGATCATGCACAGAATTTTCAAAAAAGCCAAAAGTACTATATATGAAGAATCATCGTTGTCATTATTATAATCGTCCATATTTTACACAATCCACGTTTTACATCATAATATCCTCAACTGAAGTGAGCTAATCTGTTCTCCAGCTGGTAAGGATATGCTGGCTAATCTGATATGCTGGCTTTTAAAAGAAAATATACATAGATAATCCTCCAGAAGGAATATCAATAAACTGTGCTAGATGAATCTAGCTTTAGCAATGGGTATGAAATCAGATGGTAAAATGAAGGAATATTTCGTGAAATGGGGATTGTATACAATCAGAGTAACAACAACCGTAAGAAAAGAAAAACCTCATCAGTTGATTGCCACGCTTTTAAAAAAATTAATTTAAATTTGCAAAGAGAGTGATCTGAACATAGCAAATAGGTTTTATACTTACCATTTTATAATGGCTGCTTATCATATTCTAAGTTATTAATTTTTTAATTAAATGTAATGGAAATAAATTCATCTTAAACATCGGGATTTTCTCTCCAAATGCTTATAAACTTCCCAGTGCCACCGCACTGACAGGACGGGAGGCCTGAATCATAAAGATATTCTGTATATGCAAATCGGAAACACAATACACAGGCCCCTCGGGATTCTTTAAACTAATTAAGTATGGTGCTTATTTAGGTTTTATAGTCTTTGGGCAACCACTGGAAAGTTTAGATGTTAAGCTGGTATTAGAGTAACCACCAGACCAAAAATAGTAAATTTGATCATTTAATTATTAATGGAAATCTGGCTTCAATGAGAAGATATTTTCATTGGAGAACTGAAAGTTATCATGCCTGATGCTTCATAAATATCTGGAGGAGTAAATTATCTGGCCAGAAATGCTGCTTCTTCCTAAAGGACCATGAAGGTGGTCATCAGTGGGTATGCTCTCTCCTCTAAACTTGCCAAAATCCTTCACTGTGTCCTTAATGTGCCCTACCAGTCTATTTGGTCACTTGCAGAGTTCCTGCATTTGATTTTTAAGGATACAATAAAATTCAAGCTATACTTAAACTATGATCTTAGAAATACCAGATAAAGGGAGGAAATGCTCAATTCCATAGTCCTAGCTTCAAGTTTTACATTTACAAGGGACACAGTTAATTTAAAATTTCACTTTCTGGGGCACCTCGGTGTCTCAGTGGTTGAGCATCTGCCTTTGGCTCAGGGAGTGATCCCGGGATCCTGGGATCGAGTCCTGCATTGGGCTCCCTGCAGGGAGCCTGCTTCTCCCTCTGCCTGTGTCTCTGCCTCTCTCTATCTCTGTGTCTCTCATGAATAAATAAATAAAATCTTTAAAAATAAATAAATAGTTAAAATTTCACTTTCTGAATTAATAATTCGCCAAGAAAAGTTAACCTATCCCTTTAAAAAGATAGTAAAACATTTGAGTTTGTATGTATTAGCTTATTCAATCCGTTGAACTATTATTTGTGCAAAAGAAAAAATAACTGAGTCAATGACATTCAAGGAGCAAGAATGAGTAAATATCTCTTCAAAAAGTAATCCATTATCGCCCTTCCTACACATACAAAGGGAATCTATTTTTAACAGATGCCTTCCCTCGGGCTCCTCCCAGGCCAGCTCCTGGGATGGAGCTGTTTCCCCATCACTCTCCTAAGGCAGCTTCCCATCTCACGGATGCCAGTGACTTGTTGGGTGTCCCTCAGCACCCGTGACATTGGCTCATCCATTTGTTGGTTTAGCTACTCATGATACCTATTCTTGACTAGTCACTCATCCATAGGGCGCCCTAAAGCTAAAAAGGGGTGATAAATTAGGAAATAATCTAGAGCGTCTAATAATCTCCTTCTGATTTGAATCTCATTGATGATCATTTGCTGTCCATCAACAGGGAAGGGAGATGTCAAAACAAACAAAAAAGATTAAAGAAGAAGGAAGGGAAGAAACAATAAAATGTTGAACTGCTTCTTCATTTTCATTAAACTGCAATATAATTACTTTGTGAGCCGTAAGAATGAATATTAAGCAAGAGTGATAATTATTCTCCCTGAGAAAGAATCATGATGGATCAAGAACAATATGGTATCGGACTCACCATCTCTGCGATTAAGACTTGCAAAGCCCGGGCCGTGGCTGCTGGACAGTTCCGAAGAGCTGCTGAAGGCTTCTCGCGGCAAGGTGGATGCCAGCGCAGCATCACAATTATCTGTGCAGAAAATACCAAGTTCCGGTTAACTCCCTGCTCAAGGCTTGTCTTCTTCTCCCCCTCCCTTCCTACTTCCTTCCTCCTCTTCCTCCTCTCCTTCCTTCTTTCCCTCCCTTTTTAGTTAACAGGCTAAGAAAATGCTAGAACCTGTGGCAACCATCAGTCTTGGTCAGAGGTGTGTTAGTAAATGCTAACAACAGGCTCTTAAAAAAAATAAAAGCCCTGACTGGTAGCATTTGCCATCTTCTATGGTGTACCTACTCCCATCGTGGCCAATTACAAGCTATCAGTGTGATATCACCAAGCATGGGACTGAAAAGAGACTCACACATGTTCACACCATTAGACAGTATTTCCAGCCTACAGATCCAAGACACTGAAATAACCTCAAGAGCACAGATAATAGCAAGATGCCATGAAATAGAGTAATGAGTGGTGAGTTTGGAGAACTTACCTTTGTTTTTAACATGATTTATTTCACTGTAACTTTCTACAATTTAATCTTTAATAATGGCTGTATTTTAACAACTGGCTTACAAAATTCATGAAAAGTTAACGATTGGCTCTTGCCAACTGCTAAAAGTTGGTTGCAGCCCACTGCTCCTCAATGGAAGAACTATCAGAAGAATTTCCTTTGAAATCAGGAAGAAGACTTTAACAGGCATCACTGCTTCTGTTGAATGCTGCTCTCAAAGTCCAATCAGGATATAAGAGAACATTTACAAATTAAAAGCATAGAATTGAAAAAAGAAAAAAAGCAAATGTCATCGCTTTCAGATGATATGATTGTAGAGGTAAAAAATCCAAAAGTAGCTAATTGACTGGCTTAATAGCTCCATATCCCAAAAACTGATTTCACTTTAAACTCTAGTTGGGGTTAGACGATAAATTAAATAGAATAGCAAATAATAACAAAACACATAAAGTATCTAAGAATGAATCTTAGGAAACTGTGCAAAACATAATAATGGAAAAAAACATAATGGGGATTATTATAAAAACTATATTGAAAGACATTAAAGCAAAACTGCATAAAATACAGCCTCCAGTAATCACAGACAGGAAGACAGCATGTTTAACATCTCAGCCACCCCCAGTTTGATCTAAAGATTCATTTAGAAGTCCAATCAAACGCCCAAGAGAATTTTTCAAGGAAATTGAATTGGGGAAACCATGACTTGGAAATTCATAACATGGGGTAGAGACACGATTTAAGGAGCCTGGGAAGACAAACAGAAAAACCACATCTTTATGTTCATCAAACCTTTAGCAAAAATTCAGTATTTTCTTTAATCATGAGCAGCAACAGCCCACAGCATTTTGAGTAGTGCCCATGCATTTGATTTGTTACCATCATAAGTTAGAGGTATTCTCATAGTAATCATTGTCATGGACATCTAGAAATACAGTTGATGCTCCTCGTTATTTCAAAATAATAGCATTTATTCAACTCACTACTAGATTTTGTTATTTAATGTACTTAATAGCTAAGGAGACATTATATAACAATTTCTAATTTATTGATATCAGCACATCACTGTAATTGGCATATACATATACAAATATATAATGCATTCACAACCATTGCTCTGAGAAGGGGACACAGGCTTTGGCACAAGGAAGGCCCAGGAAGCCCCTGTGATGGGGGTCATGCACTGAAGCACCAAGCTGTTGAGTTCATATTGAGCTATTATTAGTACTTTAGGACATTCCAGAGGAGGGATGTTGTCTACAGTTCATGGTCAACTGAGCAAACTTGAGTGTTAGGTTAGAAATCTCTCAGGGGTGCCAGCATGTTGAGCAGACCATGAATGCAGAGGGGTCCTGGGGACCTCACCGCCAACTTGAAGTCACACAGAAGACTGAGAGCAAGAGAAAATTATTCCCATTAACTGTGTGTCTTCAGAAGCCTGCTCTCTTCCCATCCCTGGCCCCACAAAATTTCCTTTAGGGGTCTGTCCCCACACTGCCCCTTCGTCTCTGTTGCTCACACGGTTGTTGTCCTCTCACCACTTACGGTCTCCTCTTAAGTTGGAAACTGATAAGAACCTAGCACAGATTTTGGAGCTGAACTTGGGTGGGGTTGGCATTTGACAGCTTGCCTGCTCTTGGGGTGTCACTCACCCTTCCCTAAGCTTCGGTTCTCTCTGATGAGATTTCAGTGGGAAATCACGCAACTAGACAGTGAAGAGATATACAACTGGACGGTGGGGATTCTCACAATTGTACAATGAAGAGACACACAACTGGACAGTGGAGAATCACACAACTGTACTATGGTGATATTGTGTAATTATACAATGGGGAGCCAACTCCCACAACTGTACAGTGGGGAGTTACACAACTAGGCAATGGGAGTCACACAGCAGTATAGCAAGGAGTCATATAACTGTACAATGGGACTCATACACTAAGAGGATTGCTAAGGATTACAATTATTTGCTTTTATTATTCTCACTATGGTAATACAAGGCAAAACTAAGTTCCTTCAAAATATCTTATAAAGACATTTTCCCCCTACAAAGATGGAAAAGGAAGGATTTAAAGTTCTAAACCATATTGTCATTTTTTTTATTCTTTCCTCAAAGAAGGCATACAAAGCTTAGTCTTTAAAAAGTAGCAGTAGTAGTAGTAGTAGTAGTAGTAGTAGTAGTAATAGCTTTTGTGTTGTAATCTTTCTTTGGAAGAACAATTTATAAAATTTATTTTAAAATGATAATTTTCAGGCACCTGGGTGGCTCAGTCAGTGAAGCATCTGCCTTCAGCTCAGGTTGTGATCTCAGGGTCCTGGGATGGAGGCTCACATCTGGCTCCCTATTCAGTGGGGAGTCTGCTTCTGCCTCTGCCCCTTCTCCTGCTTGTGTTCTCTCTCTCTCTCTCTCACACTCTCTCTCTCTCTCAAATAAGCAAATAAATAAGTAAATAAATAAATATCTAGAATGACAATTTTCTATCTAACCCTAACTTAGAGGCTTTAAAGCCTGTGTTCCAATTTATTCCAACATTGTAAAAGTTGAGGATATGTGTGGTCAAAAACAAGGTGGTCACATTCTATAAGGCACCTGGAGAGGAGTGGTTCTGGATTTTGACAGTGTTTTCTAGGCATTCAGTGTGTTTCTAACTAAATTTAATGCATGTAAGGTGAAGGCTCAGGAGTCATCCTGAACTTCCATTAACTATAGTTTTCAATCTGAAATGTCTATATTTTCTGCTAAGATTCCTGAAGCAAAAACTGTCAAGACCCAATTTAATTTTCTTTTTCTGGCATCATTATAAAACTTTTGAATCCAAAAAAAAAAAAAAACTTTTGAATCCCACTAAGTGAATACCATTCTTATGAATAATCTAATAAATATTATTTCTATCCAAAAAAAAGGTGATTCCTGAAATGTTTCAAAGATACAAGAATTATTCACAAATTGTGGTTTTTAGCAAGTGAGATGGCAAAATAACTTTAAAGCACCACTATTTATCACTTAGAGGGAAAAGCAAGTTGAGTACAAATAATAAGCTTATGAGAATTAACATATGAAGATAGACAGAAACTATTACAGCTAAATAAGCTAAAGCAACTTTATTCCCCTTCCTAATAACCACTCATATTAATGAGAGTGATTCTATGGAATAATCTTAATTTTGAAAAGCAAAATGTACTCAAAGTGAGGTTCTCAAAACAGCTTAAGAATTCTAAAGGCAAAGTGATGGTCCATTGTCATGTGTTTGGAGAAAAAAAAACACACCACAATTGTTCATGATTTATATATGACTCAGATCAAAGTGCCAGGGACACCTTTGTGTGCGTTCTGATATAATTCATATTTATGAAATACTCAAACCTTGTCTCACTAGTTGTACCTATTACAATGCCATTTTAATCAAAAGCCTATTATACATCTTACCAAAAGAACAGCCTTAGACTGAGATTATAAAACAATATATCAGCTTCTTTTTCTCAAAATTATATATATTTTTTTCCAGGTAAATTCATTTACCACTGAAGCTATCTGGACCTGGTGTAGGCCCTCCAGTTGAGTGAATTCATACTGGTAATACTTCGTTTTCTTAGATCAAAGCATTTATAAAATGCTTCACAGATTTTTGAGCCAATTTTAAATTACAAAATAGTATATTCCAAATGCTGAATCCAAATGGTAGAGAAGATGTAAATGGGCAAATATTTGTTAATAAAAAGAGCTTCCTGCCTAATGACTTGTCTTTGAACTTCCAGAAAATGTGCAACTTAAATACATGAAATCACTTTTGAAAAAGTCTTCTTGTTAGAGCACAAGTCAATAAAATTGAAAATAAGAAATCAGTGCAGAATATCAAAAAAGCCAAAAGCTGGCTCTTTGAAAAGATCAGTAAAAGGTTCTAGCCAGGTTAGCTTAAAAAAAAAAAAAAGAAAGGAAAGGTCACAAATTATTAATATCAGAAATGAAAGAAACAGCATCACTACAGATCCCATGGACATGAAATGAAAATAAAGAAATAATATGGACAACTCTATGTCCACGCATTTAATAACCTAGGTTATATGGACTAAAAGATACAATCTGCCAAATTCACACAAGAAGGAAAACAATCTATATAGGCCTACATCTATTAAAGAATTTGAATCTATAATTAGTAACCTTCCAAAACAGAAAATACCAGGTCCAGATGGCTTCAGTGGTAAATTCTACCCAACATTAAGGAAGAAATTTTCCAAATTCTCTACAAATTCTTTCAGAAGATAGAAGCATAGGGAATACATTCCAATTCATTTTATGACAACTGAATTAACCTAATACCAAAACCAGTCATAGATATTACAAGAAAAGAAACCTATAGACCAATACCTCTCATAAACATAGATGTAAAACCCTCAACAAAATATTAGCAAATTGAATCCAACAATGCATAAAGAGAATTATACACCATGAACAAGTGTAATTTATCCCAGGTATGCAAGACTGACTCAACATTCAGAAAGCAATTAATGTAATCTACCGCATCGATGGGCTAAAGAAGAAAAATCACATGATCACATAAATAGATGCAGAAAAAGTATTTGACGAAGTCCAACACCTATTTGTAGTAAAAACTCTTAAACTAGAAATAGAGGAGAACTTCTCCATCTTGAAGAAGAATACCTACTGAAAATTTACAGTTAAATCGTACTTAATGGTGAGAAACTTGAAGTTTCCCCACTAAGATCAGGAACAAGACAAGGATGTTCCCTCTCCTCATTCCTTTTCAACATCCTACTAGAAGTCTTTAATTAATGCAATTAGACTAGAAGAGGAAATAAAAGGGATACAGATTGAGAAGGAAGAAATCTCTGTTCGCAAATGTCATGATCATCTATGTAGAAAATCCAAAAGAATTAGCTAAAACAAAAATTAAAAACAGAAACCTGAAACTAATAAGAGATTATGGCAAGTTGGCAGGATATAAGGCTAATAAACAAAAGTTGATTGCTTTCTTTATATATCAGTAATGAACAGGTTGAAGTTGAAATTAAAAACACAACACCAAAATTAAATACATACATACATACATACATACACACACAATACCACTTACATTAGCATCCAAAAATATGAAACACTTGGGCATACATCTAAAAAATATGTACACAATCAATACAAAACACGGATGCATAAAATCAAAGGACTAAATAAAAAGAGAGTCAGAAGTGGGCCCACAGAATATAATCAACTGGCCTTGGACAAAGGAGCAAAAGCAATACAATGGAGCAAAGATGGTCTTTTCAACAAATGGTGCTGGAACAACTGAACGTCCACATGTAGAGTCATGAATCTACACACAGATTTTTCACCTTTCACAAAATGTCTCAAACAGATCGTAGATCTAACAGTAAAGTACAAAACGATAAAATACCCAAAAAGATGGCACAGGAGAAAATCCAGATGCTCTGTATTGGGCAATGACTTTTTTAGATTAAAACACAAAAGGTACAATCTATGAAAGAAAGAATTGATAAACTGGCCTTCATGAAAGTTAAAATTTTCTGCTCTGCAAAAGACACTGTCAAAAAAAATGAAAAGACAAGTCACAGACTGGGAGACAATATTTGCAAAAGATACATCTGACAAAGAACCATTCTCCAAAATATAAAAATAACTTTTAAACTCAACAATTAAAAAAACCCAACTCCATTTAAAAATTGGTCCAAAGACTTCCAGGGACTTCAATAAAGAAGACGTGCAGATGTCAGATAAGCACGTAACAAGAGGTTCCACATCATAGGTCATCAGGGAAATGGAAATTAAAACAATGAGATACCAGGCAGCCTGGGTGGCTCAGCGGTTGAGCGCTGCCTTCTGGCCAGGGCGTGATCCTGGACCCGGGGTTGAGTCCCACATCAGGCTCCCTGCATGGAGCCTGCTTCTCCCTCTCCCTGTGTCTCTGCTTCTCTCTCTCTCTCTGAATAAATAAATAAGATCTTTTTTAAAAAATAATAAATAAATAAATAAATAAATAAATAAATAAATAAATAAATAAAACAATGAGATACCACCACACTCCTATTAGAATGGCCAACCCCTGAAACACTGCCAACATAAAAATCTGGTGGGGATGTAGAGCAACAGGAACTCTCACTCATCGCTGGTGGGAACGCAAAATGGCACGATCTTCTTGGAAGACAATTTGGCAGATTCTTAAAAAACTAAATATACTCCTACCATGCATTCCAACAATTACACTCCTTGGTATTTACCCAAAGGAGTTGAAAACTTATGTCCACACAGAAACATGTGCACACTGTTTATAACAGCTTTACTCGTGAATTGCCAAAACGTGGGCTCAAACAGAGTGTCCTTTAGTAGGTGAATGGATAAAGAAACTGTAGCACAAACAGACAATGGAGTATTTTCAACACTAAAAAGAAATGAGCTATCAAGCCACGAAAAAACATGGAGGAACCTTAAATGCATGTTACTAAGTGAAAGAAGCCAATCTGAAGAGGCTACATACCGTTTGATTCCAACTATATGACATTTTGGCAAAAAGCAAAATTACAGAGACAGTAAAAAAGATCAGTAGTTGTCAGTGTTTAAGAGGTAGACAGGAATCAATAGGTGGAACACAGGGCATTTTTAGGGTAGGGAAGCCACTCTGTGAGACACTGGGATGGTAAATACATGTCTTTATACATTTGGCAAATCCCATAGACTATACAACACCAAGTGTGATCCCTGATATGAATCATGAACTCTGAGTAATAATGACACATCAAGATAGGTTCATCAGTTTGAACAAATGAAGCACTCTGAGAGTGGCTGTTGATGATAGGTGAGGCTGCGCATGTATGCGGAAAGGAGGGGGGATAGGAAATCCCTGTACTTTCTGCTTAATTCTGCTGTGAACTTAAAACTGCTCTAAAAATAATGCGCACTAGAAAACAACTTTGTTTTTATCAACAACTGAGGATTTACTTCAGAATAAAGGCTATGAAAAAAAAAAAGAATACAGGCCATGATTCAAATAACTACCTTAAGAAAAGACATAAACACTTAATCTTCACATTGGTTCTATTCCAGCTATATGTTAAGAAGCCTCTTTGTGAAATTTAGCTCTAGCACTTGGCCTGGCAAATGAAAAAAAAAAAAAAAGTCTACTCCTTCCTGGTTTTAAAATAATGCAAAACTGCATGACTTCCAAACCTCAGAAGACTCAGAGCTCTGGAAGGAGAACTGTTTCAGTTTTCTCACAGATTTCCCTCCTTCCACAGCCTCCTTCCACAGGAGCCAAGGATTTGGACTTGTTTGAAAGGCAACATTTTAATAATCCCAATTATTATCCACCAATGTCCCTGAAAACTTATATTCAGCAAAAGCCACGGATACCCAATGGTGTCTGTGATTCCAGCATTACAACTGGTGCCATTTTAATGAATCATCCTGCCTCTCATTTAGGATCAGCAGGTTTCATTAAAATATATATATATATATATATATATATATATATATATATATTTATCTTTATTTCCTCAGCTTCTAGAGCAGTGCCTGGCACATGGTAGGCATCTGATAAATGTGTGCTGAATTAAATTGGCCACAAGTTGGAGAAGAACTTACTTCAATCTCCATATCTAAGTTATATTTCATCCGTGACATGTATTGAGCTAACAACATGGAAACAGCCCAACTCATCCTGATAGGAAAAGCACGCAGTCTTCATTTCCAGGCTGAGGCAGGTGACAGTGGGACACAGGTTAACAAGGGTGGAGAAGAGAGGGCCACACCAGCACAAGGGAACTGTGCAGGAAGCATTCGTTTCAGGTGACATTCTTGTTCCTGCTTTAAAACATCAGTAACAGCCAGGGGCCCACCACACTCAGATACTTCTCAGGAAGAACTCACAAATGGAAAGAACAGAACATCTCTGCATTCCAAGAAAGGAACATCTCCAGATGTGTCAAGGTTTGCACAATTCTGTGCAATACAGTTTAGGGGCAAACAAGCATAGCAATAGTTTCTTGGACACTGATGCCCAAGAGACCTACCTTCCTATATGAAGTTTCATGGTTTATGGGGTGCTCGGGCTGAAGGGTGGCAGGGGTCCTGAAGCCGTCTGCCAAGGACTTTCCCAAGCCCCAGGCAGGACCCGCTGATCCCTTACATCACTAAGCATCTGTCACCAAACTGAACGCCAGGAAAAAGCAGCGGGGGCATTTTAAAAATTAGCATTCTCCCCACCCCTGCAATTCTGATTTAGCAGGGGTGTTTTACCTTGAGCCCCACCAAACCAGGTATTTCAGATACAATGGAGGATACTCGGGCACTCAAGGCAGACACCCTCTGCTCTTCAGGAAAGGAAGCTCACACCATCCCTGCAGCGCACGGCAGAGTGGCTCAACGGCAGCCACCTGTCTTCCCGAGAGCAGCCCGGGCATCCCCGTGGTGTTCTGTGCTTAGCATTTAAACCAGTAGGGGCTACTTGGCAGTGTAAGGGACACAATTCCAAAAATCTGAAACCCTGGGGCACCTGGGTGGCTCCGTGGTTGAGCTTCTGCTTTTGGCTCAGGGCATGATCCTGGGGTCCTGGGATCCAGTCCCGCATTGGGCTCAACAAGCAGGGAGCCTGCTTCTCCCTCTGCCTGTGTCTCTGCCTCTCTCAGTGTGTCTCTCATGAATAAATAAATAAAATCTTAAAAAAAAAAAATCTGAAACCCTATCAAACTTGACCCAGAAGGACACACTTGGGAAGTCAGCTGTTGACTCATATGAGTATTGACTTGGCCCTAAACATTTAGTTTAAAAATATTTTAACTATCCATAGCTCATTGGTTGGAGAACTGCCTTGCTTGCACGTAAATATGAGATGTCCATTTCAAGGGGCAAAGTCTAATATCCCACAAGCTATGCTCACATTGTTAAAATGGTCACAAGGCAATCAAGTGTGCCCGCTTTTAACTTTTCTGTTCATACATTGCTCACATGAATTACCAAAATACAGTAATTGCCATAAAACCACAGAGCTTCAGTCTATAAATGTTGCTTCTACATAAGCTGCTTTGTGGAGCAATACCTAATAAATATTTCTTGAGGGAATCAATAATTTATTTTGAAACCGCAAATTTTTTTAAGTTTCTCAATTTTCTCCACCAAAAGTTTAGAAACAAAATTATTTGATTCCCTCTCTACTATATGATTGTAAAATGATTGAAAACCACAGTGCAAAGTTTTTAAAGACTGATGATGAAACACAGAAGGAATTAGATGGTCATTTATATTTTGAAGAATGTTTCTCCTGAAAGTCCAGATGACTTTCTTAAAGAACTTACAAAAATTTAACAGAACAAAAAACAAAACAAAACAAAACAAAAAACAATCCTAACAGTGTACTATCTTATTTGATCCATAAATATTGTAACAAATAGTTGAATTTTTAGGACAAGACTTAGGTGACATGAGAACTTTTTACTCTATCTTGGAAAGAATATCTGATCTTTGGGCATTTTCAGTGGAAAGAATTTAAAATTGATAAAAACAAAATAACTAACATATTCCCAAGCTAAAGACTCACTGCTTTATAGGAATGAGAAACAGAATACATGCCATTGCAAAGAAATGTGTATTTTGTGCTTTAAATAATCAACTGCAGGTTTCAAAAAGCTTTTGGGACTGCAGATGAAAGTCAGGCCACAAGCTTTGTTTTGTAATTTGGATTCACTTGCCTTTTGTTCTCTCTCCCCTCTCCCTCCCATCCTCTCCTTCCTTTCTTCCTCCCTGCCTCCCTTCTTTCTTCTGAGAGTCAACAAGAGATAGTTGTTCAAAACAGGTGCGTAGTTGGTGGCAGCAAGTACAATCAATCCATTCCAAGCACAAGTATTTATTTGTTCATGACCCTTCCACAAAATGCTGGGGTTTTTTCCATTTTGTTGAAGGGAGAAAAACACAGGGCAGTAATTTCTCTGTAGAGTTCCAAGGAGGAATACAAAATACAAGGAGGGAACAAAGGAGGGTTTTTATATTATGGAATTTGTTATCTTCTGGAATTTTGATGATACTTAAAGTTTCGACCACTCACTCACAATTTAGTATTTTCTGGTCAAACCCGCTGAGGTGCCAGTACACTGCAGCATTGCTGTTTAATGTAATGTTTACCTAAAAATTATTTAAATTTAAATGGTAACAGTTCACTGAAAACTTGGGGCTCTGCCAAAAAAATTTCCATAAAACAATCATTTTGTTTAATTGTTCATGTTTATTCAAAACTAGAGGCCACTGCTGTTACACAAGTGGAAAATCCAATCATTTTTAGGAAGCGTGTGTATGCATGTGTGTGTGTGCATAAACGTATATCAAGTAAAGGCAAACTTAGATTACCATTGAATAAAGTAGTACATTTTCAGATATCTCATTAGACACATTTATAAAGACAACATACCTATTTGTTGTAATTTTCATAGGGTGTAACTAAACATTTCTTTAAAAAATTTACCCGCAGAGGGTGGGTTTTTCCTACTCCTCTACTAACCTTCCGAGCCATGCTGATATATTGCACTCATGTCAAAAAGAAGGGGAAATGTATAAATGTTCAGCAGCAAGTAGAAATTTAAAATTCACAGCATGTGCTGAATGATACCATGTATAGATACTGCCTTTTCTTTTATAAACCTGACTCTATATCTGCACCGCAAAAGCATTATATAAGACCACAGAACTTAAAATTAGTTTATAAAAGATACAAATCCGCTAACCTCGGGGAACTCCAGATTTTAACAGAAAAACGCATGAGAAAATCCGATGTCTTATTCTATTTTAAAATACGGGAAATAGCTCAAGATTTCAGACAGCCATAGAAAAAGGTCTCCGTAATTTATCAGCAGTAATTGCTGAAACTTAATAACTTCATAAGTATACTAGTAAAGTGTTACGAGCACGAATTAAATTGTGCCACCCAAATCCACCCATGATGCCAAATGTCATACTTAGAGTTATTGCTGTAACTCTAACAGCAGTCCATAAGAAAAGGAGATTAGATGAAAATTCCTACACACTTAAAGGATCCCATTCACCTGTTCTCAAATATAAACATATTTCCTTTGTTTAATCATGAATACTCTCAATATCAGAGACGAATGAATAAACGTATGATCATATTAAAACGTGAAACAGAAAAACATGACTTTTTCCTAGAGGAGGAAATTGCACGATTTTGAACAGCATGCAAAATATCATATTTAATTCCTTTTCCACTGATTATCCTTCTATTTTTAACACAATGCTTAATCCTACTTTTTGAACAATGCCTAAGGCGAAATTTTACTTATTTCCCAAAGAATATTAGCAAGAACTTACTCTCCCTTGTCATCCTCCCTACTCATGACTGTAAATTTCTAGTGAAAAAGTTATTTTCCCTCATAACGTTTATTTATTTCTGCTTTTCCTTTTGTTTCTGATCTTACAGCTCTGAAGAAGTCAAACAAGCTCTTATTCCATTATAGCAAATCAGCTTACATCATTATCTTTGGTGACCAAAACCGGGACCGTGTTTCTCTGTTTTTCCCATTTCCACAATTTTTTAAAAGATTTTATGTATGTTTGACAGACAGAGAGCACATGCAAGCAGGGGGAGCAACAGAGGGAGAGGGAGAAGCAGACTCCCTGCTGAGCAGGGAACCCGACAACACAGGTCTCGATCCAAGGATCCTGGGATCATGACCTGAGCCAAAGGCAGATGCTTAATTGACTGAGCCACCCAGGGGGGCCCCCTATTTCCACAATTTTCACTTGACAATTTCCATTATTGTGCTCCATTTATTTAACCCAGAACATGAGCTTCTGTAATTGAAACACATTATTCCTTTTCAATTTTAGGAAATTTATTTTCATGTTAATAATTCTTTGAAATTCATTGGAACTGGGTTTTTTTAGTCAAGTAAAAATGTAAATATTCTATATGTAGTTCAAAGCCTGAATATTACTGTCCAATGTAATACATCCCCATAAAATAGAAGCTGGAAATAATTTATTCAAATTGCTATATCCTTATCACTTCACTATATTTTATTTGTCTATTTTACCCAAAGCTTTCTTTTCTTCTCCTCTCTTTTTCTGTTTTCTTTTGAACAGATTGAAATCTTCCCCTCACCTATTCCATTTTTTTTTATTCTACTGGTTTGGAATGTAAACTTCCTATTACATATCTTCTTACATATTCTTCTTGTGGGCCTCCTTAAAATTTTACACTGCATTTTGGTTAACAATTTAACAAAGCCTACAATTAAACAGATTTTAATTCGCTCCACAAAATAATGCAAAAATTGTAGAATGCTTTACGTCTGATCACCCCTCCCCATGTATTTTCAGTTGTTCATATAGATTTATCTTGTCCTCTTTCTCCATTCTACCAACTACACACCAATATTATACATACAGCTTTAAAGTTGCTTAAATGCGTAATCATATATGCACACTAGTGGGGCATCTGGGTGGCTCAGGTGGTTAAGTCTGCCTTTGGCTCAGGTCATGATCTCAGTGTCCTGGGATGGAGCCCCACATCAGGCTCCCTGCTCAGTGGGGAGCCTGCTTCTCACTCTCCCTCTGTTCCTCCTTCAGCTCATGCTTTCTCTCTCTCTCTCTCTCTCTCTCAAATGAATACATACAGATCATATACATATGCACACTACTAGATTCTAACCTCTCATACTGCCCTCTATAATCATTTCCTTTCTTGTGAAACTTATCCATTAACACACCTTTAGTGAAGGTTTGTTAGTCTTTAACACTCCTGGTTTTTATTTTTTCTATGATGACTTTACCTCACCTTCATTCTTGAACCATAAAGTCAACAAGTCTATAATTCTTGGTTGGCAAGTATTCCCTCTCACAAACTTAACAGTTCATGTTTTTGTTTTTATTGTTTGTTATTTCTGTCTCAGGCTGTTCTTATCAGCTTCTCTTGACTCTGGTGTTTGACAGTTCCAACATAAAGTGTTATTGTGGGTGGAAATTTCCTTTTCTTTGTATTTACTATGGACTTGAAAGTCTTCCTGAATCTAAATATTGGTGACTTTACAATTCTGGGCAATTTCTATAGATTCTCTTAAGTGTTTCTTTCCATATCTTCTCCTTACAGAACTCCTTCAGATACAGAGATCTTGTTGCATTCTTCATCCTGCCCCTGAGTCTGGCTTTCATATTTCCTGCCTCTCTGTCTCCCTATGGAACATACTGGTTATTTATTCCATGACTGTCTTCTAATTTGCTAGGCCTCTCTCCACCTATGTCTAATCTGCCATGTCAGCAGCCACTGAATTCTCTACCCCAGTGATAACAAATTTCACTTCTCAACACTGTTCTTTTTCAATTCTGCTTGACCATTTTGATCATGTTATTCTTTACATTATAAAGAATATTTTTTTATTTCCTTATACATATGCAACAAATTGTACATTCTAAATTGATTTCAATTTCTACATTTATTTTTATCTGATTGTACAGTTTCCTATTTCTCCTGATTTTCCCTCATGGTTTTTGTCTCTCCTATATGTTTTATGTTTATTTTTATTGTAAGCATGTATTTCCTGGGCATGAATCCATGAGCCTAGATGATTTCAGAAGCAAAACACATTCAACAGGAAGACAAGACATGAGGAGACAGAACTGGAGGAAGATGAAGGAGGTATGAAAGCCCTGGTGGAAGAATGCCAGTGCAATGAGGTGGCTGTAGTCCAGGGTCAGTTAAAGGAGGGGATGAAAGCAGTGAGTGAAGAGAAGGGACCTTTCAAGGAGTGTGTGTGTGTGTGTGTGTAAGAGAGAGACAAACAGAGACAGAGAGTCAGATATGTGAGAAAATATATGAAAGCTTTACCACAGAAAGTAAGATCATCTTTAGAAAGATTACTCTGGGGACACCTGGGTAGCTCAGTGGTTGAGCCTTTGGCCCACAGTGTGATCCTGGGATCTGGGATCGAGTCCCACATCAAGCTCCTTGCAGGGAGCCTGGTTCTCCCTCAGCCTGTGTCTCTGCCTCTCTCTTTCTCTTTCTCTCTCTCTCTCTGTCTCTCATGATAAATGCATAAAATCTTTTAAAAACAAAACAAAAAAGAAAGACTACTTTGGCTGTAGGATAAAATGGACTAGAGGGAGATAAGCTGGTGACAGGGAAACCATGGAGACAAATACAGCTTATAAACTCCCAGAGATATGGAGGATTTGAATAAGTCAATGCTGGAATTATTGAAGAAAAGGGAACAGAGACAAATTGAAGAGAGAGAACTAAACATAATCTTTCAGAATCAAGCAGTAATGCCCCCTCTCTAAGGATCCACACTAGTGTCTTCATATCCATTCTAATTGAGACTGCATCCCATAGTGCACGCAAATATGTCTGGCTTGGAGACTAACACTTACTTAACAATCATAAAGGATGAACAATCTGTGTTGATGACCAGATACTACATATCCTAGAAAACTTCCAAAAAATAGCCAGATAACAAGTAATATCAGTTGCAAGAGCATGTTTTCTTGATCTGGGGAATCCTTCTTGGCTAATGGGAAAAATATATTTAAAAAATTGAAAGAAGTTTAAGATTAAACTTGTTAATGACAAGTTAATCCAAAGAGCTAAATCTAAGGAATTTTATTATTTACAGAGATACATTACAGAGAGCCAAAACATACCAATGTTCCTATTGTGGTTCCATAAGTGGTTAACTATACAAGTTTCTGAGACTGTACTATAGTCTTCTTTTTAATATTCTTATTATGTAATACTATCTTAACCTTCCATTATAGTGATAATATTTTGGATAATGAAAATACACAGTACAAATGTTTTTCCTTAAAATATTGACTATCTCATTATTCTCCCAGGATCATGGACTAAGTCACATTTCTGATTTTATACTTGAGGTCAACAGGAGCATAATGGCTAAATTTTACTAAGGATTTGATGTTTTGGGCAATATTTACATACATTAATTAATGTAATCTTTTCAGCAGCTCTGTGAGATAGGTCACTACTATACTTGTATTTTTTAGAGATGAATAAACTGAGACACAGCAAGAATAAGTAAATTACTTAAGGTCACACAATGGACTAGCAGAATTCCCATCCAGGCATTCCCATCAAAACTACCCCACCCCTAATTATATGATCATCTCAACAGATGCAGAAAAAGCACTGGACAAAATTCAACACCTGTTTATAATAAAAACTTTCAACAAAGTGGGTTTAAAGAGAACATACCTGAACATAATAAGGCCATACATGAAAAACCCACAGTTAACATCATACTTAATCGTGGAAAACTGAGGTTTTCCACTAAGATTAGAAACAAAACAAGGATGTCCACTCTTACCACTATTATTCAACATAGTACTAGAGGTGCTAGCCATAGCAATCAGATAAGGAAAAAAAAATAAAAGGTATCCAACTTGGCAAGGAAAAAGTAAAACTGTCACTATTTGCAGATGACATGATACAATAGATAGAAAACCCTAAAGATTCCATTAAAAAACTATTACAACTAATAAATTAATTCAATAAAGTTACAGGATACAAAATTCATATACAAAAATCTGTTGCACTTCTATACACAAATAACAAAGCAGAAGAAAGAGAAATTAAGAAAATAATTCCATTTTCAAATGTACCAAAAAGAATAAAATACCTAGAAATAAGCTTAACATAAGTGGTTAAAGACTTGTACTCTGAAACCTATAAAACATTGATAAATCAAATTGAAGGGATGACACAAAAAAATATCTCATGCTCATGGATTGGAAAAAATCATATTGTTAAAATGTTATATACTCAAAGAAATCTACCAATTCATGCAATCCTAATAAAAATGCCAATAGTATTTTCACAAAACTACAACAAATAATTCCAAAATTTATATGGCACTACAAAATACTAAATAACCAAGATAATCTTGAAAGAGAGGAAGAAAGCTGGAGGTATCACAATCAATTTCAAGATACACTGCAAAGCTATAATAACCAAACAGTATGGTACTGGCACAAAAACAGACACATAAGTCAATAGAAGAGAATAGAAAGCCCAGAAATAAATCAATGATTATAGTCAATCAACCTACCACAAACGAGGCAAGAAAGAATATACAATGGGAAAAGAGTCTCTTCAATAAATGGTGTTGGGAAATCTGGACAGCTACATGCAAAGAATGAAACTAGACCACTTTCTTACACCATACACAAAAATAAACTCAAAGTTAATTAAAGACCTAAATGTGAGACCTGAAACCATGAAACTCCTAGAAGACAACATGGGCAGTAATCTTGGACATCGAACCTAGCAACATTTTTCTAGGTATATCTCTTGAGTCAAGGGAAATAAAAGCAAAAATAAAACAGTCCAGATTAGGGATCCCTGGGTGGCGCAGCGGTTTGGCGCCTGCCTTTGGCCCAGGGCGCGATCCTGGAGACCCGGGATCAAATCCCACGTCAGGCTCCCAGTGCATGGAGCCTGCTTCTCCCTCTGCCTATGTCTCTGCCTCTCTCTCTCTCTCTGTGTGACTACCATAAATAAATAAATAAAAAATTTAAAAAAAAAACAGTCCAGATTACACCAAATAAAAAACTTCTGCACAATGAAGGAAACCATCAAAAAAATGAAAAGGCAACCTACTAAATATAAGAGAATATTTTCAAGTACCGGATAAGGGCTTAAGTTCCAAAATATATAATGAACTTATAAATAAATAAATAATCAGATTAAAAATGGGCAGAAGACCTGAATATTTTTCTGAAGAAGACATACAGATGGCCAACAGACACATGAAGTGATGCTCAACATCACTCATCATCAGTGAAATGCAAATCAAAACCACAATGAAATATCACCTCACAGAATGGCTAATCTATCAGAATGGCTAAACTCAAAAAGACAAGAAATAACATGTTGGTGAGGATGTGGAGAAAAAAGAACCCTCATGTATTGTTGGTGGGAATGTAAACTGGTGCATCCACTATGGAAACAGTATGGAGGTTTCTCAAAAAAAAAAAAAAAAATAGGGTGCCTGGGTGGCTGAGTTGGTTGAGTGTTTGACTCTTGGTTTTGGCTCAGGTCATAATCTCCTTTGTGAGATGGAGCCCTGTGTTGGGCTTCATGCTCAGTGGGGAGTCTTCTTGGGATCATCTCCCTCTGCCCCTCCCCAATTTATGTTCTCTCTCTCTCCCTCAAATAAATAAATAAATAAATAAATAAATAAATCATCTTTTAAAAATTAAAAATAGAAAAACTGTATGATACAGTAATTCCATTACTGGACATTTACTCAAAGAAAATTTAAAAACTAATTCAAAAAGATATATGTACCCTCCATGTTTATTGTAGCATTATCCACAATCGCCAAGATATGGACATAACCTTATTGTCCATCAATAGAGGAATGGATAAAGAAGGCACCAAGAAGATGTGGTACATTATATATATATATATATAATATATTACATTATATATATTACATTATTATATATTATATATATTACATTATTATATATACATTATATATATATACATATAATGGACTACTACTCAACCATAAAAAAGAATGAAATCTTGCCATTTGTGACAACATGGATGAACCTAGAAGTATTATGCTATGTGAAATAAGGCAGACAGAAAAGACAAATACCATATTTCATTTATAGGTAGAATCTAAAAAATAAAACAAACAAAAGCAGTAAGAGACCCATGAATACAAAGAACAAACTGGTGGTTGCCAGAGGGGATGGGCAAAATGGGTGGAGGGTGGTGGGAGGTACAGGCTTCCAGTTACAGAATGAGAAGTCATGGGCTGCAAGGCACAGCCTAGGGAATGGCCATTGGTATTGTAACTCGGTTGTATGGTGACAGATGGTAGCCATGCGTCTAGTAAGCATAGCATAAAGTGGAGAGTTGTCCAATCACTGCTTTGTACACCTGAAACTAACATCACATCGTACGCCAACTATACTGCAATTAACCTCCCCCTCTCACCTATCTGGAAGTGTGTTCCATGACTTCACCACATTTGTTGAATTTTGTGCTATTTATTTGAAAGAATGCTGCTGAAATCGTCCTCATCCACAGTGCCCCACTATATAATTCTGAAAATAAAATTAGAAACCATCTTCATTTGAAAACAGAGATATAAGAAAGAAAGAAAGAAAGAAAGAAAGAAAGAAAGAAAGAAAGAAAGAAAGAAAGAAAACAGAAATATTCTTTAGATCTCAGCATGCCCTTGAGCCAGCCCATCATAAAAATTTTCAGTAACAACAACTGGTTTTGTTGACTCAGAAATCCCCCATCCCAGACCAAGGGTGTCAAGGTCTCAGACCACAATGGGAGCTTCCTCTTGGCATAACAAGTTACAAAACAGAGT
Source organism: Vulpes lagopus (assembly GCF_018345385.1). Classification (NCBI taxonomy): domain Eukaryota; kingdom Metazoa; phylum Chordata; class Mammalia; order Carnivora; family Canidae; genus Vulpes; species Vulpes lagopus. The sequence goes on from NC_054825.1 coordinate 151,772,859, forward strand.
CCATGGCCACCACACCAGAGACAGCTGTGACTCAAATGAATTCAGCCCCCTGGCTGTCCAGGCCTAGACATCCACACTGAGGTGCAATGGCCATCTGTCTGCCTGCCTGGCCTCTGCCTTGTTGTGTAGCCAGCCTTCCCCACTTGGATCACGCTGCTTCAAGCCTCTAGTTGATGAACCAGGCTTCTGGAGAACTCCAGTTACACAATGCTCCCAGGCACCTCTAATTCAGACCCTGAATATGGAGCCTGGCTCAGACTTGATCAAAGATCTCTCTAGACACAGACATCCTGTGGTAATGGCCCCTGCCTAGAGGCCTTCTCTTCTCTGCTCATTGGTCCTGGGTCATGCCTCTGACACTGGCCTTTTCAGCACACCCTCAGGGGCTCCCAGCAGCTTTTGCAACATACTCCATGCTTCCTATCAAAGCCTCAGGCCAGAAGTTATGTCATGCATTTTGCTACCAAAAGAAAAGGAAACATTCAAAATCAGCCAGTGGATCTTTCCATGGACAAATGGTGAGCTCAGGGATACTCACATAAAAATTAATTTTTTATTAGGCTACCTGCACAATGATCATAAAACACACATGAGGATTCCCCGTGTCTTCCATATACTTTCAAAATAGCATGTTTTCCATATATTAATTTCTTCTTTTCTTGGTAAATACTCACTGAGTGCCAACAGCAGAGCTGTAGGGACAAATAAATGTGATTCTGTTTTCAGGAACTTTAAAATCTAATGAAGGAGGGATACACGTAACCAACCATCTGTTACATGAAGCCGATAAGAGAATGAAAGCCAGTGCTTCCATAATAGATGTTAAACTAATTACCTAAGTGGATGGCGCATTTCACTTTCTTGTCAAGATGATGCAGCCAAGGCACCTGGTCAAGGACCAAGTCCAGTCACTTGCTGGCTCCACCCCTGGTCAGCCAGAGGGCCACCCCCTCCTGTCACAGACCCCGGGTAAGAAGAGTCACACAACACAGCAGAGACAAGGCAAGTCAGATGTGCAGATCTGGCTGGATGTGTGGGGAATGAGAATCATTCACCTCTTTACTTAGTCAACAGCCCACTATCTCTCAGAACCACCCCTGTCCCCTCAAGGAGTCCCTGCTTTCTTGGAGCTTGGAATAAGGGAATGAGCAAATAAGTCAGAGCTCCCTGCTTCAAAGTGATAAGGGCCAAAGTCCAGGGAGGGGAAAGCATCCTCTCCAGCAGTATTGCTGGGCAGCTTGACCTCAGTCATGGGACTGCCAGACAGGACACTGCCAGAGCATCAGGCCAACGTGGGAAGCCAGAGCTGAAGGAGGAAGAGAGGCCAATCCTCACGGCACAGCATCTCTATCCTTGCCTGAAATGAAATGATATGTGTGCTGACAATTCCCTTTTTGGTGGAAGTCCATTCGATTGGGTTTTCTGTCACTTGGAGCTGGAAGGGGCTTGCCAGTAGCCTAATCCTTACATTGCCATTTCTTATTAGTCTACATACAAAATCAAGCAACCACTGAGTTCCGAGAAGCGTTCCTGTGTGCAGTGCTACTGTCTCTTTCTCACTGCCACCCTCCCACTCAGTCCTGAGCCCACCAGCAGCAGTGAAGGAGGAGGGATAACTTTCTGGCCAACCCAATCCATGCAAGCCAACCCAGTCATTTCTAGACGATGGAAAAGGAAGATGCTCATAGAGGCTCTGGGAATGAGGGTACGATGGATGCAGGGGAATGTCCAGCCTCATCCCTGGAGAACAGGGCCACAATCAATGACCTAGGTGTCTTTTTCGTGTTAAAGCGCACTCTAGCCTCCCACTCCCTCTTGCCTCACCTTGCAACAATACTCACAAGGGAAAGGCTCTTTTTTTTTCTAGGCATATATGCAACCTGTCCTCCAGCAAGTGAATCCCACTACTTACAGAACTTAGAACGTGTAAAAATCAAACATCGGTAGTGACGTAAATTTCTCAAAGATCAGGTTTTCAGGCTCGCTAAAGTAGAGCAGGAGTTCATCATGACAAAGAATTGTAAATTCTTACTATCGCAATTTTATTATTACGATCTAGAAAACCAACACTGTTTTCTTCGCCTTGCGCTATAATTCAGAATAGATCCTTTGACTTTCCCTAATAAGGAATTTACTCTGATATCTGCCAACTCTGTGTTCCACGTCTGCAAAAACTTTTTTCAGAAATTTTCCTTACACTTTAAGAAAGCCTAGAATAGGGGCACCTGGGTGGCTCAATCAGTTGAGCAATGGACTCTTGGTTTCGACTCAGGTCATTTATCTCAAGGTTGTAGGATCGAGCCTCGTGTCACGTTCCATGCTGAGCGTGGGGTCTGCTTCAGATTCGCTCTGCCCCTCCCCGCGCGTGCCCTCTTGCTCTTTCTCTCTCTGTCAAATAAATAAATATTTTTTAAAAAGAAAAGAAAAGAAAACACAGAGTAATTTGGTGTTTGCTCCCTTAAACTATCTGAAATACACCTTAAACTCTGTGACTCACCCTCCTTGAGTCCTCCAGTTTTTTAAACTCTTACCAATGCCTGCACATCCTACATCATACAAAAGGATATGCTTTGGAATGTCAAGGCTCATGGGGTTTCTTATCAGAACTTCCACGAATCAACACAACGTTGCAAAGAAGCCCCAGAACCACAGACACACAGCAGCAGGCTCGCTTGGTGACAGTACACAGCTACTCATTTTTCTTTTCATGTTGTAATACTGTTACCGTCGCCAGGCTCCTATTTGCAAGTTTTAGACATCAAAAACACAACACATGTAAAGCTAAATCCTTAATCTTGATAATCTCCAACCATTTGAACAGATGTCTATAGACATGTATTATTTTCCTTAAATCTGCCAAATCTGAGACCTTAAAATAGATCCTGGTTCTTTAAATATTTTCTTTCATAATAGAAGTTGTGATTAAAGTGACTTTCTTTGAGCTGAATCAAATTATTGCATTATTTTTTAATGCTAATTGGGGTCTTTCTCCTGTATCTGCTGGCCTTTAGATGAAAACTCTATCCGCCATCTTTAGGACACTATTCCCAGGGACCAGGATAGGGTAGGGGCTGTGGGTTCAGGTCAGCTGTATACCAGGACCGGGAACACAGCACCTCAGGCTTGAGAAGGCAACGGTGTCAACTGGGACAGGATGGATATCAGATTTCCTGACCGCTCATATGCTCAGAAATCCAAACTGGAGCATATCCATTTTGTACAATAGTTGATGACAAATGACTCAATTCCACATAACTGGATTGCCACCTCAGCCACCGTGAGCCTGGGTTTGTAATGACTGACGGTGCTCCTAATCCCATGTGCTCTCTCCCCATCCACATCCTGGGGACACGCGAGCACACGTCCCAGCACACAGAGGTCACTGTGCCACCCCTGCTGTCAATTCACCACTCCCAGAAACAGCACACTTAGCTCAACTTTATCAAGCTCTCTGGTTGCCTGGGGATTCATAGATGTTAAAATAAAAAACTAATTAGAACCGTGAGTCCTGCCGGCAGTGCCTAATTTAATGTCTCGAGGCAGCCAGCCACTCCTGCTGTCATCCAAGCTTGTAATTGCCCCGCTGGCTCACAAGCTCCAGAGAAATCTTCTGCTGGGCCTTGAACACCCCAAGCAATGGGATGCCACTGACAGGAGCAGATGCGGCACAAGGTCTCAGCCACAGCATCCAGGGGCTGCCCGAGGTTACCGACCCACCACAGGTGGCAAACAAGATGCGCCAGCCCCATCTCCAGTGGCCCAATGAACGTGTGGCACCGAAATCCCTTCTCCATGAGTGACGATCACTAAATTAGCTGACGGAACCACAAGTGATAGAGTCCCTAAGGACCACATCTCAATAAAACTCGGGCAGACATAAATTTCAGTATCTGACACACTGGTTATCATATTCCCTGAAGGGCACATCCAAGAAAAATTCCATTTTCCAGTTCAAGTAGCAAACTTTTCCATGTTCCTCTCCATGAGTTAGCTATAACTAACACACCCACCATGAGTATCCTATCCAGGGTACTGCCCAGAAAAGACATATTACACCAGTTTTTCTCCTACAACTGTGCTATCAGGCAATAAAAGCTTCGTAGTTACCATTTGTACCTGAAAAAAAAAAAACATCAATTCAACCTGTAACATCTTAGTGTCTAAGCCGTGATCAAACAGTAAATGACCAAGTCAGCCATGGGGGCGTTATTCTGAATAATTAAACAATCATGTGGGCCTCTTGAACAATGCTTTGTGTAATGGTAATAGGTCACACTGTCATACTCCTTTTTGCAATATTTACAAGTTGTGTGTAATTTTTCTTAACACCTGATAAAACACAATTCTAAAGCATGTAATCCCACGCCATAGAGCTCAAACAAGGAATAACAAGCATATCTATTTTGAAGGAACATATTACCTTTGGTCTAATGCCTTTCAGAAATATGCTGACATAAATAGTTCAGTTTTTAGAGGTTATTCAGCACAAAGCACCCAATGCCTAAAGCAATCGGCACACACGGTGGGCCACAGGTGGCAGGTAGAGTGGGCACCTTGCAGAGGTCACTCTGAAGAATTTTGTATGTGGAAGATAAGACTTTCAAGCCTCTAAAAATTAAGTGGGGAGAGACTCTTGGATCTATCATTTCCAAATTGTCTGAGCTACTTTATACTATTATATTCAAAGTCTAATTTTGACTTAAGGGAGAAGATTCAACTTAAAATTTGCTCAGTTAATTGAGACGTTTCTGTTAGTGATTATGTCCTTTATGAAGTACTTTTGCATGATTTGAGTGTTTTTTTTTCCCCAAATCAACTCAAAGCAGATTTTCATGACCTCCAGTCCTCTCCCCAAAATACCCCCTTCCAGGCCTGGGAGGGTCACTAATGACATATCCTTGGCTCATTTTGTTTGCTTTTGCTTAAACAGTCTCCCAAAATCGTATGCTTGAACAGAATTTGTTCTCGCCTGTCACTCTGTGTTGAGAGTCACCATGGACTTTTTAAGTTTTTTGGAGGGAATGTGTTTTTGTTTTCTCCCTGTTTCCAAAAGTATCCTCACCACCTCCGTATTTCTGGGAGGTGCATTCAAATACTATAAATAACTGTTTGTTTACTGGTTTGTTGAAGGTTCTTTACAAAAAGTCTGAACTCCAGTGCTTGCTAAAACGAGTACCCACATATCCTGCACTCATTTTCCCCAACATGTTTTACTGCATCAAGAATGGACTCCCCATCCACCTGCTCACAGGCATACCTTCTGACAGGCTCCCTTCCTACTCCAGGATGATTAACTCAGAAGACTGGACTCACTTTAGACAAACACAAAGCGGCTATGGAGGCAAAGAAAAGCCTGAACCAGTTAAAACCCTGGAAGGATGTTAGTCCACATTCATCAAGGCAAAATTCCTTTACAGACTATATGGAGCCTCTTAGCACTCATGACATGACTGGAGATTGAATATGTTCAGTACTCAATAGCAATAAAGAATTTTGATGACACTTAGCAAATAATTATAAGAATCCATATCCACTGAAAGAACAAGACTCCTAAAAAACAAAACCCTCGAGAAGAGACATAAGACAAACACATTTACTTAAATAAATGCTCATAGGGGACCAGGGTGGCTCAGTTGGGTAAGCGACCAACTCTTGATTTTGGCTGAGGTCATGCATGACCTCAGGGTGATGGAATCAAGCCCCACACGGGGCTTTGTGTTATGCAGGGAGTCTGCTTAAGATTCTCTGCATCACCCCCTGCCCCTCCCACACATGTGCGTCTCTAAAAAAATAAACAAATTCTTATGATTTTATCCTTCTTAGCAATTATAGCATTATAACCAGTTACTAAGTTCTGCATGCATGCATATTTTTTATTCCAAATTATTAAGGCTAATCATGTCACCAGGTTAGGATAATTCATACACTACAAGTGTCTCACTACTATATCAAACGATGTATGTTACTTACATTTTAAAAGGATAATACTGCATGATAATTTCTATTACAGGATTATATTAATGCACTTTCATCAAAGAAGTTGCAATAAGGCTTTAGCACATAAAGAAGCCAAGGCTCCAATGAAGGGAGGGTTCAACTCTGTTACAAATTTTCAAATTGAAGTGTAAGCATGTTTATTGCCTAGGTCAAGCACTACATAGTACATGAAGACCATAGGTTGGTTTCCCATGATGGCCAGCACATGGGCTTGAACGGCACCCCCAAGTCATGGTCAGACATCTCTCTTATGGATGTAGGATTTAAGGGGGAAGAGAACAGGTGTCAATACATAAAAACAAATTCAGATTATCACTCCTAGAACAGCAATTCAAAGTGTATGCCCCACCTGTAGTGGGCCAGAAATACCTCTTTCTTTCTTGCAACAAGAAGGGCACTTTTGATAGGGGAAGGAATCATAAGGAAACATCTAGAGAAAATTACAAGTACTGAGACTTAACAAAGTGAGAACAAGTCAGTCATACTCACTAAACTAAATCCCTGGATCTGCAAAAATGTCATCCTTTATATCAAACAATCACCATCAATGACTGAAATTTCTAACATAGGCTTCTGTCCTTTTTCAGCAGAGATGGGAGGAGGGCAGCAGCTCTCACTTCTAGCTTATACTTAACTTACATGGATGGGGAAAATAATTCAGCTGTGAATTAGCTTTCAGTTGTGTTGTTCCCAAGTGGGGAGGGGGTACCCATAACTCCTCAGAGCGATGCACAATCTGGAAAACATGTTTACGACGCTAAATACACAATCAAAATGTTGACATTTTCATACTCAGATTACATCCCTTCTTCCTCCCAAAGGGTCTTGGAATTCACAAAGGAATCGTGGATTCACAAGAATAATTCTAAAAGCAAAGCGCTATCACCTTCTTCCATTTGTGGCTCTTGCTAGGAAGTAAAGGAGCCAACGACAGCCTACATAACAACTTCCAGAAAGCAGGGCTCTCACTTGGAATCTATATTCCAACTTCTCTCTTAAGTTATTTAAGAGGACAGATCCATATCAGAACACTCTCATCTTACTCAGGACAGAGAGTTCTAGAAGGCAGACCAGGTGAATGTTCACATTTTTTTAAGAAAAAAAAATATATATATATATTTATCAGATACTAAGCTGTATTTTAGATAATGCAACTTGTTTTATCTTCAAAAGACAGAGAATACAGAGCAACAAAACAAGCCTGTGGTCATGGCCATTTAGACACATTTTCCCTCCTGTGTATCATCTTCCTGTTATAAAATTTCCTGCCAATTAAAAAGATTCATATCACACATGTGTAATCTCTGAGATGTCAAATCTTTCAGGCAAGTCACATTCCTTGACAGGACCTCTTTGGCTGGAACTCACCCGCTCCCCTGGACTGACCCCTGGCTGACCCATTTACTACTGAGAACCTGCTTGTAAAGAGGTGACTATGTCTTTGGGTCCATTTGGGGAGAAGATCTTTGTCTTTTTTTTTAACTCATATACAATTCTTATTAATTTCTTATTAGTCCTCAAGAATACTTCATTTTTGTTCATTTTAAAGTTCTGTCTGAAAGGATTATTTGAGTTTTGAAAACTCTAAGCGGGGGTGTCTGGGGGAGAACAGCCAACAAAACACTTGAGCAATATTGATGTTCGTGATTTCTTGCTTGTAGCTTAAATCCCACACTCCTGGCCAACTCTTCTAGAATTTCTCAAATGATGGGGCAGAGCAAGAAACACCCTGCTACCTTGACTTAGTAATAACAGATTGCAGAAACACGTTGGTGTACTTTGCTTGTATGCACACAAAACTCACACTTCCCAAATATGCAGGAGTTAAAGAAAAACTGAGCAGGTCCAACCAGCTCGTGTAGACATAAGACTCCTTCACCATTTACTGCTTCTGCTACAAATGAGGCGGCCAGATGCAATTACCGAAAAATTATCAAAGGCAATTTTGTGTGGTCTTCATGAATCTTTAAATCTGCCATGTCATTTAAATACGTACTCGATCGACACTTGAAGAGTGTCATCTTTCTGGTGATCTGGTCAAGGACTTTAACGTTAGTATCTAAAACGTCCTTAGCAAGGCAAATTGGTTTTTAATTTATCGAACTTTTTCATAAGAGGACTAAATACACCCAAATAAATAGAGGCTGAAAAGCAAAAACTAGCAACAGTATCTGGGGAATCAGCCAGAGCCCCAGAGGGACTGAGCGTGGAGACACAGCCGGTTCCGGCAGGGGCATCTGCAGGGATATTCAGCCGCCCAGCACCCCGGAGCGTGTGACTCCTGAGAAGGATGCTCAGTGTGAAAGAACCTGATACCCTCCCCACCCCCCACCCCCCGTGCATTTCAGACAGTAAAATACTAACTGAAAATAAATACCAAAACGACTGATGTTGCCAACATGCTGTAATCACAACTAAGGAGATGAGAAAGGCAGCACGGCACTCTGCTTTCTCCCATGGGAAGGATTCTTGAAGCCACGTTTCCTTTAAGTACGAGTGACCTCCAGTGACTTTTTCATGGTACCTCAGAGTAGCCCGTTGAATCATTCTACAATTTATTAATGTCAGCAAATCATCTAGTGGTGGTTGTTTTTAATTTCTTAGCAAAAGGACAAGGGCTCTATGGCAGGATCTAAGGGTTTGATTTTATGTAAATGCCCCCTGTTTTAATGAATTCAGAGCAGTCGCAGCACCAAGCTAAATTAAAAATGCGTCTGAAACACAGGGCAGTATTTGCTCCAAGGAGATTAAGGCTCGTTTTTTTAGGAGTGACTCACGCCAATATGGCATTAAATGAGCTGATACTAGATGATGACACCACAAAAATCATCACAGTCCTGCGGCATCCACGGATGAATGAGTAGGAGAGTGACTTTAGGTGTAACAATTTTACACTTTAGCAAACTTCCCAGGGAGGGCAGAGTGGGGACCCCAAGAGCTAAATCTGGATCCCCAGCAGCAGGGTTAGTTTCTGAGCAAGCCTGCTACCTACTTTCTGGAAACGCACACTAGCTCGTCCTAAGCCCTACACCTGTTTTCCCTCTGTCTGTGTGTGTGTGTGTGTGTGTCTGTGCTTTAATTCCTTTTCTTGAAGGAGATGGGGCAGCGAGGGAGGACAGGAGGGACTTTTTTTAAAAAGCCCTCAAGGAAAGAAAAGCCCCAGGATGGAGACTTCAGTCCGAACAGCACTCTTACAACTTTTTCGGATTTTTCAGAGTCAAATACCTCGGGGTGGGCTGAGTCCCTGCGGCCAGCAGCTTCCCTAGGGCAGACGCGCCGCCAGCTAGCCCAGGACCCGGAGCCTAATGCACGGGGCCTCGGTGAACCCACACCACCAGGAGCGCACGCACCACAACATGCGGGCAGGGACGCTCGTCCAGAGCCGGGATGGCAGCCTGTCCTCCCTCCGGCCTCCCCCGGGGGCCGGGCGCCGAGTCGCGGGCTCCGTCCGGGGCAGGGGGGCTGCGCAGCGGAGCTCCCCCCCCCACCCTCACCCCCGCCCCCGCCCCGGGCGCGCCCGGACCCCCGCCCCGGATGGCGCAGAGCGCCCACTGCAAACGCGTGCGCTAATGCAGGACCCGCCGCTTCCCACTGACACGCTTCCTACAGCACGCATCCACACCGCAAGAAGATGAATGACCACGCCGGCCTGCTGGCCTGCCCTGATCCGCAGCTCTTCTCTCGCCGGACTCTCCGCGTCTCGGGGATGCTCCTGCCGGGTTTCAGGTTTTACTAGAACTTGAGCTTTCCCAACGAAGATTCAGCTCCCAGACAAAAAAAAAAAAAGTCAAATACAGGTCTTGCTGAATTTCGGACTTGGCAGGAGGAAAGAGCATCGATCAAACCACCCCAGCTTGGCGCTGGTACTTGGAGATGCTTTTTAAACGTCTCCCTCCCAAAACAACAAAACAAGACAAAAAAACAAAAAAACAAAAGCCCACGCCAGCGATCCCACCTGCACACATTCGCTACTGATCAAAACACGATTCCTTAAGTTGCCAAGGCAAGTTTCACGAGATGCGCCGTACTCACAAGGATTCCCGGCCACTACCGGGCTCCAGGGCCGAGCAGACAAAAGGAAGAGCATCCCGAGGAGGGCTCCCGCGGCTGGGTCCATGGTGCCCCGCCCCAGGACCCGAGGCGTCGCGCAGCGGCTCCGCGCGGGCCTGGCCGCCCGCTCCCTCCCGGCCCGGGTGGCGCTGCCTCCTCCGCGCTCTGCGGCCCCGCGCGGCCGGCGGGCGGGAGCCGCACCTGCAGCCACACCCACCCCGCCCCCGCCCGCCCCGCGCCCGCGCCCGCGCCCGCGCCGCGCCCGCGCCCGCGCCCGCGCTGCGGGCTCGCGCGGCCCCGGGCGCCCCTGGCGGCGGCGGGCGGGAGTGCGCTCGGACCGCGGCCGGCCGGCCACCTGCGCGGCGCGGGGAGCTGGGGGCGCGGGGGGCGCGGGGGCGGGGCGGGGCGGGGCGGGGCGCGCGGTTCCACCTGCTGCGGGCCCGGGACGCGAGCGTCCCCCGCGGGATGCTGCTGGAGGATCCGCGAGACGCTGAGCGTCAGCGCCGAGCTCCGAAAAGTGTCTCCCGTCGCCTGGGGTTTGGGGTATCAGTGGAAAAGCTGAAGTTGGGAGAGAAATAACCAATCGGGTTGGGGGAAAGCATTCGCATGTACTGAAAGCGATGGCAGAGAGGACTCTGTTTTCTGAACTCATTTAATGATTCGTAGTAAAAAAAATAAAAAATAAATAAAAAAACACCCTGATGAACTCCATACATTATTCACGCATCAAATCATCACGTCGAAGGCCAAACTTCCGCAGAGATGTATGTCCACTTACAGCTCAATAAGGATGGGGAAAAAATTAGTTAGTTAGTTGGATAGATAAAATAGATGCTGAGATCTATTTAATTGTAAGCCCTACCCCACTTGAGGTATGGTGTCAGCATTTTATTACGTATATTCCTGCTTGGAGATTTGAGGGCTGCGACCAGCAGATAGAGAAAACCATAAACTGGCACCCTGGCAGAGGAATGTTGTTCCAAATACCTCACAGAAGTGACCTTACGCCAAGTAGGTGAATTGAATAGATTTAATTGAAGAATGAAGGGCTTGGGATCCACTTGTATCTACCCTATGTGTGTTGCTTTCCACTCAGGCTCTTTCACAACCGTTCCCAAAAGGGACATATATTTTTTAAATGATGGAATATTAAAGGAAAAGCATATCAGAAAAGGGTGGAGGGGAGGCTGCGCTGCATAGAGAGAAAAGCCAGGTGGCTCACAGAGAGAGAAGACCCCCGATTGGAAATCAGTCACCGGCTTCGTGGCCGCCTCCCCTCCCCGAAAGGACCACCAGGAGATGTAAATCCGGGAGTGGTAAGCATAGCGTCTCAGATCGATACTCTCCTAAAACTGTGATCAGACTCGTGACAAATGTGCTGAGGTTGGGGAACAGGCTCCAGGCATTCTTGTACTTTCCAAAGTGGTAAGAATAGGAAAGGAACTTTCACCTTTAGCAGAGCCCCAGGTGCCTGACAACAAAGCAAGCAGAAAAGGTATTTTTTAGTGTTCTTATTTTGCCTTGGTGAGGGGGTGGGGGGGCAAGGCCAGAAATGGGAATTTTATTTTTTATTTATTTTCTTCCTTTTATTTCATTTTTTGTTTTATTTAAATTCAATTTGCCAGCATATAGTATGACACCCAGGGTTCGTCTCATCACCTGCCCTCCTTAGTGCCCTTCACCCAGTTACCTCATCCCCCCACCCAACTCCCCTTCTGCAACCCTTTGTTTGTTTCCCAGAGTCAAGAGTCTCTCATGGTTTGTCTTCCTCTCTGATTTTTAGTCCTCTCTTGCCTTCCCTCCTTCCCTTTTAGCCCTTTTCACTACTTCTTATATTCTACATAGGAGTGGGACCATGTGCTAATTGTCTTTCTCCAATTGACTTATTTTCACTCAGCATAATACCCTCCAGTTCCATCAACATGGAAGCGAATGGTAGGTATTCATCCTTTCTGATGGCTGAGTGATAGTCCATTGTATATATAGACTACATCTTCTTTATTCAAGAAATGGGAATTTTAAATAGTTTTGACAAAGTCATAGAATTAACAGCCAGAAGTGCTGAGAATTAGACCAAAATATAGACATTCTGCTTTCTCCACCCCCTCTTGGGCCTCTGGGAATTAGGAACACTTCCCTCCCACCTCAGCAAAAGGCAGTGGTGGGGAAACACTGACAGCAAAACTTGTCCGGAGGTGTATTTGGAACCTTGCAAAAAGCCACAGGCATTGCAATGAATTCATTCATCATCACATTCATTCATTCATCATCACAGACACTTTTCTGGGACCCGCCAGGAGTTCTGGGACTGGAACATTTTATTTCTAATTTTGTAAAGCAAATATGAATTAATGATTTACATTAAGGGTCTAAAATATTTTTAAAACCACCTATAGACCAAGTATTGTGTGTGTGTGTGTGTGTGTGTGTGTGTGTGTGTGTATTCCTAGTCTAAATAAATGGTCACAAGTAAATACTATGCCCATTTAACAGATAGGCTGGACCTCAGAGAGGGTAGAGATGTGTCCAGAGTCACACAGCAAGCCAGGATTGGAAGCCAGGTTAACTGAGGTCTGAAAACTCCTTCTCCCAGAGATAGTGTCTCTGCAACGGAGGAATTGTCACCCTGTGAAAACTGTATTCAGTGGTTCACAGGAAAACCCATTTAGAATGCATTAGTAAGCACCTCAATAATTGATGCCAATAAAATGAAAAAGGACAGTGATGGTAAATCACTTGAGCAGGCATTAGGATGGATTTTTACAGGTCAGATGAGACCCAGCAGCAGAAGGGAGTGAGACCCCTGGGTGGCCTTCCCCCTGCAGTGCACAGCATTGAGCTGTTAAGAAAAAATTCAACTGAGTAAACTTTAAGGTCTATTTGACTTTATTAATTGATTCAGGAATCCAGCAACATCCCATCTAGCAAGCGGAGGGGAATTCTAAAAGGCTCTAGAAAGGGAAAGGTTTTTAAAGAAAGGACAAGGGAGTCATAAACTGAAAAAAAAAGGGGGGGAATCATCTTCCTTTAGGGAAAAGTAGTCTTTTTAGGTGGATTACTTCATCTTCTCTTAGGGGTTGGAGAGGGCCCATGTGACAGATTACCTTATTAGCTTATTGATACTGGCTGGAAAAGTCCTGACTGATCAGTAAAGGCTGAAACTTTAATTGGCTTAGGTAGTAAGCCCCAGTTTGGTGGCTTGATCTGGCATAAGTGACTCCATTTGGGGGCTTGGGGTTTTCTTTTGCAAAGGATGCTGGGCCAGGGTGCTCAGGTGGCTCAGTGGGCAAAGCATCTGCCTTCAGCTCAGGTCATGATCTCAGGGTCCTGGGATTCAGTCCCGCATCAGACTCCCTGCCCGGTGGGAGGGACACTGGATGGGACATCAACACTGGGGTCATGGCATGACCTCTCAAGACAAGGGGAGCCCCAGGTGAGAAGGGTCAGTGCCGAAAGCAGAGACCTGCTGGCAGGTGGCCCACATGGTTCGTCCATACATCTCTCTCAGCTGCCTCCTTTAGTAGGAGACCTAGTAGCTCGCTTTTCAGGTTTTTTTTTTTTTGTTTGTATAATGGGGAGCACAGCCAGTCCTGGAGCCATTATGAAATTATAGGTTTGAAAACCCCTGCAGAAGGCTGGAGACTGCTGAGCATACCAGCTGCAGAGCTGCCTTGGGAACTGGCAACAGCCGTGAGACCCTGCCAGCTGCTCAACACCTGGGAGCCTCAGCTTCCTCGTCTGTTTGATAAGGTAATCAGAGTTTCTCCACAGACGACCGATCCAAGCATTAAAGGAGAAAATGCACGTTGAGTGCTTATTGTCATGCCTGTCGAGAGGGCACTGGATCTGGTGGGCATGATGCTGGAGCTCTGGGCCCAGAGGAGATAGGATGCCAGCCCAGGTACTGCCAACCACCGGGAGCTAACTCACTCCATTCCCTGCATTCCCTGACCCTTCTCCAGAGCTCTTTGCTATTTTAAGCAGGGAAGATGGAAAAAAAAAAAAAACACGTGGAGATGTAATCTTGCACAATTCCATAACTGATGATTCACACCCACAAATTGTGTGCCCATGCGTGTGCGGCTGCAGCCAGAGTTTATACAAAACACAAAAGAGAACTTAGTATCAGCATGAGTCACAAATGAAAGACAAGAAATGCACTGCTGATATTCAGATGTGTGTGGACACTCATGCATGTAATTGCAGACAGGGTGCCTGCAGAAGTATTCTGGGTGAAACTGAGCCTGTAGCACTTCCTGACCAACGTCCTCTGTCATCCCTGCACCCTTCGGTCCACAACATCCCTGAGCAGAGGAAGGACCAATTTGCCTGACCGGAGTGAAGACCCTTCTGAAGGCTCTCCCCAGATTGAAACACCATTCCATTAATTCCTCTCTTCATTCAGCAATTTTCCCCCTATAAATTCTTATTCCTGCATGTTTTATTTAAATCTAGAAATACATTTAACTTTACTCTCGTAATAGGAACAGATTTGTCATTAAATCCTCTGAAAGTTAGAATACTGTGAATAAAATATAATAGTATTTCTATTAGGAGTAATTTTTCCCATAAGCCCCTGAGCAACAAATCCTGAAGAACAATTATCGAGAGACAGACTCCAGCGAGAATAAATGTCACATGTGTGATATAGGACACACTGCAGAGCGTCTTTCCAGGTTCCCTCTGATGAGCTGTGTTCCCTATAATTAGTCCTTGGAAAGCCGGGATTTTAACAGCCGAAGGATTATGCATCTGATTACATAAATCTCAGTTACCAGAATAGTCAACCTCCTATTTCTTACAAATTCAGCCCACTTCGACCCGGGAGGACTTTTTGTGACGACCTCTGGTAGCTAAGAAAACCTAAAATAAGCCACAAACAAGAACAGGAAGTGTAAAAACACTGCTGTGTGGTATTTCCCAAACACTGCACACGATTACTCCAGATAATAACACACACGTTCCCTGATGTTCTCACTTGGGTAGGATCAGAGAAGCTTAAAATTGAGACGGAGCTCGGAGGGAGCTGGCCAGCACTCCCCCCAATCCAAACACTACCCTCTCCAGTGCCAATCCTTGTGTGGGCCCACAGAGGGCAACAGCCCAGATACACCCTTGAGGAGAGAGGAGAGATGCTAGGATTTCCTCTAATCACATCCCACAGGCAGATACAGTCAACAGGACTAATGACATGCATTTCCACAGATACCTCTCTTCTTTTTCTTTTTAAAAAATTATGGACGTATGGGGCAACTGGGTGGCTCAGTGGTTGAGCATCTGCCTTCAGCTCAGGTGGTGACCCCAGGGTCACACATCAGGCTCCCCGCAGGGAGCCTGCTTCTCCCCCTGCCTATGTCTCTGCCTCTCTCTGTGTGTCTCTCGTGAATAAATAAACAACATCTTTTAAAAAAATTATGAAAAAAGAAAAAAATTATGGAGATATATTTGTACCTTTTGAATCAAATTTCTAATTCTATTGAAAGCATAAAAAGTACCTCTGGGTTTTTTTTCCTCACTTCTTTGGGGATAGGAACAAGGAGGCAGGGCAGAGTGTAGGTAAAAAGGTTTTTTTTGTTTGTTTGTTTGTTTCACTTAAAATTAAAATCAACATCTGATCTTGACACAAGGATTTTAAGAGTCCTGCATGAAGGGGCACAATCTTGAAATATGATTTTATACAGTCAGAATCTAAATTGTACCTTTTCCAATATGGAAAGCAAAAATAAATTAAAAAATGAATCCATTTGGATTGAGAGATCTCATTTACCAAATGGAGCTTTTAGGACAAAAACAAAATGCCAGTTCATATACTGTGGCTTAAGTAGAAACCGAAAGGGAGTTTAAAAAAACTTATGAGTTTAGCTGTTGAAATTGTTAGGCTTAATGGTGAAAAGCTAAGCAACTCTTTTTCAGGACTATATACTTAATCTCTAAATAGTGGCCACCTCAAATAAGTTAAGAAAATGAAAAAAAAGTAAAAAAAGAAGAGAAAAGAAAATGTGGTCAGTATGAAGTCTTGGTGTTATTACAGGGCATGACAAGTAATGATATCATCTTGAGCATCCGATTCCAGGTATGAAACATATTTTCTAAATTTGGTTGAGAATAAAATTGGCTCTAGTCTCAATGTGAAATCTTCCAGAAGGCAATGATAGTGAATAGACACCATATTTTGTATGCTGCAGTCAAGAAGCATAAAGTTTGTGCTTCAGAAAGATAGGAAGCATGAAAATTGTTGCATTTTTCTCCTTTTAGATTAACACTTGGATAAGAAATTGTATTAATTTTATCATTCTCCTTCTTTTGGTTAAAGGGCTCAAAGTCCTATAGGAAATGATGCTCATAATTGCAATTTGTGTTGCAGTAATCACTGGTGAAGAAATTTTACTTTTTTGACACATTTTTATTGGAATGTTACTTTAACAATAGAGCACATGCTCCAGATTGTGTAGGATTTAAGGATACCCAAACTTACCAAAAAGGAATCACACCCACAAGGAAGGCAATAATAATAATTTAAGAAGACAGATAGTAATAAATATTGGTGAGGATGTAAGGAAGTACAAGCCCTTGTACACCCCTAGTGGGGATGTAAAATGGTGCAGCTGCTTTGGAATAACCTCTGGGGGTTCTTCAAATGGTGAAACGTGGATTCACCATAGTACCTACCAGTTCCACTCCGGGTACGTATGCAAGAGAAATGAAAACATACCCCTAACAAAAACTTGTTTATTGCAGCATTATTCACAATAGCCAAAAGGTGAAAACAACCTAGATGTCCATCAACACATGAGTGGATAAACAAAATATGGTCTATTCATGCAATTAAATACTATTCCACCTTGAAAAGGAAGGAAATTCTGATATATACTACAATATGGGAGAACCTTGAAGACATCACAGTGAGTGAAATAAGTCAATCTCAAAAGACAAAACATGACAAGACCCGTCCCCTTCCATAAGGGAACTTTCAGAGACAAATGAAGAGCAGAAAGTAGGTTAGTAATCCCCAGAGGTTTGGAGGAGGGAGGATGAGGAGATAGGGTTTAATGCATACCAAGTTTCAGTTGCGGAAGATGAAAAAGTTCTGGAAGGCATAGTGGTGAGGGTTGCTCAGCATTGTGAATGTAATGTCCCTGAATTATATGCCCAAAAAAGATTAAAATGGTGAGTTTTAGGTGATGTGTATTATATCTCAATTTAAAAATATGAAAAAATACAGCTTTGTAGATACAAAGGTTGTAGTTTTAGTAAGATTTACAGAACTTAATTTGAATTAATTTTAGTTATTAAAGTGTTGACTGGGGAAAAAATACTAAGGAAGTCTTGATGCGCACTCCAACATGGAGGAAACTTGGAAACATGCTAAGTGAAAGCCAACCATAAGGACCATGTATTATATGAGCCCATTGATATGATTTCCTGGAAAAAGAAATTTACAGAGACAGAAAGTAGACTAGCTATTGCTTAGGGCTGGGGTTGGGAAGGATAGAAGAATGGAAGGTTATCCACCAAGGGGGGAAAGGTTTCTTTGGGAAAGAGTAAAAATAGTCTAAAGTGGATTGTGGAGATGAATGTACAACCCTGTGAATATATTTAAAAACCGTTGAATTGGACACTTGAAAGAGGTGAATTGGATAGTGGGTATCTGAAAGCTATTCTTTTAAAAAAAGAATACAGGAACTCTTGAAATACATTGAACCCATTCATATCTACTTAACCACAGCTATTCCAAATAGAAAGTTAACACAAATGAGAGTGCAAAACCATAAGCAGCTCTATCAGTTATTTACTGCCATCATTACACTGTCAAACCACCTCAGACCTCAGTGGCAGGTGCTCTCACCCCACCTCACCTGTCTTGGGGATGCTGACCCAGATGGCCCCTTCTGAGATGACTTAACTCCTGTCTCACCATGCAGCCAAAAAGCCCAGATTCCTCTTATAATGGTGATGCAGAAGCAAGAGAAGTAGGAAAAAAAAAAAAAAGGCAAGGCTGTACCAAGCCTCTTCATGTATCACGTTGGCCAGCATTCCACTGACCAAAGCAAATCTCATGGCCTTAACCAGAATCAAGGGTCAAGAGAGCAGACTCTGCTTCACCCTTATCTTCTCATTTCTTCTTACAATTGTATCAGGAACCTTGAGACATCTTGCTCTATTTCCATTTAATCTTGATTTGAATAATAGCAACATTTAACATTTTTATAATTCAGCTTGAATAATGACTGCGTAATTCACGTAGATTTGAAAGCAAATAGAATCTATTTTGTAACAGCAAATTTTAACATAAATACCACTGGACGATGCTCTTTGTGATGTGAGCCTTGACTGTGTCTGGTATCTTCTCCAGAATTTGTTGTTGTTGTTGTTCTAGTAAAGCATCTTTGTAGCAGACATCTTTGCTGCAAGTATGTTCACCACAAGCATTTTTGCTGCATAACTAGCGGTGAAACAATTTTGCCATAAAAATTTTTAAAAGATTAAAAAATAACCAGTTGACAGTTTGGTTTGGCAGTTTAGCTTCATTTCTCCATTAACATGCTCCTCTCATTTTTATGGCATATAAATCTCAGCCCTCACAGTGCTCCATACTTTGGCACGGTTCTGAACCTACATTTCCTGTAGAACTTTGGAACGTCTTGCAATGGACATGTTGACAATATGCTAAAAACAAACAATGGTGTGGAAGGTTTTCACAACATGCTATAAAATTCAGTTACAAATATGCATCCTAGTATTTGATAGCTGATATCCCTCTTAAAGAAGGAAGGAATTTTAGTGGGGAAAAAAAAGTGTGATGCCAAAGGAGGAGACAACAAGACAGGGCAGGCAGAAAAAAAAAAAAAACAACCCTATAGAATGAAGACTTTAAAGACAAATGTTTAGGTACAATCCAGAAAATAAAATCAGTTATTGGCACAGTGTTGCCATGAACCTACACACCTTTTAGATTCAAATATTTTGTACTTCACAATAAAGTCTTTTTAATTTTGCTATTGATTCTCATGTTCCATCGTGTCCTTTTTAACGTAGGTCTCTCTTTCGATATTTGTGATTTTATCTTTTATGGCAAAATTGCCTTATGGCCAATTAGTAACGTGGCGAAAGTGTTTGCTGCAAAAATTGCTCGTGGCAAAGATGCTTTCAGCAAAACTACGGAAAGCCCAGCTTGACAGCTTACCTTTTAATTATAGGAAATTTTAGCTTTTACAAAGATAACTACTTTTTAAAGTGCTTTTCTAAACATTCTTCTCTTATCACCGAAATGCATGCCTGTATGCACAAGTATAACTGGCATAGGAAAATGTTACAAACAACGCCCTAAACACACACGCATGCTCCCACTACTCTTGCCTGTGGATAAAAAGTGCTATGTCATTGATAGAGCGGATGATAACTCTTTCTTCATGTTCATTTATAGGACTAGGTTCGTTCAGCATCTTGTTCTGGGTTTGCACGTTTTCTTTCCAGAGAGCCGCTTCGCATGTGGAAAATGAAATCCTCTTTTTGCCTGTCAGTCTAAAACGACTCTGAATCCTAATTTAGGCCTCGCAGGGTCCGCCTGGAAGACTTCCTTTTTTGTTGTTACATTTTCTGCACGAAGGACTGTACCAGTTACATGAGTTATGTAACACAGGCCCACCTGTACAGTGTTGGGTATACTTATTTTTCTGCAGGCAAGAATCAGAGGAAAGAAATGATTATATCATTAGAGCTGGGTTTTGGTGGTGGTGGTGGTGGTGGTGGTGTTTTTTTGTTTTTGTTTTTGTTTTTTTTTTTAAAGAAAGTGGTGGCTGCAGTGGGTTTTGTAAGGAGTGATTTAAAAGTGGCGGCTGGAAGTAGGAATGTAAAGCCACTCCTTTATTTGGAGGCTTAAGTAATTGTACCTGCCAGGAAATAGGCCCCGGCTCTGCCTCTCACCTCCCTCCCCCGTTCCTGTGTTTCAATTACCGGGAAGGTTAATGGTCCTGAACAGGAGAGGTATGAAGGCGCCTTTCATTACCTTCGGTGGCAGGAAGCCCCCCGAGCCTATTTGCCTTCCCTCAGTGTTTATGGGGGAAGACAGAGTGTTCTCTCACACGCCAGAGAACATGAGACCCGACTTCTCACGGCCGAGCAGAACTTTTGCCAACAGTTTCTGGAAAACAATTCCATCCCTTTCAGAGCCAGCCTGGGATGGCATTTGAACTCAATGTACAAAGCCAAACGTCCTTTCCGATGAGTTATGAAATCCCTTAATCTTGTGAAATCAGCAACCTGTCTTACACATTCTCCCAAATGTAATCTCCAACAACGGCTTATTTCCTACTCGAGCAAATATAGAGTAGCCGAGTAGAGCCTCTCTTTGAATTTTTTTTTTATACCGAATTAGCAAAGGTAATTGGTGTGTTAAAGGCTCGAACCATAATGGGCAGCATGCTACAGCAGGTACCTGTGCTGTGTAGGTTCTCTTATCTCTCACCCGTAGTGCAAGGTGATGCAGCCACCACTCAGGTTTAAAGCATCCCACATATGTCCTTTGTGACCTCTCTTCTTGAAAGATCATCCTCCATGGAGACTCCATCAGGATTAACCTAGTATAGAAATAATAGGTCCCTGCGACGAGGGCAGGTTTTCAGTCAATGGAAATGAACTTGTGACCCCACCAAATCTCTCTGGTGTAAGTACAGACTTGCTAATGTTTAGCATAAGACAAAAGCCTTGTTTCCTTTTCCTACTTATTGTTTCGAACATGGAATGAAGGCCATTGTAATACAGGCAATGTTGCCTTCAATTCTCCCTCCTCAGACCTTCAGCTTTGATCTGGGGAAGGATGTCAAGCCCCTAGAAAGGGTAACGTCTGCCAAGAAAAGATCACTGGAATAGGGTTGTAAGATAAAATATAGCACAGCTACATAAATTTGAATTTCAGAGGAACACTTAGTTTGAGGGGTATACATACACTAAACACAAATCTGGCAACTCTGTGTTAGGATGCTCTGTGGATATGGGGGAATGATAAAAAGAAGAGGTCATAGAGGGCATCAAAAATGAACATAGTACTTCACAATTCTATCGCGGGTAAGAACTAGGGAACTCTGGCCTAAAGGCCAAATCTGGTTTGCCCATGTTTTGATGTTTTACTGAGGGGAGCCTGGATGGCTCAGTCAGTTGGGCTTCGGTCTCTTGATTTCAGGTCAGGTCATGATCTCAAGGTCCTGAGATCGAGCCCTGCATTGGGCTCTACACTCAGTGGGGAATCTGTGATTTTCTCTCTCTCCTGTCTCTGCTCCTCCCCCTGCTCACATGTTCTATCTCTCTAAATAAATAGATAAAATCTCTTTTAAAAAATAATGTTTTACTAAGACACAGTCACACCCAGTTATTGGGTACAGTATAGGGCTGCTCTCACTCCACAATAGAAGAGTTCAGTAGTTGCTACATATATCATATGTCCCATAGAGCCTAAAATATTTGCTATCTGACACTTCACAGAAAAGATTAACCACACTTTCATCTCAGCTAAATTCTTGAAATGACAATTGCCATCCTAAATACTTGCCATCTCATCTCTGATGAAATACTTCTTTCAGCATACCCATCATTTTAAAGCTGAAAATAACTAGGATATTAAATAAGTGATATTATTCTACTCGTTGGAATTAAACATAATACAACAATGTTACTTCAAGAAAAATAAAAAGAGCCTTCAGAAATTTTTATACATGTCAACATTTGTGTTTCAGAACTCCAGAGAGCCTCATGGAATGCTTATTTCTCAGCACAATGAAGCAGAGAATACTATGGAAGGTCCTGGGAAATGAAATCCACCCACCAGCTAGATCTTCCAATCTTCAGGACAACATTTCTTCCCCAGTGTGATTCAAAGTGGCTTAAAGAAGCAATTGTTTAATTCTCATGTGGATAACTATGGTTCTGGAAGAATGAGGGAATTGTAGAATTAATCTCCAAGCAGTAAGAAGAAAAGTGGGGCTTACAAAGTCTGTAATGCACCAATGAGTGGCTGGAAGGAAGCATGAAAGTCGGATTTTATTCCTCAGAACCAACACATGGTTGAAGCCACTTGGTGGGTGGATAACATGAGAGAGGTCTGGGACCAAAGTCACCTCCCACCGCTGATGCAGATGGCAGGCAGAAACAAGATAAAGTCCACATAGCCACTCAAGGTTTGAAAACCTAGTTTGCAAATAGAAAGTGCAGAGAAGAAAAATTCCATTTCTAATCTACCTGTAAAATGTATGCATTTAATTTTCAGATTATGAAGTGTCCAAAGGAGAAGCAAGCCTATACTCTTATGCCTGACAATGCATCAGCTGCCAGGATTCTCCAACTCAGCAGCTGAGGAGTGATAGTGAAGGAGTGAACTCTGACCACTGCCAATACCATGGCCAGATGCTGAAGAACACATGTGAAGGGATTTCCTGACGTGTGTGGTAAATAACCCTGCATATAAATCTTCCAGGCTGTGACCTAGATAGTGTATAAGAACAGAGAAGAAATAAAGAAACCAGCTGTTTGGCATTGAAGAGAGAGGACCAAATCAGATTCAGTAGACATAAGGTCCCAGAGGCTCTGTAGATAAAGATGGTACAGAGTCCAAAAAGCCAAGACAAGATGCCTTGGTGCTCTGCCCCTCACCAGAGTGCTATAAACCTCAGTCTCTACACTTCTAATATGAAAATAAAATCACCTATATATTGTAAAAATCCTTCATGGAATATGGCCAGGGCCAGTAGTATAATGATAATTCAATAAACACATATTATTAGTAATAGAAATAATGATAAGAATCTCATAAGAACATATTTCATAACTTAATGCATTTTAGGTCACCATTTCTATTCTAAGGATTTAATTTATTCTACCATAGTCTCTAAACTATAGTCTATCTTATGTTTGCCAGGGCATGCCAGGATGAAATGTGAGTGTTTTTGGTCCTATCATCCTGTAGTTTCTTGTTGCAGTGTTACAAACAGATCTTTCTCAAGAGTAGTTTTTGTATGAATAAACAATTAAAGTGAGAAACAGTCCTATGAAATGCATATGAAATACTAAATTTGTGAGAAATTCTGATTTAAAAGGGAAAGAATTAGAATTATAAGTGAAAATTTGACTCATGCGCTTTTCAAAAGCTGCTATTGGTTTTTCACAACACAAAATTTTAAGTTGTGATAGAAAAATTCCTTGTGGAAATCACACCTGACAAAAAAAGGTTCTAATTAAACATAATGTCGCCCATCCAAACACATTCCTAAATAATTACTTCAGTATGGAATAGGAAAATTATCAGAAGGGATTGGAATTTGTCAGTTGGCAATTCCTCAGTGAAGCACACCTAAGTTAATTAAACCTCCAGAAGCAAACAAGAAGACCATCTTGACAGAATCTTAGCCATAGTCACATGCAAGGAAGGTACCTCAACTCAAATGGTTTAAGGTCGATTTTTCAAAGTGGGAATCTGGTTGGGTTTGGGAAAACCTTATGACATAAGAGTAATGACTTGGAGGCTCATTATAAAGCATAAAGGCAATTCAATAGAGAAAGGATAGAATTTTCAAGAAATAGTGCTGGAGCAATTTGATTCTTATGTAAAACTTTTAAAAACAAAATTTGATTTATACTTCATACTTTATACAAAACTTAGCCCCAAATGGATCATAGACCTATACATAAAACCTAAAATTTACAATAAAACTTATAGAAGACAACATAGGAAAAAAATCTTTGTGACCTTGGATTAGGCAAATATTTCTTTGCTATGACACCAAAATCACAATATATATAAAAAAATCAATAGATTTCATCGAGGTGAAAACGTCTGCTCTTTGAAAGAAGCATTCACAGTTAAGAAAATAGAAACAGATTTGATATAATGTATGCAACCTATAGCATTTGTTAAGAAATTAACATCTAAAGCCAACATTATACAACCCACAAATTGGAAAACATGACTAACAACATTTTTTACTTGATTTTTAAATTCCTGTTACAGCTAAGTCGTGTGGGTACCTACATATGTCTATACCTACATGTGAAGATATATATATCCCTATAGAGGGAATTGTGTCAGAAAAAGAACAAAATCAATGGCTTGAATTTCCACTTATTTCTTAGAAGTATTTCATGCTTAATAAAATTTAACTGATCTCCAAACAACAACAACACCAAAGAAAATAGAAACAGAAATCATGAACTGGTCAAAAATACTTATAAATAACAGATTTGATTTTAAAAATTTGTATGTATAAATAACTCTTGAAACTCAATAATAAAAATCTGAACAGACCAATTTTTGGTAAGGAGATTAAATTGGTAATCAAATACCTCTCAACAACAATAACAAAAAAAAGTCCAGGACCAGACAGCTTCACTGATGAATTATACCAAACATTCAAAGAATTAATACCAATCCTCAATCTCTTCAAAAAATAGAAAAGGAGGGGGAGCCCTGGGTGGCTCAGTTGGTTAAGCTGGTGTCTTCAGCTCCAGTCATGATTTCAGGGTCCTGGGATCAAGACTTGAGTCAAATTCCCTGCCTGGTGGGGAATCTGCTTCTCCCTCTGCCCCTCCTCCCACTTGTGCGCGCTCTCTGTCTCACTCTCTCTCTTTCTCTGTCTGTCTCTCTCAAATAAATAAATAAAATCTTTTAAAAAGTTAGAAAAGGAAGTAACATTCTCAACTTATTTTACAAAAAATAAAGATCCCTGATACCAAAACCAGACAAGGATATAACAAAAAAATTAGAGGTCAATAATCCTGATGAATATAGACACGGAAATTCTCAACAAAATATTAACAAACTGTATTGACCAATACATTAAAAGAATCATACACCATGACAAGTGGAATTTATTCCAGGGAGGCAAAGATGGTCAGCATCTGCAAACCAATCCATGTCATATGCCACATTAACAAAATGATGGATAAAAATCATCCAATCATCCAATAGATATAGAAAAAAACATTTTACAGAGTTCAACATCTATTCATGATAAACATTCACAACAAAGTAGGTATAGAAGGAATGTACCTCAACATAATAATGGCTATATATCACAAGCCCCAATTGTACTTAATGGTGAAAACCTGACAGCTTTTCCTCTAAGATCAGGAACAAGACAAGGATGCCCTTTCTCACTTTTATTCAACATAGTATTGTAAACCCTAGCCACAGCAATTAGGCAAGAAAAAGAAATAAAAAGCATCCAAATTGGAAAGGAAGAAGTAAAATTGTCACTATTTGCAGATGATATAATATTATATTAAAAAAAAGTCTAAGGACTCCACCAAAAACATGTTTGAGATAATAAATGAATTTAGTAAAGCTTCAAGAAACAAACTTGATATACAAAAATCTATTGTGTTTTTTACACTAATAACAAACTAGCAGAAAAATAAATTAGGAAAACAATTCCAGTTATAATTCCATCAAAAATAATAAAATAACTAAGAATAAATTTAACCAAGGAGGTGAAAGACCTATACCCTAAAAAACATAAAACATGACTGAAAGCAACTGAAGAGGATACAAATAATAAACAAAAATTCTTCTATGTTCACTCACTGGAAGAATTAATATTATTAAAATGCCCAACTACTCAAATTGATCTATAGTTTCAATGCAATCCCTATCAAAATTCCAATGGCATTTTTCACAGAAATAAAACCAGAAAAAATCCTAAGATTCATATGCAGCAAGAGACCCTGAACAGACAAAGCAATCTTGAAAAAGACCAAAGCTGGATGCATTCATGCTCCCTGACTTAAAATTATACTACAGATCCAGAGTAGCCAAAACACTTTGTGACTGGCATAAAAATAGACACATAGGTCAATGGAACAGAGCAGAGATTTCAGAAATAAATCCACACATAATGCTGTCAATTAATTTATGATGAAGAGTCAAGAATGCACAATGGGAAAAAGAAGTCTCTTCAATAAATGCTGTTGGGAAAACATCCACATACAAAAGAATGACACTGGACCATGATCTTATACAATACACAAAAACTAACTCAAAAAGGATTAAATTCTAAAGAAAGACTTAAAACCATAAAAGTTCTAGAAGAAAACATGGATGGTAAGCTCCTTGACATCATTCTCAGCAAAGATTTTTGGGGTCTGTTACCAAAAACAAAAGCAATAAAAGCAAAAATAAATAAGTGGGAGTGCATCAAACTAAAAAGCTTCTGTGCAGCAAAGGGAACCATCAACAAATGAAAAGGCAACATATGGAATGGGAGAAAATATTTGCAAATCATATATCTTAAAAGAGATTAATATCCAAAATATATAAAGAATTCTACAATTCAATAGCAAAAACCCAAACAATTCAATTTAAAAATGGATGGATCTGAATGGACATTTTTGCAAAGAAGACATACACATGGCCAGCAGGTTCACAAAAAGATGCTCAGCAACACTCATCATCAGCAAAGTGCAAATCAAAACTACATAAGGTATCACCTCATACCTATCAAACTGGCTATTATCAGAAAGACAAGAAATAGCAAGTGTTGATGAGAATGTGGAGCAAAGGTAAGCCTTATGTACTATTTGTAGAGATGTACATCAGTGCAAACACTATGGAAAATACTATGGAAGTGCCTCAAAAAATTAAAAATCAAACTATCATATGATCCAGCAACCTACTTCTGGGTATTGATCCAAAGAGAACAAAAATACTAATTCAAAAAAGTATATGCACCCCTGTGTTCACTGCAGCATTATTTACAATAACCATGATACAGGGACAATCTAAGTGTCAATCCATGAATGAGTGGACAAAGAATATGTGTTTGTGGGTGAGAGAGAGAAAGAGAGACAGAGAGAGATAAACACACACACACTGGAATATTACTCAGCTATAACAGAGAATCAAATCTTGCCTTTGTGACAAGAGGAATGAACTTTGAAAACACTATGCTAACATAAAATAAATCAGGCCAAAAAACACAAATACCAAATTATCTCACTTAAATGTGGGATCTAAAAACAAAACAAACAAAAATGAGTTCATAGATGCAGGGAACAGATTGGTGGCTGCCAGAGGTGAGGAATTGAGGGGGCAAGAAGAGGCAAAATAGGTGAAAGGGGTCAAGATATACAACTTCCAGTTATAAAATAAGTAAGTCCTGGGCATGTAATGTACAACATGGTGATTATAATTAATAATACTATATTGCATATTTGAAAGTTAATCTTAAGGGACGCCTGGGTGGCTCAGTTGGTTGGACACCTGACTCAGGATTTCGGCTCGGGTCATGATCTCATGGGTAGTGGGATTGAGCTCTGCATTCAGCTCCACCTAGAGCTCCATGATTGGTAGAGAGTCTGCTTGAGATTTTCTATCTCCCTTTCTCTCTCTGCACCCCCACCTCTGATAGGTAAATAAATAAATAAATAAATAAATAAATAAATAAATAAATATTTAAAAAGTAAATCTTAAAAGTTCTCATCACAAGAAAAAACTGTGTTCATTTTGTGTGGTACAGACTTTTTAAAAAGATTTATTTATTTATCCACGAGAGGCACAGACAGGGAGAAGCAGGTTCTATGCAGGGAACCCAACATGGGACTCGATCCCAGGACCCCAGGATCATGCCCTGGGCTGAAGGCAGTGCTAAACCGCTGAGCCACCCAGGCACTCCCCACCAAAGGCACTTTGTTAAATGGTAACCTTTTCAGTGAAACATTCCAAGGTGTCTTCTTTGGTATGAAAGAAAAAAAAAAACTCCTAAGACACATTTCAAGGGATCAGATAACGCACTCCACTTATTCTTTGGGTCACATGCTACCCCAGCACACATGCTCACACACACACACACACACACACACACACACACACACACCTACCTAACAAAAGGAGAGAAAAGACCTGCAGTCCAACAACAGCCTAAACAATGCCCAGCCTCTCCCATGCCACCTAAACAACCCAGCCCAGTGCACTAATGGAAGAGCTGCTGTGGAAAGCGGATCTTACACTTGGAAAAACCAACCACCATACTATGGGCAAAGCTTGCAGAATTTGAGCAGCAAAAGGAAAGCAAGAAGCTCATGGGAGTTAAACCTGTTGAGGAAGACCAGGGCAACAGCCAGGAAGCTGTCCTCTTCACAGGCAAGTGGTGAAATTAAAGAATATAATTCAACTTCACTAATAAACACTCAAGAAAGATTCCTGAAAGCAAGGACAAAGTTGATAGTTCCTGCCCTTAAAGGAGCTGAAAGATGAGTGAAGGGGATCAGGATATGCCACCCCAAAAATATGCATCAAGATTGCTTTGAGATGAAGGCAGTTAAAAATCGACAAGAACTCTTCCCTCCCCTTTCCTGCCTAAAATCGGAGCACTGACTTCCCTTGTGAAGTCGCACCGGCTCGCAGACCCACACCAGACAGAAGAGAGCACCCCATCCCCAGAAATAGGGTCAGCACTGAGATGCGTCCACCTAAACAACCCTTACCAAACCAACACTTACTCCCCATTACTTCCCCTCATCCATTTCCTAGTCACTTTCCTATGATATATCATCCCTCAAAGCCCCAACCCACTTTCCTTTGTTAAAAAATAGAGCATCAGCCCCAGTGTCTAAGTGGCACTCTGAGTTTCACTTCCTTTCTGTGGACTCTCATACATAATAAGAGATTAATAAAAATTCTATGTCTTTTCTCCCATTAATCTGCATTTGGTTAGTTTAATTTGCACACCCCCGGGGGACAAAGTCTAAGAGGGAAGAGGAAAAGATTTTTCTTCTCTTAACATTAGTGATAAAGGACATAAACCTGCTTTAGAGCTGAGATATGAATGAACTTTGGAGTTGACCAAATCATCACATCAGTCACATGGGTCTTCTGTCCCAAGCACCCACCCCTCCCTTGTATCTTTCTCCTGCCTCTGCCATTTTTTTTTAATTTTTAAAAAATGTTTTATTGGAGTTCAATTTGCCAACATATAGCATAACACCCAGTGCTCATCCTGCCAAGTGCCCCCCTCAGTGCCCATCACCCAGTCACCCCAACCCTCCCGCCCACCTCCCTTTCCACCACCCCTTGTTCGTTTCTCAGAGTTAGGAGCCTCTCATGTTTTGTCACCCTCACTGATATTTTCACTCATTATTTCTACTTTCTCTTTATTCCCTTTCACTAATTTTTATATTCCCCAAATGAGTGAGACCATATAATGTTTGTCCTTCTCCGATTGACTTACTTCACTCAGCATAATACCCTCCAGTTCCATCCACATTGAAGCAAATGGTGGATGGTCGTTTCTAATGGCTGAGTAATATTCCATTGTGTATATAGACCACAGCTTCTTTATCTATTCATCTTTCGATAGACATCTTGGCTCCTTCCACACTTTGGCTCTTGTGGACATTGCTGCTATAAACATTGGGGTGCAGGTATCCCCGTGTTTCACTGCATCTGTATCTTTGGGGTAAATCTTCAGCAGTGCAATTGCTGGGTCATAGGGCAGATCTATTTTTAACTCTTTGAGGAAACTTCACACCATTTTCCAGAGTGACTATACCAGTTCACATTCCCACCAACAATGCAAGAGGTTCCCCTTTCTCCACTTCTTCTCCAATCTGCCATTTTTTAAAAGATTTTATTTATTTATCCATGAGAGACACACAGAGAGAGAGGCACAGACACAGGCAGAGGGAGAAGCAGGCTCCATGCAGGGAGCCAGACGTAGGACACGATCCCAGATCTCTAGGATCAGGCCCTGGGCTGAAGGTGGTGCTAAACCGCTGAGCCACCCAGGGCTGCCCCTGCCTCTGCATTTTATGACATCTGGGAGAGTTGCGGCATCCAGGAACCTTATATGCTTTCTGCAGTGTGGGTTCTGCATACAGATGTTATTTTAGAAACTATTTCCATACTTCCCTCTAAACATGTTCAAGGTAAAGCCAGTACATTCATGTCCTAAGCATGATGACAGCTCAGCACACATGGCGGACCCTTGAGAAAGTGCCATATGTGTACGATCACAGGTATGGTATCAATATTGGCCTCAGGATTGTGTCAAAAAGCAGAAAGTGCTGTACTCCCTCGTTTGGCCAAGCGTGAGTAAAATACATCTTTAGGTGCTTCATTCTTTCCCATGATGTAGCTCCTGGAGTCTGTAAGATTGCACCAATACTTTGCTTTCTAAGAGCAGTTTCTACTTCTCCCTCAGATTTATACCTCTCATAGTCTAGCCCTTTTTTTTTTTTTAAGTCCTGTGAACAGTTCCAAGATTCATTGTTTCAATGGGGCAGCTTGATAATGTATCTGGGAATACCCTCCTCGGTAATATGTAGTCTCCTAGAAATGTATTGGTCAGACGAGAAAGAGAAAAACTCTTGTAAATTGGTGTTAAGAAAAATTACCCCCCAAACTAGGAAAAAACCTGAAGGATTTTAGCTTCCTCTTTCGGGGTCAGGCTAGGGCTTGATTATCAGGTCTGCCTGAGGATTATCTGAGTCTCCAGGCATGTCCTTTTGTTTCTTTGTGTGACTCGCTATTTAATATTGGTAATGGTGTGCCATAGCTCTAAAATGGTTGATGCTAACTTTAGAAAAAAGATTCTTGTCAGACAGTGATACAGAAGAACTTTGTCCAGGGTGGGTACAAATGATTCCTGTCTGAGAGAAAAGATAACCCCCAAAGTCGAGAATTTGAGCTGGTTTTCCCTACAGAACATTAGCTGGTTTTTTACCTGAAATTAGTGATCTTACATAAGAATTCTCTCTTCCAGCTACTATAAAGGCTTCTACTCCATCTAGTTCTCTCGAACCAGCATTCCCATCATGCTGACTCTCTTATTAATGAGCTAATTATATTTATGACATATACTCATTTTATATTTGCATGAGAGTCATGGGTTTAATTTTTGAAAATTGGGCTTTCACAAAGAGCAAACGTGAGTTGTACTGCATGCGCCGGTAAACCATGAGAGCGTGAAGTCAGGGTCACCCCACCACGATATATACACATGAGAAAACTCGGGACTTTCAGACTGTATCTCTGCAATCTTTTCCCTACTTTTGTTAGGCTTTGTAAGAGGTTAGTAGGATTTTACAATATCTAGTATATATGTCATGTTTCTCTGTTAAAATTAATTAGGTCCCTATTTGTTTATACCGTTGTGATTTTGGACTACATCGTTTCTCTTAGGATAGTTAATGCCTAGTCCTTTGTGCATGGGGCTGATAACAGGCTCTCATCTGAAGCTGAGATGTGTTCTAGAAAGCTAGAACCTACAGCTCCATGCTTCCTGAGTGCTGGGACATCCTCATTCAACACCACCTCCTTGCCCTGGCTGGAAAGAAGAGAACCAGAGAACCACTCTTCTTTCCATCTGGTCCTCCCTCTTTTCCTGGAGAGGCTGCTCATGCACCTCTGCTTCTCCTCCCCCATCCCCGCAGCTGCCTCTCCACCAATTCCCACCATCCTTCCTTAAAGGGGTTATTTTCCCAGCAAGCAATTTCATTGCAATTGCTCTGCTTGGTGGATATTGGCACCATCCTACTACTAAAAAGAATTAATCAAATATCTGACCTGGGAGATAGGTATCAATTCTTCCGTTATGAGTGAAGGAAAGCTGAGAGGAAATGGATTTCGTAAACGTATTCACGAATTTTTTACTTATAAATGATATTGTGTCCCTATGCCACTTAGGACCTGTAGACCTAAGAAAGTGAATTTTAAATGAGCAAAGATTCGGTGTAATTCAAGTCAATGGATACATTCTACTTGGTATTTTGAACCAGGACAAGTGTTGAACTTGGTCCAAAGATGAATAAGGCATCCCACCAGTCCTCAAGGTCACAGTCCAATGGAGTTGACAGACATCTATACAGAACATAGAAGTGACTGTTCATAAATACTGAAATGAGGGCATAATTAGGGAGGAGCACGTGACTTAAAGGATCTAGAAAGGCTTTCAAGGGATGTGAAATTTTAACTGGGCTTTCAGCAATCAATTAAAATGGGAGAAGTCAGGGACGCCCGGGTGGCTCAGTGGTTGAGTGCCTGCCTTTGGCTCAGGGCATGACCCCAGGGTCCCGGGATCAAGTCCCACATCAGGCTCCCTACTGGGAGCCTGCTTGTCCCTCTGCCTGTGTCTCTGCCTCTCTCTCTGTGTCTCTCATGAAAAAACAAATAAAATATTTTTAAAAATAAGTAAATAAAATAAAATTAGGGAAGTCAAAATCAGAGTGAGGAGAAAGGATATCCAGGTGAGGGAGCAGCATATCAAAGAATGAAGTCTGTTTCTTTTCCTTGCCCCTAAAAGTGTAACCTTCAATGACAGTCATTACTAAGATGTGATATGACTCAAAAGACTTATTTTTACTTAAAAAAAATTAGAGTAGTCTGAAGAAGCTATATTTAAATGAGATTCCCTCAAAAATGGTATCACTTTTTTGATTTTGATTAAAAGGAACATTTCCAATGTGCACCTGTTTAAAGATACAATGATTTCCCTGACTTCAAGGCAACTTATCTCCCCTCCCAGTCTCTTCCCACACCCACTGCCACCTGAGAAACATCACCCAGGAGCACCTAGGGGCCACCAGGGCCCAAACAGGAGGCACAGCTGTGCATCCCCAAGGAGACACCGAGGGGAAGCAGATTGGTATGTGTAGCTCTCTCACCTTTCAAAGACACATGTGGCATATTTGGCATTCCCTCTCATCTCCTCAAGTTGCTTCCCAAATCACTAATTGTTCATAAATAATGAACATTCAAAAGGCCACTGAGAACGTTGAGGATAGAAAACCAAAAGAAGTAGCTTGGAGTCCGAGTTTGACAACTGACTCAGTAACCTTGGGTATTTCATGGGTGAAATGGGAAAGTTCAGGCAAGTGAAGCAGGCAGGTGCGCATCCAGATCAGGAGCTCCGGGGGGAACTGCAGAAATAAACTGGGTGCTCTCGGAAAACACAGGCTTACAGGAAGTCAACCTACTAAACTCAATTAAAAGGTGCAGGATTATAGGAGGTCACCAAGAAAGGGGTATGTAAAGAGAAAAAAGGAGACCACTCGGGATGCAGGACTCATCCACAAGATATTTCACTACTTACGGAAGGGCGGGCACCAGAAAGTCCATTGAGAAGGACAGCTGGGGATGGCAGTCAGCAGAATACAGGACTCTGGGAGACACTGAGAGACCAAATATCTGAACAGGCCATGGATGGCCAGACCATGTATAAAAATAAAACTCTGACTCAAAACCCCAGTGATCTACCAAGGAAGCCAACCCCTTCTCTATAACTGGCCCAGTGAGGCAGCCTGCTACAAGTCAGACTTGTAAGTCTGTAAACAATACAGGAAGCCCAACAATAATTCCCATAACAGTGAGGCCAAAATGGCTAGGACTTAACTAAAAACTGGCAGCTTTCCTCTTTTTCCCACTTCCAACTCAGGACCGGCCAGAGAAAGCCACATATGATCCCCTAACATCCATCCCCCGGGATGTGCACCTGCTGCTTAGCTGCCTCCCGATTCCCCCCCCCCCCCCCCCCCCCCCCCCCCCCCGCACACCACTGCTGCTGCTCCGGGCACACCTGAACCTTCCTAGATCTCCTCTACCAAGTTCTCCCGCATGCCCCTCTGCCTTTGAGTCTCTGCCAGACCCAAGGTGCGGTGGCTGACTCTTCTCACTCCAGCGAGCTTGAATAAATAGCTTGTCCTCATTTGGTGGGTGTTCATTTGTTTCCCAGTGCGATGGGCGAATGTTTTCAGAAGGCAAGAGTGTTTCACTGGGTGCGTCACAGCAGATGGGCTGAGTCCAATGAGGGGGACATGTGTCCCCTGTGCTGGGAAAGGTGGAGGCCCATCATCGGTGGCCACGTCACTTCACAGGAGGGCCGGGACACATGCCAGAGCCGAGCAAGGGGGCGGGGGGGGGGAGCAGAATTAAGAGGGGGTGGAGAAAGTTGACACAGCAAATGTGGATGATTGTTGCATAAAAATTTTCCTGAGGAGGCAAAAGAGAATTTGGACAGTAGAGGAGTGGGGATGGGTGGTTTTACCACGGATTTTTAAAAAAGATGCTGGCACATGCCTGTGTTGCATTGGGAATCATCCAGTTTAGAGAGGACTTCCAGCGATGCCAGGAAGAAGAGCACAACTAATGGAAAATGGGAGGAGTTCACGAAGCTGTGAGTGGCCAAGGGACCCAGGACAGGGGGGAAAGGTTTGTCTTGGGCAGGAGGAGGGAACTTTATCCTTGAAAGGATGGAAGAGGATGCCCGCGGTGGCCAGTCCCTGGAGGACTTGCAGACGGGGGAGAGAATTCTTCCAAATGCTCCTATTTTCTTAATTAAGTGGGAGGCAAAACCACCAGCTCGTGGGTGGAGAGCTGTCACAGGCACTGGGCAAGCAGCCTGCGGGAAGGGTGCTAGGGTTGCAAGCACAGGTCAGTGTCCTGCCTGCTGAGGACCCGCCAAAGCTTAGGGAGGGTCTGGGGAGCCCAGGGACCGGAGCTGTTCCTGCTGCCTTGTTACGGGCCGGTGTCCATGCAGGTTCAGTGGGGTTCCGTCTAGGGGGCAGGCAGGTACCTGGGGGCACCCAGGCTCCAAACCACAGAGGGCTCACACCAGGGAGATAGCTAGTGGGTGCCGCTCGACGGGAGCCTCACCTGAACCAGGAGGAAAATTGAGGCAACGTTATGGCCCAAAACCAATCCCGAAGCTCTGGATCCAGCTTTCTGGGGACATAGACACACTTGAGGCAGGGACACCGAAGCAGTTGAGCTGGAAGGACAGAGGATGTGGTTGCAATTTGGAATATGGGGTCAGGAGCTGTTGGGAACGGTGCCCGGTCCACTGGTGATCACAGCTCCAAGGGTGACACAGAAGGAGGGCCACCTGCAGACATGCGGGTGTTCACAGCCGCGCAGGTCAGGTAACAGGTGTCAGCCTCAACTTCCAACATGTGGGCTGCAGGAAATGTTACAGCGTTTTATGTTGGGTTGTTTGTTATTTGTTTGTTTTTTCTATAAACCCACTTGGGTGAGATTCCAGGCTGCAGTGCCCACCCCCTCAGCTTCCAGAGTGACACCGAGGCTCCCACTGCCCAGTGCTGAGTTCCAGGGGGCCCCAGCCCTGGTGCCCCTCTGCAGGTGCACACACCACCATCCTACTGAACTCTCATCACCTCCCTGGGCGCTGCTGTCCCCTGCCCCTACTGCTCCACTGTCTCCCTCGCCCTCGGATAAACCAGAAATTGCTCCCGGAGACTGACCTTCCTTGGGCTTCTGGTGCACGACGTCCAGTGGGGAGCCCCAGGCAGGGATTGACAAAGTTGGGTTTTACCAGAATAAAACAAGAAAGGAGGGGAGGGTGTGGGTAGAAGGAGCACGATTTAATGTTTCCATAAATTATTCTGGGAAGATTCCAGAATTATTCTTGGTGTTTGTGATTATATCTGCCATATTCTGAGCATGGTGAGCGTATTCCAAAATGTAAATTGACATCTGTTGAAATAAGCGAATGAGAGCGTTTTAAGTCTCATTATGACTTTTCAGATGCCTGTACCAAAAAAAATCTGTGCACACAATGGCTACATAATCAAATATTATTATTTATTTTATTTATTCATTACTTTTAGTTCAAAAGTCATTAGAGAGTAATTTTCTTTTCTACTGACATCTTAACAGAAGCAAACAAAAACGAAATGTGATTTATTTTAAGCTTGTATGCCGCTTCAGGATGTAGAGGTAATTACGACATAACCCACTCAATCAAAGGAAGCCCCCCCCCCCACCACCCCCGCCAAAGTGGGGCAGGCTGCAGCGTTGTAATTACAAAAAAAAAAAAACAAAAGCTATTCTCGTGGTGTTGTTTATATTGGACCAAATAAAAATCCACAAAACCTAGAACCAAAAGGCAATTTAATTCTCAGGAGGTGTCCCAACTCCCCCCGTCCCCATCTTCATGGATTCCTGGGGTTAAATCATTATTCTCTGTCCTTTATAAAGAATTAGACTGAAACGGTAAATAAAAAAAGCATGCTGCCAGTACTCTGACGTGGATCGCACCTCTGCAAGAATGTTCCTTCATGGTTGGGTCTGAGTGGCACCTCTGTCCTCCCCCCAGGAGCAGTTTGGGGGATCCTGACAGCCGACAGGGGCCTCCTGGAGAATCCACCGCATGCGTCACAGTCCCAGGATCATGACAGGTAAATGGATTACAGCCAGGAGATTATAAACTATGCACACTATCCTCTGAGATAAAAGCACACATGGTGAAATGCATACATATGGTGCAAGAATGGAAAGGGCTTTGCAGGGGAGATAATGGGTGCCACCTGGGGCAGGGTCCCTGGAGCAGGGAAGGTCATGCAGAGCCCGAGCCCTACAGACTCCCATCCAGTGGCCAGTTGCATCTGTGCCGCTCAGGACCCCTAAGTGAAGCTTGTGGAAACTTAGTCTCCCTTTTATTAAAAGAGTCTTAAGATAGCGAGAACAATCTCGATTTTCCTTCATCTGAATGGATAGTTTATGTCCAGCTCTCATTCCAGCAATCACCGGTTCATGTGTTGGCCTGACTTTAACTTAATTTTGTTTATTTGAATGGATTTGTTAACAAATCATATTTTAATGAATATTAAAACATTCATGTAAAAATAATGCAAATCACAGCCTTGCAAGCTAATCAGAACCTGAAAAGTAACGTAGTTGCCAATGTGTTTTTCCCTCATAATGTCCTCCTTTGTTCAATATGGGCACCTGTCTTGGGGGTGCCTGGGTGGCTCAGTGGGTTAAGTGCCTGATCCTTGATCTCAACTCAGGTCTTGGTCTCAGGGTCATGAGTTTGAGTCTCACATTGGACCCCATGCTGGATGTGGCACCTAGTTAAATAAAAATTAAAAAGTGAAATAAATAACTTATTGTTAGGTGGGTAATTCTCTGGGAGCTGGTATGATCTGAAACTGGCTCCTATATGGAGGCCAGGAATAGATTAAAGAAAGAGGCAGGGCACTCCAGGTTGGTAGACGATGGTTGTAATAAGTAAAGGGAACTCATATATGAGGCTTGTCTTGGGCAGCAGAAGGATGAATGGGTCCCTAATCTGCCTGCCAAATCTTAAATGTTTACAAGGAGGCCCTAACTGGGTTTAGTCACGTTTTAGACCATCCAGATGGTCTCCATGCCACACTGCTATCTCAAGGTCATGTCCTTGGAGCAGCCTCTGGGAGTGGGAAAGGCAAGTGGGACCCACATTCCAAAGACAGAGAGGGGGTGAGTCCAACTGTCTGGGTCCAGCTCATGGGTCAATCAGCAGGCACATCTTTTCTTTTCTTTTGTTTTCTTTTCTTTTAAGATTTTATTTACTTATTTGACAGAGAGAGAGTGAGAGACAGAAAGCATGAGCAGGAGGGAAGGGCAGAGGGAGAAGCAAACTCCCCAAGCAGAGAGCCTAATGCAGGACTCGATCCTATAACCCTAAGATCATGACCTGAGCCCAAGGCAGAGGCTTAATGGACTGAGCCACTCAGGTGCCCCAAGCAGGCACATCTCTTCAATGATGTTCCCCAACACTCATTTTCTGAATTTGCTTGTTCTTGAACATTCTAAAAAGGATATTATAATGAACATCATCTGACTTTTTTCACTCAAAATACTTTATGAAGACCTCTCTGCTTTGTCCTGTAGAATCATAGTACATTTCTTTTCACAGCTGTGTTATACTCCTTCATGAGGATGTCTACAATTTGGTTATCCATGTTCTCATTCATGGCGTTTGGGTTATCTCACTTATTTTTATTATCTCACTTATTTTTATTACCACCTATCTCACTTTTTAAATTTATTTACTTATTATTTATTATTGTTTTATTATTATTATTATTTTATTTAGTATCACTTATTTTTTATTACACTCTTTTATATATCTTCCTTTTTCTTGCATACCTATGAATTGTTAGAATCTAGGGTGTATTAGAGTCTGACCCCCTTGTTTAATGTTTGAGGCTTTCATGCCCCACTCTTCTTTCTTCCTTTTGTGCCCCTATCTGGACAAATGAATAAGAAATGCCAGTGGCCCCTCTCTTGGTACAGGTGAGACATTCAGATCACATGCCAAGATCTTCTTCTCAACCCCAAGCCCAAGCCTTAACCATCATAAAAACTCCAAGCCATTTTTGGACCAACTTGGGAAGCCTTCCTTGCTTTCCCCAGAAAGTCTCATATATAAGTATAAACCTTTTCAAACTCTCTTGGTGTGTGTGTGTGTGTGTGTGTGTGTGTGTGTGTGTGTGTGTGGTCATCATTTTTGACAACCAAACCAAACTTTGGGTGGAAATCCATCTTATCTCCAGATTGTTGAAAACAATGAATGCTGTAGGGCAACTTGGGTGGTTCAGTTGGTTACACATCAACTCTTGATTTCAGCTCAGGTCATAATCTCAGGGTCATGAGATTGAGCCCCTTATAGGGGGTCCATGCTCAGTGTGGAGTCTGGTTGGCATGCTCTTTCTCTCTCTCTCTCTCTCTCTGCCCCTCCTCACCCCACTCATGTTCTCTCTCTCTCTCTCTCAAATAAGTAAACTCTTTTCTAAAAATACCTATTTTATATTGCTCTTGTGAAGTTAAAGTGAAGAAAACCAATATAAATTCTCTAGCTTTGTAGGTGTCCTCTGTTAAACCTTAGTTTGCATGGCCTTTCCTTTGCTCAGAGACAGGCCCCTCTGTTAGTGCTGAGTGGATTTAGGAATCCAGAACCTGGGAGACTCTCAATTAACTATTCTTTCTTCTGAGACAAAGAAAAATATAGCATAAAGTGTCTGTTCCCTTTTACCTGTGAACCTCATATCCTGTAAGGTTAGGTGAACTGCAAAAGTCTTTGTCTTTGAGTGATGTGCTTTCGACGGCCCCAAATAAGATAAGCCTGTGAGAGCAGCAGGAACCTCCCGGGACTCCCTCCTCTCAGTGCCACATGGCAGCGCAGCTTCATGCCTTCTCCTGCCCACACTTGCTGACAATGAAGGTAACATCTACCTTTTCAAAAGTTTGCAGCTTGTCCTTATTCCATTATTTCACGCTCATAAAACATACAAAGCAACACAAAAATCAAGAGAGTACATAAATGAAAAAGCTGTTACTGTGTCATAACAGACTTCTCAGAACCAAAGAAGGATAACAATAAAAAAGAACAGTTTTAATTCAATGTCAGGTTTCTTACAAAGAAATCCTGCATTACTAGATGTGAGTGTAAGCTCCGTAGAAGTGAGCTGTATGTCAGAGTAAGAGGGTGAGATTTTAGAGGTTATACCCTCAAATTTGTCTAGTGAATCATATTGGAGATTAGAATATAGATTTATAGATTTTTTTTCAATATTTTCAAACTATTCTTCCTTCCAAAGCCAAATTTATTGATGATAATTTCAGTATCTAGAGTATAACAGTTAATCATAGACTATTAATAAATAAGAATAATTCTGTTGAGTAAGATCCAGTGACAAAGTATGTGATCACCAGGGGTTCTTCCCAAGGAAAGTCCTGTTCATATTTGAAAATGTGAATGGGTTGAGCATCTGGGTGGCTCAGTCGGTTAAGGACCTGACTCTTGGTTTCAGTTCAGGTCATGCCCTCAGGGTCATGGGATCAAGCCTCACATCAGGCTCTGTGCTTAGCATAGAGTCTACTTCTCCCTCTCCTTCTGCCCCTTCCTCTGCTCTCTCTCTCTCTCTTTCTCAAACAGATAAATAAAATATTTTTTATAAAAGATGAATGGGTCATGCCTCTGTAACTATTATATTAGGAATAATTATTATTGAAATTAATAAAAGTTACTATAGAATTGGTTGCCCTTCAATAATACTAAAATAATATTTTCAAACTACATAGTTTTAATTAAACAAAACACTGCTCTGCCTCATGTGAAAACAAAGAATAGCTTTTTATATCACATTCAAAAATTTAATTCTAAATACCAGTTTGTTATATATTTCTATAATTATTACATAATATAGTTGTAATTATATATTTTTTTATTTTTCAGAAATATGGTGATACTCCAAAATTCCAAGAATCAAATAAAGTTCCATTGATCTAAGATTTTACCATTTTGGGCAGTGAACACAATGAGAAAGGCAGCAAGATACTTTGTAGCTCTTCTTGCCACCATTTGCCTCCTTAAAAAAAAGTTCCTAGCTTGTTTTCCTTATGTTTTTCTATAAAGAAAATACATACACAGGAAATACTATGTCTATAAATATATATGGAAGGTATTTATTGCTATTGATGAAGCCGTATTAATACATTATTATTACCAAAAGTCCATAGCTCACCTTAGGGGTTCATTCTTTGTGTTGAACATTCTGTAGGTTTGACCAAAGTATCATGACATACATCCACCACTATATGTACGGGAGAGTTCCAGTGCCTTCCAGTCCCCTCTGCCTCCCACATTCACCCCTCTCTTGTGCTAACTCCGGGCAACCACAATTCTTTTACCAGCTCCACAGTTTTTGCCTTTTCCAGAATGTCATCTGCTTGAAATCATCCAGCAGGTAGCCTTGTCAGATTGTTTCTTATAGATTGTGATATGCTTTTAAGGTTCCTCCATGTCTTTTGTGGCTTCATAGCTTATTTCTTTTTGCTGATGAAGAACATTCCACTGTCTGGATGTAACATGGTTTATTTGTCTATTTACCTTTTGAGGGAATCTTGATTGCTTCCAATTTTGGCAATCATAAATAAATCTGTTATAAACATTCATGTTCATATGAATGTTGCAGATTTTTGTGGAACATAAGCTTTCAACACATTTGGGCCTATACAAAGTACAATTGCTGGATGATATGGTAAAAGTATGTGTATTTTGTAAGAAACTGCCAAACTGTCTTCCAAAGTGGCTGCACTATTTTGCATTCCCACCAGGAATAAATGAGAATTCCTGTTGCTTCACTTCCTCACCAGCATTTGGTGTTTGCCAGTGTTCTGGACTTTACATAACTCTAATAGGTGTTTAGTGATATATCACAATTAATTTAATTTATAATTCCTTAATGACATGTGATGTGAAGCATCTTTTCACATGTCATCTGTATATTGTCTTTAGTGAGGTGCTCTTCAGATTTGTTTGCCCTTTTTTAATTGTGTTAAGGGTCCTTTGTATATTTTGGATACCAATCCTTTATCAGATATGTGTTTTTGCAAATATTTTTTTTCCAGACAATGGCTTGACTTTCCATTTTGTTAACAGTGCTTTTCTCAGAGCAGAAGTGCTTAATTTTAATAAAGTTCCATTGCATTTTATATTGAATTCTATGATCTATTTTGAGTTACTGTATGTGAAAGGTACAAAGTCTTTGTCTAATTTTCTGGTGTGTATAGATATGCATGTGTTCCAGCACCAAAACTCACACAAAGAGAAAGAAACAATCTGAATAGGCCTATATCTGTTAAATAATTTTAATCAATAATTAATAATCTGCCAAACAGAGAACATGAGGGCCAGATGGGTTCATTGATGAGTTTTACCAAACATTTTAGGAGATAAAATCATACTTATTCTCTAAAATCTTTTCCAAAAAATGGAACCAAAATGAATACTTCTAAATATATTCTATGAGGTCAGCATTATCCAAATATCAAAAACATAAAATATTATAAAAAAGGAAACATTCAGACAAATATCTTTCATGGATATAGATACCAAAGTCCTCAATAAAATGTTAACAAATCAAATCCAGCAATATATTGTAAGAATTATATACCAGGACCAAGAGGGATTTATTCCAAGTATGCAAGACTGGCTCAATGTTATAAAATCAATTAGTGAAATTCACCGTTTCAACAAGCTAAACAAGAAAAACTATATGATCACATCAATAGATGCCAAAAGAACATTTGACAAAATCCATCATGTATTCATGACAGAAACTTTCAGCAAAGTTGGAATAGAGGGAACTATTTCAAGTTGTTAGCGAGGATTTATCAAAAGCCTACAGCAAACATAACACTGGTAACAAACTATGATCAGGAGCAAGGCAAAGATGTCCCCTCTCACCACTCCTATACAACCTTGTCCTAGAAGCCACAGTTAATACAACTAGATTTTTTAAAGTACATAAAGGAGCGCCTGGGTGGCTCAGTGGGTTAAGCATCTGCCTTCCATTCAGGTCATGATCCCTGGGTCCTGGGATAGAGCCCTCATGTCAGGCTCCCTACTCAGCAGGTAATCTCCTTCTCCCTCCCTCTCACCCCCTCCCCACTGCTTGTGCTCTCTCTCACTCATTCTTTCATTCAAATAAATGAATAAAATCTTTTTTTTAAAAAAAAAAGGATATAGATTGGAAAGGAAGAATAAAATTTCCCCAGATGACATGATCATCTATGCAGAAAATCTTATAGAATCGACAAAAAATTCCAGTAACCAAAAAACAATTATGGCAAAAATTGCAGGGTATATTTTCTCATATAAAAGTTGATTGCTTTCCTATGTAACAGTAATGTACAGTAGTGTAACTTTTTAAGTTAAAACCACAATATCATTTACATTAGCAACAAAAGAATGAAATACTTAGATAGATATAAATCTAACAAAATAGATACAAGATATAATGATGAAAAGCCACACACTTCTGATAAAATAAAAGGATATTTAAATAAATGAAGAGATATTTCATTTCCCTTTTATAGGAAAATCAAAAACTGTTAAGATGTCAGTTCTCCCCAACTTGATCTATTGTTTCAATGAATCCAAACAAAAAAACCCAGCAAGTTATTTTCTGGATATTGATAAATGTATTCCAAAGTTCATTAAAAAAAAAAAAAAACAGAATAGCCAACACAATACTGAAGGAGAAGAACAAAGTTGGAGAACTGCCACCCCCCAACATCAACACTTACTATAAAATTACAGTAATTAAGACCATTGTGGTATTGGCAAAAGAGTAGACAAATAGATCAATGGAACTGAATAGAGAGCCCAGAAATAGGACCATACAAATACAGTCAACTGATCTTTGACAAAGGAGCAGAGGCAATGCTGCCTTTCAGAAAAATTAACTCGAAAAGGATCACAGATCTAGATGTAAAACACAAAGCTATTTAACAGAGGAGAAAAATCTAGGTCACCCAGGATTGGGCAATGACTTTTTAGACATGATGCTAAAAGCACAATTCTTGAATGGAAAAATTGATAATTTGGATTTCACTAAATTAAAAACTGCTAGAAAATCACAGACTGGTGGGAATGCAAAATGGTACAGCCACTTTGGAAGACAGTTTGGCAATTTCTTACAAAATTAAACATACTCTGATTATATGATCCAGCAGTTTCTTAATCACAGACTTTTAATCACAGTCTTTTGTATATATCTTCAGTAGGTGAATTGATAAACCAAAGTGATATAACCAGACAACAGAATATTATTCCACAATTAAGAAAAAAGAACTATCGAGCAAAACAAAACA
Organism: Vulpes lagopus; assembly: GCF_018345385.1. Classification (NCBI taxonomy): domain Eukaryota; kingdom Metazoa; phylum Chordata; class Mammalia; order Carnivora; family Canidae; genus Vulpes; species Vulpes lagopus. The sequence goes on from NC_054825.1 coordinate 151,816,321, forward strand.
AAAACAATAGACATAGAGGAACCCTCAAAGCGTTTCGCTAAGTGTAAGAAGCCTGTCTGAAAAGGCTATAGACTATATTATTCCAACCATATGGCATTGTAGATAAAGCAAAACTATGAAGATAGTGAAAAGATCAGTGGTTGTCAGGAGCTAAGGGCAAGGGAAGGGGTGATGAATAGGTGGATTGCAGGGATTTTTAAGACAGTGAAACTCTATAGGAGACTATGATGGTGGATACATGACATTATATACATTTGTCAAAACCCCTAAAATGTACAACACAAAGACTGAACCCTAATGTAAATTTTAATTAACAATAGTGTTTCAGTGTTGGCTCATCAACTGTAACAAATATTAGTACATCATAGTAATAATAGGGAAAAGGGGATGGGGGCATTGTAAGGGTAAAGGGAGTGTATGGCAACTCTGTACATTCTGCTCAACGTTTCTATAAACCCAAAACTGGCCCAAAATAAAGTTCTTAAATTCAAATAATAGTGGCAGAGAGAGCTGGAGATTTATAGGAAAGTGCTGACTCATGAAGGTTTTAGAGACTTGAACAAAGTGAATTAGTGGTGGCTTAGGCGCTGGGGCTTGGGGAGGTGTGGGGTCATCACCCAAAGGTATTGGATTCCTTTTTGAGGTGATGAAAATGTCCTGAAATTAACTGTGGAAATGATTGAATTCTCTGTGAATATACTAGAAACTACTGAATTTTGCACTTACAGTGGGTATACTGTGTGATATGTGAATTATATATCAATAAAGCTGGTGAGATAAATCGAAGGGCCTACATCTGAATTATAAGGTTAAACCAATAGCATTTAATAGTTTGTCTCTTGCCAGAGTGCATGCTCAAAGGTCTTAACAACTGACTTCTTACCAGAAAGTCAATAAAGTTTAAAAGTATAAAACTCCAGAGTGAACATCAATGTTTTACAGACTTCAGTGGAGAATCACAGGTGCAAGAGCCAAGAGCCCTTAAGACATTTTCCTTCCAGACCACGGACTATTCCAACGAGATTTTCAAATGTCATTACTAATGACATGGAAACTGTACACAATGTTGATCTGTGCTAAAGTTTTGAGCATTTATTTTTTAACAAAAACAATTACAGCATCCCCCCCGCCACCCGCCCTCACCCAAACACAAGCATAAAAGCACATCCTCCTTCGTGAAGCTACCAGTGCAACTGAATGCCACTTCAAAGAAGGGAATACAGTACAAATACCCACTTTTGCCATCAGCTCAGTAACAGAAGTGGTTTTGTCATCAGAAGTAATGGGAAGAATGAAAGAGGAGATGAATGTTCGGATTACAGGGATTCACAAAGTAAGCTTTGTCTTACTTAGAGGGCTTGCAGAGAAAAGAAATTAGATGTTGGAAAGAAGAACTGTGAGAGCAACAGAGAGGAAGAAGTTTTGGAAAAAGGATTCTTCCAATTATTTTATCTGGTTGCTTAATTTTGTGGTATGTATCTGATGATCTGCACCATGTTGCATGCAATTCACTCTTACATGAGTGAAATTGCATTAGTGTGATTTTTGTAAATGGAAATCATCTTATAAAAGAGTTTAAGAGCCAAAACTGATAATGACTACTTGCTGATGATTTTTAAATATCACATGGGAATCTAACCTTTAATAGGGATGATTAGACAGCTGGTATTTCGAAGTGATCTGTATGCTTTCTTCTGCAGTTCCCAGTTCATCTCCATAACATCAAGTGAAAACACATTTCAGCGTACTCTTCAACTCTAGAGGACACCCCCATCCTCGTGTAGGGATTAAACCTTAGGCCCTGGGGGACTTTCTCTAAACTTGAAGAGTCACACATAGATGGTTTGGGAGCATCAATCAATTACCTGTTTGAATTTAAGAGATGAAAATAGCCACTGGCAGTAATGTCACCAGGAAAGGATATCCATTCTTGACACTTCTCACCCTTTCACATGCACATTTTGCTGGTGCGACTTTACCATGATGTTATGAGGAAGGCATTTAACCACCTGACCATAAAAAGCTCTGGTATCATAAACTCTAGTCATATTCATCAAACTTATTACTCTAAAAACATTTGTATAGACAACGAAATTTCCAAGACACACTTTAAAAAGCTTATTATATATGCATATAGATCAATTATTTACTTTCTGGAAGGGATGGGGAAATTTCTGCATATAAGTGCATACCTTTTTTTTTTCTTGGACGCATTGGAAAAAGCATTGTTGGCTAAAAATGGATAGTGCTCGTGCATGGAAAGTCCACACAAGGCAAAATGCAAAGTTTCATATACTTTATATCTTATAATCTATAAAAATTGAAATGAGGTAACTGGCAGGTAAACTCAAAGAACCCTAAAAATTATTCATGTAACACATTGAACATTATCTATTAGCATATATTTTAAGAATGCTGACTCACACAGGAAGTATTTCCAAGGAAAAGACATGTACATAATGTTTTAGGGAATAAAATAAAATTATTTTAATAATATATGTAGATATGTAAGTGTATTTGTTAGCCAAAACCCACTTCTAAACCTTTATTCTATTCATCACACTCAGTACTCCTCTTCCAAAAAGATACATCTATGTAAAGTCAGTAAGGCTCAACTCTTAAAATGCATGCATATCTGTGTAGAAGAAATACAAGTGCATTATAAACCGTATTCAATTATTTGATTCATGTTTAATCCCATAAATTGGATTGCATTGCAATGCAATATGGATATTACATAATATCCCATAAGTACTAAATTAATACTAAAAATTGGAAATTTTTTACCTAGATGATCTAATTGGCCAAAAGAAATGACCTGAATTATTATTCAAATATTAAAAAAAGATTATATATAAATCCTTTTTCATCTGAAGCCCAGATCTTATGATATGGATAGAACTTTATTTAATGTGAATATAGTATCCTGGTTTCTTTAAAAAAAAAATAGATAAGAAATTCCTTGAAGGAAAAAAAGGAAACAAAGCAAAACAAAAAGGCACAAATTAATCCAGTTTATGTTACTCCTTGTTTTACTAGATCTTACTTAATTTGAAATCAATTTGAAATCTGTTGTAATATGTACTGCTTAATTAAGTAGAAGCAATTAGACAAATAATGTTTCAAGTACAGGTGTGCCCAGCCAGTCTGGTAATTTAAAGATGCATTGAGACAATAGACTGAGATTCCTGAATAGAATTTAATTCATGGAGCTCTGGCTAACAAGAAGGTCACTTCTAAAAGCTTGTACCCGACATTTTAAACACCAATTTAAAATATTGCATGATATCTTTGGATTTAATTTTGCATCAACTTTTGCAAGCATAATATTGTAACTTTTAGGCCCAGTGAAATATAAAGGAAGCAAATACATCTCTATGCAATTGGAATTTCATTAGATTTTAGTCACAAAATAATACAGGCACGTAGTTTAAAAAGTCAAATGGCACTAGAATGTTTGCTTCGCAATTAACTTACCACAGCAGGTGCATGACTTTGGACAAGTTGTTTAACCTCTCTGTATGTCAGCTTCTCATCTGTAAAATGGGAATGATAATGTACGGAGCTCTTAGGGATGCTGGAGAATTCAAGGAGTTGGTATGTCAAAGACTCAGGACGTCTGGCCACAACAGGTGCTTCCTACAACCCACAATTATTGTTGTCAACGTCCCCACCCCCAGCCCTCAGCAGAGACCCTCTTCATTCTTCTAAATAGCCCCCATCTCTCTTTGGAACAGGCTTCCAGTTCCTTCTCTCAATTAAATGTAGTCTGTGTGGAGGGAAGCATAAAATATGTGCTCACATTTAGTTGCAGCTAAAATTTTTAAAATTTGGAAAGCACCTACACATCTTCTTCTCATCCTCCTTAAGAGAATGCGGAATTCTTGTTTCCCTGAGGGTTTGATTGAAAACACTCAAAACACCTTCAAAGTCTGAATCATAAGCATCTTTGGAATGGAGTCTGAATGAATGTACAGCTGGATGAACACATGTATCTTCCTAGCTCAGAAAGTCATCTACAGCCATCAGCCCCTGCTTCCATTTCATGGCTCCTCCTAAACCTATGTTTTGCTAGAATTTATAAACATATGGACATGCATACCTTGTGGCACAACTACCTATTTCACACCCTAGGAGGTAGTCCCTGTGCTGGGAAAAGTGTAAGGACTCATCTTGGCCCCAAATCCTCACCTGCCTCAACTCACAGGCGTTCTAGCCTCATCGCCAACAGTAGCCTACTCCAGTGATGGATAGACAGAAGAGATCCAACTCAACAAAGGCATCTGCTGGAGCAGGATCTCAGGATCCCACCCACACAGTTTTCAATACCAGAGTTACTTTTGTTCCATGGAGAGACTGAAACTCCCTAGAGAGGGGAGTTGCAGGATCAGAATGTTCCTGAAAGTGAACAATACAATGGCATCACAAATTTCCCAAATGAGAATAGGGAATGCCATGTATGAAAATGTTCTTGGGATGTTACTGAAATTCTTTGAAGCACTCTGACGTCCTTCTGGTTCTTGAGGTGTTTATCAAAACCCCAGAGCCACAGAGCTCCTCTTGGTTGCCCATCGTTCTCTGCCTCAACCTCTATTTTAAGTCCCAGATCTTTAGGGGCACACACCGTCATTTCCCTAGTAATGAAACTGCGAGCTCTGCCCCACATCCCAACCGCAATAAACCCCAGACTACAAATGCCAAAACCCCTCGTGGCAGTAAGGGTTCTTAGCTGCGAACAAAATAATTTGACAATTTTTCTTAATTCAAGGAGGATTGATTAAAGGATACAGTGAGCTCACAGAATCAGTGGGGCGGCTGGAGGACTTTGCCTGGGAGATTAGTAGAAACCAGACACCGCCGGATTCAGGGCTGGAGTGGGTTGGGGGCAGGATTACATTTGCCTTTTAGTGGGACCCTGATGCTCCTTTTATCTTTGCCCGGCCCGGAGCTATTTTTAATTTTTTGAGGAGTCTCCCCTATTTCTGAGTGCACACCCAAAGGAATTGACATCAGGGTCTCGTGAAGACCTCTGCACCCCCACATTGACTGTGGCACTATTGACAGCAGGGAGGAGTTGGAAACGACGTAAAGGCCCATCCATGAAAGGGATGGATAAAGATGTGGGGTGTGCATATCACGGGACTTTATTCTGCCTTCATAGGAAGAATATCCTGCCGTTTGTGACATGGGTGACCCTGGAGGACATCCGGCCAAGTGAAATAAGCCACACAGGGGAGAACAAATGCTGCATGATCTCACTTGCATGAGGAAATCTAAAGCAGTCCAACAGATCAAAGCAGAGGGTGGAATGGTGATTGCCAGAGTCTATGGGAGGGAAAATGAGGATGCGGTCAAAGGCACAAAGTTCAGTTATGCAGGATGAATTAAGTCTAGAGACCTGCCTATAATGAAAGATATTGTATTGTGCATTTAAAAATTTGCTAAGAGGGGTACCTGCATGGCTTAGTAGTTGAGCGTCTGCCTTCGGCTCTGGGCGTGATCCCGGGGTCCTGGGATTGAGTCCCATATCAGGGACCCCAAAGGGAGCCTGCTTCTCCCTCTGCCTGTGTCTCTGCCTCTCTCTCTCTGTGTGTCTCTCATGAATAAATAAATAATATCTTTTTTTAAAAAAATTGCTAAGAAGATAGATCTTATGTTAAGTGTTCTTATCACAACACAATAATAATAACTAAAGAGGGTGAAAGGAATAAAAAACAAAATAAGCCCCGCCTAGCACGGAGTGTGGACCACCCCCCCAACACCTGCAGGGAGAGGGAAGTAGGGCGCAGAGTGGTAGGCAGCACGTTGTCTCTCAATCGGGGATGATATCTTGGGCGTTTCCTCAGAGCCAGGAGACAGGCGGGAACTGGACAGTCAAAATATAACAAGCAGGGCTTCCCAAAATCCATATACATTCTTCGACACACCCAGAATCCCAGAAACATCGTTCAGACAGTGAAGATTGCAGCCCTGACTCACAAAGGCAGAGTCTCCAGTGTCTGCTCCCTGCCCCCGTCCTAGGCTCACTGGGCACCACCCAATTCTCTCCTTCACCATGGTCACGGGCACATCTCCAACGTCTGAAACCCACTGATAACAGTGAATTTAACTGTCCCTAGAGAAGACCATATAGATGGTTTTACAAACAAGGGGAGGAACAAGGAAGTTAGTTCTGAAACAAGCAAGGAAATATGAGTCAGCATGTGCTTCTGCAACAGTGTTGGCCCCACGACACCCTTCAGCCGCTCCATGCTCACCATGCGCTCAGGAGCCCTTAGCTCGTTGCCTTCCTTACTGGGTGACCCAACCCACACCTTCATTTTCTGAGGACCTTGAGATCTTCCTGGTCCAGCCAGTGTGTTATTGCTGCTGCTTCATTAATTTTGATGGGCTATAGAATGTGGGGAGGCAAGACAGAGGATCCCTTGCTAATTGGGATGGGTTTCTTCTGCCCATCCCCTAACTCTAAACCCCACCCCCACCCCCAACTTACCCAGAGATTTGCAGAGACTGGGATACCAGGAGGCAATCTCAGCCTCGACTCAGTGGAACCACCATTGTGCCTGCTGATGGAAGCAGCCCTCCCGTGGGGTGGGCAATTTCTACATCCAGGGTCTCCGACTGGATGTGGCAAGAAGAAAAATGCTTGTGAGCAGGTCATTACGTTCATAAGTGAAAGTGAAAGCAACTGCTTTTTTCACTTTTATGGTTATGACTGGAACCAGGTCCTGTAAACCGGTACGCCGGGGAATCAGCCAAGATGCAGCCCTGGAGTCCCGTCAGCCAGCTAGACAGGCCACCGCCCCTGGAGAACAGCTGCCATCACCACGACAGAATCCAGCTGCTCCTTTACCTTCGCCCCACTTGTTCCTGCTTGTGTCTTGGGTTGGAGAATTGCATTGCCTGAGTCCAAGGCTGATGCCTCTGAGCAGGCTGGGCATCCTCCCCCTTCATCCATGAGCAGCCTGTGGTCATGAGTCCAGGATATAACAGCTGATTCTGCAGTTGACATGCTCATTCTTGAGTCCCAAAGAGTTTACAGAAGCAAGGAGGGACCCCTGAGAGCTTCTGGCCATGTGCTCTCAATTTTCTTTTTAGTGCTGGTGAAGCAGACTCCAAGGGGCTCACGTGGTTAATTCCTGGCAGAACTAGAATTAAGATCGCACCTTGAGAACATGTGAATCCCACACATTCTGGTTATTCGGGTCATGTTGCAAAAGCAGAACCGCGGCAGGATTTTCTTCTATGACAGTTGGCATAGGAAAAGCATATGGGAGCAGCACACTGCGTCTCCCCTGCCAGCAGCTAGCTCAGTGACGGAGCGGGTGTGCGCTCATGAAAGCACTTTAATAGCCACACAACCACTGGTAGGTATTTTAGGGATAGTATTCAAAATAGGCAAGAGAAATTTAAAATAAAAAAAAAATTAGGGAAGAGTAAACCTCCCGCCTGTGATAGGTTAGGCCAAGTTTTCTTCTTAAGCTACTTTTTAAAGTCATTTTTATCACCCTAAGAACTAGCGGCACAGAATCATAGCATCTGTAAGCTAAATGGGATCCGGGCCAAGCTGGTAATGACACAGATGAAGGGACCAGGCTCGGAGCCGGGCTACCCCGGGGCTCATCCTGACCTGGTACCCAGGCATGGCCTGAGGCCCACACCGATCGAAGGCCCACACTCAGCCAGCATCACATTTGATTTTACAGAGAAATAACAGTCATGTTTGCTGCTCTACTGCAGAAGGTAGTCTCATGACTTTATTAGTAAGAATGCATTAAAATGGCATTTTTAAAAGAAATCTTCCCAACTGTAAATATGAACATGTGAACATTTTTGGTGCTGTACACTCAGTACTATCAACTATGAGGACTGAAGGGGGACAATGAAAGGAGGAAAAAAAAAAACCAAAATCCCAACCCTCTCCTTTCTCCTTTCTCCGTGAAAATGTGTCTCAGAATAACTGGGCTTACAAAAGCTTGAGATACAAAGGCTGATGATGAAAACTCTGTGATTGGGATAGCTCCAATTAGACACTTTCTAAAATATTTTTCTTTCTTCTGACTAAAGTATTTTAAGCTGCAGAGGAGCTCGTTAGCTGTAATGGGACTCATCGAGGGCTGCTTCTTGAGACAGCACGGAGCCAGCCTGCAGCCAGGCATGGGGCGGGGGGTGCTGGTGGGACAGCCTGTCCGAGGCCCTGAAACCCCACAGGTGTGAAGCTGATGTGAGGACACAGGGGGACATGTGGGGAGGAACAGAGGTGACTCTCAGGGAAGATCATGAGTCAGGGGCCGAAAAATCTTGGGCTTGGCCCAGTCCCCAGCCCTGGGCGAACCTGGCAATGTCACCAAATCTCTCCAGAATCTCTCAGAAAATGTCTCACCGTGAAGGCTACTTTCTCCACCAGCTCTGCCACTCGGTTTTCATCACTAAATCCATTTGCAGCAATTTACTATGTAAACTTTTTATATTCTTCATTAAATCTCAGGAGCATTGGACTTGTCACTTATCTTGACATCAGAGCTCTACAGAATTGCTTCAATTAATGAAAAATACCATATAGCATGATATCGTGTATCTGAGGAGACTGCCTTTCTGTCCTAACGTTATTCATTGATTACTAGATTTATCTGCACACAGTTAACCTATCTCAAAAGTGGGCTAATGTTATTCAGCATAGTAATATTTCTAATACAGTGTGTCAAAAGCTACATTAAATTCTCCCTGAAATAGAGTCTCCTAAAAATTGTGCTTCTCTTATTATGTTACCAATGATAAAATGACTGCCTCAAAGTCAGAATTGTCTTGAACAGGTGAACATTCTCAAAAAAAAAAAAAAAAAAAAAAAACTTCTATATAGATTTTTTCTTATTTTAGCACATTTCTGTTTTAAATGTTTTGTTTTGAAATAATTAGAGATTGCCCAAAAGGTTGCAAAAATAGAGCAAAGAGGTTCCATGTAATCTTTATCCAGCTTTCCCAAATGGTTACATCTTATGTAACAATAGAATACTTATCAAAACAAGGAAACTGGCATCTATACAATATATGTGTGTCATTTTGTTAAATGTATAGCCACCCTCATAATATGGGTACAAACTGCTCCATCACCACCAAGATCTCCTCCTGCCTCCCTTTACAGTTACACACACCTCCCCAGCTTAGCCTTGTCCACCTCCCAACACCCTGGCCACCACTTACCTGTCTCCTTTTTTTATCACATTGTCATTTCAAGAATGCTATATAAATGTATTCATACAATATGTGCCCTTCAAAAGTCAACTTAAAGATTAGCTTTCTTTAATTCAGCATAATGTCTTTGAGATCCATCCGAATACTCCACATATCAACAGTGGGTCCATTTGATTGTAGCATAGTAGTCCACAGGATTGATATACAACAGTTTGCTTAACCATTCACTTATTCTAGAAAATTTCCAGCTTATGGCTATTACAAATAAAGTGGCTATAAACAACCACGTGCAGATATTTGCATGGACTTACGTTTTAATTTCACTTGGACAGACGCCTAGAAGTGCCATCCCTAGAATAAACCCCACTTGGACACAGTGTATAATTCTTTTAATATATTGTCAAATTCTATTTGCTAATGTTTTGTTAAGGACTTGTACATCTATGTTTATAGGAGCTATTGATCTATCATCTTCCTTTTTTTTGTACAGTCTGGGTTTTATAAGATTTTATTTAAATCCCAATCAGTCAAGATGCAGTGTTATTAGTTTCAAATGTACAATATAGTGATTCAACACTTCCATACATCACCTAGTGCTCAACACAAGGGCACTCTGCCATCCCCATCCCCTGTTTTCCCCATCTCCCACTGGTGACCATCAGTGTCTTCTCTAGAGTGAAGAGTCTGGTTATCACAAGAGAAAAAACAAGAACCATATGATCCTCTCAATAGATGCAGAGAAAACATTTGACAAAATACAGCATCCATTCCTGATCAAAACTCTTCAGAGCGTAGGGATAGAGGGAACATTCCTCAGCATCTAGAAAGCCATCTACGAAAAGCCCGCAGCAAATATCATTACCAATGGGGAAAAAATGGGAGCCTTTCCCCTAAGATCAGGAACATGGCAGGGATGTCCACTCTCACTACTGCTATTCAACATACTACTAAAAGTCCTAGCCTCAGCAATCAGGCAGCAAAAAGAAATAAAAAGCATTTGAATTGGCAAAGAAGAAGCCAAACTCTCCCTCTTTGCAGATGACATGATACTGTACATAGAAAACCCAAAAGACTCCACCCCAAGACTGCTAGAAGTCATGCAGCAATTTGGCAGTGTGGCAGGATACAAAATCAATGCCCAGAAATCAGTGGCATTTCTATACACTAACAATGAGACTGAAGAAAGAGAAATTAAGGAGTCAATCCTATTTACAATTGCACCCAAAAGCATAAGATACTGAGGAATAAACCTAACCAAAGAGGTAAAGGATCTATACCCTAAAAACCACAGAACACTTCTGAAAGAAATTGAGGAAGACACAAAGAGATGGAAAAATATTCCATGCTCATGGATTGGCAGAATTAATATTGTGAAAATGTCAATGCTACCCAGGGCAATTTACACATTTAATGCAGCCCCTATCAAAATACCATGGACTTTCTTCAGGGAGTTGTAACAAATCATCTTAAGATTTGTGTGGAATCAGAAAAGACCCTGAATAGCCAGGGGAATATTGAAAAAGAAAATCAGAGCCTGGAGCATCGCAATGACGAATTTCAAGTTGTACTGCAAAGCTGTGATCACCAAGACAGTATGGTACTGGCACAAAAACAGACACATAGATCAATGGAACAGAATAGAGAACCCAGAAATGGGCCCTCAACTCTACAGTCAACTAATATTCAACAAAGCAGGAAAGACTATCCACTGGAAAAAGGACAGTCTCTTCAATAAATGGTGCCAGGAAAATTGGACATCCACATGCAGAAGAATGAAACTAAACCATTCTCTTACACCAGACACAAAGATAAACTCAAAATGGTTGAAAGATCTAAATGTGAGACAAGAATCCATCAAAATTCTAGAGGATAACACAGGCAAGACCCTTTTTGAACTTGGCCACAGCAACTTCTTGCAAGATACATCTATGAAGGTAAGGGAAACAAAAGCAAAACTGAACTATTGGGACTTCATCAAGATTTAAAGCTTCTGCACAGCAAAAGAAACAGTCAACAAAACTAAAAGACAACCTACAGAATGGGAGAAGATATTTTCTAATGACATATCAGATAAAGGGCTAGTATCCAAGATTCATAAAGAACTTATTAAACTCAACAGCAAAGAAACAAACAAACCAATCATGAAATGGGCAAAAGACATGAACAGAAATTTCAGAGGAAGACATAGACATGGCCAACAAGCACATGAGAAAATGCTCCACATCCCTTGCCATCAGGGAAATACAAATCAAAACCACGATGAGATACCACCTCACACCAGTGAGAATGGGGAAAATTAACAAGACAGGAAACAACAAATGTTGGAGAGGATATGGAGGAAGGGAAACCCTCTTGCCCTGTTGGTGGGAATGTGAACTGATGCAACCACTCTGGAAAACTGTGTGGAGGTTCCTCAAAGAGTTAAAAATAGACCTGTCCTACAACCCAGCAATTGCACTGCTGGGTATTTACCCCAAAGATACAGATGCAGTGAAACACCGGGACACCTGCACCCCGATGTTTATAGCAGCAATGTCCACAATAGCCAAACTGTGGAAGGAGCCTCAGTGTCCTTCGAAAGATGAATGGATAAAGAAGATGTGGTTTATGTATACAATGGAATATTACTCAGCCATTAAAAATAACAAATACCCACCATTTTCTTCAATGTGGATGGAACTGGAGGGTATTATGCTAAGTGAAATAAGTCAATTGGAGAAGGACAAACATTATATGGTCTCATTCATTTGGAGAATATAAAAAATATGAAAGGGAATAAAGGGGAAAGGAGAGAAAATGAGTGGGAAATATCAGAGAGGGTGACAAAACATGAGAGACTCCTAACTCTGGGAAACAAACAAGGGGTGGTGGAAAGGGAGGTGGGCAGGGGGATGGGGTGACTGGGTGACGGGCACTGAGGGGGGCACTTGACGGGATGAGTACTGGGTGTTATGCTATATGTTGGCAAACTGAACTCCAATAAAAAATATACCCAAAAAAAAAAAAGAGTCTGGTTATCATAACAAGGTAATACTAGCTTTATAAGACGAATTGAGAACTATTCCTATTTTTTTTTACTTTCTGGAAGGGATTTTGTAGATCAGTGCTAATTCTTCTTCAAACATTTGGTAGAATTCTGCAGTGAAAACATCTGGGCCTAGAGATTTTGTTTTTGGAGTTTTCCTAATTTGTAAATTAAATATCCTTAATAGATTATGGGCTATTCAAATGATGTGTTCCATATTGAGTGAGTTGTGGTAATTTCTGGTTTATGTGGGGGTTTAATCATAAATTGATCCATTTTCTCTAAATTATAAAATCTATGCAGGTGGAATTGTTCCAAGTGTTTTATTACCATTGTCATGTCTTCGGGGTCTGTAGTGATGTCCCATAGTCCAGATATGGGTAATTTGAGATCTCAATCTCTCTCTCTCTCTCTCTCTCTCTTTGCCAGTTACTAGAAGATCGTTAATTTTCTGATCTTTTCAAAGAATCAGCTTATTTCCATTGCTTTCCTCTATTATTCTTTTTTCTATTTTATTCATTTCCACTTTTATTATTCCCTTCCTTCTGCTTCCTTTGGTTTTTATTTTGTAACGATTCTTTTAGTTCCTTGATATGATACCTTAGATTTTTTTTTAAATTTCAGACTTTTCTTCTTTTCTAATTACATGCATTTTATAAAATAAATTTCTTTCTCAACAAAGGCTTTACCTCTGTTCCACAAAGTTTGATATGTTATATTTTTATTTTTGTATAACTTACTGAATGTTATCATTTCCTTTGAAATTCCTTCTAAGTGGAAAATTTCCTTTTATCTTTATTTTGTATTTCCAGCTTGATTCCAGTTTAATTGAAGAATGTATTCTACATGATGTAAATTATTTTAAATTTGTCAAGGTTAATTTTATCACCTAGGATATGGTCTATTTTGTTTATGTTCTGACAAGAATGTGTTTTCTTAGGGGGATCCCTGGGTGGCTCAGTGGTTTAGCACCTGCCTTTGGCCCAGGGTGTGATCCTGGAGTTCCAGAATCGAGTCCCACATCAGGCTCCCTGCATGGAGTCTGCTTCTCCCTCTGCCTCTCTCTCTCTCTGTGTGTGTGTGTGTGTGTGTGTGTGTATGTGTGTGTGTGTGTGGTGTCTCATGAATAAGTAAAGAAAATCTTAAAAAAAAAAAAAAAAAAAGAATGGGGGCAGCCCGGGTGGCTCAGGGGTTTAGCACTACCTTCGGCCCAGGGCATGATCCTGGAGACCCGGGATCGAGTCCCATGTCAGGCTCCCTGCATGGAGCCTGCTTCTCCCTCTGCCTCTCTCTTTCTCTCTCTGTGTCTCTCATGAATAAATAGATATAAATCTTTAAAAAAAAAAGAATGTGTTTTTTAAATTTTTTTAATTGGAGTTCAATTTGCCAACATATAGCATAACACCCAGTGCTCATCCCATCAAGTGCCCCCCTCAGTGCCCGTCACCCAGTCACTCCCACCCCCAGCCCACCTCCCTTTTCACCACCCCTTGTTTGTTTCCCAGAGTTAGGAATCTCTCATGTTCTCTCTCTCTCTGATATTTCCCACTTATTTTCTCTCCTTTCCCCTTTATTCCCTTTCACTAAAAAAAGGAATGTGTTTTCTGCTCTTGACCAGCAGAGTAGTCTATAGAATCAATCAAATCCTGTTGATTCGTGATGCTGTTGAGTTATTATATATCCTGACTGATTTTCTGTATAGTTTTTAGATCACCTGTTGAAAGAGGGATGTTGAAAGATTTCAACTATAACTGTTGATTTGTATATTTCTCCTTTCAGTTCTATCCATTTGGCTCTGTTGTTTGGTGCATATACATTTAGGACTGTTATGTATTTTTTAGTAGAATTAACCCTTTTATTATTATATAATGTCTGTCTCTGTGAGGGCTTGAAGTAGAAGAAGATATGGAGGAATTTCTCCAAAAATTTGTCTTTTTTTTCTTGTCTCATTGCTTAAGCTGGGCCATCTCATTTCATTTTCTCCTGCCCTCAGAAACTTATACCAGCATCTCCCCTTGTTCTAAGGCCTTTGGACTTGAACTGAATTACATCACCAGCTTTCCTGGGTCTCCAGCTTGCAGATGACAGACTGTGGAACTTCACAGCCTCCAGAATAATGTCAGCCAATCACTTATAATAAATTTCCTTTCATATGTATAAATGTGAATTTAATTATATATATATGTGTGTGTGTGTGTGTGCGTGTGTGTGTGTGTGTGTGTGTCCCCTATTGGTTTTATTTCTCTGGAGAAATTTGATTAATACGGATTTTGGTGTTGACAGTGGTTCTAGAAAAATGCAGTTAAAAGAATAAGTTTTATTAGCACGGGTGGCTCAGCAGTTTAGCGCCTGCCTTCAGCCTAGGGCATGATCCTGGAGACCCGGGATTGAGTCCCACGTCAGGCTCCCTGCACGGAGAGAGGGAGCTTGTGTCTCTGCTTGTGTCTCTACCTCTCTCTCTCTCTCTCTCTCTCTCTCTCTCTTGTGAAAATTAAAACCTTAAAAAAAAGAAGAAAAAGTTTTCTGAATTGTTTCTAGAGTTTCTGGAATTGGTTCTCTAATCCTATCAGATTTTGAGGTGTGACTGTATCTATTTCTAGTAGTAAAGGGAGCACTGATAGTCCATGGTGTGAAATATTTATGGAGATATGCAAAATATCTGTACTTGATACTCTAAATATTATAAAGAGCTAAATGACTCTATATATAATACTTCTAAACATTTTTGGAAAATGAATGTATATGATTTTGGTTGATTGCTCTTAATGTCATTGAACAAGATGTTAAAAGAAAAGAATGAGTTTAGGGGTTTGAATTCCCAAGTCAAGTGCCACATAAATGACCTAAGAGTATCTATGTGTGTCCTAAAGGAGACCATTACCTCCTGTTGCTACAGGGCTGACAATCAAGCAAAGAACCTCATCATGCAACTGGTTGAATTACAATGCAAGTTGAACTCTCAGCCTTGAAGGGTAGTCAGTCTACTGTTAAAGTGAGGGCATTGATCAGGAAACAATGGAATCCTCTAAATTGGGATGGGGACTTATAGGAAGATGGAGATGAAGTGAGGAGCATTCACCTCTAAACTATGGTGAGGCTCTTTTACCATCAGTATTGTCCTCCTCATGCCCAGCACAAGTGGTCTCTACAATATGTGGCTCATAAGGAAGTGTGCTATACTCCAAAATAACAACTTTAGTCTCATGATTTATACAGACAAAATCTGGAGGAACATGTGTGGAAGTGGATACAAAGGATATGAGATATTGGAAGAAGGAACTCATTATTAAGGTTGGATCTGAACTTATGGGCAAAACCCTAAGTAGAGTTTCTGCATTTAATGCTGCAGCTCAGGGAATTAGAAAGGGCTATAACTGATTGCTTGGTTGACTGAAACATGGACCCACCATGAGTGCATTGGAAGTTCTGGGCATGCCTTGGTTTCCTGTAAAGGGAGAAATTCAAGTCTTAGAGAGATTGGTTGTTAGAGTGACTTTGTCATGCAAAACCTACTCACCCCACCAGAGGGATCCAGGAAGCATACTTTCCACCAAATGAGGAATACATTTGTGAGGGGAGCTCTAGCATCCTTGAAGAGTTCTGTGATTACTTTCTCTGGAGGCCTGCCCTCATAGTGGGAATTATAGTCACTGGATTGGAAAACCTAAATGCAATAGAATAATTGGGTCCTGGGATGGAAGGGACCAAGTGGCAGCATTCAACCACCAAAGGCAAAGTGTGGCTACGCTAATGGACAGCAGAGTCAAAGCAAAAATCAGAAAAGTCTGACCCAGGCAAACCTATGGCATTGGCTAATTGATCACAGTGTTTCTAGAAGTGAATTGGATATAAAGCCTACTAAGTTCTTATGTGAGCTGTATAAGTAGAAGAGTTTTAGATCAAGTGAATAAAAGTCTAAATTAACTCATAAAAAGGAAAGTCACAGCTCCTCAATCGATTCCCAGATATGAGCAGAAGCTCTTGAATGAAGGGAAGGCTGGGTCTCCAACTTAATAATGAATTTTATATTGTTAATCTTTGTCCCAGCCTTCCCTAAAGAGACTCATGACCTTTTACCGGAGTAATCATGACTTGGGGAAAAGGATATGAGCAGAACTTTAAAGCACTACTGGACACTGGCTCTTAAGTGATTCTATTCCAAGGGACCCAAAACATCATCAAGCAAAGAACCTCATCATGCAACTGGTTGAATTACAATGCAAGTTGAACTTGCATTCAAAAATGCAAAGCCCAAAAATCAGAATAAAGGCTTATGGAGGTCAAATGATCAATGGACTTTTACCATCTCACAGTGGGCCTAGCAGGTCCCCAAACAAGTCCTGTGGTTATTTCCCCACTTCCAGAATGTATTTTGGAATAGACATAACTCAGCAACTAGCAGAATCCCTACGTTTGTCCCCTGACCTGTGGAGTGATGATTACACCTGTGGAAGAGGCCAAGTGGGAGCCACTAGAGCCATTGTATCTAAGATAATAGAAAAGCAAGAGTACCACCACATTCCCAGAGGGACAACAGGGGTCAGTGCAGGACTTGAAAGATGCAGGAGGAAGTGGTTCCACCGCATTCTATGTGGCTTAGAGAGTGACAGTGAATTATTGTACGCTTAACCAGGCAGTGACTCCAAGGGCAGCTGCTGTGCCAGATGTGGCTTCATTGCTTGAGCAATTTAACACATCCTCCAGTATCTAGCAAGCAGCTATTGATCTGGCAAATGTCTTTTTCTCCATACATGCCCATCAGGCCTACACCAGATGCAATGCAGTTCTTTCTCAGCTGGCAAGGACAGCAATGTGTCTTCACTCTCCTACCTCAGGGGCATATCAACTCTTCAGCCTAATCTAGTTCTCAGGGGCCTTGATAGGCTTTCCCTTCCACAGGATAGCACAGCTGTTCATTATGTTGATGACATTACGTTGACTGAACCTAGTGAGAAAGAAGTAATGGCTTTCTACTCTAGATTTATGCAAGACACTTGTGTGTCAGAGGTGGGAAATAAATCAGACAAAATGCAGAGGCCTTTTACCTCAGTGAGATTTGTAGAGGTCCAGTGGTGTGGAGCATGATGAGAGATTCCTTCTAAGCTGAAGGCTAAGTTGTTGTATCTGACCCTTCCTGCAACCATGAAGGAACCATGAAGGAGGCATGATGCCTAGTGGCCCTCTTTGGATTCCGGAGGGTACGTGTTCTTCATGTGAGTGTGTTACTCCAGCCTTTTTGTCAAGCGACTCAAAAAGCTGCTAGTTTTGAGTGAGACCCATAAAAGGAGAAGGCTCTGCAATAGGTCCATGCTGCTATACAAGCTGCTCTGCCGCTTGGGCCATATGATGCACCACTGGGACCATATGGTACTTGAAGTACCAGTGGCAGATAGGGTTGCTGTTTGGAGTCTTTTTTTTTTAGAGAGAGAGATTTTATTTATTTATTCATGAGAAACACACAGAGAGAGAGAGAGAGGCATAGAGGAAGAGAAATAGAGGGAGAAGCAGGCTCTGCTTGGGGAACCCAATGTGGGACTCGTTCCCGGGACTCCGGGATCACACACTGAGATGAAGACAGATGCTCAACCACTGATCCACTCAGGTGTCCCTACTGTTTGGAGTCTTTTGCAGGCCCTTACATGTAAATCAAAGAACAGGCCTTAAGGGTTTGGGATCAAGGCTCTTCTATCATCCATAGATAACTACTCTCATTTTGAGAAACAGCTCTTAGCCTGCTACTGGGCCAAGAGACTGAACACTTACTCATGACACTAAGTTACCATGTGACCTAACCTGTTCGTCATTAATGGAGTACTACCTTACCCATATAGTTGGGCTTGCACAGCAGCACCCCATCATCAAATGGGGGTGCCATACACACACACACACACACACACACATATGATCAGTACAGAGCAGGTCCTAAAGGCACAAAGAAGTGACATGGAGATGTGACCCAAATACCCATGGCTCCACCCCTGCTACACTGCTATTTCTCTCTCAGCGTGCACATAGGGCCTCTCAAGGAGTTCCCTAAGATTAGTTGACAAAGGAAGAAAAGACCCAGTCCTGATTACAGGATGGCTCTGCTTACTATACTGGCCCTACCCAAAAGTGGACTGCCACACTCTCTGGGACATCCTTGCAGGATTTTGATGAAGAAAACTTCCCCCAGTGGGCAGAACTTGAGGCAGTTTACCTGGGTGAAGGATAAATTCTTGGAAGGAGAGATATCTAGACATGTGATTCTACACTGAATCATGGGCTGTGGCCAATGGTTTGGCTGGATGGTCAGGGACTTGAAATGGAAAATTTCAAGCACATGATTGGAAAATTGGTATATGGATAAACTACCCTGAATGGGTCAAAAATGTGAAGATATTTGTTTTTTATGTGAATTTTCACCAAAGGATCACCTCAGCAGAGGAGTACTTTAATAATCAAATACATAAGATGACTTGTTCTGTGGATATGAGTCAGCCTCTTTCCCCAGCCACCCTTGTCATTGCCCAATGAGCTTATCAACAGAGTGCTCATGGTAGCATGATGGAGGTTATGCATGTGCTCAGCAACATGAACTTCCATTTACCAAGGCCAACGTGGCTCTGCTCACCACTGAGTGCCCAGCCTGCCAGCAGCAGAGTCCAGCACTGTCTCCAATATGGCCCAGTCCCCAGGGTGATAAGCCAGCTAGTTGGTAGCATATTGACAACAATGGATAGCTTCCATCATGGAGGGGACTACATTGTGTGCTTACTGAAATAGACACTTGTTCAGGATACAGATTTGTCTTCCCTGCATGCAGTACTTCTGCCAAAACTATTATCTCTGGACTTACAGAATGCCTTATCCATTGCCCTGGTATTCCACACAGCATTTCTCCTCATTAAGAAGCACATATCATAAACAGACAAAGTGTTGTGATGGGCCTATGGTTATGGAATTTGTGGTCTTACCATGTTCCTCACATCCTGAAGCAACTGCTTAATAGAACGATGAACATTGAAAACTCAGTAACAGTGTTGCTTGGGTGGCAAGATTCTCTAGGGGGTCATATGTGATCTTAATCAGTACCTGATACGTGGTGCTATTTCTTCCATAGCCAGGGTTCACAGATGCAGGAATCAAGAGGTCAAAATGGAAGAAGTAGCATTGTTACCCCAAATGAACCTTTAGAAAAGTTTTGCTTTGGGCAGCCCGGGTGGCTCAGCGGTTTAGTGCTGCCTTCAGCCCAGGGTGTGATCCTGGAGACCCGGGATCGAGTCCCATGTCAGGCTCCCGGCATGGAGCCTGCTTCTCCCTCTGCCTGTGTCTCTGCCTCTCTGTGTGTGTGTCTTTCATGAACAAACAAATAAAATCTTAAAAAAATAAAAGAAAAGTTTTGCTTCTTGTTCTCATGACCTTATGCTCTGCTGGTCTTAGCTCCAAAGGGAAGAATGCTTCTACAAGGAGACACAAGAATTCCATTTAAATGTGAGTTAAGACTGCTGCCACCATCGGCTCCTCATGCCTCTGAACCAACAGGCAAAGAAGAATGGTAAGTTTTATCCATCCTGACTACCAATGGGACTACTTGCAGACAACCAATTCCACAGTGAAGGTGAGGAAGGGTGGACCTGGAATACAGGGGATTCCTTAAAGCAACTCTTGTGAGGCCTAGACTCTGGGATTAGGTTCAACAGAAAATTTATAACAACTGAATCCAGGCAGGACTACCAATAACCAAGACCATTCAGGAATGCAGATGTGGGTCACCCCACCAGGAGAAGAACCTCGACCAGCTGAAGTGCCTGCTAAAGATAAAGGGGATACAGGATGAATTGGGAAAGAAGATACAAGTACCAGCTATAATCACGTGACCACTTACAGAAATGAGGAGTATAATTGTCTGGAGTATTTACTCCTTTCTTTTGTTTTGAATATACGTGTGTGTGATTATGGCTTTTTTACTCTCTTATTATCATGTAACTTTAGGATGTATTGATTTTATATCCTAGTACATAAGCATTATTGATTTCATATTAAGTTGTGTTACCCAAGGACTTTACCTTGAGTAACTGAGGTTCTCAGGATGGGGTTAGTGCATTTTCTGTTGAATGTAAGATTGTTGTATCATGTTAAAATCAGGTGGAATTATGACCTTCTTATTGTCTTTATCAGAGGTTAAGTATGGTATACGGAGATTCATATGAGTGTCATGTTGACGCAGGGTTTATTTGTGATGGCTAATTTTATGTGTCAATTTGGCCGCGCAGCACCCAGAATAAACATTAGTTCTGGATGTATCTGTGAGGGTACTCCAGGTGAAATTCATATTGAAATTGTTGGACTCAGGAAAGCAGACTGCTTTCCCCATGTGGGTGGGCATCACCTAATCTGTTGAGGGCCTGACTAGAATAGGAGGCGGAGGAAGGAAGAATTTGCCCCTGCTCTTCATTGTTGCACTGGGACATCTCATCTCCTCTTCTCCTGCCTTCAGACTAGCATCTACATCACTGGTTCCCCTGGTTCCCAGGCCTTTGGAATGGGACTGAGTTACATCAGCTCTCTTGGGTCTACAGCTTGCAGACAGTAGATCATGGGACTTCTCAGCCTCAGTTACTGTGTGAGCCAATTCTCCATTATAAATACACATGCACAAAACACACAAAGCACTACACATGCTACACACACACACCACATGCAAGTTCTTTTTCTTTGGAGAACGCTGATTAATACAACAGGTATCCACCATCATGATATTATGCAAATAGTTTCTGTTCCAAAATCTCCTGTGCTCCATCTGCCCATCCCTCTCTCCACCCAATCCTCGGACAACCGCTGATCTTTTTACTATAGTTTTGCCTTCCAAAGCGTCATAGAGTTGGAATCACACAGTACATGGCCCTTTTAGATTGTCTTCTTTCACTTAGGAACGTGCATTTAAGGTCCTTCCATGCCTTTTCATGGCAGGATATGTCATTTCTTTTTATCGCTAAGTGATCTTTCATTACATGAGTATCGATAGCACAGTTTTTTAGTGTAGGCTTTTGTATGTATATAGGTTTTCAACTCATTTGAATATATACCACGAAGTTTGATTGACAGATTGCATATATAGGGTATATTTAGTTTTTTTAAGAAACTGCCAAACTCTCTTCCAAAATGGCTACACCATTTCGAATTGCCTCCAGCAGGAATTAGAATTCCTGTGGCACCATATCCTCACCAACGTTTGTTGTTGTTGCCATTCTGGATTTTGGCCATCTTAACAGGTATTTTATTGTTGTTTGGATTTGTAATTCCCTAATGATGTACAATACTGAATATCTTGGCATGTGTTTATCGGACATGTTTATATCTTCTTTGTTACATTTACTAAGTTCTTTTTTTGCCCATTTTTAAATCAGGTTGTTCAATTTTTTTAGTGCTGAACCTTGAGAGTTCTTTGTATATTTGTATAGGAGTCTTTTATAAGATTTGTGTTTTACAAATATTTTCTCCCTATCCATGGCCTGTCTTATCATTCCCTTGATATTCATTTCTTTTCTAAGTTTCTAACATTTTTATTTGTGTGTTTCTTTGGGATAATATCTCTTGCTTTTTGTTCAAGTTAGCTAATTTTTTCTGCAATATGTAATCTGCAGTTAATCTCATCCAGTGTACTTTTTATCTGAGCTGTTTTAATTTTAATCCCTACAAATTTGATTTGCATATTTTTTATACCTTCCTTGTCTCTACTTCACATGTCCAATCCTTCATGGAGCTTCTTGAAAATGTGGAATGTAGTTATAATATCTATTTCAATTTCCTTGTCTACTAATGTTTTCACCTCTCCATTTCAGGATCAGTCTTTTTTTTTTTTTTCTGGATCAGACTTTTTTTTTAAAGATTTTATTTATTTATTCATGAGAGACAGAGAGAGAGAGAGGCAGAGACACAGGCAGAGGGAGAAGCAGGCTCCATGCAGGGAGCCCAAGGCAGAACTCAATCCCGGGACTCCAGGATCACACCCGGGGCCAAAGGCAGGCACCAAACTGCTGAGCCACCCAGGGATCCCCCTGGATCAGTCTTAATGGATGGTTATTTTTCCTTCTCAATGTGGTTCGATTGTGCCTAATAATTTCTAATGGATGCCAGTCGTAATTTTTATTTTTTTGGTGCTGAATATTCTAGTATTTCTATCAATGCTCTTGACTCTGGTTCTGGGATGTAGTGAAATTACTTGAAAATAATTTTGTCCATTTGGGGTCTTGCTTTTAAGCTTTTCTGGTGGGGTCCAACCAATGGATTGTTAACATCTTCCCCACTTTTCAGGACTGAGTACTATTCTAAATATTCATGTATGGAGGATTTCCCATTCTGACTAGAGAGACCAGGTATTTTTCTAGGCCCTCTGTGAGGAGCCAGGGATTTGTTCCTTCTTTTGCTTTTTTTTAATTTAGTAGACAGAGAGGGAGCATGCACGCATGTGCACACATTTGAATATGTGTGAGCAGGAGGAGAGGGAGAGGGAGAGGGAGATAGAAATCCAAGCAGACTCCATGCTGAGCATAGAGCCCTACACAGAACTTCATCTCATGACCCTGAGATCATGACCTGAGCCGAAACCAAGAGTCAGATGCTCTACGGACTGAGCCACCCAAGTGCCCCCCTTCTGATACTTTGAGGCAGTTCTTTCTCCTGCCTTGGGAAATGCTCTTATATGAGTGTGCTGATCTGTGCTCATAAACTTCCATAACCTAGTTTCCACTCACCTATCCTGCTTTCTATGCCCTCACTGACTTGCCACATTCACAGTGGGGCTTGTCCAATTTCTAGAACAAGCCTGGCTCTTTGCAGGCAGTTTTTATTCCTTCAGCCTAGAATGTGCTTTCTCAGCCTGGCTTGACTGGCTCCAACTGGCATTCAGCACTGAGCTCCAATATTGCCTTTTCTTATGCAAATGTGATTCTCTAATTTTTCTCTCAAACGCTGTTTCTTACCTTCAAATTGTTTTGTGATTTAAAATAACCAGTTTATGTATTTTGGGTTTTTTTTTAAATGTGCTTTCCTAAGCTGTCTTACCCAGTAGTTGATAATCATATGGGGACAGGAACTCTAATTTTTTGTTCACCACTGAATTCCTTGCATTTTGGTTGACAGAACCCTTGCTTAATATCTGTTTAACTATGGAACTTTGGCTTAATTACTGATTAGAAATCTGCATCTGTCAATTTTTACAGCAATGTAGGCCCACTATTGTATGACCTATAATATCAACATATTTATGGTTTACAGTAATACTTGTTATATGTTTGTTATTCATTTTCTGCAAACTGATCCCCTAGGATCTGTATTCAGTAATGATATTTAAGTGTAAGTTCAACATTATATGTTAGACTCTTTTGGTTTTCCACTCATCAGTTCCTGAGTTTTGAATGACATTGAAATAAATTTGGTAGAGTCAGAACTACATTTTTCCTGAAGATATTTTGATACTAACCACTAGTAATATCTTTTTCCATTTTTTTCTGATTCTGAAAAAAAGTCCCAATTCTAACAGTCTTAATAAAAAAATTTCTTGAATTTTTTTATGACTGGATTGTACATTTGAGTGACTGGATTGTACACTCGAAACTAATTTAATACTGTACATTAACTAACTGGATTTAAAATAAAAACTTGAAAAAATCTTCCAAGTCAATGAAAAACAAACTGTAATTGAAATTTTAAAATTTAAGAAGATATTTTCTGAGTTAATTATGTTATTGCTCTGAAAAAAATATCATCTTATCATCATCTATTTAATTTTGTCTGCTAATCTATACTAATAATTGGCTTTTTATAGGCCTTGGAGAAATCACATTGGCCTAAAATATCTATTATTCCTATTAATAAAATTTAATTGCAAATAGGTTAGGAGAATATGGATGTAACATTAGACATATTACACAATTTAATTAATGGGAAAATATTTTGCAAATACTTAGTAAGCCACTTGTATCAACTGTCTCCTCGCTCTGGATCCAATTTATTATTTTATTTTTCTAAAGAGAGAAAATCCTTACAATGAAAAATTATCACGTTTTTTCTACAACAGTTAAGAACACAATTCAGAATTACTTTGACTTTGGGGATTGTTCACTGTTAGGCAACAATTATACATTTTATAGGTTTTCCTGGTATGAAGCGATGTTGGAATTTCTCATCAAAATGTCCTGCACTCTGATGAGCAACACAGCAGTGACATCTATCTGCAGTGCAGACTGCTTGTCGGGCAGGAGGCACAGCTTGCAGATCCTGACGGAGTCATTTTGGTCCCATCAAGACATAAAAACTTAGATGCAATCTTGATTCCAGGAAGGAAGGGAGAATAGAGAGGAAATTGAGCTGAGTGAATCCTTTTTTCCTCCCTAAAGGGGGATAAATGTGTTGATTCCAAACATGTGTAAAAAGCAAGTAAGCAAACATTTGCTGTTTACGAAACCAAACTCTATGGGCTTACCGTGTTTGCAGGAAAGGTCTGATTTTGCGATAATTCAGGACCTTTCATCTAAAGACGTGTTTCTCTTTTCACAGCCAGGCCGTTCGGGAAGCCACATTTTATGCCAAATACTCTCTGCCAAGTCTCAGAACCCATTTTCTACAATGAAACTGTAAAATCTTGAGCTGGTTTATGTTACTAGTTAATATGACGTGACATTTTTCCAAATTTATTTACAGTTTCAAGAGTTTGACCTGTCTCCTTTAGAAGTCTGTAAGGATGGGGTGCCTGGGTGGCTCTGTCGGTGAAGCATCTGCCTTTGGTTCAGGTCACGATCCCGGGGTCCTGGGATAGAGCCCCATGTTGGGCTCCCCACTCAGTGGGAAGTCTGCTTCTCCCTCTCCCTCTGAGCCGACTCTCTACCTACCCGCTAATGCTCAGCCTCCAACCCTGCTTATGCTCTCAATCTCTCAAATAAATAAATAAAATCTTTTAAAAAAAATGTCCAGGGTACCTGGGTGGCTCAGTGGTTGAGTGTCTGTCTTTGGCTCAGTTCATGACCTTGGGGTACTGGGATCAAGTCCTGCATCAGGCTTCCCCCAGGAAGCCTGCTTCTCCTTCTCCCTATGTCTCTGCCTCTGTCTCTGTGTCCCTCATGAATAAATAAATAAAATCTTAAGAAAGATTCCATACAGTTTTGGAGGTCAGACATCTGGAATGAGTCTCCTGAAGTGAAGTCAGGAGTCAGCAAGGCTGCTTTCCTTCAGGAGGCTCCAGGAGAGAAGCTACACTCTTCCTTTCCCAGCTTCTGGTGGACGCCCACATCACTTGGCTGGTGGCCACATCCTCCACCTTGTAAACACATCACTCCAACTCCTGCTTCTGTGGTCCCATCTCCTCCTTCTCTCTCTCTGACATATGCTCAGTCCTCTGAGGACCCTAGTGATCATACTGGGGAATCTAGGACCATCACAAAGTCCCTAATGTGCAAAGTCCTTTTGGCCCATGTGGGGGTCACATAGACACAGGTTCTAGGGACTAGGACGTGGGCATCTTCCAAGGGCATTATTCTCACCCACATAATGGACACATTTGCATTATGGACTATTTCCTCCATTATAAAATATTGAAAGTTATATCACATGACTGTAGTAGTATAAAGACAATTGTAATCCAGCCTCATTTTTTAAGATATACTCATTATTATTATATTCATTTTTTCCTCATAATTTTAGAAGATGTTAAAGTTAAGCCATTTTGTCAGCCTGCTGTACCTCATGGACCCAGATGAAAAAGCTAAAAACTGCAACTTGAGTCTTTGGACTTCCATTTTCTTCCTCTTTACACTAAATTTCTTAGGTCTGGCTTGGGATTTCAGACTGAACTGTGCTGTATTTCAGGGTGCTTTGGGATGTGCTATCAGGAATGGCTTTCTTCGACTTGATTAAGAGTGTACTTGGTAATGCAATGTTTTGGCTGATGCCCGCTGTCGTTGAGGCTGTCCTTAAACAAAATCCAGCAGCCACCCACCCAGGAAAGATAGTCATCACACCCACAGAGGTCTTTCCTCACCAGAAAACACTTTTCCAGAGAGGTGTGTTAATTTTCCCACCTCCCACGCTCTTCTACACATTCTGGATTATGCCAAGATCCAGGAGGAAATTAAATTTTCCTCTGGAATTAAATTTTACCTTCTCCAAATTGCTAGCACACGGCATGAACGAGGAGTCTGACAGTTTATTATATGACTTTGTGACTATTGAAGGTAGCACACTCCCCCAGCTAAGGGATGACGAGGAGATGGCCCCATGGCCTCCAGCTATGTTAGGTTTCCTGAGTTCCCTGATTTAAGAATCAGCCTCCAAGGGGATGAACTATACTCCCCATGGCAAGAGTCTTTTCTTCCTCATCCACACACTGGGATAGGTTTTTTTGTCATGTCTTGACCCAGTTTTGAGGCTCCGACTTGAAGCCAGTCAGTTCCTCTTCTTGAGCAACTGGTTAACTCCACTCCGAGCCACTTGCCTTGGGTGGTGGGCTTTCACACACCAGCCCACTAGCCCCTGCCCCAGGGCCAGGTACCAGGCAGCTCAGGACAGTGCCTCTGCCTTACAGCCTACTAAAATGGTTCAAATTAGCCAACCCTAAGCCTGTCTCCCCTGTTCCTTTTCAAAAAAAACACAATAAAGGTCCTTGGCCACATTTTCCCCCCAACTCCCTCTGCCTCTCCACCTCTCCATGTGACTCCCATGTGGCACTCCATGGTGCAGACTCCCTCCTGTGAGGACCTGCAAGTACAATAAACTCTCTTTTCAATGGAAGTCATCTTTTGATCTGTTGACCTTAGTATTAAGACACATACGTGTCTCCACCTCAAATACCCATTGAAATAATGAGACTTGGGGCACCTGGGCGGCTCAGAGGTTGAGCATTTTCCTTTGGCTCAGGTCATGATCCCGGGGTCCTGGGATCAAGTCCCACATGGGGCTCCCTGTGGGGGAGGCAGAGGCTCCTCTCTCTGCCTCTGTCTCTGCCTCTCTCTGTGTCTCCCATGAATAAAAAAGTTTTTACAATAAATGAAATAATGAGACTTTTCACAATATATGATTCCATGAATTTAACAATGGGATGTGTGAGTTGAAAGAATGAAACCTGAACATGCCATTAGGAGTGCAAAGATGAATGAAGGTACGTTTAAGGAAAGAATTAATAAAATCTGCTTCACAATTCACCTAATGGGAAGGCAGACAAACACTGATTTTATTGAATATTAATCACCTGTAAAGGATTTTGTAAAGACTTTTATTTAATCATCACCATGAACACATAAATTGAGAGTTGCTATCTCCTTATTAGAGATTTAGAAATTGAGGTTTGAGAAATGTAAGTAATTTCTTAAAGTCGCATAGTAAGTAAGTCATTTGGCCAGATATCAGTCAAGTCTGACTCATCACTGCAGTTACAAAATCCAAGATTATACGTTTAGGTTTCTGCAAATATTTTTGAAAAACAGGAGTTGGGAATTGAAGCCAAAATTCTCAGTATCAAGCTGAATGTGGAGAAAATCCTTAAAAAGATTCCAAAATTGAAAATGCATCTAAGGAGAGAAGAAATTGTAAAGTGTTGGGTTTGGTAGGAACAAAAGTGATCTCCATGTCATTACAGAAAAGTCAAGGGCTCTGGTCCCTTTGAAATTGGTTTACTTTATCCAAGAGAGATGAAAGCCTCTAAAATAGAAGGAAACCCGCTGTTCCAAGTCGTCTTGTTTTCTGTCTTGTCCTGCCAGTTTCATACGATTCAGGCTTTGACCTTGTCAAAGGATACAGTAGGATACAGTACTGAGGATACTGTAAATAAAATGTGCAATTGTCATGACCTCAATTGATTCTTTTCTATTAAAATTGTCATTTATAGCCTACTAATTCTTTGATCAAAGTCTTTGCAGCACAGATAAAATACTTTGAAATTTTTATGCCGTTATATTCCACTAATTTTAGTTCTTTTCTGTCTTAATTTTACAGAACGGATAGATCTATCAATCCTGCCCTGTGCAGTATCATATTATATTTTACTAAGTCTCGTTTTTGTCATGATGCCTTTTTTGGTGTATGGTCATTACTTTGCTCAATCAATTAACAATTATCCAAAGTCTTATAGGCTCAAGATTCGTCAATTTTTACCCAGTAAACTATTTTACCGCTTGCAGTTTTATCTCTTGTCAATATTACTTCGGGTCAATTATTTCCACCAATTATAAAACTGTGCATGTTTATTATCACCATTTAAAATATTATCAAATTGTGTGACCCAGTAGTATTTTTACTGCAACCAATTAATAGCATCAATTCTAGTTTTTTCTCAAATTCTTCTACCAGCACAAATTATTATGAATTGGTTAATTTTAGGTGTGATGGCCATCATGTTTTATGACATATTTCCAAACTGTTCATAAATGATTATTTGGCCTGATAAAAGGTTACCCCACATATTCTATTCAGGTGAGAGAAAAATCTTTCTAGACCTAAAAGCAGCAAAATAGAACTCTAATTTCATGAAATAGTAATTGTTGGAAAAGATGATCATGCTTCTGTTAACTCTTCATCAAGAGAGTAGCCTCAGACTTGGAGCATTCCCTTCCATGGAAATAGGAGCCCTTGTAGCCTGTGCTGGTTTATCACCTCGTCTGGGAATAAATTCCCCTATTCCAGACTTGACATGCAATTCTTTCTTCTGCTTCAATGTGTGTATGTGCCATGTGGCACCTGGGCAAGCCCACAGCCCTACCTATTCCCACCAGGGAGGAAATGAGGCACTTCCCCTGCTGAGATGGATGCATGCAGACCATCGTGGTGCACAGGCCTAGGGGTTAGACCCGCTGCCCATGGAGACCAATGCTCACTACTGACGCCGATCTTGCCCCGTCCCTTCACCATGCAAGTAAAGCACTGTTCCATCCAGTGCCTGTGTGAGTCGCGTCTTTTTTGGCAGGCCCAGTATGTGCAAGCTGGACAGGGGGCTGACATCCTGGGACTGCTGCTCTTGCTGGTAGGATCTTCCAGCAAAGGGCCTCTTCCCCTTGGAGCAGAACAGATGTCATCTACTTGGCAGTAATGCAAGACTCCAGCTTTGTTTGACCTGCCGTGCAAGACTGATTGTTCAGTTAAGTAAGTATAATATTGATTTTGTCTTGGATTTAGTTGAAGTCTTTGTGCTATATTTTCAAGAATCTAAGAAGTGTCTATAAATTGGAAATCATTAAATAGAAAACAAAAAAATTCTAAGCCCCTGAGAGCACGTTAATCTTCCTTCCTTCCTTCCTTCCTTCCTTCCTTCCTTCCTTCCTTCCTTCTCTTCTTCTTTTCTCTTCTTTCTTTCTTTCTTTCTTTCTTTCTTTCTTTCTTTCTTTCTTTCCTTCCTTCCTTCCTTCCTTCCTTCCTTCCTTCCTTCCTTCCTTTCTTTCTTTCTTTCTTTCTTTCTTTTCTTTCTTTCTTTTTCTTTCTTTCCTACTTTCTTTTCTTAAGTGTCTCCATAACTATAAATTTTCACTATAAAACCGCTGAAGAAACATTGGTATATTGGTGTAGTCTGCCAGAGAATCACTGTAACAAATAAAGGATACAAGCTTTGTAATCCAAAAAGTTGGGGTTGAATGCTGCTTCTACCATTGAGTAGATAGATACCTGACTTTGACACATTTATCTACACACATCTGGCTTCAGTTTCTCCACTGTAAAGAGAAGAGAACAATACTCATTTCTCAGAATTATGTGGAGACTGAATTATTTAAACTCATAGTTACAGAAATATAATAAATAGTCAGTACATGGTAGCCAATAAGGACTTTTTGTTTTTGTTTCTCTTAATGAAGAAAGCTTATTTTTGAAGGTGAAAGCCCAACCCTGCATTAATTTTTTCTAGTTATTTTTCTTTTTTACTGTTCCCTAAATCCAAGTAAGCCTTCTTTTTTTATTTAATAAATTTATTTTTTATTGGTGTTCAATTTGCCAACGTACAGAATAACACCCAGTGTTCATCCCGTCAAGTGCCCACCTCAGTGCCCACCACCCAGTCACCCCACCCCTTGCCCTCCTCCCCTTCCACCACCCCTAGTTCGTTTCCCAGGTCTTCCATGTTCTGTCTCCCTTTCTGATATTTCCCACTTATTTTTTCTCCTTTCCCCTTTATTCCCTTTCACTATTTTTTATATTCCCCAAATGAATGAGACCCGATAATGTTTGTCCTTCTCCGATTGACTTATTTCACTGAGCATAATACCCTCCAGTTCCATCCACTTCGAAGCAAATGGTGGGTATTTGTCGTTTCTAATGGCTGAGTAATATTCCATTGTATACATAGTAGGCCTTCTGACAAGATGAGGAGATTTAGGAGTAAAATGCATGCTGAAGGGGAGCTTTACCCCTTAGTCAATTAGCAACATAAATATGGTCGTTTACTTACTGCTACCTTTCTCCAAAGGGTGATTTGATTCTCTTTTTATGCGTATCTGTCTGTAGGATTGAGGCAGGATGGGGGCACAAGGGACTGACATTTGTGTCAGGTACTGTGCTAAAAGATTTCTTATTATTTCTCACTCAATTCTCAGAGCATCTTCTGATGTAAAGATTACTCATTTAATTTTACTTATCAAGAAATTAATTCTTGGAAGACTTGAACAGTTTTCCACAGACAACATACCCAGGAAGAATTGGGCTGAGTTTTGAATTCCCATCTGATTCTATGTTCTTTCTACTGAGCCAGGTTACCATGGACATAAAAATCACATCTTCATAGTCAAGTGAAATGATTATTACAATTACTATTCAAAGATCACCTATGGTAAGAAATACCATTTGCATCCATTATAGACACTTTTATTAATTCTATGTATTGCTTTTAAATTCAGTGTTTTTCTTACACGATCTACAAACTGCAGGCGTAGCTTGGCAGAATCCAAATCCTTCACTCAACTTGCGCGTCGTGTTATTCTTGCCGATTCCCACATACCCAGCATCAGAGAAAATGAGCTTTTTTTCCCATCATGATTACTGAAAATGAGCTTTTTACAGAAAGAAATTCCAAAGTTATCAGGGAAAGTAGGCAAAACCCAGGAAAGTTGCAAGGTTGCCTATCTTCTGTGATAGAAGAGAAATAGCCTGGGGTATTCATCCCTTTTGGTCAGTTTTTATTAGGAAGGTCAGAATTTGACCAAAAGCACTCAAGTTCTCATATTGTTTTAGCTAAATTGGAAGACCCTATTGATCTTTTTAAGTGTACAGCAGACTGACTTATCGAGGATATATATGACTCCTAAAAGTGATTTTAGTTGATTCATAGCAAATCACTTTTTTTCTGAAACAATTTTAATGCAGTGGAGTTTCATATATATATCTCAATGCCAAATTACAAAAGGACTAAAGAGGAGGTGAAACATCATGGTATTGTTTAATCTGGGTAATGTGGCAAGGAGATTAGTCAATGAACTTCAGGATATTTGTATTTGCATAAATCCAGATGACAGGCAAGCATGTCACATCCTTCCTTGCCACACAGCACACATTTCCTTGAAAGTGTATTTACCAACATAACTGTTCTTAGTTCCAACTCTCTGATTTGTCTGGAGTCTCAGCTTCTTCCTCCACTTCTGTTTTTGCATCAGATTTATTTCTCTGCTGAGCATTTCCGCTTAGAGGTTTATATTTATGATTTTCTGTCTGAGAGTATCTTGCTTTATGATTTTACCTTCTTGTTCAAAGGAACCTCTTTTGTTTTAGGTCCTGCTTTCAGAATCATATTCATAGGAATAAAATAAAATCACAAATTTAATTTTAAAAATCTTACTCATCAGGGGCAGTGTTTTAAAAATATGTATTTATGACCTTCAAATAAAGTATTGAGAGATCTTTAGTGTGGCAGTTCCTTTTGTGTTTATATTTTAAATAGTTTGATGAAGTAATTAGAAATGGAAGGAATACTTCAATGTTCTCTGACTCTTTCCTAGCAGCCTTAAAGATTTCTCTTGATCGTGGTTTTTTTTTTTTTAGTTTATTTATTTATTTAAGTAATCTCTGTGCCCAGTGTAGGTCTTGAGCTCATGACCCTAAGATCAAGAGTTATATTGTCTTCTGACTGAGCCATCCAGGTGTCCCATTTTGTCATTGATTTTTGATAGTTTTACTAAAAAGGACCAAGGTCTGGTATTTTATTTTGTTTTGTTTTGGCTCACCAAAAACCTCTGGGTTTTCGTTTATTTTAAACACTGAATTTTGCTTCTAATTTATTCTGTTTCTTCTCTCCTCCTGAGACTCCAATTACACATCTCTTAGAAATGTTGAGTGTGTTCTACATGTCTCTTAAGATTGTATTTACCCCCATGCTTATAGTCTTTCCTATTTCTATTGATTTTTCTTCTAGTTCAACAATCCTGTCCAATATGCTCTCACATTTGTCCACTGATGTCATAATTTAAGATACTATATTGTTTCATTCTAGAATGCTCATTGGATTTTCATACATTCCAATTCTCTGATAAAATCCTCCATTTTTTATCTTCTTCATCTATTTCTTAAGTACATCAGTCAGTTATTTTAAAGCCCCAGTCTACCACAGTCAATAGCTAGGTCATCTGTGATTCTATTTCTATCATCTCTTGTCTCTCTTGGTTACCAGCTTTGTCACCTTGTCTCTTTGCATGGCTGCACTCTGAGAGTGTACTAGGCACATCCATAGAGGATGTGATAACATCTCACACTACTGAGAGGTTTTTTTTTTCTCTGTTAGATGATGTGTAGGCACTGATTCCCCACATCTAGTATTAGGGAAACCCTTAAAAATAAAGCCTGCTGCCAACCCAGAAAACATTTCCACAAAGATTAAAAAAAAAACAAGAAGAAAATAGTGTTCTTATTGAATAAGCATTAATTTAGCACTGTATAACCATAGACAACCCACTAAAGAGGTTGCGAAGACAGAACGGAAGCCCACCCTTTTCTATAGCTGGGCATACACAACTGTTGCATTCTTGTGAATTGTCTTTCTCAAAAAAGAAAACTTGAATTTGCAGTGTCTTTTTCATAAGCAGGAAGTTACTACTTGGAGCTAAGTGTCTAAAATTGAACCCCTAAGACAGAAAGACAGTCTCACTCTCCTTGGTGTTTGTATTTCAAAGAGATATCTCCAAGATCTCCAAGAAAGACATTCCCAGGCTACAAAGAGTCTGATTTAGCTTTTACACAGATTTATCTACATCTCTTAGAGGCTGAGAGAGCACTTACAACTTTAAATTTCTGAAACAAAATGATACAGAGACATTAGAAGGGCAGAGTTCTGCTTCGCTTATGCACCAGGGAAACTTTTAAGTTTCCTTTTTCTTTTCAGGTAGGTATTTAGCCTTACACCAGTCAGAGTTATACTCAGTCAGAACTGGGTGGCAGTGTGGGTAAGTTTTAGTGAGATTCAGTCTACCTTAGTTCACCTCCTTTCAATTGAGAATCTATAGTGGATCTAGTAGGTTGCAGAAGATCTACTTCCTTTTTTCCACTTCCTCCTGAACCAACCAAACAACAGCTTCAAAATCTCATAAATGTCTTGAGTGAAGAGTCCATTGCATGCTCCAGTTGGCCCCCAAGTCTGCAACACTGTTACCCTAGTCTCATGGAAATGACCCCAGCAGAAGTCTTCCACCAAATTCAGTAGAGGCCCTCAGGCCAGATGCAAGAGTAGACCTTCAGTGTCAACTCACTGCTTCACTCAGAGGTCCCATCTCAGGCACCTACTGCTTCAGGTCTTTGTTTCCCAAAGACTCTGAGGCTACAGGAGACCTTACTCTACTTTTCAGAAGCTTTAGTATCATGTTTTTACCTTCCACGCAAAATTCAGCAAACATCTTCTGAGAAAAACCACCCTGTGTCTAATGCTCGGAAGATTCCCACTGCTTGACTCTGCATGACTACCAGACCTTTGCTGGATTATTTTGTCCCCACAGGTGGTTGTCCGCCTTGGCCAACTCCTATTCCTCCGTAAGTGCCCAGAGCTGGCAACGCCCCTGGGTATGAAGACAGCTGGCTCTCAAGGTGCCTGGTTCCCCTCTTAGGAATAGCACATCACTCAGTCCTCATGGCTCCCATGGCCCTCTAATACCATTCAAAATACAATCTCTGTGGTGTATGCCTTTGTTGTGTGTGGTGTGGGGGTGGGACAGTGCCATGCCTATGGGATGTGCTGGAAGGCAGAAGTGTCTCCTACCCCCCCATCACTTTCTGAGGCTTCACTTCTGGGACAAAACCCTGAGCCTGTTTTCTTATTAAAATAAATAAATATATGATCCACATCTCTTCATAGTTTGATGCAACCAATTCTTCAAAAGCACAGATTGTACTAATGTCCTATCATTTTTGTTAAGTGCCCACATATCTTTCTGTTTTGTTTCACTTTCTTTACTTCTGATATTTTTCTCAAAAGACAGCACCTCCATCCCAGGCACAGAGACATCATTGCACCAGTCTATCTACCCAGATTGGCTTCCTCTCAGTTTTTCTGTCTGAGATGTTACTGGTTTCGAAAAAAAAAAAGTCACTAATTTGTTTGTAAACATTAATATGTTTAGATGAGATGTGAGGAAAGCAGAATTTCTTTTTAAAAAATATCCTATTTACTTATTTTAAAGAAAGAGAGAGAGAGCAAGTAGGGGAAGGAGTAGAGGGAGAGGAGGAGAGAGAATCTCAAGCAGATTCCCCACTGAACACGGAGCCTGATGTGGGGCTTGATCTCATGACCCTGAGATCATGACCTGAGCTGAAACCGAGTCTGATGCTTAGTCAACTCAGCCACTCAGCCCTCAAAGCAGGATTGCCTTTATTTGCATAGCAAAAGAGAAGAACGATTTTATGCAAATAACAACTCCTTAATTTATCTGGCTTGTTAGGTTTATATTCTCACTTTACAGAGAGTGCACGTTCAATGCATGGGCATATAATGGCTGGGAAAATTTAACATTTGGTTATCAAGTTATAATGATATAGACAGATTCAACAAAGAACAAGTCATACACACACTGCAGTATGAAGAAAATAAATCTTGGATAAGTCAGATGCCACTTTAGGGTGAAGCAGTCTACTTTTGATTTTATTTATTTATTGATTTGTTCACTGATAGAACAAATATTGATCACTCCTAGATGAAGCGCTCTGACAGCCACTGACCAGGGACTGTTCAGAATCCTAGTTGGTGGAGAAAGTGATTAGTAGCCACTTATAGATGGATTTGGAAGATGACAGACATTCTCCAAAGTGCTGGACTATCAGAAATCAGAGTATCTAAGGGAGAGAAAGCAGGATGTTAACAGCAAAATATGAGACACTCACAACTTCAACCATCTCTATTAAAGTGCTGGCAAAAATTATAGAGCCCAAAAATAGTTTATGTGCTTCGTATATCATAGACATTGGTTAGTAAACTACTGCTCGGCTGAAAAGCAAATATCATAAATAACAGAAATTGAGATCGATAATACCAATATCTTGTTGTCTATTCCATAAAGACATATTCTTATGCTTTGAGGTATAAAAAAAAATTAGGAGTCTTTATATGCACTATAAGAAAGGCCACAAAATCTTTAGCAAACAGGAAAAATGAAGTCTTTGGCGTGTTCATTATTAAAAACTGCAGCAGGGGGGAGCCCCGCCTGCGAGGCGCTGGACTGGCTCCCCGGCTGGAACACATCGAGCCAGCAGCAGGGCACTAATGAACTGGAATCGAGTTTCGGCCACGGCAGCACCAAGGAGATTCCAACCGGCAAGGCGGGCTGTGTCTCCCCACCGTGCGATCCCTACAGGGTAATTCCCTCACACCTTTGCATCCCTCCTGGAACAGCCGCACCACCTGCCCGGCAGCTGCTCGCGCTCAGCAACGCCCGTGGCCGTGGTACCTGCACGCTGTGGGGACAGCGAAGCCTCATCACCAGCACTTCTGTTCAGTCTGTTCCCAGCGATAAATAAAACATATTTGGGTCAAGAGACAACCACTGACTCGGGAAAGCCTTTTAAAGCCACGTCCACTGGATGCCTGGGTGTCTCAGCGGCTGAGCGGAGGGCAGAGGGGCCAGAGGGGGAGTCAATCACCAATCCAATGAATTAATCAATCATGCCTGTGTAATGAAACCTCCATAAAAATCCCTAACTGGGGACACCTGGGTGGCTCAGCAGTTGAGCTCTGCCTTTGGCTCCGGGGTCCTGGGATCGAGTTCCGCATTGGAGCCTCTCCTCCTTCTGTCTGTGTCTCTGCCTCTCTCTCCATGTCTCTCATGAATAAATAAATAAATAAAATCTTTTTTATAAAAGCCCTAATTAAAAAGAAAGCCCTAATTGAAGGGGCTTCAGAGACCTTCCAGTTGATGAACATGTGGAGATCCTGCTAGGGTGCTGCACTCCAGGAGTGCATGGGGGCACCCTGTCTCTCCCCACATGGCTGCCCTATGCCTCTCATCCATCTGGCTATTCCGGAGCCATGTGCCCTCTACTAAATTGATAATATTAAGTAAAGCACTTTCCTGAGTTCTGTGAGCGATTCTAGCAAATTACCAAACCTGAGGAGCGGGTCGCAGAATCCCCAATCTATAGCTGGTCCAGCAGATGTATGAGTGGCCTGGGACTTGGTGACTAGTGTCTGAGGTTGGGATGGCCTGGTGGGACTGGGAGGCCTGCCCTAACTCCCGGTTAGTTCCATCAGAAGTGATCTGAATCGCTCAACACCCAGCCGGTGTCGTAGAATCAGAGACTGGGTTCCAGAAGGAGGGTGGCAGCTGGGAGACTAGTCCAAGGGGACACAGTCATCTGAGCAGGATGGGAGGAGGGCAGGATGGCAGCCTATCCGCTGCCGGACCCGTTGTCTTCGAACACCTCTCGGTGGGTGCTTCCTCTCACACAGGTGGATCTGCAGGGGCTCCTCCGGGCCAGTGGGGGGAGGGGTGGGGAGCAGGTGTGAAGAGAGTGATGAGAATACCTCATGGAGAGTGAGGACACGAGGGAGAGAAGAGCTGGCAAGCAGGCCTGGGCAGCTGAGTGTGCAACGCTGCGAGCCCTCGCTGGACACTGTCTCGATGAGATCCGTATTATTACATAAGGACTTGGAAGGGCCCGTGCCCCTGCTGTCTGCACCCCCAAGGGGTCAATCTCCATCTATGAGTAAGATTTCAGGTAAACATCGACGCACCTGCTCTCTGTGTCCCCTGGTTTCTAACCCTCCCCCCCGCCTTCCAAATGGAGGTGTGGTCCTGCAGGGCTGGGGGAACTGGGGGTGACCCCCCAGAGTCCCTTAGGGAGACAGATGCACACTCTCTGCATCTCCACAGGCATGGGTCCCGGGTGGTGCAGGTGCTTCCATCCGCGTCGCTCAGCCTTCCTTCCCGAACTCTATAGTGAGGACCTTGAGACCAAAGTAGACAGAGGGTGTGAGGGGTATGGAGGGCATGGACATGCCCACGGGAAAAGTCATTGTAAGCAGAGGGTATGACTGCTTGCAGAAAGGGTGGCAGGAGACAGTGCGGCTGGCAGTGACTTCTGGCAACTTCTGATGCATGTTGATGATGAGATTTGCCTGGAATGCGGGGCCGATGTGCTTTCAGGGTGTGCATGGGGTTGCAGCTGGTGTGGGGGCCTTGCATGTCAGAGGTGTGCAGCGTCATCTGCTAGGTCACAGGGAGGCAGAGGGGGTTTTCATTTTTATTTTATTTATTATTTTTATTTGTTTCCATTGAAGTTTGATATATATAATATAACATATAATATAACACCCAGTGCTCATCCCATCAAGGCAGTGGGGGGTTCCAAATAAACAGACATGATGGAAGCACGGCTTGCTCGGCTCCCGGCCAGGTGGGGTAGGAACCCATAGGAGGCGGGATGGATGTGAGAGTCAGAAGGCAGGACTGCCAGAGGACAGAGGGCAGGGGCGATACCTGAAATTAAATGTGGGGAACTGGAATCCTCCAGCACCAGGGGCATGGGAGGAGGCAGAGATGTGGGGAACCTTTCGTTTGGGTCACACCGATCTCAGTGCGTGGATGCCACTTTCAGGACATGGAGCAGTGCCTATGTTTCTGAAGGCCAAGTGTCCCGTTTAGGTAGCTAACAGTCTTTTTAATTTTCAAAATCAAACATCCACTCTCAGGGTTTACTCATTTAATGTAGAATATCCTGTGGATAAATGTGCTAACATGTCCAATTTATATTTAATTTGCAGTATCTCGGTTCACTATAACTTTCTGAAGACTTCTCATCCCTTTATTAAATTACACCAGAATAAATGAGTTAAGAACTTAGATTACTTTCCCAGTTCAAAGTTCTATATGCAATTATCCTCTGTTGTCTTACATTATTGCTTTTTCACTTATGTTATTTCTTTAACATTGTATTTCGCATTGCCTCCTATCTACACTTGACTCAAGAAAATCTAACCAGACCTAGCTTGTGGGACAGCTTGTGACAATTTGAGGATGGGGGGGAGCATTATTTGATGGCAGGTGTTCCAGAAGAGAGAAGCACAGCAAAGCCCAGCAGATTCATTCCATCGCCTAGAGGTCTGAATTTTCTATGTGTCTCTACACTCTGAGCACTTTTCTTCCCTTCATGAAGGAGCATTGAACCTTCACATTTCGCTATGGCTCTCTGGCAAGAGCAAGGAGGGATTTTGCTTCTCTCTCTCTCTCTCTCTCTCTCCCTCTTGCTTTCCAGAACCGTTTGCTCTTTCCCTCAGGGTGAGAAAGCAAGTAGGGTCAAGTAATCACATTTCCCTTCATCTCCCTTCTTTCAAAGACCGTTGGTGACCAGGAAGGCCAGCTGGGAAAGCAGGGTGCTTGGGGATTGAATAAATTAACTCCTTCGCTGGTTTCATTTTGTGAGGTAATGATGGTTACCAGTGTCCAAGGTTATAAATCCAGCTTTTCGTAATCATAAAAAAGTAGAAGCAGTCCCAAAGTCCTTCAAGAGGGGAATGACTTCACAAACTGTGGTATGTCCATACAGTGGAACACTGCTCGTTAACAAGAGGAATTACTGATTCATGCAACAATGTGGGCGAATCTGAACCGCATTTCACTGTGCAAAAAATCCAGGCCCCAAAGGCTCTCTATTCTATGATCCCACTCGTATACATTCTGAAAAGGGAAAAACAAACGGGGATGGAGCACAGATGAGTTACGGTCAGGGGTTGCAGGTGCCGAGAGGGCTCCATGACAGAAGCAAAGCATGATGGAAGTTTTGTGACAAAGGGACAATCGTGTGTCGTGGCTTTGCCAGCAGATATGTGACCATACATCTTTGTCAACACCCAGAAAGCCATCCGTACACCATAAAGTGTGCAGTTAACTAATGTTAATTAACCCTTAGCTGATACATGCTGACTGGGAAAACCAGCCGGGATGTGGGTGCAACCAAAACGGACCACACACTTTGGCAAAGGAGCCTTCCTCTGCTGCCAGTGAAAACTGTCCTCATGCTGGCTCCTTTGAAGACTGAGGTCATGACCTTCTAGCCCGGGGAGCCCCATTCCTGGGAATTAAGAACTCACTTTTGGGCAGGGAAAGCAAATCAGCACAAAGATACCACCAACCTGCAGATCCAGAAAGTTGGGAAAGACCCCACTTAGAATCATTTAATTCGCCCCTCGCTTCCAGCTTTGTACCTTTGTCTCATTCCTAAATGAAATCATTTCCAGGGAAGGATCAGAAAACTCTCCAGACAGCAGGCTGTGTATTTTCAGCCCTCAGGATCAGCACACATCTGTGTAGTAGGAGAACAGAGGTGGGGCCGTCCTGGGCAGGCAACTCCATCTGTTTTTAGGACGCAGTTCCCAGCAGAGCTCACTACAGCAAGAGACGAATGGGAGTTTCTCTAATCGAATGACCGAGGAAATCTTGGGGTTCTCCTCAAGCCTTCACTCGTCCACCTCCACGACCACCACACCTCACCGAGGAAAACTGCAAGGACCCAGGGGCTGTGGGATTCAATCTGAAATTTCCCACTGACCTAGGGGAAACGTAGAGCAATGAGGAAATAGAGGAAGGGGAAGGTGAAACCTGTTCTGTGCAGTCACCACAGTGGCCTTATACACGTGTGGATAGACGGTGTCACTGCCTTACATAAACCCAGGTCACAGGATTCCCTGCGCTTCACGGCACACACCGCCCTGCCCCTGGTGGGGTGACTGTCCTTGTGTGACCCTCCCCGTGCCCAGGGAAGGTCCACAGTCCTGGGCGTTGTATAAGAGGCCTTGCACGTTCCCATTCTTTGCTGACGGTTCTGACTTCACCCGCCCACTGACATCCTATTCCTGGGACGCCCTCCTGGCCGCGTGTAGCTTCACAAGCCACGTGTGCACATTCAAGCTGCGGCTCACCAGCCTGGGCTGGTGCCCTTACTTGCCCTCTGGCACCTATGCTTTGCACTGTTGAAGTAGTACCTAACAGGCAAGGTTTTTTTTTTTTTTAAGATTTTATTTATTTATTCATGAGAGACACAGAAAGAGAGAGGCAGAGACACAGGCAGAGGGAGAAGCAGGCTCCATGCAGGGAACCCGATGTGGGACTCGATCCCAGGACTCCAGGATCAGGCCCTGGGCTGAAGGCAGGCACTAAACCACTGAGCCACCCAGGGATCTCTAACAGGCAAGTTTTAATGGGAGTGATGGGTGGACTCAGCCAGGGGAGCCTTAGATTCTTTTGGACCTGGCCCCCTTAGAAAATCCTTTCAAACCTTTCTTGAGGAATTTTAAAAAAGAAAGAAGAGAGTTTTTAAGAATTGCATACGAGGTTGAGATAAGTATGGCCCCCCTCGAACCTACTGGGGGTCCCTTAGGTGGCTTTGCAAACCAGGCTGGACATAGGGTGCAGGCATTTAGGACAGTGTCATCCACAGCAGGGAACGCTGCTGTGCCTGGACCAAGGGAATAAGCTGATCAAGCCACATTTTAGGGCAAAAGGTTATTTTTGTTTGTTTGTGTAGCAACGCTTAGGATGGACTGAGAAGCTAACAATAATGAGATGAATTAATAGGTTACCTTAAGAGTCCTCGAATCAAAGAATGTGGACAGAGGCCGCCGGAGTGCAGAAGAGGTGGATTCACGCTACGGAGACTGAGAAAGGGCAGAACACGGTCTGGCGGAGAGGCCCTGGGTCGGATTTTCCTTCTGTTTTGCTAAGGACCAAAGTGCATCGGGTCCTTCACCCCTGGACAGTCACAAGGACCTTGGTGATGGGAGGAGGGGTCGGGAAGGCCTGGACACGGGGTTAGAGAACCCACCACCGCCTGCCCTGCACCCCGCACCCATCAGAGCAGCACCTAACTGGTTCCCCATCCCTCTCAGAAAATCACCAGGTCTTAGAACCAGGGCAGGCCCAGAGAGACGCTCCTCTGGTACTTTGTCCTCCAGTGTCTCTGTTTGCTTCGCTCTAGCTGCCCCAGCTGCCAGGGAGGGAAACACACAAGGCCACAGGCGGCGGGTGGAGACAGTCAACACTCCAAATTCTAAAAACTCATGCATCACTATGCCATTGATTCAGCCTCTCATGACCACAGTCTTGGAATCAAGGACTTAAGGCAACACCTAGATGATGACTGAGACTTTTGGCTTACACCCCACCCACCCAGCACCCAGGGATACCGCACCCAGCACCCCACCCACCCAGCACCCAGGAATACCCCACTTAGCACCCCACCCACCCAGCACCCAGGAATACCCCACTTAGCTCCCTACCCACTTAGCACCCCACCCACGCAGCACTCAGGGATACCCAACCCAGAACTCGACCCACCATCACCCAGGGATATCCCACCCAGCACCCCACCCACCCAGCACCCACAGACACCCCAGCCAGCACCCAGGAGCACCCCACCCAGCACCCGGGAAAAGCATAAAGCAGAGATACACTTACTGCAGACTTTAGAATACATTGTTTGAAGATCACCAAAGGCCCCTCTCCACCTATGGGTGTGCCTGTCCAGGATGCTGTACAACCAGGACCCCTTTCTATGTGCATGGTATCCCTCCCAGTTTGTTCTTTAACTATTAGTTTAAATCACAGTATGTTTTTCACCCTGCTGTTTATATTGAAAGACTATCACATAGTCCAATTTGTCAGTCATAAAAATACATTCCACATCACATTGCTATGAAAAATTATTCCCTCCTGTTTTTTATACTATTTGTAAGGTGTTGTGTTTTGTTTTTATTTTGAAATGAATTTTACTTAATTTTTGTTTAGTTTTGCAGAAAAGTTGCAAGGAGCACAGAGTTCTCATTTAGCCTCCACTCATTTTCCCCTAATGTTCTCTAACATAATCATCGTACATTTACCAATACTAAGAAATTAACATTGATACATTATTATCAACCAAACTGCAGACTTGACTGGAATTTAACTAGTTTCTCCACTGGTGTCCCAAGATGCCAATTGCAATTAGTCACTGCTTCCTTAGGTTTTCTCTGATGAGACAGTTTATCAATCTGTCCCTGTTGGTTATGAGGCCTTTAGAGAGCCCTGGTCAGGCATTTCATAAAACACCCTTCATTTTGGGTTTTCCTAGTGTCTTCCCATGATAAGAAGGGATTTCTGGGAAGATTTGGGGAGGAATAGATTTTTAGGAGGATACCACACAGGCGATGTGCCTGTCCTATTACATGAGATCGGGGGATGTGTGATGTCAACATGACTTATTACTGGTGACATTAACCTTCATCACTTTGGTGCCTGCCTGGTTTCTCCACTGTAGAATTACTATTTTTCCCTTTCTATCCACTCTTTATTAGAAATGAGTCATTAATTCTAGCCCACACACAAGAGAAGGGAAATTAAGCTTCACCTCCTGGAAAGAGAAATATCAAATAATTTGTGGACATATGTTAAAACCATCATACTAATTAATAAATAGTTGGCATTCATCCATGAATAGTGCCTGCAGCAATATTCCTGTGATGTTCTAATGGTGATTTTCTATTTCCCTCGTTCTGTCTGCATTCATTAATTGGAATTTTTTCTGTAAGGGCGATTCGCTCTTTCTCCCATGTTTATTTACTAATTCAGATACAGAGTTGGACTCCAAATAGATTAAACATCAAAAGAAGAAAGATGAGAATATAAAGCTAACCCAGGGATAGGGAAAACATTATAAACACAGCAAAAACATTAAAGACAATTAGGCATTTCTAATCAACAATAAACACCCACAGAGTGTTAAGAGAGACTGTAACCTCCAGGATACAACCTGTATAGAGTAAACTGGATATTTCTGAAACACGTCTAAAAGTCTAGCCTATCCGGGATGCCTGGGTGGCTCAGTGGTTGAGCATCTGCCTTTGGCTCAAGTCGTGATCCGGGGTCCTGGGATCAAGTCCCACATCAGGCTCCCCGCAAGGAGTCTGCCTCTCCCTCTGCCTGCATCTCTGCCTCTCTCTCTGTATCTTTCATGAATAGATAAATCTTTAAAAAAAAAAAAAAAAAAGTCTGGCATATCCAAAAACCCTTACTAATGAGCTACCAGGACAGCAACCACAGAGCTAAGGGGGTTCCTATTTTTAAAAATCCAAAAGAGATATGGATGGGCAATTTCCAGAAAAGGACCCTAAACAACCATTTGGAGAAGAGATGCTCAATTTACTAGTAAGCCAGCAAACATATGTTGAAACAACGAGATATGTGTCACATCCATCAAAGTGACTAATAAGGTAGGTAATAATAATATGTGTCGGCCAAGATGTGAGGAAATGATTTTTCAAGCCTTTCTGTGTGAGTGTAAATCATGGAACATTCTGGAAAAGACTTTGGGAAACATTCAAAGACATAAAGTAATAGAGTGTCCTGTGAACAGCTACCTCGTTCCTGGGCGTATATCTGAGAGATACTCTTTAATTCATCCATTAGGAGACACAGAAAGGTTGGTGTGTCGTGGCAGGGAATTAGGAACAATTTGTTTTATATTATTAGGTGACTAGATGAGAAAAATAGAGCTGGTGCATGCTCCCGAATACTGCATGACAAGGAAAAACCCCAAAGTCTGAAGAAGTATGTGCTGGTAGATCTCGAATGCACCAGGGAAAGGGTAAGACACAGAAGAGATTTCCAACACATCGCTATTCACACAGAGGAAAAAGCACAGGTTCAAAGCCACTGCATGTTTTACCAGGCAACGTCTTTAAGGACTCCCACCAAACATTGGGAGGAGTGATTTTGTGGAGAAGGAAACAGACACGTGAGGATGAGGGTGGGAAATACTGTGGGAAGGGTGTTTGTGAACCCGTGGAGATCTTAATCACTACAGAGGAAGGTGGCTAACTTATTGTAAGTAATTGACTTTTTTTTTTTTTTTTTAAGTTAGGAAGCAGTAATTTGCAAATGCCCTATAGCTCAGAAGACACTGGTGCCTAAGGGGAAGGAGGTGAAAAATCCCATTGTTAGTGTAGAAATGCCACTGATTTCTGGGCATTGATTTTGTATCCTGCCACACTGCCGAATTGCTGCATGACTTCTAGCAATCTTGGGGTGGAGTCTTTTGGGTTTTCTATGT
Source organism: Vulpes lagopus (assembly GCF_018345385.1). Lineage (NCBI taxonomy): Eukaryota > Metazoa > Chordata > Mammalia > Carnivora > Canidae > Vulpes > Vulpes lagopus. The sequence goes on from NC_054825.1 coordinate 151,861,034, forward strand.
ACAGTATCATGTCATCTGCAAAGAGGGAGAGTTTGGCTTCTTCTTTGCCAGTTCTAATGCCTTTTATTTCTTTTTTGTTGCCTGATTGCTGAGGCTAGGACTTCTAGTACTATGTTGAATAGCAGTGGTGAGAATGGACATCCCTGTCACATTCCTGATCTTAAGGGAAAGGCTCTCACTTTTTCTCCTTTGAGAATGATATTTGCTGAGGGCTTTTCGTAGATGGCTTTTAAGATGCTGAGGAATGTTCCCTCTATCCCTACACTCTGAAGAGTTTTGATCAGGAATGGATGCTATATTTTGTCAAATGCTTTCTCTCCATCTATTGAGAGGATCATATGGTTCTTGTTTTTTCTCTTGTTGATATGATCTATAACGTGGATTGTTTTACAAGTGTTGAACCAGCCTTGCATCCCGGGGATAAATCCCACTTAGTCATGGTGAGTAATCTTCTTAATGTACTGTTGGATCCTATTGGCTAGTATCTTGTTGAGAATTTTTGCATCTGTGTTCATCAGGGATATTGGTCTATAATTCTCCTTTTTGGTGGAGTCTTTGTCTGGTTTTGGAATTAAGGTGATGCTGGCCTCATAAAACGAGTTTGGAAGTATTCCATCCTTTTCTATCTTTTAGAACAGCTTTAGTAAAATAAGTATTGTTTCTTCTTTAAACATTTGATAGAATTCCCCTGGGAAGCCATCTGGCCCTGGACTTTTGTGTCTTGGGAGGTTTTTGATGACTGCTTCAATTTCCTCCCTGGTTATTGGCCTCTTCAGGTTTTCTATTTCTTCTGGTTCCAGTTTTGGTAATTTGTGGTTTTCCAGAAACTCATCCATTTCTCCTAGATTGCCTAATTTGTTGGCATATAGCTGCTCATAATACATTTTTAAAATCTTTTGTATTTCCTTGGTATTGGTTGTGATCTCTCCTCTTTAATTCATGATTTTATTAATTTGATTTTTTTCTTTTTAATAAGGCTAGCTAATGGTTTATCTATCTTATTAATTCTTTCAAAGAACCAACTCCTGGTTTTGTTGATCTGTTCCACAGTTCTTCTGCTGTCTATTTCATTGAGTGCTGCTCAAGTCTTTATTAATTCTCTTATTCTGCTGGGTGTAGGTTTTATTTGCTGTTCTTTCTCCAGTCCTTTAGGTGCAAGGTTAGCTTTTGTATTTGAGTTCTTTCCAGTTTTTTGAGGGATGCTTGTATTGAGATGTATTTCCCTCTCAGGACTGCTTTTGCTGTACCCCAAAGATTTTGAACTGTTGTATCTTCATTCTCATTAGTTTCCACGAATCTTTTTAATCTTCTCTAATTTACAATGGTTGACCCTTTCATCTTTTAGCAAGATGGTCTTTAACCTCCATGTGTTTGAATTCCTTCCAAATTTCTTCTTGTGATTGAGTTCTAGTTTCAAAGCATTATGATCTGAAAATATGCAGGGGACAATCCGAATCTTTTCGTATCAGTTGAGACATGATTTGTGGCCCAGTATGTGGTCTATTCTGGAGAAAGTTCCATGTGCACTTGAGAAGAATGTGTATTTAGTTGTATTTGGATGTAGAGTTCTGTAAATATCTGTGAAATCCATCTGGTCCAGTGTATCATTTAAAGCTCTTGTTTCTTTGGAGATGTTGTGCTTAGAAGATCTGTCATTTACAGAAAGTACCGTGTTAAAGATTCCAGTATTAGTGTATTATTAGGCAAGTATGTCTTAACTTTGGTTATTAATTGATTGATATACTTGGCAGCTCCCACATTAGAGGAGTCAATCCCATTTACAATTGCACCCAAAAGCATAAGATACTGAAGAATAAACCTAACCAAAGAGGTAAAGGATCTATACTCTAAAAACTACAGAACATTTCTGAAAGAAATTGAGGAAGACACAAAGAGATGGAAAAATATTCCATGCTCATGGATTGGAAGAATTAATATTGTGAAAATGTCAATGCTACCCAGGACAATTTACACATTTAATGCAATCCCTATCAAAATACCATGGACTTTCTTCAGGAGTTGTAACAAGTCATCTTAGGATTTATATGGAATCAGAAAAGACCCTGAATAGCCAGGGAAATATTAAAAAAGAAAAACAGACCGGAGGCATCACAATGCCAGATTTCAGGTTGTACTACAAAGCTGTGGTCATCAAGACAGTGTGGTACTGGCACAAAAACAGACACATAGATCAATGGAACAGAATAGAGAAGCCAGAAATGGGCCTTCAACTCTATGGTCAACTAATATTCGACAAAGGAGGAAAGACTATCCACTGGAAAAAGGACAGTCTCTTCAGTAAATGGTGCCGGGAAAATTGGACAGCCACATGCAGAAGAATGAAACTAGACCATCCCCTTACACCATACACAAAGATAAATTCAAAATGGATGAAAGATCTAAATGTGAGACAAGAATCCATCAAAATTCCAGAGGAGAACACAGGCAACACCCTTTTTGAACTTGGCCACAGCAACTTCTTGCAAGATACATCTATGAAGGCAAGGGAAACAAAAGTAAAACTGAATTATTGGGACTTCATCAAGATTTAAAGCTTCTGCACAGTAAAAGAAACAGTCAACAGAACTAAAAGACAACCTACAGAATGGGAGAAGATATTTGCAAATGACCTATCAGATAAAGGGCTAGTTTCCAAGATCTATAAAGAAATTATTAAACTCAACAGCAAAGAAACAAACAATCCAATCATGAAGTGGGCAAAAGACATGAACAGAAATTTGACAGAGGAAGACATGGACATGGCCAACATTCACATGAGAAAATGCTCCACATCACTTGCTATCAGGGAAATACAAATCAAAACCACAATGAGATACCACCTCACACCAGTGAGAATGGGGAAAATTAACAAGACAGGAAACAACAAATGTTGGAAAGGATATGGAGGAAGGGGAACCTTCTTGCCCTATTGGTGGGAATGTGAACTGGTACAGCCACTCTGGAAAATGGTGTGGAGGTTCCTCAAAGAGTTAAAAATAGACCTGCCCTGCGACCCAGCAATTGCACTGCTGGGTATTTACCCCAAAGATACAGATGCAGTGAAACACCGGAATTCCTGCACCCCAATGTTTATAGCAGCAATGTCCACAATAGCCAAACTGTGGAAGGAGCCTCGCTGTACATCGAGAGTTGAATGGATAAAGAAGCTGTGGTCTATGTATACAATGGAATATTACTCAGCCATTAGAAACAACAAATACCCACCATTTGCTTCGACATGGATGAAACTGGAGAGTATTATGCTGAGTGAAGTAAGTCAGTCGGAGAAGGACAAACATTATATGGTCTCATTCATTTGGGGAATATAAAAAATATGAAAGGGAACAAAGGGGAAAGGAGAGAAAATGAGTGGGAAATATCAGAGGGTGACAGCACATGAGAGACTCCTAACTCTGGGAAACAAACAAGGGGTGGTGGAAGGGGAGGCGAGCAGGGGATGGGGTGACTGGGTGATGGGCACTGACGGGGGCACTTGGCAGAATGAGCACTGGGTATTATACTATATTTTGGCAAATCGAACTCCAATAAAAAAATACATAAATAAATAAATAGATAAATAAATTAATTAATTAAATTAAAAATACAATACAATACAATAAAAAGAAACTCCAGAAACAGGGGACACCTGGGTGGCTTAGCAGTTGAGCACCTGCCTTTGGCTCAGGTGGTGATCCCAGCGTCCTGGGATCCCAGCGTCCTGCATTGGGCTCTCTCTCTCTCTGTATCTCTCATGAGTAAATAAATTAAATAAATAAAATCTTGAAAAAAAAAAAAGAAAGAAAGAAACCCACAGATAGTATATCCAGGATATGGATAAACAACATGCAATCTAGCCACACAAGGGACTGTTATTCGGCCATCAAAAGCAATGCAGCACCGCTATGGTGAGGATGAACCTCACATCGGTCATGATCAGCACAGGAAGGCAGATGCAAAAGGTAAAAGGTCATGCAGGATGCACTTCCACTTATATGAAATTTTACAAACAGGCGAATCCTTAGAGACAGAAAGAAGGTTCGTGGTTGCCAAGTCAGTAGTGGCGGGGGGTGGGAAGAGTGGAGAAATGTGAGCAACTTTCTAGGGGTTTGGAATCTCCTTTGAGGGCAGTAAAAAGGTCGTGGATCTACACAAAGGTAACAGTTGCCTAGAATGGTGATTGAATGAAACTCCAGTAAATTGTAGACTTTAAAATAGTAAATGATATGTTACCTGTGCTTTACTTCAATAAAAATATAATCTTCACAGTTATCACGGAGAAGAGCAGATAACTCCTCTCTGAAGGGACATAACCTTGTCATAAATCCCACTTTACTAAATAATTAGTCTCAGCCCCGGAAACTGGGGGAAGCACATCTCTCAGAGTGATCATTTAGAGCAGAAGAACCAGAACGTATCTCACAAGTTTTTATACTCCATGCTTTAACCAGGAAGCAAATAATGGATTTTAATTATGTTTTAGACTATGCATTATTATGTTAATAATTAATAACACTTAATGCTTTTTTGTGGGCTAGATATATGTGGTTATTATGCATAATACATTAAATATATTTATATATTACAGAATTATAAAATTATGATCATATATATTTACAAACATATAGGTTAAGGAATGAGGCCCGAAGTGAAGTTTGATTATCTTCTCCTGAAGACTTAGTTTCACAAAGGGTCTCTCTCTTTAGCCCATGAACAATGGATAGCCAATGAGACGTATCAAGAAGAGGATGGACTAATTTGATCAACGTTTTGAAAAGACTACTCTGGCTACATGTGGAGAATAGATGGCAGCATTCAAACATGGGTGCAGGTGGGTCATGAGAATTCTTCCACGGAGTTCAGAGACTACAGACAACTTGGATTTGGCTAACGTCACAGGAGAAAGACTTTCATGGCTGAATTTGAACTCCCCTTAGGAGAAGACCAAAATGACTGGATCTTGAGACACATGATGTCAGGGATGACATCGGGATTCTGCTGGCCTGACCACCGATCCTGTGAGATCCTGGTTCATTTCCAGACGTGCTGGGATTGGGGTGTGTTTGATGATTCCTAACGTGGCTGACAGGTAATCGATACATCCAAGTGGAGGCTGGATCTGTAACAATTGCTCTGCTCATAGGTGTCAAGCAAAGCGAAAGCCATGGAAGAGATGGATTATTGGATTCTAAAGTGAAACCGGCATCCATTTCTAGTTAATAATTTTAAGCATAGGTGAATTGAAAGTTTGACACCAATATTTGAGTTACAGGAGGATAAATATTAACATTTAGACCAAACTCAAAGTAATATTATACATATTATTACATATATAATGTAAAATTATAATTATATAATTAATTATATATGTATATAACATATATAATGATTATGTGATTTATACAATACAATAACTAATATGTAATTATATACATTATACATTATGCATAACATGGATTATAATTATGTAATTATGCATCATTATATTTGTGTGTGTGTGTATATATATAGAGAGAGAGACACACACACACACACACACAAACATATAGGTTAAGGAATGAGGCCCGAAGTGAAGTTTGATTATCTTCTCCTGAAGACTTAGTTTCACAAAGGGTCTCTCTCTTTAGCCCATGAACAATGGATAGCCAATGAGACGTATCAAGAAGAGGATGGACTAATTTGATCAACGTTTTGAAAAGACTACTCTGGCTACATGTGGAGAATAGATGGCAGCATTCAAACATGGGTGCAGGTGGGTCATGAGAATTCTTCCACGGAGTTCAGAGACTACAGACAACTTGGATTTGGCTAACGTCACAGGAGAAAGACTTTCATGGCTGAATTTGAACTCCCCTTAGGAGAAGACCAAAATGACTGGATCTTGAGACACATGATGTCAGGGATGACATCGGGATTCTGGCTGGCCTGACCACCGATCAGACAGTAATGCCAGCTGTGAGATCCTGGTTCATTTCCAGACGTGCTGGGATTGGGGTGTGTTTGATGATTCCTAACGTGGCTGACAGGTAATCGATACATCCAAGTGGAGGCTGGATCTGTAACAATTGCTCTGCTCATAGGTGTCAAGCAAAGCGAAAGCCATGGAAGAGATGGATTATTGGATTCTAAAGTGAAACCGGCATCCATTTCTAGTTAATAATTTTAAGCATAGGTGAATTGAAAGTTTGACACCAATATTTGAGTTACAGGAGGATAAATATTAACATTTAGACCAAACTCAAAGTTGTATTTGAATATCACCCAAACTATTCAGGTCTTTTGGCATATTCTTTTTTTTTTTTTTTAAGATTGTATTTATTTATTCCTAAGAAACACACAGAGAGAGGTAGACACATAGGCAGAGGGAGAAGCAGGTTGCCCACAGGGAGCCTGATGTGAGACTTGATCCCAAGACCCTGGGATCACGACCTGAGCCGAAAGCAGGTACACAATCACTGAGCCACCCAGGTGCCCCAAGCCTTTTGGCATATTCTAATTAGTGATGTATAACAAGTACCAATCTCACTAGCAAATGGCCTAGGCTTTTCTGAACCAGGCTGAATCTGTAGATCACTTCCCTTTTTTTTAATGAACTTTTTATTGTATAATAGTTTTAGATTTCCAAAAACCTTGTGAAGATAGTACAGAGCATTCCCATATACTCCACATCCAGTCACCTCATTATTAACATCCTACATTAGTGTAATACATTTGTCACAATCAGTGATCCAATATTGCTACATTACTATTAATTAAAATTGATAGACTTTATTTAGATTTCCTCATTTTTCCTTGTAAAGTCCCTTTTCTGTCTCAGTACTCCATTTAGGATACCACATTACACTTAGTCATTAGGTCTCCTCTACATTGTGATAGTTTCTCAGACTTGCTTTGATTTTGATATTAACATTTTTTTAAGGAGTACTGGTCAGGTATTTTGTAGTGTGTCAGTTGGGATTTATCTGATGTAGATCACTTCCTGTGTTAAGTCTCATTAAAAAGTAACATTACAGAAAGCCAACTTTTAGTCCCAAAGTTAGACCCTGTAGAAGGAAATCCCACAATGCCTTGCTTTCCAACTCCTTAGGGCTTGTGAACTTTCAGAGAGCATTCTTCTTCCTCTGCGCATATCAAAAAAACACATAAATGTGTAAATTAATTTCTTAGACATTTGTCAAACTGTCAAATATATGTGCACACTTCATACTGTAAATTTGATAAGCAGCAGTAATTAGGTTCTGACTTGCAGTATACATCCAGCCAGGCATTCTCAGATGCGTTAATCGTGTCGGCACTGACCATGTGGTATTATATTTGTTCCTTTCTTTGTCAATCTCCTGTAAGGGACAGTGACCTCTTTGATAAAAAGAGTTTGTTTGTTCGTTTACATTTTTGTCTCCCACACCCAACAGAATGGAGGAGATCATATGAAAATAGGTGGACACGTGAATGAATGTGCGAGATATTGTAGACTCAAATGTGATTGACAGATGAGCAGAGAAGAGCGAACACAGCAAGCCCGGCCGCTGCCCTTAGACATGCTCTTAGCAGGTTGATTCCCATCTGCGGTCCGGGAACTTGGATTTGGCCAGAGCTCCTGCTATTGTGCTGAGGGCAGCGGCTCACGCTGCCTAAACTGTTGGGACAGACAATGTGGTTACGCTGAGCACCTGCTTTCCTTCTGGGAGTCTGGAATCTCAGTACGTGGTGGGCAGAAGGTGCCAACAGGACCAACCTCTGATGAAAACCTTGGACGCATAGACTCAAGCTAGCTTCCATGGTTGGTAACAGGACGCATGTTACAACTCATAACTCCCTGCTGGAGGAATCGAGTTGTGCCATGGGAGTCCAATGGGGGAGGATTCTTGGAACTTTCCTCCAGACTTTTTCCCTTTACTGGTTTAGCTTTGTAGACTTTGGAGGTACAGAGATGACAGCTGTGAGTCAAACTATATGCTCTATATGCTGAGTCCCAGGAGTCCTGGTAAATCGTCGAACGTTGAGGGGGGGCCCTCTGGAAATCCCTGATACTGGGTCCAGCACGTACATGCGTGTATGTACCAGCAGGGGAGCCTCACTCTCCCCTATGATTCTGGCTTTATCAGGACTTCCGGTCACTGCAGCTCAATTCCACAACCATTTGTTGACCAGCAGCATCCACAGGACCTATGCATAAAAGAAAACTGAAGGTGAGGGACAAAGTTGAGTTAGACAAACATGTCAGCTCGTAGAAAATGCATGATTTAGTTCACATAAACCAGTAACCATAAAACAAGTCAGATCATGAAAAGCTAGAAGGGAGGAGAGACAAAAGGGCCTGGGAGGAGAGATGAATGTCACTCACCCAAGGACAGGGGTGACATTCCAACTGTATAATGACAACAGACTTGCAAAGCAGGTGCAGTCCAAACCCAGCCCAAATGAGATGTATTCCCACCCCAGATTGGTTTGGGATAATCTATGTGGCTACATGTTGATTTGTTTATTTTCTTTCACATGGTTTCAGGGGAAGAGGGAGTCAATTTTCACGGCATGAGCATGACATGCCAGAGGCTGAACCTGTTGTTAAGTGGGCACCCTGGCCCCAGAGTCTCAGCTCATTCATCCTGCAGACACGTCTTAGGGACCGTCTGATCTCAGAGGAATCATGGGAGTATGAGATGATGCGTTGCAACTGAAGAAGAATTTCAGTACTTTCATGACTCTGCTTGGGTTCTCTGAATCCAAAAATCGCTTCTCTGGGTCAGGACTTGTGATCCAGGCTGAGGACTCCCTCCAGGGGAGCCGTTCAGGACCTCAGGCCTCGGAGGCAGGAACACAGGCAGCAGACATGAGCCCAGAGGTCACATCCAGAATCTGACCAGGACCACCAGGGTATGAAATACGGTGAAACCTAATCAAACATAATGACAAACATAATGATATTATGGACTGGAATTCACCAACCTGTGGAAGGTCGGCACCTCCCTCATCTTTGTAGTATAGTGTGAATCACTAGGCTGGAATTACCAGCAGAGCTTGGAGAAGTCCTGATACACAGCTTACCCCAGACCAAAGAGGCTGACTCTCTGCCAGGAAAATGAGTTTTAAAACTTCAAAGGAGCTTCCAGTGTGTACCAAGCTGGCATGGAAGTTGCCACATCCTAAAAGAGGGCTGAGTATAAAAAGATTTTGACACTCTATAGCAAAGTCACACCAGAAGAAACAAAAGCTATCATCTTCTGGCATGGTTTAGGGGAAAGGCTGTCCTCAGGCCAGAGCCCAGGAGACCAGCAGCCATCCTGCCATATTTTCCCATGTCATAGCTTCATGAGCATTAAGACCACTGCTGTACAGCATTATATTACTTGGCAAAACCAGAATCTCGTCCTATAAGGGAGTGAATTACAACACCAACAGAACTTGTCTCGCAGTGTCTGCTATGGAAGGAAAATCCTGAGAATTGATGTGGGGACAGTTGGGAAGATATTCATGAATCTGGAACCTGAACTACCAAATTCTGATGAGTCTGCTCTGCCCATAGATGGATCTGCTCCACCCTCATCTGGGAAGATTGATCCTGTTTTATCCCTAAAAAGCTATAATGGCCTCCCTGAAGTAGGGAGTTAACTTGCAAGATATTGCTGATTCTTTTCAAGGCTCAACCCCATCACTCCTCTTTGCTTCCCAAACTACAACTACACTGAATTACCAGCAGACCCCAGAAGGTACAAAGTATGACCTCTGAGCAGGGGCAATGAGTTTCTGGAGGGATATGTGATTTCTCCAGTACATACACACATTTAAAAAAAGAATGTGTGTAGAAATGGATATTAAGAGCATGGGTTGAAGGTAGAAGGAATATGAAACAGATCAGAACAGACTTGACAATACAGATCCGGTAAGCAGAGAGTCTGCATCTAATGTTGCAGCTTTGGTTTGGAACAGGTCCTAACAGTTTGTTCAGTTGGTTGATTGGCTGAAACATAACCCAAAAAGTGGCTGACACTAAATAAAGTTATTTATTTCTCACAGTTCTGGAGTCTACAAGTCTGAGATCAGGATGCCACTGTGGTCAGTGTGGTCAGCTTCTGGCAAGGGCTGGCTTCTGGGTTGCACATTGTCAATTTCTCCTTTGACAGAAGGAGGAAGGGACATCTCTGGAATTTCTTCCCTAAAGGCCCTAATTCCATTCATGAGGGCTCCCCAAGGACCTCCTCCCAAGACAATCACACTGGCGATTGGAATTTCAGCATATAGACTTTAGAGGACATCAAAATTCAGTCTGTTGCAGAGGCTGGGAAAGTGAGAGTGTACTTGTCATTGGAGGTATCCTAACCCACCCTGAGACAGACCAGAGACATACCTTTCACCAGGACTATGAGAAAAAAATTATTAGCAAATGGAGCCCCAAATCCTTGAAGTGTTCTGTATTGCTCTTTGCTGTAGGCCAGATCCTAGGGGGGAATTGTGGTTATAATTGGAAAACCTAAATGCAAAAGAATCGATTGGATTCAAGGTGGCATAGGCCAAGTGGCAGCACTCTATAGCTAAAGCAGTGTGGACATGGTGGCCATAGTAGGCAGCAAAGTCAACTCAGCAATCAGAACAGAGACTCACAGAGACCCATGGCATTGGCCGCTTGGCCATTGCCTTCCTAGAAATGAAAGAAATGCGAAGTCTGATACTTGATCTGTATGAGCAGAAGAATCCTAGGTCAAGTGAACAAATCTTAACCTGAATCATAAAAACAGAGGCATGGCTTCTCTGTCAATTCCCAGACTCAACCCAGTTTACAGATCCAATACCCCTTGAACAGATGGAAAGCCAGGAGGGGTGACTCTGCTACACTGCGAAAACTTTACTGTTACCCCTTCACCCACATTTCCCTATGGGGTTACTATGCATTGCAAAAAAGAAAATAATCAGATTTTTCAGAGACTATGGACACTGGCTCTGAATTCTCATTAATTTCAGGAGATTCAAAACATTCCTGTCGTCCACCCATCAGAGTAGAAGCTTATGGAAATCAGAGAGTCAATGGAATTTATCTCAGGCTGATCTCAGAGTTGGTCCAGTGGATCTCTGAATTTATTTTGTGGTTATTTTCCCAAGTCTGTAATGCATAACTGGAAAGACATTCTCAGCAACTGCCAGAATCCCTGCATTGATTCCATGGCCTATTGAGTAAGTACTATTATGGTGAGAAAGCCAAGTGAAAGCTACTAGAACTGCTTGTACTGTAGGAAAGTAGAAAACCATAAGTACTGGTATGTTCCTGGAGGGACTGCAGAGATTAGCACCACCATCAAGGACTTGAGGGGTGCAGAGGTGGTGACAGCCAATCCCTCCCCTCTTCAGCTCACCTATTAAATCTGTGCAGAAAACAGATGGATCCCGGAATAATGACTATGGATTCTCATAAGTTTAATCAGATGGTGACTCTGTGCTCCTGCAACAGATGTAGTTTCATTGCTTGGAAAAATCAACACATCCCCTGCAATCGAGTATACAACTATTGACCTGAAAAATGCTTTCTCCTCCAACCTGTTAGTAAAAACCACGAGTAGTTTCCTTTCAGCTGGCCAAGCCAACAATACACCTCCCCTGTCCTACCTCAGAGGCACATAAACTCTCCAACTCTATGTTATGATTTACTTCACAGGGATTTTGACAGCCTTTCCCTTCCACATAAGCTGTCACACTGGCCCATTACACTGATGATGTTATGCTGATTGGACATTGTGAGCAAGAAGTAGCAACTACTGTAGACTTACTGGTAAGACATTAGTGTGTCAGAGGGTGGGAAATAGATCAGACGAATTTCAGAAGCCTTTTACCTCAGTGAAATTTCTAGGGCCTGGTGGTGTGGGGCACAATAAGATGTCCCTTCTAACTTGGATAACTTGTTGTATCTGACCTGTCCTACAACCATGAAAGAGATGTGATGCCTGGTGATCCTCTTTGACTTTTGGAGGCAAAGTAGTCCTCATTTAGATGTGTTACTCCAGTCCATTTACTGAACGACCCAAAAAGCTACTAGTTTTCAGTAAGACCCAGAACAACAGAAGGCTCCGCAACAGGTTCAAGCTGCTATACGAGCTGCTCTGCCACTCAGTCCACATGATCCGGTAGTTCCAATGGCACTTGAAGTGGCAGTGGTAGATACGGTTGCCATTTGGAACTTTGGCAAGTTCTTATAGGCGATTTTCAATACAGGACCTTAGGACTTGGGGACAAAGCCCTGCCATCCTCTTTGGATAATTACTCTTCTTTTGAGAAATAGCTTATAATCTGTTAGAGGAGCTTAGTAGAGATACTTAACCTTGGGCCACCCAGTTACCATGTGACCTCAACTTGACCCCCATTGTGACACTCACGATGTCACAAAGTGAACATTTAAAACAGCATTCCATCATCCAATGGGACTGACATGTACATGGTTGGGCCCAGGCAGACCTGGGTGGGTAAGTTACACAAAGATGTTGCCCAAATGTGCATGGTCCCCACTCCTGGCACGCTGCCTCCTCTCCCATTATTCACCTATGGCCTCCTCATAGAGAGTTACTTATAATCAGTTGACAGAAGAAAAGAAAAGTTGTACCTGGATCATAGGTAGTTCTGGCATATATGTAGGTATGAGCTACAAGTAGACAGCTGCAATTTTATATCAATTCAGGGGCTGCAGCCAATGGTTTGGCTAGATGGTGAGCATCTAGCAAGCCAGTTGCTTCAGGGTGGTGGAAAACATGGTAAGACCATGTTTTACCATGTTGACTTGAGCGTGACTGGAAAATTGGTGATGGAAAATTAGGGAAAAGGTCTGTGGATGGACTCCTCTGAGTGGCTACAAAATGTGAATATATTTATATCTCATGTCAATGCTCAGCAAAGGGTGACATCAGCACAAAAGCTTTTAATAGAGTCCATAGGATGACTTGTTCTGTGGCTACTATTTCCTTTCTCTCCAACCGCCCCCGTCATTGCTCAAAGGGCTCATGAACAAAGTGGCCACAGTGGAAGAGATTACGTATGGGTTCAGCAACACTTATTTCCACTTACCAGGTCCAACGAGGCTATGAACCACTGCTGCATGCCCAATCTGATGGTGGCAGAGTCCAATATGGCACCATTCCCCAGGGTGATCAGCCAACTACCTGGTGGCAGGTTGATTGCATTGGACCACGTTACGTTCATCATGGAAGAGGAAATGTTTGTTTTGTTCTTCCTGTAATCGGCACTTGCTCTAGATATGTATTTGCCTTCCCTGCAAATAGTGCTTCTGCTAAGTCTACTGTCCCTGGTCTTATGGAATGCCTAACCCATTGGCATGGTATTCCACACTTCATTGCTCCTGAGCAAGGAATGTATTTCATATACAAGGAAGTGCAGCAATGGGTCCTTGATGGTGGAATTCATGGTCTTACCATGTTTTCCACCACCCTGAAGCAACTGGCTTGCTAGAACAGTGAAATGACTTTTTGAAGACTCAGTTACAGTGCTGGCTGGATGGCAATAACTTGCAGCAAACTAGTCCCAGAGCAAGGTTCTCCTGGACTGGGTATGCTCTAAATAATGCATCAATATATGATGCTGTTTCTCCCACAGTCAGGATTCATGGGTCAAGAAAGATAGAGCTAGAAATGAGAGTGGCACCTGTATTACTCTAGTGATGTCACTAGGAAATCTTTGCTTCTTCTTTCTGTGACCTCATGATCTGTGGATCTTGAGGCTGTAGCTCAAATAGAATGCTACCGCCAGGAGTCATGACCATGATTCCATTAAACTATAAGTTAAGACTGCTTCTTGGCCACCTTGGGCTCCTCAGGCCTTTGAAAAAAACACATAAAGGATGAGACTTAAGGTGTTTAATGATCCTGACTACACAGAAAAATGAGACTGTTAATCCACCGTGGAGGAAAAGAAGGGTATGTGTGCAGTACTGGAGATTCCAGAGGCATCTCTCAGTACCACTAAGCACTGTAATTAAAGTCAGTGAAAAACTACACCAATCCAATCCAGTCAGGACTATTAATTGTCCAGACAATGGACAGGAATAAAGGGTTGGGTCACCACCAGATAAAAAACTATGACTGGCTGAGGTGCTTGCTGACAGCAAACATAAGACAAAATGAGCAGCAGAAGTAGTAGTTCTAATACCAGTCTTGACCTTGTGACAAGTTACAGACATAAGAACTCTAATTCTTTTTTTTTTCAAGATTTTATTTATTTAAAGAGAGAGAGTGCATGCAGGGGGAGGGACAGAGAAGAAGGAGAGAGAGAATCTCAAGCAGACCCCCCCACTGAGCATGAAGCCCAACCAGGGGCTCAATCTCACAACCCTGAGATCGAGACCTGGGCCAAAACCAAGAGTCGGATGCTTAACCGACTGAGCCACCCAGGTATTCCGGGACTCTAATTCTTATGAGTATTTCTTCCTTATTTTGTTATGAATATTTCTGTGTGAGTCCATCTGTATCTTTGTTTTCTTCCTTCTTTCAGTCCCTTATCAGAGAACATAGATATATGGATTTTACACCATCCTATTGAAGTTATAAGGAGAAGAGGGGACATCTCCAAGGACTTTGTATCCTCCGCTAAAGAATGTATTAGTGCATTTTAAGTTGTACGTGGGATAATTGTATCACGTTAGACAGAAGTTTAACCTTGTTAGTGTCTTTATTTGGAGATTAAGCATGACTTAAAGAGATGTGTGGGTGCTAAATCAACAGGGGTTCATTGTGATGGTTACTTATAATGTGACAACTTGTGTGGGCCAGAGTACCCAGATAGTTGACCAAATACCTCTCTGGATGTTGCTGTGAAAATATTTTTATATGTGATTTTCATTTAAATTCGTAAACTTTGAGAAAAGCAGATTGTTCTCTGTAATGTGGATGGTCCTCAACTAATGAGTTGAAGGCCTTAAGAGAAAAGACTAAGATCCTCCAGAGAGGAAGGAATTCTGTCTCCAAACAGAGTTTAGACTCAAGCTGCCACATCAGGTCTTCCCTGCCACCAACCTGCAGAATTCAAACCTGCCAGCTTTCACAATGAGTTAATGTTTTAAAATAAATCTCTTTCTGTGTCCATCTCTGTCTCTATCTCTCTTTTTCTCTCTCAACACACACACACACACACACACACATCTTAGAACCCTAACACAGAAAGTTCTTAACATTTGTAATTAAGAAAAAAAAGAATGAATAAAGTATGGAAGGTGGGCATCATATTTATTCAAAAATTATTGGCATGTGCCTTGGTTGTTAATTATAAAATCTCTAACAAAAGTCTCTAGTAAATTTACAATAATGCACCTTTAAAGAAAGTATAGAAAAGGACTAGGCTATAAACTAAAACCTAGGGGGAAAAAAGCAAAATGAAAATCCAGTAACTACATGAAAAAGTAGGAAAAGTGATAATAAAGAATAAAATTAATCAAGTAAAAAACATATACTACTGCATCTAAGAAGGGATATGTAATCATACATCAACAAAATATGAGAATGTGATTTGCTTCTCCTGGAGGCGGTGGAGCCAGGTTGTCAGTGTTCTCCAAACTCTGAGCAAGCCAGTCTGGATTTGATTCTCCTGCACAGAGCTACCAGCTAAAGAGCTCATCTGGTGGTTTTCTTTCCCTTGGGGAATTGTTGATAGACTATCCATCACACACTTAGCGTAAGCCGGAGCATAAAGAATAGCAGTGTCAACCAAAATGGTGATTATTAAGAATGACTCTCATCCCCAAGCTAGCGCGGTATTATCTCACAGAGATGAGCCTGGTCAAGAAGCTCAGAAGCAAGGCAACTCACGCTGGAATTCCCACCAGGTACAGGGCATGTGGCTCCAGGTTCAGCTGTTCATGGGATGGATTGGGAGCTCTGATTACCACCCTTATCAGGGTAATGAGTGGGTCAGATTGAGCAGGGTGGAGATGCACAACGAAGAAATAAGTGTGTATACTCATGGCTGGCTGACTCATAAAAGAAACAATGATGGGGCACCTGGGTGGTTCAGTTGGTTAAGTGCCTGACTCTTGATTTCAGCTCAGGTCAGGATCTCAGGGTCATGAGATTGAGCCTGGAGTCAGGCTCTGAGCTGAGCAGGGAGTCTGTTGGAGATCCTCTCTCTTCCTCTGCCCCCTCCTTGCTCGTGCTTTCTTGCTCTCTCTCACTCCTTCAAATAAATAAATCTTTAAGAAAAAAAAAAAGAATGATAAGAAAGGCTGCACAATTAAGCAAAATGAAATGCCAATGAGTCATCATGACATCTGAATTTTCAAAATGATAATGAAGAAAGTAGAGAACAACCCATCCTCCTATACATGCCAAAAAGGGGGGGGGGGATCTGTCCCCTTTAAAAAGTGTTCCCTTGGAAAGTATTTTCAAGGACATCTTCTCTTACCCACTCATTGGATTTCTTCTGAATATTTATGGCACGGGTATATAATGAATGCCTTTACGTAAAGCATGAATATGAAAACGGGCAGGAGCAATCAACCCAGCATCAGAATGTGTTGCTAAGGCAATGTCTGGTGCTGCAGGATTTCTTGGCATCAGGGCTGGATGTCAATCTGGCTGTGACCATGATGGTGTCTGTGGGGTGTGGTCTACTTATGGACACAGCTAAGGGGACAAAATCACTGACTATGGCTGACCTTCCCTTGTCTGTTTAGGGATATGGCCAGGGCTCAGAATGGTTAAGTAAATTGTACATTTTTATTAAAGCAATAATCCAAAAGAGCTTTCTTTGAAGAGTTTAAATACTATTTTGCATTTCTGATGTTATGTACCACTTGAAGGGACGGTTGGCTCTTAGCACCAGTGGGACACCTAGGAGTGGTCCATGGGTGTCTGCTGTTGAATAAAGTTGCATGAACTTCTAAGAGTTTCAGAGAAGTACAGGGTTTGCTCAAAATAATTTTTTAAAGATTTTATTTCTTTATTTGAAAGAGAGAGAGTGAATGAGTGAGAGAGAGAGCAGGGAGGAGGGGCAGAGGGAGAAGGAGAAGCAGACTCCTGGCTGAGTGGGAAGCCCAACCAGGGGCTCAATCCCAGAACCCCAGGATCATGATCTGAGCTGAAGGAAGATGCTTCACCAACCAAAGCATCCCTGGCATCACCCAGGCATCACCCAGGTATCACCCAGGCATCCCTCAAAATAATTTGTTTAGGTTAAATAGGGTTAGGAATTAGTCTCAGTCCCTTTCTGGATCACATTGGGCCATTTTATTTTTTTAAGATTTTTAAAATTCATTTATTCATGAAAGACACACAGAGAGAGAGAAAGAGGCAGAGACATGGGCAGAAGGAGAAGTGGGACTCAATCCCAAGATCCGGGATCACAACCTGAGCCAAAGGCAGATGCTCACTGAGCCACACACTGCCCATTTTTAAAAAGGGGTAGAGAGAATGTAGCAATAGCATTGATTCATCGATTTCTGCTTCAGACCTCTGAAAACTCATGCTCCACCTTCTATGTTCTCCAGAAAAGGACAAACATCATTATTATCATATAAAACATGACCACACAAAATTCACATACGTCCTCATACAATCAACTACACAGGTAGAAACACATGTGGCCAACCAGTCAGCTTGGTGACTGTAGCTGGGATCACTGGAGCCAGCTGAGCTGGTCTGAGTCAAGTCTTGCCCAGAGAAATGCATTTTAAAGGAAACTTGCTGAAATGGAGCATAAACATCATACTGGAAGCATCAGAGCCCAGCCCCCCAAAATACAAGTAAATATCTCACTGTCGAGGAAGATCCATGCATCCTTCCCTTTCTCTCAAAAGTCAGAATCAGAATCTATAAGTTCTTTGATTTAATAGAACATGTCTTATCAGACTTGATATTTAGTATGTTCCAATGTCTTAGTAAAACCTCCTTCAGGTCCACTTCAACTTCCTTGGGCTTCTGAGGATGCAAGAAGCCAATTAGTGCCATTTTCATAAAAATCTCCCAATTATAGAGAGGGATGGTCATTTCTTTACTTTGTCGTTTAAAGACTAAAATAACCCAAATCGTTGACCTTTTGTCACATATCTTCTTTTGATCCTGAGAGTCATTTGATTGGCCTTCCTGGGACCCATTGATAGATTGTCTTTTCGTCTTGTTGAGGATTGCTTTTCTGGGCTCCATACTTCTTCAGTGTTCTAAAAACATACACACAAGCCTATTTTTAAAATTCAAGATCTCTTCTTGGAATATTCTGGAGTAGATGACAACCACTCACACCTCACCAGCATAAATGAGAGCACCTGTTATCCTGCTCTTTTTCCAGCATCATGTTTTAGTTTAGCCAATCTGAAGACTGAAAACACATTACCATATCCTCCAGAGTGTGCACTTTGCTCTGTCGATGGAGGTCTTAGGTAGTGAGGCAAAGCGGCAAATTAAAAGGATATAGATTATATGCGGCAAAAGCATCCTCTGTATAGTGAAAATGACAATAAAAGATCCTTCAGGTCTCATTGAGCTTGCTTTATTCACAAAAATGTTTATGTTGGAACTTGAACTACTTTCTAACATGAGGTACTAACATGAGTATTAAGAAATTTAGTTTCTTGGACAGCATTTCACTGCAAGCCTGGGAGAAATGCGGAATTATCTGGATGTTCTTGTCTCTTTCAGGGAATATCCTATAATGTGGGCCCAGAGCTTGGGCAGGCCCTCAATTTACCCACGTGGATTTGAATAGATGACACACAGGGCACTAAAGAACTGAATGTCATAACCTGGGCTATTGAATGAGCACTCCCAGGTAAAGCATTTATCAAATCCTGGCATTCATCACAGAAAAAGTAAGATGGTACACCACGTGTTCCATCGGCACAGAACTTATGATGTATCAGATGAAGCGCCAAGGAAGAGGGAATCAGGGATGCAGTCCATCTCCGTGAGCATCAGTGTTGTCATGAAGGACGTCATGCCAGCTCCAAAAAGGCACAGCTCAATGTCTACCCAGCGTAAATATGTAGAAATGGTGTTTTTCTTCTAAAAAGATATGTATTATACATAAATATTAAGATCAATATTTATAAATAAACAAGAAAAATGCTCCAAACATGAAAAGCATATCTAAATTTCTTCAAAGGCAGCTATATATCTCACATTTTTACTTTTCCCCATGTTTTATTTATGAGAAGTACTTTTCTGTGGGTCATCTGGCAAGCTCAGGGCTTGTTCGCCTCAGAGTCCCTGGCCTAAATTCAGATACGTTCGCACCTCCTCCTCTTTGCTTTAATAAAAGCTCACCACAAGCGTGAGGTCTGGTCTGATCTGTTTTTTTGTCAAGTCACGGTCACCTTGCTCCAAGAGCCTGGATGGTGTGCCAGCCAGATCCAGGTCCCGCTGCCCGGCATAATCAGAGCACAGCCAGGGTGACAGCCACAGCTCAATACCTTCATTTACTGCTGAAAATCTCCAGCCAAGAGGAAGCAAGTGCCATCCGCTAAGAGTCACAGATCTGCGTTTTACTATTTCAGGTTTGGAAACTATCAGAAGGTGATCTTATTTGAATCCAGCTTATTGTAAACAGGGCAGTGGGGAAATGGGCAATGCACGGCTTCAACACTCAATGTCACGCTGGGGTCTTCAAGGTGTTGAGAACAAAGACTGCTCTAGATCACGAAGCATCCCTATAATCGTTTTTTCTGCTCCCTTCCTTATGAGGCTGTCGGGCATTTTATTTTTGCTATGTTCAGTTTTATTTCCAGTGGGGTTGTTTACATTACCATGAAGTGTCTTGACATTTAAAAGTTATGTTAACATTTATAAATTATTATAGAAGATGTAAGGGATAGTGAAAAGAAAAGCCATAGACACCCCAACCTAAGAATTGCGGTATCGTCCACATCTTTGGAGGTGTCTGTACTTCCCTCCCCACCCCGTTCCTCAATCCTGTTCATCACTCTCAGTATTTTCTTTATAATTTTACTAAAGTAAATGCATTGCTAATTAACACGTTATTTTGTATCGTATAGTTGTGAAACTAGAACAAATGGAATCATCCTGTATAAATTTTCTGCAAGTCGCTTGTGTTTTATTTCTTCCTCAGTAGTGTGTCTACATAACTTGCTTTTACGATGTTTAGCTATAGTTCATGTACTTTGACTTGAGCACGATACTCTGGCATATTGCAGAGCACGGACTTCCCACTCGATTAGACTGGGTTGTTCCCCATTTTTTGCTTTTGTAAAATGGGGGAGTTTCTCCAGCTCTAGCCTTGGAATCACTCTGTCAAAGGCCCACTCTCTTCAGCCTGTACCAGGTCATGATAAAGCGTTTTCCAAAGCAAAGGCCCTAACTCGCAGCCCCACTATAGTCAGAATACATGTGCACGAGCACATCGTCACACAGGCAGCTTTCAGCGATGCCAGCAAAACACTCCGTATCAAAGACATTCTCAGAACCTAAGCTGCTTTCTAGATACTAACATGAATGTTGAGAAATTCAGGGTCTCGGGTAGTGTTTTGCTGCAAACCTGCAAGAAATGCAGAATCATCTGGATATTCTTATCTACTTAAGGGAGTGCTCTCAGAAAGAAAGGAGAAAGGAGGAGGGAGACAAAATATTTGTAGAAATAATGGCTGAAAACTCACCGAATTTGATGGATTCAGTGTTTACCTACAATAAAATAAGAGGAAGCAGATCTGCTCTTAAATACATCACAAACAGTGATGTAAACAACACAGTGGAAAAACAAAGCGGATATTTTAAAGCAAGACAAGAACTTCTCTTCATAGTCCAGAGGACCACAGTTAGAATAACCACTGACTTCCAATCAGAACCAATGAGGGAATGGCCTTGAAATGACAATAGTCAACAAGTTGAAAGAAAAAAAAAATTGTTGAGGCACCTATGTGGCTCTGTCGGTTCAGTATCAGACCCTTGGTTTCAGCTCAGGTCATGATCTCAGGGTCCTGGGATTGAGCCTCACGTCTGGCTCTCTGCTCAGAGAGGGGTCTGCTTCTCCCTCTCCCTCTGCTCTTCCCCCTCCACTTGTTCTCTCTCTAAGATAAATAAATGAATCTTTTTAAAAAATTGTCAACCCAAAATTCCATATCTAGTAAATCTGTCCTTCAAAAATGAAGGCAAAATGAAGATATCCCCAGGTATACAAACTTACAAGAATTACTAAGGGAAACCTTGGAATTGAGAAATAAAACAGTAAAACGAAAGAAGAACTTGATTCTTAGATCTGAAAATGTCAGATTTGTTAAAGAATGTGTGTGAGTGTGTGTATGTGTGTCTACAGAGAATGTTCTAAGAGTGTTTCTGCCATTCACTCTCTACTGATCTCAGAAGCAAAAATGCTAGAAACTTACCAAAAAAAAAAGTACTTTGAAGATTTAACTATTTCAATCTGCTTTATACTTATTTAGCTTTGTATATTTTGAGTAACTATTCATTTTTTAAGTCCCTCTAGCTGAAGATCATGAGAATTGAAATAAAACATTTTAAAATGTTTCCAAAACTCACACAGCTAAGGGTGTGATGCAAGGCAAAAACATAGTATGTGGGGACGTTGGAGATGCAGAGAGCACCCAAAGAGCAAAAGTTCCTGGGAATTAACCAAAATTCCAGGGACGACTCCAGATTTTTAGAAGCTATGAAATTGACGGAGCCCAAGTAGAGATCTCAAGGGAAGCAGGTATTACTTGAGTTCCGGGGGGGACAAAGAACAAATGGACAAAGGTCTATCTCTAAAGGGGGAGAGAAGAGGAGTGGCAGGCCAGGGAGTGTGGAGAGATGAAGCTGCAGAGCCAGGTGGCAGGGAGGGGCTGCAGTCCTACTACTTCTGTCCCCTCACTGCCCTCAGGAGCCCTTTGTGACCAGACCACAGCTCTGTGATGTGGGCCTGGGGCTCTTGTCCCCAAGTCCACTCCCAGGGTTTAGTGGCCTGCAGGCAGCCGTGCAACCTGGCACTAATGCATTTCAGAAAAAAGAGATGGAGAATTACCTCTTCCCTCAGAAATACATCATTGCTAGTTGGCTGAGCTCCGGTCCCACTTCCTGGGCAATTAATATCATCTTCACCTTCCTGTGTGGACTAGGACTCTTCTTCCTGTTATTCTCCTACTTCCGGAATGATCCATCCTTACCACCACATGAGAAACACAGAAACAGCAGGAAGGTAAGGAACCCTTGGCCCAGACCCAGTAGAGCATGATCCCATCCTCTTTTCTATTAGTATTTCTACTTTTCTGAATCACTGGAGAGACTCCTGAGGTAGGAAAGAGCAGCACATGCATTGCCAGGAAGAGAGCAGAACACCATCTGTCCAGGGACAGGCCAGACCAGGAAGAGGTTGGAGGGGCACGGGGATCTCTACCTGACGATCTCAGGCCAGGAGTGCAGGTGTGGTGGAGGGCCCCAGGACAACATTCTCAACACACACCACCAGTGGCCGAGGACGGGATGGCTGAGGGCTCCATCTCTAGCACAGATCAGGCCCCTGAGAACCCGTTCACCAGCCACCTTCCTGGGGCAGGTGTCTCAGGTGAATGTTGCTCTGTCGGGGCTGATCAAGGGCAGCGCTGGGCTCAGGAGGCCCCGGGAAGCAGCTGGAGTGGGGCTCTGACCTCGGGGAGCAGAGTCTTACCTGAAGAAACGCAGATGCTGCAGGTCTGAGGATATGTGTGTTTCTTGAGCAGAGGACCAGTAACAGAGGAATATCTCACGTAGAAAATCCTTCTGTACATTCTTCAAAGAAGAAAAACTGAAAATGTATTTATCCACTTTGAAAATGAGTAAAAGAAAGAAACCCAGGCCCCCTCCCCCCTTAGTTAAATGTAGGAAGTCACATTGTAATGAGCACTGAGCATCTGCAGCTTGCCCCCAGAGGGCAGGGAGGGGGTCCCAGTCTCCCTGTGTTCTCTCATCTCAGCGTCCAGTGGAGCCTCGGAGAAGGAGCAGCAGGAGCCAGAAGAAAGCCCAGACTCTGAAGACTCTGAAAGGTGAGCCTCTGCCCCCGAGCCCTGCGCACCCCAGGTACACCATCCCTCCTGCCCAGAGGGCCCAGCCCCACCGTCTCCAGGATCCTGGGGCCCGAGTCTGTTCCTTGGGAGACAGAGCCCTGGTGGGGGCTCCTGGGAGGCAGAGCAAAACCCTGACACTTCCCCGATTCTGGGCCAGAACGAAGCCCCAAGGGGCCAGACACGGTGTTGCCCAGCAGGAGCTGCAGGGCCTTGTCAACCTCTAGCTCCAACTGTGGACAAGTTGTCCAACTTTGCTCAGAGTCCTCTGTGAGGTGACCCAGTCCTGTCTCCCCCAACAAGGTCATGAATGGGGATGCACTCTGTATAGGACAAAGCGATCCCCATCATGAGCCTTGATGTCACGTGTGGCACGTGGCCCTGGACACTGAAGTTTGGGACTCCCGAGTCTAAACCACAAAGGTCTCCCCTAAAGGGACACTGTACCCAGCCTCCTCCCTTGGGCCCCTGCCTTCACGTCTATGACCCAGTCTCCTGTTTCAAGCTTGCAGAGATTGCCTGCAAGAACTGGAGGAGGTTCGGGACCTGATTTCCCTTCTCCAAAGGTAAAGAATCTTTCCCCCTTCTCTGCTGGCTCCTCCTCCCAGAGTCTATGGTGTGAGCCCAGCACTGCAGGGACCCTAGGGCTGTCCTGGGGGTGGGGGAGAGGGCAAAGGGGAGCCATGGGGACAGAGTGTGGCTAAAGCCCTGGGGTGAGGAACAGCAGGAGCACTGTGAAGTGGGTGTGGGGGTGTGGAGGGCCGTGGGGCCCACTCTCCTGGCCACGTCTGCTCCTGGCTGTAGCTGGTGCCTCCTGCCTCCTGCAGCCACCTGGGGAGGGTCCCTGACCAGGAGGCCTTTCATCAGCTCCTACATCAAGAAGCCCCTGAGGAGGTGTCCAAAGCAGCGTCTGCTGTAGCCCACCAGCCATGCAGCGAGCCTGGGGAAGATGCTGCTCCCATCTTGGCCCCATCACCTTCCCCCGCTCCTCTGACTGGATGCCCTCTACCTCTGGTCTCCACTCTGTCACCAAGCCCAATGACCTCCTCAATTTCTCTTCTTTCACACTTCTCCCTGAGTGCTTCTTGGCCACCAGAGCCTTTGCTTCCCCTGGATGGCTTTTCACACCCGCCACTTGCTCTTTCTCCTTCCCTGCCAAGTCTCCCTTCTTCAGAGGCCTGTACTCCCCCTCTGACAGACTCCTCTGCCCCAGCATGGCCAGACTCTACTCTGACTCTCCCTCTGTGTGACTCAATGGCACCCCCACTGGGCACCATCCCACAGAGTTCATCTCCACACACTCCTTGGTTAGCTTCTCCTGTTCCAGTCATCTCAGGCCTAGGCCACTCAAGCTGTCCTATCTCAGCCCTGTCCTGCTGGCAGGCAACTGCCAAAGCCTGGAGCTTCTCCACTTCAACACACTTAGAGTCCCAGCAAGAGCCTCTGTCCCACCAGCCACCAGAGGTCTTGCTCTGGGGAGACTCCACCAACAGACAGGTAGAGGCTAATATCCCCTCTTTCATCAACCCCGATATCCAGAAGCTTCTGGAGATACTAATCACTAAGAGAATAGAACTGAAGATTTGGAAGAAGGAAGGGTCAGATGACCACCTAAACTCTTTGGGGAGTAGGTGCAAGTCCCCAGGTGACAAGCAGGACACCCTGGGTTGCCAATCCTTCTGGAGCCTGAGAGGCATACAAGAACAGCTGCTCAGTCCAGAAAAGCCTCTGTATCACGGGACTTCGGGAGACAATCTACAGCAGAAATGCAGCCAGCTCTTCTGGGGTCTCCCCTTTCTGCACAGTGAGTCCCTGGTGGCCACTGTCAGCATGGCTGGTTCCCCACTGGAGCTCCCGTTGGTCATATTCAATGAACTCTCTCAGACCTTGCCCCTCCCAATGCAGGCCAACATAGCTTCACATCTTTCACCAGCCCAGTCCTTACCTGATGCTATGGTCCAGCCCCAACCCTTGACCCCAATCTTGTCCCAGTCCCCGCCCCTGCCTCTGGCTCTGCCCCAGCCCCAGGCCCACTTCGCACCCTCTGTTCCAATCGAATTGCCTCCTTCTCCACCTAAGATGGGGATACCTTGCCCTGCATCCGAGAAGAATACACCATCTTTCATCTCAACTGCAATTCAAAACCTGGAATGTCACTTTTTAAAGAAGCAATTAGAAAGGGACAGGACGTTACCTGCTGTGGTAAAAAGATCTCAGGAAGTCTTTAGCCAAGTCTCTCCCAACTTTCTGCAAGATGACCAGGCCCCTGAGGTCCATGAGTCGATCTCTGTCCTTCCCGAGGATTTGATCAGCCCTGAGCTCCGGGAGCAACTGGAGTGGCACCTTTGGAAGAGGTTCATGAGGCACCAGAGTGGCCTGCCCCACAAAATCCAGCTGTCTGTGAAGCTGATCCAACCTCAAGATGAGGCCCTGAAGGTGACACAGGCACACAGCCAGCACAGACACATGTGGCCCTCTGCATCCAGAGACCAAAGCTGCCAGACTGTGCAGAAGACCAGGTCCAGGAACCCAGCAAGGACCATGCCAGGAAAAAACCTGGGCAAGGATACAAGGTCTAGTGTGCGGAAGATTCAGAAAGATCTATGCAGGGGCTCATCAACTTCTCCATGGAAGGATCCAGGAAAAGGTTCTGAGGAGTCAGACCCAGACATGATGAAGCGCTCGACAAGCAGCCAGGACAAGAAGCATCCAGAAAAGATCCTGAGAGCCCATTTGGGCAAGAAGTTGGGGCAGATCAGAGAGGGGCAGATCCCTGTGGATGTTCATCGCTCTAGGCTTGCCGTCAACCATGCCTCAGATCTTCCTGGCAAGCCAAGCATCCACAGGAAAACTGGAAAGCCAGCACTTTCCAAGGGTTGTAAACCCTGCATGACCACTTCCCACGATTTTTCCATCCTCAGCCCGTACACTCAACGGATGCTAGAAGCACATATTATAAGGTTCCGGGTAAAGCACAGATGGAGCCTACCCCTCAAGGTTCTCAAGCCCATAAATCTCTTTAAGTTGAAAAAAGGCTCAATCTTTCCCTGGTCCTCCACTCCCCACTCAGCCACCAGCATATCTAAGGCCCGCTCAAAAGCCAAGTTCTTGGGCAAACCTCCTCAGCCCCATCGAGGGGAGAAGGAAATAACAAAAGAAGCAGTTCCCCCCTCAGAGACCCCCCTCCCTGCCCCTCAGCCTACATGTGAGAAGATCCCACAGACCCTGGAAGGGATCTCACTTGGTGAGGGCCATGGGCCCCCAGAAGCCCCTGTGGCTGGACAGGAGTCCAGACCACCTTCTCAGACCCTCACATACAGCTTTGTAGGCAGAATCTGGCACAGTGAAACTGTCTTGGGGGCTTTTGAGTATAGCAGCTTGGAGTCAAGTCCAAGTCCAGCAACGGCCACCAGTGAGCCAAGGAGGGAGACGGGGGGTTGGGCCTCACGAGACTCCTGCTGTAACGTAACAGTGCTAGAGCTCAACGTAGAGTCCCAGTCTTTGAGTGCCAAAGAGTCCAGGGAGGCAGCAGAGAGTGAGGAGGCCCCTGCTTGGGGTGACACCTTAGAACCCAGTGTGCTTCCTAATGACCAAACCATCCATGTGGATCTGAGAAGATCGGGGTCTTCTGGGAGCAGTAATGGCCCCTCAGCATCTGTAAAGTTGGTTGCCCAAGACCCAGAAGAGCCATGCCTTGATGAACAGCTTAGAGACTCTGCAGTCCAGAGATTGGTAGAGTCAGAGAACCAGCCTCAAGCCCCTGTAACCAATGTGCTTCTTGAAGACTGTGAAACTGGGGTGATTCTTCAAGATTGTGCCACCAACAGTCTTCTTCAAGAATGTCAGTCCAATATGTTCCTTGCTGCAGACATGTTGGCTTCTCAGGGATCTCTGTCTGACTTCCAGAGTGTGTCCAGTGAAGACGCATCAACTTCCCAGATGCCGCTTGGCCTCGTATCGAGTGGGCAGGACGGCCAGTGGCAGCCAGAGACCCTGGTCCTGCAGGCCCCCTCTAGGAGCCAGAGCAAGTTGTCTATACCCGCTCAAGAGAGAGAGTACTACAGGAGGCCCAACGCAGGAGAGCATGAGGAAGAGGTAGAAGAACTAAAGGTCTTCCAAATCAGTGAGATGAACCATCGCTCCCTGGACAAGGCATCCCCAGAGCCCTCGAGAAGCAAGTTCTGTCCCGTCTTGCTGAAGAAGGAGGAGGTTCCTCCAGAGAGCCAATTCAGAAGAAAGGTGAGGCACTTTCTGCAGTGGATTCTTCCTGGTAAAGGCAAAGGACAGGAAAATCCCGGCCCGAAAGGCAAGCCTTCGCCAACATCTGCCCGGCACCGAGCATCAGGCAGGTCGGCTCTGGGCAGGGGGCCTGCTGAGGCTCAGGTGCTCATGACAGCCGTGGGACAGATCCTGGAGGAGAAAATGGTGCCTCACCAGGGTCTGCGGGCCCCAGAGTGCAACTGCTACAAAAGGGATCAGCGGGCTGCAGCAGGTCCCAACGTCTGCTACCACAGGGTTCTCTCCTACCAAGAGCAGAGGAGAGTGATGAGAGAGACGGCCTCCAATCAGCAAGCCATCCCCAAGGGCCACAGCTGTCCCAACAGGGCCGAGTGGATCCTAGGCAGGGACAACAGGTGGGCCTTCCCGTCCAGGGTGGCGGGGTGCCCAGGCAGAGCGTGCCAGCACAGGCCCATGGTACCAGGAGCCTCAGGCCACCCTCCCCACCCCCACTGCCCAAGGCACTGCCTCTTCCAAAGATACGTCTCGTCTGGCCAGTCAGCGTGTGCCTTTCATGCCTTTCCTGGTAGGACTGTGCATACGGTACAGAGAAAAACTTATTTTTCTCATGTTAGCACATCCTCCATGGGCTAATGGCTTCTTCGAACCACGATTTGTATTGCTTCCCAAAATATATGGTTTTTTTTTCTCATGAGAGGTGCTGCCCTCTGTGTGGGCCCTGCTGGGGAAAAGAGAGGGATGGAGTCTGCTCTCCCCGAGTGCCTGCTTTGGCTTCCAGAAGGGATGGGGCCCTGGAGGGGGTGAACCCGCGGCCTGCCCCCATGCCCCCTCATGCCCCTTCCGTTTCCATAGGCACCGTCCTTATGACCACACACAAAAGAGGAACAAGGCCTGGAAGGCCCCACCCCAGGATCCAGCTGGGCCCATCCTGTCCTGCGGTGCCCCTACCCCGAACTGCTGGGCTGTAGGGAGGGTTTGCAGAGACAGAAGCCCCCCTCTCCCGTCCCCCACTCCCTGGGCTCCAGGCGGGTGGCAGACAGTGCCCCGTGTCATAGGGGGACATGGGGTCTGCAGGCGAGGCTGGCCCTGAGCGCAGGATGGGGGGGAACCATGCCTCTTGGGCCTGGCGGGGGTAGAGGGTGGCTCTGCTGGGGGCCCTCCTGTCCCCGCTGACGCCGGGGGCCCTCGCAGCTCAGTGGCAGCACCCCCTCGTCCCCTGGGGCAGCGCAGGGCGAGGACACCCCCGGCTCTGAGGTGTGAGCGGGTGGGGAGCGCAGAGGCCACCCTGACCAGTCAGTCCCCTGCTCCCTGGGGCGCACCTCCCGGGAAGTGGAGCAGGGGCAGGTGCTCCGGGAGGTGGGGACAGGATGCACCATGTGGCCACACGTGGGGTGGTGACCAAGGCCCCGGGGGCCCCCGGGAGCCCCCCCTGCTACCCGCAGGCCCAGAGGAGGGGAGACAATGGGAGGGGCCGTGGGGCTGTCACCCCAGGATCCCCACCCCTCTCCCGCTGCCAAGATCAGCAGCCTAGGTGCAAGAGAAGAGGCCTAGGGGAAGAGAGGCCACCGCACCTCCCACACCGAGGGCCTGGCACCCGGAGGCACCAAGGCCTGCAGGGGGGAAGGGTCCCTTCGGCTCGAGGGGATAAGCTTGCTTAGAGACCCAGAGACCTCTGACTGAGACCCACAGAGACCACACAGAGACCCACATAGAGACCTCCCACAGAGACCCACAGAAAGACCTCCCATCCAGGGACCCCACACTGGGAGACCACCCACAGACATGAACCCTGGGAAATCCCATACTGAGCCTCCTCTCTGAGAGGTCCTGCACGGAGCTTGCCCAGAGACCTCACAGGCATTCTTTAGGAGCCGAGCAGCCACGCAGTGACAGGTCCTGCATCATGGATCTGGAACCACTTAGCAAACTGGCAGCACAGAAGGAGCGTCAGGGCTGTGCCCACCTGAGAACCTCTCGGACACTGTCAGCACTTTCCCACACGGGGCTCTCCACTTGAGGGAATGCTCACGGAGGTTTATCTCTTCTTTAGGTCATTGCCTCCGAACAAAAGAATCACAGATTCCACCTGTAGGTCTGCAAACTCTCCCCTCTGCAGGTTTTCATTGCTTAAGCTCTGATCACAGTTTACAAAAACGAAACCACAAGCAAAATGCCACCAACTTCCAATGAGAAAAAATATCTTATTTGCCCAGTTTTACTTATGTCTAGTCAAAGGATATCTGTGTCACATTTTTTTATTTCACTGGAGACAAGATCTGAATTCAACATGCCTGACTTCCTTACTTTGGAAACATGGTAAAGGTTGGCAGCAAAAGGTTGGAATAAAATAAACCAGCAAAAAGGCATCTGGACTCTCACCTCCCAGGGGGCTGGGCCTTGGCATGTTATGTTGTGCATAATAGCTGTGTCAGGTTTATGAGTTTTGCTTATTTTTAAATGAAACAGGCTAACAGTTATGTGAGGATTTTTACAAATGAGTCAGACACCTACAGATATTTCCATTTTATCCTCTGATAAAAATCATACTCTTTATTTTTTTTCCTTAAGATGTGGCAATGCCCTCAAATGGTATTTTATACATATTTCCAGATGTGACAAAGTCCTAATGTTCTGCTAACATAGTTTACACCGAGGTCCTATTTGGGATGATTCACTTTTGAAAATAATTTTCTAAAAATAAACATTTTGCAAGTCTCAGGCAATCAGGCTCCATTTTATACTCATTATAGGGCTTAAAAGAAAAGACACATTGTTTCAAATAGTTAGAAATCTTACAAAATATATCATTTCATCTACGAGATATACACATGACCTAATTAGTAGAAGGAACATCTTAATACCTGAATTGAAGAAAGTGTACATTGATAATCAAAATGTATGTTAATGTACACATCAAGTGTACATTAGCCATCAAAATGCCCACATTATATACCTAACACTTTCCAAAGGGTGCATTTTCATGACAGTGTATACGTGTTTCTTGTTGCTCATAAGCAACTCATTTTTCTTGCCCTGTTAAAATCTATTTTAATGACAGCTGCCAAGCATGTGTCCCTGGTTAAGTCTCTCAGATTATCCATGGGAACGACAGTGCCAGTCTTCATTAAGAGAAGCAGAGCTAACATGAAGGCTCTTTGGCCTATTTTTTTCAACAAGAAATACCCTTCTATTTGCCAGAGTTGACAAACATAACTATTTTTCTACCTTACTCCCTTATGTCGTTGAATCACAAAATGATACAATATGGTCTCAGGTGTCTTACAGTATTGGATAGTATTTTTTTTTTTATAAAGGAATTTATTTTTTTTTAATTTTTTTATTTATTTATGATAGTCACACAGAGAGAGAGAGAGGCAGAGACACAGGCAGAGGGAGAAGCAGGCTCCATGCACCGGGAGCCCGACATGGGATTCGATCCCGGGTCTCCAGGATCGCGCCCTGGGCCAAAGGCAGGCGCCAAACCGCTGCGCCACCCAGGGATCCCTGGATAGTATTTTTTTAATGCAACTAATGCAGAACAAAATGAGGCCAATTAGGAAAATTTTCATACAGGAAATGCTTTACAAAGAGCAGTATTTCCTTGACTAGTTGACCCTTAATCAGTTTTAACACAGTGATTATTATTCAATCTTTTGAGTAAGTCATTTAGGGTGGCCATGCAGCCTGCAAACATAGACATCCATAACAGTTTCTCCCTATGACATGTGAATGTGTCCCTCACTAGCAATTCATAGTTCACTAAACTGTGTACAATTTCGAAGAACTAATGTGTGTTAAAACAACATTCCCACCAATCAAGGAGTGCACATCTATCCTATGTAGCCTCTGATGATTTGTGGGTGCAATTTCTCTCACATAAACTTGTACCTTCACCCTAGAAGAAAGAGTCAAAGGGGTTCAATCTATTAGAAAAATACTGTCAATATTTCCAGACTTTATGGCTACCTGCATTTTATTTTTAACAAGATTCACCTCCCATAAATCTTACGAATGTTTCGCCATTTATATATACCAAGCAGAAATGGAAATCAAAAGCAAACATAGTGGAGGAAATAACAAACTTAGATCTCCATTTTGCTGAAAATGAAGTGATGCTTAATCTACGTGGCTCTCTACATGATATTCAGGATATATTACAAGCTTGGTTTTGAAAACAATCTATATTTAAAACAGGCCTCACACTGATTTCAATAAATCATGTACTTGAGAAGAACAAAATGTGGAGGGTGGCAATTATGTGATAACTTTTTGGTGTTCCACAGGGTAAAAATATTTTCCCAAAAAGAAAAAAAAAAATTCAGGCTACAGTGCTCATCCTTAAGGGTGGTTCCCTTGATTGGTCACAATATTTTTCTCAGTTTCATGCACTTTTACTTTTTAAGTTACAGAAACTTCTGGAAATGTTCCCACATACACACAGCTACACTTTCTGTGGTGCTCACAGCAAGGACACAGTAGGTAACATGATCCAGATGGTTTCCCAACTGCCACTACCTCTCTGAGGTTGGTCAGATTCACCATTTCCAGGAACAGGATTGGTCTTTAGTATTGTGCCTAATGTTCACAGCAGCGATGTCCACAAGAGCCAAACTGTGGAAGGAGCCAAGATATCCATTGACAGATGAATGCATAAAGAAGACGTGGTCTATATATACAATGGAATATTACTCAGCCAGAAAGGACAAATACCATTTACATCTACGTGGATGGAACTGGAGGGTACGGTGCTGAGTGAAGTAAGTCAATCGGAGGACAATTATCATATGGTCTCACTCATATGCAGAATATAAGAAGTAGTTAAAGGGACCATAAGGGAAAGAGGAAAACTGAGTAGAGAAAAATTAGAGAGGAAGACAAACCATGAGAGACTCTTAATTCTGGGATACAAAGGGTTGCAGAAGGAGTAGAGGGTGTGGGGATGGGGTAACTGGGTGATGGGACTAAGGAGGGCACATGATGGGATAGGAACTGGGTATTATACTATATGTTGGCCAATTGAATTTTAAAATAAATGCCCCTGGCCATGCGGATAGCTGCTTTCCCCACACAGAGGCATGTCTCCATTACTGGGGTATGCTGGGGAGCCCTCCCCGCCTCAGCCTGGGGCCCCTGGCGTCCTGTGCTATGATAACCAGAAGAGCCCATTCCTCACACTCATGCTCTCCACAGCCACACTGTAACACAAGTGAAAGTCACTTCCAGATGGTATAAAACAGTGCTCAGCAGGCAGGGTAGATGAGGATACAGAACAGGGAACACCTCCGCCCGCAGGCGTGGGGGGCACAGCTCTCCAGCTGGAAGCATGTTTGTGCTGTCCCCTGCACCCACCCCTAAGGATGTCTGCAGCTCGGCCTTGCTCCTGAGTCCAGAAGCTGCACGCACTCCCACCTGCTCCCTGTGGCCTCACGATCTGTGCCACTTGCCTGCAACGACCCCTGTAGCCAGCCAGGCTTCTCTGAGCTCGGACACTGTCCTTAAACCTCAGAGGCCAGACCACTGACCTTCCCTCTTACACCTGCCATACCTTCACGCCGGTAACGCTTCTGGGCCTATTTCCAGTGTCAGTAAATAGTCTGTAGAGTATGTACATTTACGCTGCACTGCGTATTCCCCGGGGTGAGCTAAACTTTCCCCTTGGGCAAGTCACCCAGTGCCTCCAGACTTCATTTCCTTGACCCGGAAAATGGGAATCAAAGCTAATAGCATTGTTGCAAGGGGGAAAGGAGTTCAAATAGTAATACA
Organism: Vulpes lagopus; assembly: GCF_018345385.1. Classification (NCBI taxonomy): domain Eukaryota; kingdom Metazoa; phylum Chordata; class Mammalia; order Carnivora; family Canidae; genus Vulpes; species Vulpes lagopus. The sequence goes on from NC_054825.1 coordinate 151,893,993, forward strand.
ATTTCCTTAGCAAGTATCGAGTGATTTTTCTATTATTGCTGATTTTATTCTTTCATATTATTATCAAGTCATTTTTATTTGTAAAATAAAGGACACACAATTAGTTATTTTTTTACAGACTTAAATTTCCTCACACAAAAATGCTAGTATTGTTAGATGGATTAAAAATAAAAAATCCTCTCTGGGAAAATAAGCAGTACTCTTCCAAGTCACCTTGGAGTCCTTTGGGCAACGGCGTTCAGCAGGTCTCTCCTAATTGAGTCTAGTGGTACAGGACCCTGTGATCCCAAAGCTGTTACTTCTTCAGCCTTGAACAAGCTGGACTCTGTGTGCTACTTTCAAAACCAGCCCTGTTGTCTCCACCTGTCTACTCCTACCTGCTCCTTGGTGCTGTTCCCCGCAGCCCTTGGGTGAAGTCGGGGCTCTCTGGTTATCTCTAATAACGGGAGGAGATCTGGTTTCAGGACTTAAATTGCCCAGACAGGAGTCCAAATGCCAAGTTGCATCTCGACGTGCAGCTGCTGCTCCCCAGGATTGCCGGGGACCTCTCCATTGCACCTCCTGCCGCGCGGGCTTCCCAGGTGTGCCCGCCACCCTCACCTGCTGGCCTGCCTCACCGATCCGGTTCTGACTACTCATCGCCCACAGGGGCCGGGCTGTGTGGCCAGCACCGCGCTGCCACCAGCCCAACAGTGGCCCAGGCCTCGGCAGGGTTCGGAGCCGACTCCTCTCCTGGCCATTTGGTGCCATTTCCAGGCATCGCACACCTGCAGCTCCTTGAAGCAAGACCAGCGCCTTGGCCAGCTGGTTCCCCCGGGGCCCCCGTCACAGGGCAGAGGTCCTGCTCTTCCCCTGGCCTCCCCTCTCAGGGCAGCTCTCGCCCATGGGGGACCACAGTGGTTCCTCTGGATGACCCTCCACCCTGACCCTGGGCAGCACCTACTTCCAAAAGCCATCCCTGGCCCCAGATGTCTCGAGATGGTTAGTCATGCCCTGAGTCCCCAATGCCAGGGGGACTCGAACAGGGTCCCGGAGCTGGTTCCTGGATGTTCCCTGTTGGGACAGAAGTGAGGGTAGAGTCCTGACCCTGAAAACTCTCTCTGGAGAATAGGTAGTGGTGCATTTTCGACACCCCTCCTCTCCAGGTGCTGCTGGCACAGGCTAGGGATCCGCTTTCTCATCCGGGAGCCCTCACCTCTAGGGATTGTGTCTAGCCTTTATGTCACAGCCTTAATCTGAATTTATAACTTTTCTTTGCATTTTTAAGTAACCTTGTCTCCACCTTTGACCAGCCCATTGGAAAGAGCTTTTCTTATTTTTAGTAAAAACAATTAAGATATAACCTTATAAAATATCATATTATTTGGAAATGTATTTATATTTACTTATTTGTATAACATTGAAATACTATAAAATATTTTATTATATAATACCATGTAATATTTTATTTTCATAATACTGCAGCTTACCTAAAAAATTCTTGTTGATTTTTCTTCCTTCTTTACAAAAGTCAGAAAATATGTTAGGTGTGAGCTGTGGGGGCGCCTGGGTGATGCAGTCAGTTAAGTGTCTGATTCTTGGTTTCAGCTCAGGTCGTGATCTCTGGGTCATGAGATCGAGCCCCCCGTCAGGCTCTGCACTCAGCACAGAGCCTGCTTAAGATTCTCTCTCCCTCACCTTCTGCCCCTCCCCACATCTCTAAAATAATAAAGAAATAAACCTTTTTTTTTAAAGGGAATTAGCTGTGAAAATGCCGATATTTGGGAGGTTTTTCACTTGTGTATTTTTATGTTAAAATCTCAATTCTGAGAAAGCAACTATTAAGCTTTGGGGCAGGGGGTAGGGGAATCATTCTTTTTGGGGGGGGAAATCATTCTTAAGGACATACTAGGTGGAAGCATTTAGATTTGAAGGTCACTTGACCTTTTCAAGATGTTTCCCATAAGTTGACAAAAAGCTCTGAAAGCTTAGGAACAGAAACAAATTGAGAATTAAAAGCCAAACCCTTAAAACGAAGAGCAACCTGACATGTTCATGATGCCCTCCTGCACTGCCGGTAAGTGGGACCAGGGCCTGTGCGAAGAGCACAGCTTCTGGGAACTTCAGAGGAACCAGCAGGAGAACAGGGTGTCCCAGGAACAGACACGGGGCCTCCTCCCAGGGCTTCTCAGGTTGATGCTTTACTGCTGAGAGGTGACCACATTTCACAGGGACACCACAGAAAAGAAGCAGAGAGAGCTCCCAGGAACTGTTATCCATGCTGTGCTTGGCCAGGTTTTCCTCTGGTTACTGAATATGATCACATTTCGTTACCCGAGTAACCAAAATCACATTCGAGTACCTCTTGCCCGCTGGTGAGTTCCTCAATGTCGTGGGTCGGATGCCATGGTGCGGGGACACTGGTCCAGGGAACGTATTAGCAGGATGAACATTCTTCTGAGTGATTTTACAACAATGAAAGTTCATCCAACAGAGAGACTAAGGAAAACAAACATTCCTAACTTTCTAGTAGAGAAAGCCTCCAGTGCTATTTTTATTGAGGGACAAAAATGCATATTTGTGTGGAAGAATTTTTCGCAAAAGAGCAGCAAGTGGAGGAAACGGGGCCTGTGGGCCTGCCTAGAACATTCCTCCTTGGTGACTTTGTCGGGGCCCCCAGGCCTTGTGTGGCTACTGCCATCCTGATCCGCAGGCTCAGGGTGATCCAGGGGCGGCTTGTCTGAAGGCAGGCCCTCCTGTCCCCTCCTGTCCCTTGCTGGCCAGATGGACACACGGCATCACCCACAGCTGCGAGCTGTTCATGAACCGGCTCCGTTTCCTCAGGCACAGTTCATACACTCTGTAGTCCTGTGTATCACAGCCTCCTTTTACAGTCGCAGGGTAAACATGGATAACCCATGTTTAAATCATCCTACTGGAGTGACAACACGCAGGGAAATTTTTCCCATGATGGTGGTCTCGGCGTTATAGCCACCAAGCCTCATTCTGTTCCCGATTGGCTTCTTTCCCTCAGTCTTATGCATTAACGCTTCCTTCATGTCTTTCCACAGCTTGATAGCTCATTTTTTTTAGGACTGAATAATATTCCGTCGTCTGGATGGACCAAAGTTTAATGTATACATTTATTTGCAGGAGGATAGCCCAGTTGCTTCCAAGTTTGGGCAATTATGGAAAAAGCTGCTAAAAACATGTGCCCAGTTTTTTGTGCAGATGTAAGTTTTCAACTCCTTTGAGTAAAAAGGAGTCTCCAGTGAGGATGGTGGATTGTGGGGTCAGAGTATGTTCAATTCTGTAAGAAACCACCAATCTAAAAAAAAAAAAAGAAAAGAAAAAGAAAAAAGAAACCTCCAATCTGTCTCCCAAGGTGGCTGCAGCATTTTGCCTTCCCACCAACCATGGATGCAAATCCCTGTTGCTCCACATCTTCGTCAGTACTTGGTGTTTTCAGTGTTCTGGATTTTGGCCATTCTCCTAAGTGTCTAGTGGTGTCCCATTGTTGTTTTAATTTGCAATTTTCTAACGATGTATACTTGTGAGGATCTTTTCATATGCTCGCTGCCACCCATGTAACTTCTCTGTGCAATGTCTGTTCAGATCTTCTGCCCAACTCTAAATCAAACTGCTTGTTGTCAAATTGTTGGTTCTAAGGGTTCTCTGTGTATTCTGGATAACGATACTTTATCAGTTGTGTCTGTTGCAAATGTTTCTACCAGTCTGTCTTGTCTTCTTATCATCTTGACATTTTCTTTTGCAGAGCAAAAGCTTTTAATTTTTATGATTTCCAGCTTACCAATTGTTTCTTTTGTGGATTGCGCTTTTGGGGTGGTATCTAAAAGTCGGTGCCATATCCATGGTGGTTAAGGTTTTTTCTTACGTATTTTCTAGGAGTTTTATAGTGTTACATTTGGGTCTGTGATCCATTTTGTTTTTTCTTTTGTTTTGTTTCTACATGTGGACATTTTTTTTTGTTTTGTATGTTTTGCATGTTTTTTGTTTTGTTTTGTTTTTGTTTTTTGATGTTTTATGAAAAATTTATTTTAAATCCAATTAATTAACGTATAGTGTATTATTAGTTTCAGAGGTAGAATTCAAGAGGTGTTGTATATAACACCCAGTGCTCATGACACCACGTGCCCTCCTTCATGCCCATCCCCCAGTGACCTATTTCCCCAACCTTCTCCCCTCCCGTGACCCTCGGTTTGTTTCCTATGATTGAGTCTCTTTTTCCTCCCTCTCTGTTTTCATCTTCTTTACTTTTCCTTCCCTTGCCAGATGTCCATCTGTTTTGCTTCTTTAATTCCACATAGGAGTGAAACCATATGGTAATTTACTTTCCTGACTGACTTATTTCAATTAACATAATACCCTCTAGTTCTATCCATGTTATTGCAAATGGCAAGATTTCATTCTTTTTGATAGCTGAGTTACATTCATATTCATATATATATATATATATATATATATATATATATATATCACATATTCTTTATTCATCCATCTGTCCAAGGACATCATGGGTCCTCCCACAGTTTGGCTGCTGTGGACACTGCTACTGTGAACATCGGGCTGTAGGTGTCCCGGCGTTTCACTGCATCTGTATCTTTCAGGTAAACACCTAGTAGTGCAATTGTTGGATCATAGGGTAGTTCTATTTTTAACTCTTTGAGGAACCTCCATACTCTTTTCCAGAGTGGCTATACCAGCTTGCATTCCCACCAACAGTGCAAAAATGTTCCCCCTTGTCCAGATCCTTGCCAACATCTGTTGTTTCCTGTCTTTTAATTTTAGCCATTCTCACTGGTGTGAGGGGGTATCTCATTGTGGTTTTGATTTGTATTTCCTGACAGCAGGTGATGTGGAGCTTTTTTCACATGCCTGTTGGCCTTTTGTAGGTCTTCTTTGGAGAAATGTCCATTCATATCTTCTGCTCATTATTCATTAGATTTTTTGTTTTGGGGTGTTGAGTTTGATAAGTTCTTTATATATCTTGGACACCTGCCCTTTATCTGTTATGTCATTTGCAAATATATTCTTCTATTATGTAGGTTGCCTTTTAGTTTTGTTGACTGTTTTCTTTGCTGCATAGAAGCTTCTTATCTTGATGAAGTCCCAACAGTTCAGTTTTGCTTGTTTTCCTTGCCTTTAGAGACGTGTCTTGCAAGAAGTTGTTGTGGCCAAGGTCAAAAAGTTTGCTTCCTATGTTCTCCAGGATTTTGATGGGTTCCTATCTCACCTTTATGTCTTTCATCCATTTTGAATTGATCTTTGAGAATGGTGTATGAGAGTGGTCTGATTTCATTCTTCTGCATGAGGCTGCCTGATTTTCCAAACACCACTTATTGAAGAGACTGTCTTTTTTTCTTTGGATATTCTTTCCTGCTTGGTCAAAGATTAGTTGACTAACTTCTTTATGAAGATGTAATCCTGAATAAAATTACTTCATCCAAAGTATATGAAATGATAGTTTCCATGTATGAGTTAGGTTTACCCCAAGAAAACAAAATTCCTTACTGTTTTGTTTTTGCATGTGGAGGTCTGGTTGCTCCAGCACCATTTGTTGAAAAGACCATCTTTGTTCCATTGTGTTGCCTCTGCTCCTTTGCCAAAGATCTGCCGATTACATTTCTGTGTGTCTATTCTGGATTCTCCGTTCTGTCCCTTTCATATATTTGTGTATTCTTTTACCAATACCTCACTGTCTTGGTTACTGTAGCTTCGTAGTAAATCTTGAAGTAAGACAGCATCAGTTGTCCAACTTTGTTCTCCTTCAATATTATGTTAACTATTCTGAGTCTCTTGCCTCTCCATATATACTTCAGAACCAGTTTGTCAATATCCATAAAATAACTTGGGATTTTGATCAGGATTGTGTTGAATCCATAGATCAAATTGGGAAGAAATGACATCTTGATAATATTGAGTCTTCTTATCCATGAACATGGACTATGTTTCCATTTATATAATTCTTCTTTGATTTCATTCATCAGAGGTTGGTAGTTTACCTCATATAGATCTTATACATATTTTGTCAGGTTTATACCTATGTATTTCATTTGTTTTGGGGCTAAGATAAATAGCATTGAGTTTCTAATTTCACATTCCACTTATTCATTGCTGATATATAGGAAAGCAATTGACTTTTCTAGTAAATTGTTATTTAAAAATACTAAAATGGGGATCCCTGGGTGGCGCAGCGGTTTGGCACCTGCCTTTGGCCCAGGGCGCGATCCTGGAGACCCGGAATCGAATCCCACGTCGGGCTCCCAGTGCATGGAGCCTGCTTCTCCCTCTGCCTGTGTCGCTGCCTCTCTCTCTCTCTGTGACTATCATGAATAAATAAATAAAATCTTTTAAAAAAATAAAAAAAATAAAAATACTAAAATGTCTTCAGAAAAAAAAAAACTCACTTTCTATGGAATAAGTCAAACAGGTTGGTGGGAAGCTGAGTCCCTATGTCAGCAGCAATATGTCCCCATGGTCACTGTTATCCTATCACTACACCATTGGGCTGGATGCTTGAGAAATAGAACCACAAAGATGTAGTTTCTGGGCCTTATAACTTACAGTCCCAAAGTTTCAGAAAATGAATTTTATTTAGCATCTGTTTTTCATAGTAATAAATGCTGACATTTTTTAAATATAGAAAACATAGGAAAAATATTTACTAACTGTAATACTAAATTATGAATTCAATATTACATTCATCAGTTAGAATTGATGGTGAAACATTTAAATTTTTCCCAGAGAAGTCTTCTTATTCTTTATGGTTGTAAGGAAAAGATCATTACGGAGAAGATAAAGTGGAGAAATTAGGGTACTCAAAGTCTAAAGTAGGAAAGAACACAGAAAAAATTTCCCACTGCCAGAATACCTGTCCAGTCTCTTTCTCATTACTGTGTTGTCATTCTCAGCCAGTAATACCCAAACATGAACACACCACAACCTGAGGAACTGCTATATGTCGGGCACTGTGTTAAAACTACAGATACAGTAGTGATTTAAAACACAATTTTCTGCTTTCATGAAGCATATAGTCCAGGGTAAAAAGCAGACACAAAACAAATAACGTCACAGTCATAAAACTGCAACCATAACCACAGACCATGACCATTGAGTTAAGCAAAACTGTTGTAGGACTGCCCGCCCTGACATGTGAATCTGCAGTCTGTCCACTCTCAGAAAGTGTCACTGGTCTCAGAGCAAGTTGTAGTCCATGGGTGGGATGGAGGAAATTGTTCAGTGTCACACATGCAAAAGTGCACAGTTGGAATATCAAGAACAGAAGTGGGGGACAGAGCCCACCCAGACCCCCCGCCTGCAGTTTCTTTGTCCAGCAGCTGCAAAGGCCTCCTGGTCAATCGCCCGGTGTCCACCCCCTTCCCCCTGGCCTGCTCGCAGAGCTGCCGGTAACCCTTCCAAAATGAAAGCCTGACTATGCCACCCTTCCTCAAATTGTTCAGTGGTGTCCTGTCTGATTATAATAAATCCCAAGTTCTCGCTTCTACCTTGGAGTCAGGTATGAATTGGCCCTGGCCCCCTTGGGCTCACACTCACCTCCTTCCCTCACTCCTTGCATGATAGCCATGCTGGGCCCTGTGCTTTCCCTCTGATGCTCTGGATACCCCCTGCCTTGAAACTCTGCACTCTGGAATATTCTTCCCACCCACAGCACACACAGCCATCGCCCATCTCAGTGGGGTCCCTGGAGTGCCCATCCAAAACGGCTTCTAAAAGATCTCTGCTGTCCCTGTTAGATCACATCCCTGCCTAACACAATAAAAGATACAGTATTTATTTGATCATCATAGGACCTTCCTCATGAAGCCCACCTGCTCTGGGCTGACACCCCACCACCCATGGACCTTCCCCTGTCTTCATTCACTTTTTCCCATGTCTGGGTCCTTGGAGGTTGCTGGGACCATATGTTGTAGGAAAGACATGGCACAGCCCAGAGGAGCTGTGGGGCCCCTGGCCTCTGGACAGAGGCATATCTGGCTGCTGGCTATCCATGCACAGCAGGGAGTGGCCGGCTGGCCAAGGACCTGAGGCATGGGTAAGCAGGTGGGATAGGCTGGGGGCAGGGAGCCTCGGGCAAGACTGGGGTCTGGCTAGAGCCCAGGTCACCCCAGAAGCTTTATACACATTCCCCGTAGCATGCAGTCTTATTTGCCTTTGCTCTGGAATCTTGAACATCCAGGAAGAGCCATGCTCAGGGACCCAGCGCAACCTTGCTCCTCCCTGCATGCCCCAGGACTGGGTCTAGCCAGGCTCAGTGAAGGGGACAGCAGACCCACTGGCAAAGATTCTCTCCTTGACCAAACGGTGCTCTGGTGCTCCAAAGCAATCTCTTTCACTGGGCCCCACCTTGGCCTCCTGGGTCCTCCCTTGTAGAGTCCAGTTCTGATAAGAATCCTCCCGTCAGTCTGGCCTTGGCCCCTGGTATCTGATTAGGTTCTGTATCCTCCGCCATCCCCCAGGAGATGTCTGCTCTCTCTAGTTGCCCTCAGCAAGAATCCTGGTAGGACAGATTTGTCAGAACCTCCCTTACCTCTGACCTTTCCTATTAGTGATTTTCTTTTTTGTTTTTTTGTTTTTTTGTAAGATTTTATTTATTTATTCATGAGAGACACAGAGAGAGGGGCAGAGACACAGGTAGAGGAAGAAGCAGGCTCCCTGCGGGGAGTCGGATGCAGGACTCAATCCCAGGACCCCAGGATCACACTGTGAGCCAAAGGCAGATGCTCTACCACTGAGCCAGCCAGGTGCCCCCTCTTAATTATTTTTCCATTCTACTTGCCCTCCAGCCCCCCTTGGCTATAAATCCCACAATTCCTTGTTGTGTTGGGATTTGAGCCCAATCTGCCCTCCCCACGATAAAACCCATTGCAGTAAAGCCCCTCTGCCTGCAGTCAGCCTGACAAATGTCAGGAATAATTTTTTCTTGGCACCTCAGGGCCAACCCTGGCTTTCCCTCCATGTCCCCCAGACAACTCGGTCTTAAGGATGAGTCTGTGGGCATGCGGCTGTTACAGGCCCTGTTCTTCTTTTACATGGAACTCGAGGGGGCCGGGGAGTTGGCCATGCAGGGAGTGAGGATGCGGGCTAGCCCCAGGAGGGGGTGCACTCTGGCGGCCTTGTTCCCACCTGGCAGCATGGTAGCGACTTTTGTTATGGGAGACTTTGGTTTTGTCAGTTTTTTTCTTCATGGACTCCACAGAGTTTTTGGTTTCTTGGGGGGTTTTGTTTTTTAAAGATTTTCTTTCTTTGTTTGTTGTTTGTTTGTTTTAGAGAGAGAGAGAGCAAGAAAGAGCACAAGCAGGAAGCAGGGAGAGGGAGAAGCAGACTCCCCGCTGAGCAGGGAGCCCAATGCAGGGCTCCATCCCAGGACCCCGGGATCATGACCTGAACTGAAGGCAGATGCTTAACCCACTGAGCCACCCAGGTGCCTCTCTTCAGAGTTTTTTTTTTTTAATAAATTAATTTTTATTGGTGTTCAATTTACCAACATACAGAATAACACCCAGTGCTCATCCCATCAAGTGCCTCCCTCAGTGCCCGTCACCCATTCACCCCCACCCCCCTCCCTCCTCCCCTTCCACCACCCCTAGTTCATTTCCCAGAGTTAGGAGTCTTTAGAGTTTTTGATACATTCCTGCAACATAACACCAGTCAGTAGAGTCTTTCTCTATCCTATTCACTTTTACCATTTTACACCATACTTGGGTTGCCAATTACTTTTTACAGAAACCCAGTAGCTTCAAAGATTCACCCCCTTGGGCAGCCTGGGTGGCTCAGAGGTTTAGTGCCGCCTTCATCTCAGGGTGTGATCCTGGAGATCCGAAATCGAGTCCCACGTCGGGCTCCCTGCATGGGGCCTGCTTCTCCCTCTGCCTGTGTCTCTGCCTCTCTCTCTCTCTCTCACTCTGTGTGTGTGTGTGTGTGTGTGTGCTCTCATGAATAAATAAATAAAATCTTAAAAAAAAAATATTCACTCTCAAGGACTCTTGTTAACATTTCTCTAGAGAAGGGCTGGTCTGTTCCAAGAATTTTTTCCATCATGTCCTCAGTGTCCTCCCAGACTCTGTCCTTGGCTCCTGAGTCACAGTCAATGACATCTACCCCTGTGTGTCCTGAGTGGATAGCCAATGCACTGACAGTCCTGCTGGGTCAGCCTCAGTGCCCTGTTGGGCCAGGTGTCTTAGGAAGGAGCACCGTGGCCCCAGTAGCAGAGGCCTCCAGTCAAAGAATCTTGCCTGGATTGTATATCAGAGGCCTCAAATAGATCAGCACAACACACTACCATTAAATCTGCAATCTGTGCTCCATTAAATGTGTGTTTCCTATATACTTCCCCACTACCAGAAGTATCCTCTGAGGAAAGAACTTGAAAGTTATAGCACAACATATGCTGACTTTCAAAGCAAAGAAACCGTATACAATGAAGGCAGTGGACAGTAAGGTTAGCTGTGAAATAGAATAACTTGGTAGATACTTTAAAAAAAATCAAGCCAGGGGCACCTGGGTGGCACTGTTGGTTAAGTGTCTAACTCTTGATTTCAGCTCCGGACATGATCTCGGGTGATGGAGCCCTGCATAGGGTTTTGCTCTCAGCACGGAATCTGCTAGACCTTCTCTCCCCACCTCCCTCCACCCTCCCCGAACTTACTCACTCACTCATGCCCTCTTCCTCTCTAAAATAAATTAAATAAATAAATAGATAAATAAATACATAAATAAATATTAATGAATAAGTAAATAAATATTAAAAATCAGGCCAACTGCTTTACCTATTGAGTATAGCTTCCACATGAATAGATTTCTATTCTGCAAGTTAGTCCTTTGTTTTGTTTTGTTTTTTTAGCAACCAAGCCATATGCACTGTTTAACATCTATGATTTGTAATTATAAACACCCTGTTAAATAATAAAATTCAACCAAGCAAATTTGAAGATCTAATTGGCTTGATGAAATGATCTGTGAATCAGCAGCACCCCATCTAGTAAGTAGAGAGGCACTCCAAGGAGTTGTAGAAAATGAAACGTCTTTATAGACGGAGGGTGGGGGGCAAGAAAGTTGCTAGCAAAAGAAAATCATTGCTCCAGGCAAGGTTGCTTTTTAGCGGGGGCGCGGAAAAGCAAGGGATCTTATCAGGAGATGACCTCATCTTTCTTTGGGACACAGAGAGGGTACATGTGGCAGGCTCACTAGAAAGTTCCTGACTGGCCAGTCAAGACAACACTCCTGGGGGAGGTTGAAATTGAAGCTAGATTATGTTTTAAATAGAAGTCTACAAACTCAGTGTAAGTAACACATATGGGGCCTATGTTGTTTTTTTCTTTAATAATCCAAAGACATGTAGAACAGCTTTATATTTAATGTCTGAAATAAATATCATACCTATTATTTCCTCCTCAGTTATTTCTACTATGAAAGAAGGTAAAGAGAATTTTCATGGAATTATTAACAATTATAACCAAGTTTAGGTAATCAGTCAGGAACTGACTTGAATGGGAAAAAAAAAAAAAACTCAACTAATTAAAGACATCTTTAACAGCCTTAGAAAATATCATACCAAGTGTGGTATCATTAGTAATCACAATTATATTCATTAAATTTTTATGTTTTTAATAGAATTGAATTAATACTGTTTATTAAATTACTGAGCTGTGGTAGTAGCCATGAGTATGAGCAAAGTACAAATTCTGATATCTTTCTCTTGTCGACATTACAAAAAAATCACAAATAAAATGAAAATATTAAAAATGCAAACATTTTGATCTGCTTTATACTTTTCTTGTAAATGTCAATGGACATTTACCACCCTCAGCTCCAACTGATTCTGTATATTTGCCAAATATTATCTATAAAATTACTAATGTCAAAGATCCAGAAACAGTAAAAATTAAAAGCAGATCAGTAAAATAGCATTTTGTAAGAGTTTATTGTGCGTATAACAACCATTCACATGCAGACTGGGAGTTTTCAAATTCAAAACTTTTACAAAGCTCAGGGGCATGACAGTTTGGGATGGCTTATAAAGTAAAAACGGGGGGAGCTGCTTACCCTTTACAAGTGGTTGGTTACTACAGTGAGAGTTTCTAGACAGAGGGGAATTGGTTAAAAGGGATTGTCTTATCCATTTCTAGGATAATGACTTAAGTTTTTTTATGATTTTCAGAGACATTTATAAGAAATAACCTAATTTAAGTTTTGCTTGTGTTCAGGAAATAAGCTAGACTTGTTTTGCTTAGGTGGCTTAAATGATTGTGTCTCCCGGGGGATCCTCAAAGCTGGTCTCCATCTTATTTTATCTTATTTTTTTAGATTTTATTTTTATTTGGCTGAGAGAGAGAGAAAGAGAGCATGCGAGCAGGGGGAGAAGGAGAGGGAGAAAGACAAGCAGACTCCTGCGTTGAGCATGGAGCACAATGCGGGGCTCAATCCCAGGACCCCAAGATCATGACCTGAGCTGAAACCAAGAGCTGGATACTTAAATGATTAAGCCACCCAGACACTCCTCCATCTTATTTTATTTGAACACTAATAATCCATTACGACCTTTATGTATGTAATGGAGAAGTATTCTTAGTATTTTCTACAAACAGCTATCCTATTCAGATATACTGAAGACATATTTTCTAATTATAAAGATCAGTTGAATATTTAAAGCTGACAGTCAAAAGTTAAAATAAATCTATTGTTGTTAAATGTGAAAATATGCTATCCTTTAATAGTTGGTTGTAGACCTCATGGTCCATAATGTCTGTGTAGAATCTAACTTTTTGAATATCTGAATCATCTTCTAATTCTCTTTTATATGCTTATTATTTTAAATGACAATAACATAGAAGCTGCTTTTTTAAAATATAATCTGCTCCATGTTTCTCTAGTGACAAAAATTGGCTGTTAGCTAAAACTACACTTCAAAAAATAAAATAAACAACACAAACAAAAGTGTGTGAGATAACAACTCCTCTCTCCAAGATATATATAAATATATGATATACATATAACCCATGATACATTTTGCCTTACTTCTTCATTTTGCAAATAAAAATTCCAAAGACTTCCTAGACTCACCTGTGTCTCGGGCTTTTTCAAGGGAGGTCACGAGACGTATTAAACAATTTAAGGCACAAAATGTTATTGTTAGCAAATCAGAAATCAGTCCCAATTTTGGTCCGAGAAATAGAGAGGTACAGGTGTAATAAAGGGAGAGAAAGAGAGAAAAGAGCAGAGGAAGATTACTGAACTAAGGTCTGGATCCTCCTGCTTAAAATAGTTTAAAAGATAATGAAAACAAACCAATGGAGGAAAGACACCCCTAACTTGACAACCAGGTAAAGCCAACCCTATCATCACTGGAGCACACCCGTAGAAACTGGTTTTGACCTGCGATTTTTAGGAAACACATTTGAGAGATGAGTGCTCTGTACCCTGCCCCCTCTTCCTCAGTGGAGCCTCAGATTTCAGGTTTATTGAGAAGTGTTCTCTTTTCTTTCCAAGAAGGAACATTGCAGACTTGCCCCCAGTGACAGAGGAGTCCCTCTATGCAAACCCCCCATCATTGAAGACACCCAGAGCAGCCGCATGGAGTGGGCGCTGGTGGATGCTATTCATGGCTCTCCCCGGGACGCCTGGGAGTCATCTCCCACTTCTACTTGTGCCCAGGGACTTCTCATTGATGGCATTAAGGTCAGGTGGTCAAAGAGCGCTCTTGGGTATCCTGGCTCTTGAAATGCCATCTCCTATTTCTCTTTGCTTATCAATACCTTTGACAACTACAGTGGGAGATTGCTTGTTTTGCAGAAGGAAGATTGCACCTCTTCCTTTGGCGCAGGAATCGGTGCACCAAAGGAAGCTCCACAAAATCGGTGGAGCTTTGGAGACTCAGTGCTCCCCCATCCCCCCAAAACGGAGCCTAGGCACTCCACAGAGAACTTGGCATTGTCTGGACAGAGCCTTGGGATAGGCGACAAGTCTGCCCCCCCACACCCTGAGTGGGCACCTGGGCAGCTTCTGCAGAAAGGCCAAGACGCCACCTGTCAGTGACACATGGGCTCTGCTGTGTAGGACGAAGCAGGCTGAACCACACTGGCATTTGAAGAGTCTGCTGGGGGCTGCTTGTGTGTGCCAAGGGAAACTGGCCCATGACAGCCCAGTGTGCAAATCAAGAGAGGGTCTGGAGCCTTAGGGCCATACAGATTTGAATTCTGTGGGTCTGCAGCTGAGTGACTCAGAGCAAGTCACCCACCCAACTTCTCTGACACACCTGTGGCACACCTGTGGCCTGTGGACTCAGTTATTCACTTGATCCAGGTACAAGGCTCAGGACAGCATCTGGCTTTAGTAAAGGTGTTCGCTTCCCATTGCCTCAGCCAGGGCTCGCATTCAGTGAATTACTGTCACCAGTCGGGACAGCGAGATCGCCCAGGTGTGTTCAAGTAAAAAAGCACTGGATTTCAGAATGTGGGCCCCATGTGTGATGGACTCAGGGGTGCCCCCCAGTCCCCACATACAGTGAAGCCTTTATGGCCACAGCGAAGGCCCATGGAAAAGGAAGGGTTCCCGGGGGCGCTCACAAAGGCAGGTGGGGGGTCAGGCACCGTAACATCCCCCCGGGGCTGGGGCAGTGCCTCAATTCGGCAGGGCCAGGCTTTGCCAGAACCACAGCAGCCAGTGGGTCTGCAGGCCTTACTCTCAGGAGTGGAGCTGTGAAACCGTAATTAATTATCAGCCCTCATTGGAAACAAAAGATATCCTCCCATAATCCATGGTACGACATATGGAGAGAAATGCCAAATACTCGATACAGGTCAAGAAGACCTGCTGTTGGGACGCCTGGGTGGCTCAAGGTTGAGCGTCTGCCTTTGGCTCAGGTCATGATCCCGGGGTCCTGGGATCAAGTCCCGCATGGGGCTCCCCACAGGGAGCCTGCTTCTCCCTCTGCCTGTGTCTCTGCCTCTCTCTGTGACTCTCATGAGTAAATAAATAAATCTTTAAAAGAAAAAAAATGACCCCTTGTTCACCGTTCTGCCCATGTCCCCCAGTGAGCCACAGGCCCTGGGACCATGGCTTGTTGTCGCCAGAACGTATGTCAGCTCGCATTTCACAGGTCTCTCCGGCAGTGTCCGGGTCCTGGCACTCTTCACTGGCCCCTGATCTTAGCAGCAGCACCACGGATGGAGCCTTCCTGCAGGAGCAGTGGTGGCCTGGCTGTCGCGGGCACGGCCATGCCCTCCTTGCACCTGCTCCCCTGCTTGTGTTAGTGGTCTCCTCAGCCCGCTGGGCCCTGGCGGGAACCACAGGCCCCTTGTCTATTCCATGTGAACCCCACGGTTACGACCAGACTATGTCAGCTGTACATGCAGGACAGGGCGCCCAAGCCCAGTCACCACACGCTGGACATCAGTCGGAAGAGGCCCTGCTGCCCGTCCTTCTGTCCCTGGGAATCCTGAGAGGCTAGTCCATCAAGGGCTCCAAAAGTAAGTGGTGGCATTTTTTTCTTTTCCTTCCTTCCATCCTTCCTTCCTTCCTTCCTTCCTTCCTTCCTTCCTTCCTTCCTTCCTTCCTTCCTTTTTTTTTAATTTTTGGCCAAATTAAGACATAAAAGACTTTAAAATAAAGCATAGTATAAAATATTAATCTGCCTTTGTGACTTTGATAACTTATTTTTTA
The DNA here is from genome assembly GCF_018345385.1 of Vulpes lagopus. Taxonomy (NCBI): domain Eukaryota; kingdom Metazoa; phylum Chordata; class Mammalia; order Carnivora; family Canidae; genus Vulpes; species Vulpes lagopus. The sequence continues at coordinate 151,909,671 of NC_054825.1, forward strand.
AAAGATTTTATGTATTTATTCATGAGAGATGCAGAGAGAGGCAGACACATAGGCAGAGGGAGAAGCAGGCTCCATGTGGGGAGCCCGATGCGGGACTCAATCCCAAGACCCCAGGATCACAAAGCCGGAGGCTCAACCAGATGCTCAACCACTGAGCTACCCGGGTGCCCCTTGATTTCCTTTTTTTAAAGATGTATTCATTTGAAAGAAAGAGAGAGAGGAGAAGGAGGGGCAGAGGGAGAGAGAATCTCAAGCAGACTCTCCACTGAGCACAGATCCTGATGTGGGGCTCAATCCCATGACTCTGAGATCATGACCTGAGCCAAAATCAAGAGTTGGACACTCAACCAACTGAGCCACCTATGACTTTGATCATAAAATGATCAATTTTTCTTGAAAGAAAATTACTGGGTGGCTCAGTTGGTTAAGCATCTGCCTTTGGCTTAGGTCATGATCCCAGGGTCCTTGCTCAGCGAGGAGCCTTCTTCTCCCTCTGACCCTCCTTCTGCTTGTGTTCATTCTCTCTCTCTCTCTCTCTCTCTGTCAAATAAATAAGTAAAATCTTTAAAAAAAAATGAATAGCTTCTTCTTAAAAAAAAAAAGCTGAATTTTCATGCAAAGTTTAAGGGCATTATCTCAGAATTAATGAGGACAGGCCGTGTTACTTCAACAACTTTGGTTTTGTGAGAAACCTATCACCTCATCCCTCATGTTCTTATCTCCCCAAGGACCTGGATGCAGGCTGCTCTGAGGGCTGGCATCCGGGAGCCACTGGGTCAACAGGACACAGCCAGCATGGCCAGGAGCTGGCTGGGAGTGTGTCCTGAGTCTTGTCCAAGGTGCCTTGCTAGGGTCTTCAGAAGGCATTTGACAGCTGACTGAGGAGTAGAAGACCCTGGGGGTGATCAAACCTTCACTTGGAAAGTGTGGACACAAATGACCTGGAATCACCAAGGGGGCTACAGGTGGTATATTGGACAAGAGGCACCGGTAGTGGCCAGGACAATAGTTCCAGCTATGGGAGGAGTTACCACTGGTTGAGCACCACTCTGTACCCGCTCTATGCTCTTTATTTCTTATTACAGCATTCTCTTCTGGATATTCGATCATAACTTCTTTAAATCTTCTTGAAGTGAACCAGATCCAAAATGGACCATGAGGTCCACAGTAACATGTCAGAGTCATCAAAGTGACAAATCTTGCATTCACTCTTTGGAAACTCCTTTAAATAATTAGAGTAAGACTGGGCTTCTTTTTTGAAATTTCTTTTGGGGCTGCCCTGGATAGAGAGCCTAATTATCCATAATCATCTGAATGCATCAATGATAAACAACAACAGAGCAATGACATATTCAACAGTGTAACTTACTTTGAATCTTTGCACATCATGTACAATTCTGCAAAATGGACATCTTTGTGGAAAGACCCTCCCCCTGGGGACATAATTAATGCGGGTGGTGAATAGCGCTGCGAAGAATAGCAATTTCATTTTCTTACAGTCGGAGGGAATTGCATCAATACATCAAGTAAGTGAATCCTAGAGGCATTTTTATAATTGATAAAGATAAAATTGTTCTGAAATGGAAATATTATCATGAATGTAATTGAATTGGGAAATATAATAAAAATGTTCATCCCCAGCCTCCCTCACTCCACTGGTATCGATAAAAGTTCACAATTAAACTTAAAAGTTCTCAAAAAGTGTACAACAGCCTATGTCTCAAAGACCAGCATGTTCTCAGAGCTTGTTACCTGTTGTCTATCCAAGGTTCACAAATAAAGGAGAACGATATTCAAATTTTAACAGACAGGGTGTACAGAGTGCTAACTGGGGTGGAAACTACTCTCAGGGGTGAAGGGGACCCTGAAGGATGTGGACACTCAGGGTCTGGGGACCAACACCAGCAAGAAGATGGCTCACCTCCAAGTCTGAAGGGGATGGAGAGGGGACATGTTCTGGTGGAAGAGCCCCTGCCCCTCTGTAGCTATGGCCCTACAATCCAGCCACTGGCTACATATAGGAAGGCACTAGAAGGCAGGGAGCAAATGCCCTGGTTCTCTGCTCCTGCCCTCCTGATCCCAAGCACTTCCCATAACTGATGCTGCATGTTGACCAGGGGGGCACAGGGGCCAGTGAAACTCCAGGGAGGCCAGCCCCGCCCCCCATAGTGGGAATGGGTGGGAATGGAGGTGGGGTGGCCAGGGAGCACAGCACAGAGAGTGGCCAGTCAAGACTTCCCTGGAGAAATATCACAGACAGCTGAATGTCGCACGTGTTTGGACATTGATCATCTGGGGACTTTATTTATTTATTTATTTATTTATTTATTTATTTATTTTCCTCTGGGGACTTTAAAACAGTTCCCATTGAACTGTAGAAACTGCCGTACATACGCCAGTAAGGAACGCACTCAACAGCTCTGCTGGGTTGCCTCTCCTTAACACAATGCCTTGCAATTTTCCTGCATTTCTAGTGCCTTTCTGTGTTGAGAGCATTACTAAGCTCTGATGATGGTTGCAACTCAGCATGATGAAATGGAATAAAGCAAAACAAAATACCAAGGACGAGAAGCGGCAGCTGATGTGGAGACATCCAGAGTTTATGAAAATGAAACGTCATAAAAAGAAGCAAGAAAATTATGTGTCAAAAGGAGCAGATTGTCTGGCAGATTAAAAAGGTAAAGATGGAGAATTGCTTTTTAGTGAAGTCATTAATGAGAATTAACAAAAACAAAAAAAAACAAGAAGGAAGAAGATGAGAAAACAGATTCTTTTTTTAAGATTTCATTTATTTATTTGAGAAAGAGAAAGAGAACACAAGTGAGGGAAGGGATAGAAAAGGAAGGAGAACCAGACTCCCCACTGAGCAGAGAGCCCAATGTGGGACTCTATCCCAGGACCCCGGGATAATGACCTGAGCCAAAGGCAGATGCTTCACCAACTGAGCCACCCAGGTGCCCCAGAAAACAGATTCTTATTAACAAAGGCAATAGATCTAGTAACTGGAACAATTAGCAAGGAAGGGCTCTATGATATTGGACAAAATTAAACATCAGGACTGTGGATCTCCCCCCCAAAAGATGTTAAAACTTGAATTTAGTGCCCATGAATGTGACCTCATTTGGAAATTGGGTCTTTGCAAATGATCTAGTTAAGTGAGGTCATTAAGGTGAGCCCTAATCCCATATGACTGTCCTTGTAAAAAAGAGGAAGTTTGGGCAAGAGATGGACGCACACCCAGGGGAACACACTGTGAAGCTGAAGGTAGAGATCAGAGTGAAGCTTCTGTAAGTCAGGGATGACGAAGACAACCAGCAAACCACCAGGAAGAGAGACCGAGGCTGGAGCCTCAGAAGGAACCAACCGTGTAGTCAGACACCCTGATCTCAGACTTCCAGGCTCCAGAACTGGGAGACACTGAATTTCTACACTATTTTGTTACAGCAGCTCTTAGCAAACAAATATACTCTCTTTACTGAAAAACAGTCAGAGCTCGTAGGCAAAATACCTCTCATTGGCCACTAAAACATTGGGAGAGCTGAAGTACGTTTTCAGCCATTGCAGGACTATGGGGCTGAGGCTGTAAGTCATCCAGGAGAGAGGTTTTGGATCATTAGTCAAGTTATTGGTGAAAGCAGCCTCTTCAGTGGTCAACATGGGCCATAATGCAAGCCCATGTATGAACAACTTGTCAAGACAGAAACTACTCCCAGAAACTTGAACAAAGTGTCAACCTGATAGTTTTGAAAGAAGATTCTGTTTCCAAGCGCATGCTGTTGGTTATTGGGATTACCATGTGTATATTATTTTTATTAGTGTAACACTTCCTTTTTTCCTTTACAAGCATACGAATAATTTGGCAGTGATAAAAATACTTGCTGATTAAAACTTTGTATTCAAATTCTGGGCAGACTTTAAAGTGTTTTCACAGTGGAATATACTCAATCAGATAACACATGGTTTGTTGGCATTAGTATAACATAAAAATGCATGATTGCCATGAAAAAGCTTGAAAGGGAAAAAGTAATATGATCATCCTATAATGTAATCATATTGATAGTGCGTAAAATGAAGGAAGCTGACATTGGTTTTAATAGAGCTACTCAAGGAGATGAGCTCTGTTATACTAAAACCCTTAAGTGCAGAAACATTTGGCTGCAAACAGTGCCTTGGAAATCATTAGTCATGTAACTTTGGGCATGATCATTAAAACCACACTTAGTTTTATTTTCTTCATCTGCTAAACTGGGGACAATAACCAGAATATATGTAAAACTATAAGGTGTCATGAGGGGGGAAGAACAAATAGCAATAGGTAAAATAGAAAATGATGTCAATTTTTATATGATGAATATACTCTATTTTACAACAACCAGGAAAATTCAAACTAAAACCATGTATTATTATGTTTTATTTAGGAAGTGAGCATGATTTTTAAAGTCTGGTAATACCAGGTGTGCTTTGATCATAGAGAAACAGAAACTCTCATACACTGACCCCTTTGGAATCAATTGAACAATGCCCATTGACACGGAAAATGTGCATTTCTTACTCTACAAGAATTGCATTTCCAAGTGTCTACTCCAGAAAAATTATTTTTCTCATGTGAGACATAACAATATGCTTGTATACCTTTCTCAAAAAAGTGCCTTCATATTATTGCAACAAATAGAGTGTTTAATGCCTGGGAGGAATTGTAAGGCATTTCCATCCAAAGAATCATGCTGCCTTGCTGTTAATGTTGCTGGCCAAGAATGTCGCCATCCAGCCTGATAGCAAAGAGAGAAAGCAAAGAAAACAGGAAAAAAAAAACATGAAGGAGCAGAAAACATAATTTACTCTTTGTGGTGTTGAGTTCTAAGCGTTTGGATGAGTACATTGAGTTGTGTATCCACCAACAAGATTATCGTAGAGAACGGTTCCATCACTCCCTAAAATTTCCACCTGTTGCCCTTCACAGTAAGCTACTCTTCCACTCCCAACCCTCATGAATCACCAAGTTCCCAACTGTAAGTTTTCCAGAATGTCTACAAGTGGATTTCTATAATATGTAGTCCTTTGATGTGGCTTCTTAGGCTTAGTAAATACTTTTGAGGCTCAACCATGTTGCTCGTGTGAAGCCAGTCTGTTCCTTTTCATGGGCTAAGTAGTCTTCCCTTGTGTGGATGTACTATAGTTTGTCCATTTACCCATTGAAAGATGTTTGGGTTTTTTTTCCAATTTTTCACAATTAGCAATAAAGCTGTTCTAAATAGTTATGTAAAAAAAAGAGAAACATATACAAACACATTTGGTATGGAATTCCATATTTGGTGGCAGACTCTAATAAAATGTGAGAGTCTGACGTTGGTTTGCATGGTTAGGAGCAGCCATACAGCATTCAAAGGGACTAGAAAAAGAGGTCAAGAAATGAAAAGTGCTATGGAGTACAAACAGGGAATCAGCCCTCTCATATACTTTTCCCACTACTGCCGACTTGGACTTTAAAATGAGTTTTGTTTACCCATTTTTTACTTATACATATGCTTTCTGTAGTAAAATTTGTACTGGCAAGATTTTCTTAAAAAGATAGTCAAATATGTTCCTTGCAGCCTGGAAAGAATTAAGACACTAATTAGTAAGAAAAATGGATCTTTGTTACAAGAAAAGGAATAGTTATTTCATATGATGAATTTTTATTTGATTTTTCAAGAAAAGTAATAAATTGAAGTTACAGAAATAATCAGCATTAATAGACTCATTCTTAATTATCAGGAGGAGAAAAAGAACTTCTCTCAGTGTATTAATTAGACAAACTTTAGCATAACTATTATTAATATTGAGGAAGGTTTCACTTTTTAAGGTGGCTCGGGTAGCAGTACAGAAATGGGAAAGGATGATCAAAGAAGAAAGACAAGGCGGATTTTCACAATAGGTGGGGGCAGGGTTGGGTGACAACTGGGGAGGTCTTCCAAGTGACAGGGCAGACAGGCAGATGACATGAGAACAGAGGAGGACAAATGTGGGAGAGAGACCAAGATCAAGACCAAGAATTGTGGAAAGACAACAAGGACACACCACCACTGGCGGGTGGACTTAGGGTCAGATTCAGCTAGACACTCCCCAAAATGGCCTCATTTATGTCTGCGGGGGCTGCTGGATTTTCACATGCTATCTGCACCGCAAATTTTGTTTTTCCAGCTCTATCCAGACCCCTGTTCAAACATGTCCACTCTTGTCTCCTCTGTATGCTCAACACCTGCTGTCTTCTTCCCATGCCTCCATTGGTGGGGCTGGAACTCAGAAGGGAGAATAAGAGACAAGGACGAGGAGAGAACTGACTGCTACAGCCTCTTAACTGGAGAAAATGTGCCATGACCTGATCTCAATTTTCCCTTTTTTCCTATCTCACTTCTCTCTCCCTTTTAATATATCTTTAGATGCAATGACTTCCTCTTGTTCCTTTGATCAAGTAGTGAGGCCTCAACAGATAACTTGTTCTGCTCTCTCATTATTGCCACAGAGACCTCATTTAGGATGTTATTGGTGTGTTTAGGGTGGGTTTGCTATATGTGGAGTTTACAGAAAGCATCTTTCTTGTGAACCACATCGACAACAAAAGCTTCACCAAAACATTTTATGATGTTATGTAATCTGCCCACTCTTGCCCACCACATGACAGCAAAAAAAAAAAAAAAAAAAAAGCCTGTACACCGAGAAAGTCAATGGCAGTGAGGAAGTATACCACCTTGACGTCTTACTAGCACCTCAGAAGGACTTTATGGGTTTAGTGTCTAGAGCCGAGTAGCTCACAGGAGCTTTGTCAAGGCAGTATACTCATGGAGATGTAGGACTGGTGGAAATAGTGAGGTGAAGATTTTGAAACGAGGCTTCCTAAAGAAGCCCTTTTCTGATAAGAAAGCAGTCTGTGGAACACGAAAGCTCTGGCCCTAAAGCAAGATTTATTTGTCCAGATAAGCTGCTCTGCAAAATTTTCCTGAAGAAAACTGGAGATTGGTTTGGAATTGTATATCTCTGGCAGGAACTTCCCTGGCAAATGTAAAGTTATGTTGCCAAAGGGGATCTTAGTTCTCACACAGTTATCTTCTAATGTGTATTTGGGTGGGAAGTGTGTTTCATCGCAGTGGTGACAGGGAGGAAATACATGGGTCTTCATTCCTGTCCACGTAGGTGTGTGTGCATTACCAAGGGAGGGCTTACAGCCACAAGAACCCCCTTCTATTAATTAGGTCCTTGGGAAAACTCAACCTATGAAATCACCAAAAAAGGAACTTGATACTTTTTTTCCCCTCAACACTGCATTGGGCCTTATTTCAAAGAGAACAAGGAGGATCCCTAAACACCTACTATTATTATTTTCATTATTATTCCTCTATAATAAGGAGGCTCTGAGTTGGAACCTTGAACTACATTTAATTTCCCTTATCAAAGCTTTCCAGTGTGTATGTGGACAATGAGGGGGCATGGAGAGAGGCATAATGGCAGATACTGAGAACCATCAGCCACAGTGCACTGAGACTGATTACACAAGGTCACCCAAAATTGTCCACTAGCCTCGTGTCAGCAAACTATTTATCCAAATAGCCACATGAATCAGCTACCAAGAGAAACAATGTCCCACTTCTTTAGATACTTGTGCAATATCTAAGCCAATTTTTTTAAAGGCTTCAAAATGTTGCTTTTATACTTACATATAAGTGCTCTTTAGGTCCAAGAAATCATTGTGATTGGATAATTAAAATACCAACAAGTCCTAACTTGCAAAGATTCCATTGTGATGGTCTGCATACATACAAATGTAATGACCCAAAGGGGCATCTGTACCCCAATATTTATAGCAGCAATGTCCACAATAGCCAAACTATGGAAAGGGCCCAGATGTCCATTGACAGATGACTGGATAAAGACGATGTGGTATACATACACAATGGAATACTACTCAGCCATCAGAAAGGATGAAATCTTGCCATTTACAACAATATGGATGGAACTAGAAGGTATTATGCTAAGCAAAATAAGTTAATCATAAAAACACAATTACCACATGATTTTATTCATATGTGGAATTTAAGAAACACAGAGGACCACAGGGGAAAGGAGAGAAAATAAAACAAGATGAAATCAGAGAGGAAGACAAACCATAAGAGACTTTTAATCATAGGGAACAAACTGAGGGTCGCTGGAGGGGAAGGGGTTGGGGGACAGGGTAACTGGGTGATGGGCATTGAAGAGGGCATGTGATGTCATAAACACTGGGTGTTATATAAGACCAATGAATCACTGACCTCACCTCTGAAACTAATAATATACTTTATGTTAATTAATTGAATGTAAATAAATTTTAAAAAATAAATACACATACACACATATGTAACACATACAAAGAAACCTCTTTCCCAAGCTTAGGGCATACTGTCATGCCAATTCATTCGCTTCCTGGGGAGCTTCCAAATATCAGAATTTGTCTTATGTGTCTTATTAAATTGCATATTGTCTCTTCTTCCCTTCTTTCCCAGTTTTGGCTATCCTTCTTGTGTTCTCATTTATTCATTTACAAGTAAAAATCAGTAGATATGGCAACTTCTGGTTGTAACTATGGTTTCATACTTACTACTTTTGTGGTAAAAAGAAATTTTCACTTCAAACAAAATGACAGTTACCATGCATTGAACCTTCTAACTTTAGTTTCTGACCTTTGAGTTTCAAAATTCTACAACCAGAAAAGCCTCTGTGTTCAATGCTCATTGAAGTCAGATGAGGATTTGGGGGAAGGTGGGGAGATGTGGCCACTTCGTCTGTCTTTGATGGGTCTGTGGGGTGGTCAGTCTTCCGTGTGGGTGTGGCCACAGCCCCGACTTCCCTCTCTATGGATGAGATGGCAAGAAGGAGCTTCCTCTAGTCCTCTCCATCCTCCTCCTTCCTCTAGTCCTCTTACATCCTATTTCATTGATAATTTCCCTCCCATAGACCCTCTCTCAATGGCATCACAAACTACCTACTACTCACTCAATTCTTTACTGAATGATTATTTTGTGCAAGGCAGCATGTTAAATGCTGGGACCACAAGGGCTAGCACAACCAGCCTCCCATCCCTTTTCCCCTTCAAAGGACTCAGCCTAGTGAAGGAGGTGGAGAGGAATCCGACAGCCATTCAAGGACACAGCCACAAACAGGACTCATTGTGAGACAGGAGAAGCACCAAGTATAGTGAGAACTCACAGCAGGAGTGACCTGATGTAGACAGTTTGGAGGGTGGGGTGTCAGGAAAGATCCTGATGATGGGGCAGGTGAGAGAGATGCCGAGGAGGAAAAGGACAGAAGTAACCCTCGCCAGGCAGTACCACTGCCAACAAGGTCTAGCAGCTGACAAGATGTCGGTCTGGCTCACCCAACATGACAGCAATCCACAAAGAGTTACATAGTACACAAATAGAGGATGTCTGACGGTTCCTGAAGTGGCCTATCCTTCCTGGTGTTTTTCTTTCTTCCAGCTCCCAGACAGTCTGAACCCATGCTGGTCCCAGTAGCTGCTGCCCTAGTAGCTGCTCCACTGATAACTCTGCCTTTCTGATCCTGGCAGTGGTCTCCAGTGGTCATGTCTGAGGCAGGGGTGCAGCACTGACAATTCTTTGGCCACGTGGTACCTTCACCATGTCTCTGACACCCAGAGCTCCAGACAGAAACCATCTTGTCAGACCCAGTGCCTTAGTCAGAGTTCTCCAGAGGAACAAAACCAATAGGATGTGCATCTATGGAGAGATTTATTATAAGGAATTGGCTCATGTAATCATGGAGGCTAATGAGTCCAAAATCTGCAGTGTTGGCCAATAAGCCTGAGATCCAGGAAAGTCGATGTTCCAGTTCTAATCGAAAGGCCATCTGCTAGAAGCCCAAGAGAGCCAAACATGCAGATAAATCTGAAGGAAGCTGCTGGAGGATTCTCTCTCTTGTTTGGAGAAGCCAGCCTTTTCGTTTTGACTCAGACCTTCAACTGATTGAATTAAACCCAACAACATAGAGAACAATCTGCTTTACCCAAATTTCACCGATTCAAAGTTTGTCTCATTCAAAAACACCGTTCAGGTTGACACTTAAAATTAAGCATCACACTCAAGATCACATTCCAGTCCTCACCCTGGGCTTCCAGCAGAATGGGTTCCTCTGCCTGAATCCCGGTGGCCACAGCCCTGTGCTTGTGGATGAGCAGGCCCTGCAGAGAAAGCAGAAGTTGCCAGGGAGCAGAGAGATTATACCATCACACAGGCATGTCCTCCTCCCCTACCCCAGAGCTTGGCTGGGCTTGAGGGATTCACCACGATGGCATCTCTCAGGTGGATCCATTTTTCTTCCAGTGCAGTAATCCTCAAGCACCCCATGACCCCTTACCAATGGGATGCCATTCTGCTTTAGAGGCTAGGCAATCATCACTGCTGTTTTCCATTTTTTCCATATTGGAAGACTTTGCAGAAGAGACACAGATTTGGTAGAACCAACCCTGGACAGAGTGTCATGCTTCCAATGTTTCCTGCACCCCAGAAAAATATAGAGGAAAATACCAGAGGAATGTACTCTATGTCTTTAATTCCAAGAAGCTGTCAATTTGAAGACAATCAATTTCATAACAGGGTTGAGGGAGAGGAAAGAAGCATTAGAGTATACCCTTTAATGTTAACACTCACAACGACTTGAGGAAATAATGTAAGACACATGCCTCGCCATTGAAGGAATATGGTAATAGGCTCAACATACCAAACAGTAATTGGACATTTTAGTAGCTCCATAATCAGAGTAGGCTCTGTATTTCTAGAAGGACATTGGTGATAACAGGTAGCTCCAGAGAAAAGTAAACAGGAGATAGAGGAGTCTGAAATCCATGTCCTCTGATCGGGATGATGAAGTAGAAATAGGAGACCTGGGTATCTTATGGGAGAGAAACCAACATTGCTCAGAGACACTGGTCCAGAACAGAGGGCCAGGGTTGCAAAGAGTGGGCTTTGACTCTTCCATGCACACAGGCTCCCAGGAGTTCCTCTCTGCAGGTCAGAGTGACTGTTGGGGGGACACTGTGCACAGGATCGTCTAATGCAGGGGGAAGTAGATGGAGATGCAGGAGAGAGGAAGCATGGCTGGAGGGGACTTCAGCAAAAGCTCATCTGACAAACTAATTTGATAGCTGAAGTACCTGAAGCCCAGGAACAGATGAACCACAGAGCTGACAGGTGGCTGGGCTCCTCTGAAACACCCCCCCCCCCCCCGCAAAACCCATGATGGGACTCCGTGTCTGCGGGAGCTAGTGTTCCCAAGGGTCACCAACCTCATCCTGGGAGCCCTGATTTCCAGACACAACTTTGTTTTCTCTCAAACATGTGGTTTTTAGGAATCTTTTTGTTTGCCCCATAAATGTCTCTGCTGATGCACAGTGTCATTCCTCACTCTTTGTGGGGGCACAGTGCTCTTATGCTTGTGGGCTCCAGCAAATCCCGTAATCCACAGAAATCATGTTCAATTCACACTGACGAAAATTCCTCCAGGAGTTTAACCATTTTCTAGGGGATTTCCCACAAAAGAGTCCATTCCTTGGAGTGCTTAATTCAAAAAGGTAAAGACACTTATTTTCTTTTTTTTTTAATTTTTTTTTTATTTATGATAGTCATACAGAGAGAGAGAGAGAGGCAGAGACACAGGCAGAGGGAGAAGCAGGCTCCATGCACCGGGAGCCCGACGTGGGATTCGATCCCTGGTCTCCAGGATCGCACCCTGGGCCAAAGGCAGGCGCCACACCGCTGCGCCACCCAGGGATCCCCAAGACACTTGTTTTCTAGTCCAATCTTCTCATCAATCCCCTGGAAAGCAGATTCACCTATTCCTTTTCAACTGTGGAGGTAAGCTCTGAAAGAACTTCTTCAAAACTGATTATTTCCAGAAGACCTTCATTTCTTTGACAACCTATGAGAGCCACCAGAACATAGCTAAGGTCCTGTCCCATGAATTATGTCCACCCAGAAGCTATTTTACAGCTGGCATGGTGAGAAGACTGGAGTGTAGGTCATCTCGTCACAGACCAGAGTGTGATGTCAACACCAAGTGACCAGGGAGCTAAAGAATATAAGTTTCAGTTGATGCAAGCACCCCATTAACAGCCAGAATAGAACATGCACACAGTAAGTTTAATGAAGCCAAAATGCAAGTATTCTAATAGAAGGAAGAAAATGTGCCTGAAAGAATAACTATGCTTTATCATAAAATCCTCCATCCTTTATCCTCCTTAAAATGTGTAGACAGAAAAAAGTTAAAAATTATTATTTTAGAAATGAAACGCACCAAAAGGTAAGATTTTTCCTTGAATTAAATTTTAAGGGAAGGATTTGCATAGAACTTAAGAGAAAATAAGTAGCAGAATGGACAACAGCGTGAATAGCAACATCCTAAAAGTCATGAAAACATTTTTAAAGGATATATTTCTTAATGTCCCCTTGACATTTACATTTTTTTAACCTTAGGGCAATTAGTCAATTGGACTTACTGTCAGTGTAGGAGGAAGGAACTCACATAAACTGAATACTTTCAAGGTAGGACAGGCAGGACTGGGGCCATGTGGTTTACTTCCCAGTTGCTTCAAAGACTTTCCAGAAGAACCCTTCCCTAGAAGCTTCATTAAGGAAGGTTCAAATGAAGAAGGCAGGGCTTCACGACCCCACCTGGGTCCTGAGGCAGAAAGATTGTCAGCCACACTCCGGCTCTCAGAGTGGGTCGCCAGGTAGAGCTCCCCAGCTCCCTAGTGTGGCTCCTGATCCCTAAGAAGGAAGGGATGAGAGCATTTGGATGCTCTCCAAAAATCCAAATTCTCAGTGTGGAATCTTCTGGGCCTGGATCTATATTTTTTTCAATCACTCTCCAAAGATTAAAGATCTCAGCTAAGGTGAGCTCACCTTGTCACCACTATTATGTGCAGTGTGAGACCCGCCTCTTTGTGGTGTCTCTCATTGTTGCGCTTTTACCCGGATATGTGGGGGTATTCAGCTCTCTCCCCTCTCCCCATGCTCTAACATGTCAGCTTCTGCCAGGTGCCCAGCATCTGAATCTACACAAGAGTCATTACCAGTTGAAAAGAGAAGAGGGGGGCACCTGGGTAGCTCAGTCAGTGAAGCATCTGCCCAGGGTCCTGGGATTGAGTCCTGCTTCTCCCTCTACCTCTGCTGCTCCCCCTACTTGTGTGCATACTCTCTTTCCTTGTCAGATAAATAAATTTAAAATCTTTAAAAAAAAAAAAAAAAGGAGACAGCGAGAGGAGGGATGGTTAGGTATCAGAGTCAAAGAGATGCTTTTAGAAAATACTTCATACAGATTTCTCTATAATGAATTAATGAACAATTACAAATCATCCAGCTTCCTGCTTGTGCATCATCCCACCTTTCAATTCCCATGGCCACTTCTCATTCTCCTCTTGACTGCTCTCCCCCTTCTTCCTCCACTAGACATCATTGCAGATGAGTTTCCCAGAACACACTAGGTCACTCCTAAGCTTGGACTCTCCCAAGGTCACTCTACCTGGAGCCCAGGCTCCAAATTTCAGGTCTTACTGTCCCTGCCCAGCCCTTTATCCAAGCTTCTCTTCTCCAGACTGGCCAACTGAATCATCCCTAAGAACCTCCACACACACTTCATGGTGCCTGCTCTGCCCATTGGTGTGTCGCATTCTCTCTCTCCCTTGAATGTGACAGTCCCATCCAAGGTCAACAAATGCTTCTTCCTTCAGTAAACTTTCCTCTATCACCAGCTGAAAATACAATTCCTTCTTTGCATTTCCTTGGCGTATGTGTTTCCTATTTGCTGCTGTAATAAATTATTACAAACACTGGATTAAAACAATACAAAATGATTCTCTTTGGTCAGAAATCCAAATAGGTCTTACTAGACTACAATCAAAATGTTGGCAGGGCCATGTTCATTCTAGAGGCTCTAGAGAAAAGCCTGTTTCCTTGCCTCTTACAATTCATAGAGTGTTTGCATTTCTTGGCTTGTGGCCTGCCTCCAAAGACACAGCATAGTATCTCTCTGACTCTGATACCTGACCATCCTTCCTCTCCTTTTCACTCATAATGGCCTTTGTGATTATATTGGGCCCACCCAAACAGTCTAGTATAATCATCTCCTCTGAAAATTCTTAACCAAAGCTGCAATCCCATTGCCACATATGATAACAAATCTACAGGTTCCAATGATCAGCATGTGAATATCTTTGAGGGCGTTGCCATTTGACATCGTAGTAATACCACACTCATGGCTCATAGGACATTCCACCTACTATTTACAATTACTTTGGTATTTGTTTTATCTAGCCTACCAATTTTTGTAGGATAAGGACAAAAAATTAGCCTGTACTTATCTTTGTGCTCCTGGCAAAGTGTGCAGAATGAAAACCATGCCCAGAAGACAGAGAAGCTTATGGCCAAGGGAAAAGTTCTCAGAGGTGAGTTAGAGAATAATGAGTAAATGCAAGACGTGTAAAGCTCATGCAAGCAATGCTTCATCATCAGCTGCAATTTTTAACCCCTGCCACCAAAAACCAACACACCTGAAGTGTAGTGGTCTTCCCAAGAACTAAATAGCAGCACAAAAGCACATCATCACTTTGTAGGTTGGTCCTCTCCATTAAATTATAAGGAACACAAAACACATTTTTTCCATGTTATAAAAAACTATTCACTGTATATACACCGATTATTCTGCACCCTTCAGAATGTGATTAAATAGAAGAAAAAGAAGTGTTTCCTCCCAAAATTTGGAAATAATACCTTTTCAAAATTCAAGAAGTTTCCCTCTCTATATTTGATGGGGGCCCAATTGCTTGGGTTGATTAAATAGCTCTTCGTTATTTAAATATTTTGTTCCTGGGCAGCCTGGGTGGTTCAGCGGTTCAGTGCCTGCCTTTGGCCCAGGGCACAATCCTGGAGTCCCGGGATCGAGTCCTGTGTCGGGCTCCCTGCATGGAGCCTGCTTCTCCCTCTACCTGTGTCTCTGCCTCTCTCTCTCCCTCTCTCTCTCTCAACCTCTCTCTCTCTCTCTCTCTCTCTCTCTCTCTGTCTCTCATGAATAAATAAATAAAATCTTTAATAAATAAATATTTTGTTCCTTTTTGATCACTGTTTTTCATTTATAATAAAGCTCTTCCTCTGAGAGTGTGTGTTTGACTGAGTCTAAGTTATCAAGTGTCCTATGTTAGAACTTAACACTCAGTTACATGTTTGCATATGATTTTTTAATTCTTTTTATCATGGAGAGTAGCTAAGCATCTTTGATAAGCTATATTTTTTTTAGAGAGGAGGGAAGGGGAAGGAGGGGTAGAGGGAGAAGGAGAGAGAGAATCTAAAGCAGACTCCATGCTGAGCATGTAGCCCAATGCAGGGTTCAGTCTCACGACCCTGAGATCATGACCTGAGCCAAAATCAAGAGTCAGACATTCAACTAACTGAGCCCCCCAGGCGCCTGAAGAAGTTATCCCTTTAATACCCTCCCTACGCTGTCTCCAAAGCTGCTTGTTATACTGTTTTACTACACTTCTGTTCTCTGCTACATTCATGTTTATAGTATTTCGTGCACAATTGCTGTTGCATTAAACGGCACCCTAGTGGCTCCTAAAATCAAACAGGCGTTTGCACTTTTCTGTCTTAGAACCAGAGAATAGTTCTTTACTAGAGGAATAGAAAACATCCTTTTTAGTATGAGTTGTTTTCCTTCAGGCTAGCAGGCCTTCACTGAGCTTTAGAAAAGCCTCTATTAATTTACCTCCCAAAAATGGTTAATTCATCGAATTTTAAGTATATTCTGCAGAAATGAAAATTATCAGGAAAGTCAAATGATGCATGTTTTAAAAGGTAACCATAGAAATTAGCTTGACTGGCACCAGTATATACCTACAGAAAGATGGCAGCCTGCCATCAGCCCTGCCGGAAAGGTCTGTCTACCTCAAAGACAATTTTCTCTTCACAATCTGTTAGTTTCCATAGTTCTCAGCCAAAGACCCTGTCTTTATTTTTCTTTTTAAAGACCCTGTCTTAAATGCCATCTTTTGTTCTGAACCAAAAGGAAGAGATTTTTAAAACCAGGAAATAAAGTTTTATGTCCAAATTCTACCCTATATACTTAAAATATCTATACTTTATTTAACATCATAAAAGTTAACCACCAGAATAACCAAGCATATGTTTACTGAGCCTTAAAATTATTAGAATAAATTACAAAAACAAAGAAGAGAGAACAACATGGAAATATACAGGAAACAAAGAAAGACTTTCAACAGATCACAGGAATGCAAATAAATATACCTGTTGTATTAGTAGACAAAAACAGGATAAATTCACCTCTTATGAGAAAACTTCCTCACAAGAGATCACAAAGCAAAACCCAGCGATGCCTGAATGAAACTCTAAAGACTATATGAGTTGGAGGAGGTCAAAGATGAAAGGACGGAAACTGGTATAACCAGTGGAGGGGAAATGGAGACAAGTAGAAAACAAAAACAGAACCAAATGAAAACGATAACAAAGATAAAACAAAGTACATTTATATTCAGGATAAAACCCAGTCACAAGATGAAGAGGAGCATTTCATAAAGGCAACCATCACCCAGAAGATGGGCTGCTGGATATGAGGAGGTGGAGTGTCCCCAATTGTCCCTTAATGGGGCATCTGTAGAACACTCAAGGCTCTTGCTGGAATATTCCAGCTTCCTGGTCTTTTCTGGCTATTGTGGTGAGGGTGTGAGGAGATATCAGTCCACGATGCCTTGGTTACCAGGATCTTGCACTAAGGACCTGTGGCATCTAAGATTGATTCAGGAAATACTAACAAGCATCCCTGTGCTAATATTTGATGCTGTGTCTTACTTCCTGATGCTCACCTTCCACGTCTTCAGAGGGGCTTGGGCCCCACATCCAGCTCCACTGCATAAACCACAGATAGTCTAGACAAGAAACAGATCTGGAAGAAATGATCCCATTCCTCCGGGTGTCCTGTATTGTATGCTTGTTGACACCTGCCTGTGAATGCCTGGAGCTGTGGCAGCTATACTGGGACCATGAGGAGGGTTAGTCTGGGCAGGACACACTGAGGATGGGAGAGCAGAAAAATGGAAGCAAGCTGATCCTTGAGGACATTGCTGAGCCACTGAATGAACCAAGTCTGGAGCTGTGCAACTCTGGACTTCTTGCTATGTGATCTCAAGTTTCCTATTGTTTAATGTTATTTCAAACTGGGTTCTCTCTTTCTTACAGCTAAAAACAGTAAAACTCATAGAGAGGCCTGGGAAGGTTCGTCCTCCACAGCATTCCACACAGTGGATCGCTAGTCAATTGATTAAGGAGACAATTTAAAGAGCACACATCCAGTCGTTATCTACCAAATGGATTTTTTTATTTAAAAAAAAAAATCCCTTCATAAAGGGTTGCCTTCTTCCAGTATCTCTGGCAGGGTAGCCATCTCCCAACTGGTACTTTCTATGTCAGCCTGTTCTTATTTCACATCTGTCTGTTTATGTGTCACATTTTTACAATTTTAATGGATGTGATTGTAAATTTTATTGACAATTGTAAATAAATATTGTATTTAGATAAATTTTATTTATCTTCTTGAGGCTCCTATACCTTCTAACGCTAAAATCTTTGTCAAACTCTTCTGTAAATTCAACTCCCCGTGCCCTTAGCTAATGCCCTGATATTAATTTTGCTGTGTATTTTTAGCATGGGATTTCTTTATGAGTTTAGTAAATTTAACTCATAGGCTCCTATGAGCAGATGGATCTTCCACCTGTAAACTGTGTGTCGTATGTGTGTGGTGTGTGGTGTGTGTGTGCTGATACAGTGTGTCTGTGTGCAGTATGACACGATGATAATGGTGTGTATATGAGTTTGTGTGTTGTGTGTGTGTCACGTGGTGATAGTGTGTGTGTATGCTGTGGCAATATGAGGTATGTGTGTGTGTATATGTGTGTGATGTGGTGATATGGCATGTGTGTGTGGCGTGTATGGTGTAGTATGTATGCACATGTGCACACATATGCATACGTATGCTGGGTTTTGGGGGGTCTGTTACCCCCCGACTCCCAGCCACAAAGGTCAGAACCAGGTGTTGCAGTGGCTCAGAGCACCTGCCCCTGGTGAGGCTGGGGACATATAGACCAGCATGGGCTTGCTTCAGCTTTGGTCATGAGCCCGTCTTTGCATCCCTCCCTGCTGCTCACATCTGTTGTTCCATGCGAGTCCTAGGCCCAAACGTCATTGCCAGCTGGCCCCTCTGCCTCACTTCAGGGGTGAAAAGTCTTACCTGAAGCCCTGGTAGCAAGTGCAGACCCCTGTCCCGTAAAACACATGGTCCCTGTTGCCTGCGTGGGTAAACTGATGAACATAATCTGGCAGCACTGGCTTCATGACTTCAGTTTCTCTCTCTGCCTTTCCTGCCTCCCTGTCCCTGGCACTGTGGATTTTGTTCAAGAGCAAGCCCATTTATCTTTGCTTTACTTTCATGTGTTTTATCCAACAGAGTTGCATATTTGGAGCAGAGAGGATTCATCTGTGCGTTAATCTACTGATTCATTTTTATTGGAATTCCCTTGAAACTTTCTAAAAAATATATGATTACAGTTATTACCTTCCTTAAAAGTTCTCAAGGAGTTGTTTTGAATATAAAAACAACACTTCATATAACGATATAAAAGGGCTTCTCTGTTTTTGCAAGAACCTCCCTTGAACCTTTTCTGTCGTTCATGTTTTAGAAAAATCCTTAAGACAGTATCTTTGAGTATACATAACACACGGCTAGACACAGGAACACATCTAGAGCCATTCCTGGCATGTGATGGCCACTCAGTAGAGTTTAGTGGCTATTGCTGTTTTTGTATTTAGCCAAATGTTACTATACAGGTTATCTCCATTAAAAAAAAAAAATGAGATTTGAATTCATGTCACTTCTTTTCTTTTTTTTTCCCCTACTAGGTATTAGGATCTTCTAAATCTGTCTTAGCCCTGAGGGTCATAAAATAAACAGATTGCAGGCACATTTTCAGACCCACTGTTCAAAATTCTTATGTATTCACCCCAATACCATTTCTGGCAGACACGACTAATTGATAGCCGCATATTTCTCCTCTGAGTGAAGATGAGGCTCCAGGCAGCCACAATCAACCCATCAGATTTCATAAAAGGAATGAGGACAATTTTCCATCCCTGCCCAAAATACATGGCCATGGGGTGACTGCCTAAGGGAAGCAAATGGCTTCTTTTCCAGAGTCTCTCATCTTCAGAAAGTTTAAACCTGTGGCGTAGTTTAAAAAGAACAAAATCTGAAATAATGGATTTTTCCCAATAAAATGAAAAGTTGCAGTTCAATCATGAATTCTTCCTTTGAGAAAATGCTGTCTAATTTGCTGTCTAAAATTACTGATTATTTTAAACAATTTGAAGCGAAGTAATCGGTTCCATTGTCTCCCAAATAATTGTCGAGTGGGAAGCACTGCTTAGAAGGAAAAATTATCCAGGTTACTTGGTAAGAATAGATCGTGACAAATCGGTACGACCAAAGACGACGTGCAGGTCAGGAGGATGCTGTAGAAAATCAGAATTACAAGGAAGAAGCTGCTGCCCAAGGACAGAATTTTTTTGTTTTGGTGGCCAAAAAGTTAGGACCTAGGACTTCCACCCCTGACCTGCATGTGTCCTGGAATCATTGAATGACATTTCCTGTCTCTACTAACCCACCCTGATAACATTTTGATGCTTTAACCAAATGCATTCTCTTTTTAGGTTTGCCACTCGGCAGTAACAGAAATAGGAGAAACATGGAGTAGTAGATACAGCTATTATCACTCCCAAGCTAAGAAATTATTTGTACCATAAACACGAAATCATGTTGTTTACAGAAAAACAAAACAGCCAGAAAGGACTCCAGAAATTTAAAGCAGCAATAGATGCCCCTGGAGCTTAGGTAAGAGAGTGTTCATGGAGGAGACAGAATTTGAGCTCAACATCATGGCATCACTGTTGCTGTGAAGACAGGTTGCCAGACAGAGGTGGTCCCTGAAGGAGGCCACAGCTCACATGTCCATGCCTCTCCCAGCACAACGGAAGTGCCCCGGGGTGGTCTCCAGGCCATCCACTCAACAGCTGTGGCCACCAATACGGTCCGCGCAGGTGGAGGCTATTTCTCAACCGTTGCATTTTACCTAGTTCCCTACGACTCAGATTTTTGTAACTTTTATGTCACGTCTCTGTTCTTGGTTGGCATTGCCCTTTCACAGGCTTCTACACTCTGGCTTCAATTAATTTTGCTGGATGTTTCCAGGAGAGCCAAATCAAGGGGAAAATAAGGATGCTGATCATCCAGTGGGAGGAAAAGGAGGAAGGAAACTGAAAAGAGAGGTGGAATGTCGCTGGACATGAGGCCCCTACACTTCACCTCCTGTCCAGAGACCCTCTGTTGACTCTGACCATTACATTTTACTCTTACTATCATTAACACTTTCTTCATGAATTATGGAGCAGGAAGGAGCATGGCTTCTAAAACTTCTTAGAATATAACTGTGCTATCCATCGTATTTTGATTTTTATTACTGTTTTGGATCTTTTAGTGACTCCTTCTTGTCCACATTTCTTAAAATGTCATCAAAATCTCGAAATCAGGCCCCTGTCTCTCTGGACCCTTTGCCAACCATTGTTCCCATAAATCCTACACATAATCCCAGGAAGTGTCTCCGGACAGACTAATTGCCCAGTGTCCTGCTTTGCTTGCTCACTCACTTCTCTGTGTCTTGTGCCTTTTTTCCCAAAATGCCCCTTCTCCACCTCGGCTCTCCCACTGCATCTCTCATGACCACGTTCAAATGTGCCCCTCCAGGTGCCCTCTCCAGCTCCTTTTGGGGCAAGTGGCCTACTCTGGGACCCTTAGAGCATCACGGGGAACTCTGTGACAGCCCTTGGCACATAGTCTGTTCCTGACACCCACCCTCTGTTATCACCTCTCATCCCTCAGCACCTGACATGGGTCAGGCAAGAGGAGACACTCATTAAATGCATGAAATGAAGTAATAAGAAACGGAACAGGCACAAATGATATCATGGCTCACTCCTAAGATTGTACACTTGTGCTCAATCCAAATATCTCTTTCCCATCTCTTCTATCACAGTGAAGAGGTAAACTCACTGCTTTTTGCATCTTGGTGTGGCTCTGAATTTCATCAAAAGGCCTGAGCAGTGCTTCTGGTCCTCTGCCCACGGCAGCACTACTGTGTCTGTCACTTACTAGTAGCTCTCTGATGGTCCTGAGAGTCAGCCTTTACAGCACAACCTGAGCTGGAACTTTGCAAGAACATCATAAAAACTGTTTTACAAAGAGGGGAGTATAAATCTTAAAATGAGTTTGATTTTTTTAGAAGGATGTAGTACGCATGACAGAGTCACCTCACAACCAGCATATGTTCATGAACACGTGGAGAGTCAGTGAGCTGAAGGCATGAAAAACATGATAACCTGTTCCAACCCCAAATGTCCAAAATGAAATGAACATGAATTTCATGATGTTAACTATGATTTCAGCATGTTTGAATATGCTCAAACTTTATACAAAGAAACAGCAGTCCTTTGTCATTCTAGAGAGGACTCACTCAACCTCAGAGGATTGTGTACCACCGTGTTTCTGTTTTTATTTTGCTAATGGTGAAAATACTATTAAAATAAAATACCCAAATTCTTAACAACTTAGAGAAAAACAAATCCAGTCACCATGATTGCCTGGTTCTACGTCTTTAAAAATATGTGTATATGGGTTTGCTTTCAGATGAAAAGAAGGCAAAAACAGAATGTGTAAACAATACACGTGAGAATACACTCCACGGATAAGTAGCCCCTGTTTCGGGGCTGAGGGTTCACTCAAATGGCATTAATTCACTTAGGAATTCAATAAATGAGGGATCCCTGGGTGACTCAGTGGCTTAGCGCCAGTCTTTGGCCCAGGGCATGATCCTGGACTCCCGGGATCAAGTCCCATATCAGGCTCCCTGCATGGAGCCTGCTTTTCCCTCTGCCTATGTCCCTGCCTCTCTCTTTCTCTCTCTCTCTCTCTCTCTCTCTCTCTCTCTCTCTGTCTCTCATGAATAAATAAATAAAATCTTTTTAAAAAAAAAGGAATTCAATAAATGTCACAGGCCAACTGTATGTACAACTAGCAAGTACCACACACAATTTCAGTGGCTCAAACAGCAGGCATTATCTCAGTTTCGTAGGTCAGGTGTTGAGGAGGGCTTGACGGGGCTCTGCTCTGGGTCTTAGGGGCTGAAATCAGGTGTTGGTAGGAAAGTACTTACTCAGAGATTCTGGGAAATTAGGACCTTCTGAGCTTATTCAGATCATTGGTAGAATCTAGTTCCTGTGGTTACAGGCCTGAGGACCCTGGTACCTGACTGGGTGTCCCCTAGAGTTCACACTGTGCTCTCTAGAAGCCACCCATACTCGCTGTCACCGGGCATCACCCACGTTCATGGCCGGCAACACTGGGTCAAATCCTTTCAGTGTTTGGACTTTCTGACTTGTCCTTTTCCCTTTGTCTTCTGCAACCCTACCAAGAAAGTTCTCTACTTTCAAGGGGTCCTATGGGTGGATCAGGCCCACCCACATAATCTCCCTGTTTTCAGATTAACTATGCCATACAGCATGATCACAGTGGGTTATGTCACCATGTTCAAGGTTCTGGGGCTTTACTCTACTTCCCAGACCCATGTTCGAAGCACAGAATGCCTGCATTGAGGAGAAACTTGGGAAATACACGTTTAACTTTTCACCTGAAGCATAAATCCTGCCCACTGAGAACAGATCTTTCATTTAAGTCCATCTAATAATAGAAAATACATTATCTCACCTTTTGACGGATTCGGTGATTAAAAAGTAAGAAATACTATGATGACATTTGTTCCCGATAAATTTTAGCTTTCAAAATCAAATTTAATTTTCTTTTCTGGCACAAGGTAGTCTTATACTTTTTTTAAAAAGACTACCAAGGTAACCAAGGTAGTCTTTTAATGATCCTGTGACTTCATTTCTAGACAGTCCACTGTGTCATGTCATCCTTGAAATACCCAGTTTCTCTTGTATAATACAGCCAACAAGGAATCAAATCCTCTAAATGTGGCCCCATTCTGTATAGTTTATAGATGTTTCTAGGTGTTTTCTTTCCTGCTACTAAAATGTCTTTCCTTTTGAAATTGTACTTACTTCCAACTCAGACTCATGCATTCTCATGAGAAATTAGTTTTCTGAATAGGCTTCTAAAAGTTTAGAAATGGGGCTCCTGGGTGGCTCAGCGGTGGAGTGTCTGCCTTTGGCTCAGGATGTGATCCCAGGATCTTAGGATCAAGTCCTGTATCGGGCTCCCCGCAGGGAGCCTGCTTCTCCCTCTGCCTATATCTCTGCCCCTCTCTCTCATGTGTCTCATGAATAAATAAATAAAATCTTAAAAAAATAAATAAAAGTTTAGAAAAGACCACTAAAAACCAAAAACAGTATAATTTTTGTAAATGGTTTCCTGTGATTGAGCATTACTACATGATTACCACTCTTTGTAGGATGATTGAATACTCCAGAAAGCATTCAAAATATCACAAGGGCTCCCAACACTCTGGGCTCCTTTGAGACCCTTAAAAGGAAACACACATAAGTAAGCAAGTGAAAAAAAAATGTTGCCTGGGAGAATTCTGTGAGCACAGGTGCCCCTGTGGGTAAACATTTGAATATCCAACTATCCAGAAAGCCCCAGGTAAGCCTCCATGGCCCAACACCCCAACCCAGTCCTGAGCGGATGGTGCTGAGCTGGGTGGAGTGGGTTTCTGCAGGCCCAGAGGTTGCTAAAAGCAAGAAAAAAGAAAAGGCATGACTACTAGTAAAGAATTAATAATTCAGGATGTTAAAATTAGAGAGAGAGAGAGAGAGAGAGAGAGAGAGAGAGAGACAAACCATGAGAGATTCCTGACTCTGGGAAACAAACAAAGGGTTGCAGAAGGGGAGATGAGTAGGGAGATGGGGTGACTGGGTGACAGGCACTGAGGAGGGCACTTGATGGAATGAGTCCTGGGTGTTATACTATATGTTGGCAAATTGAATTTAAATAAAATATTTTTATAAAAAAAATAAATAGAGATTTTGGCACATTTTAGTTTTGTTTCTTTGTCCACTTTGGTTGTGAGCAATCTTAAGGTTCATTGGAAATATTTGTGTCTATTAAATTTTGAGTGGAAATACCATGGGGTGACAACAGCTTTCTGGTGGTGAAGCTGTGTCCGCCAGCCCCAGCCAGGCAGTCTGCTGGTCTGTTTGTTTTCTTCTGGTTATTCAATCAAATACTGGGTTATAGTCCTTTCCATACACGTTTGTTCTTTGTAAAACAGCAACGACATATTGTTGCCATGCTGGATATTATGACAGGTCATTAGCATCGGTGCTCTCTGAACTTGAAAAACACAGCACATTTTCTTTTGGTGAAATCCATGTAGTGCTTAAATAATTTTCACCAGAAATGTCCAAACCTGTTTCTAAAATGAGTAGTTTTTTTTTTCTTTATGCCATGTTATGGTTCCATTGAGGTGGGACTTTTCATGATGGAACTAGGAGGAGGTCCCTGCTTCCCCCAGGATGTACCATTCATGTCATATTCTGTTAATACATGGAGTGGATTGTAATCTATCATATGTCTAATTCTGAGTGTATTGGGTTATCAAGAAATGGATGCGAGAAAGAGAAGAAGGTATGATTTACTGTCATTTGGTGAGCTTCCCAGAAATCATAAAAGTTTATGACTCTAGTGAAGGGGTATCACACCCTCCCACAATTCTTTTATGTTCACCAAATGTCAGTTGATAGAGCATTAAAAGCATGTCTGTTTTAGATCACACCACGAGGTTCGGCATGGAATTTGGAAGAGTTAAAACAACAAAGGGTTGTTGCCGTAACAGAAGTCCTCTGCCTCCTTCAGGATGTTTTAAGTGACTCTAAGTTTGCTGTCCTTAAAAGTAAGGATGGGAAAATATGAAGAGCACCCATATCCAAATGCTGCAAGTGGCATTTATTCACAAGAGTTCTAAATAATTGAAAAAGAACCCCTAGCCCTTTCATCTTATCATGAGATGCATCTCCAGTGAATTTTACTTTCGTTTCATGCTCCTTTTTTCTGGTACCCTTCCCTACTTACTGGATATGTGGAACTTGACAGTTTTTTGGTTTCTTTTTAAGTAGGAACATGATCTGCCAGGAGGAGGAAGACAACAGCTTTGGGGCAGGTTCCCTGAGGATTGAGTGCAGGGCTCTGTCCTCTGCCAACAGTGTTGTGTAGATGCTGTGAAGGAAAAGAAAAGCTCATTATTAATAAGACCACAACATATCACATTTTATATTTTAGTAGAGAGGCGTTGTTCACTTATTTTTGAGAAGGGCTGTTGAAATGGAGCTGGGGTGATCTCAGCAAGCCCCAAGAGGCTGGCTGTCAGGTTTGCAAGGACTCAATAATTGACCATCATTTGTCCAGAGGCAATGTATGAAATCAAGATGGCAAAATATCTAAGTGGACACGAAAATACCGGCTGTCTTAGTTCAGGCTGCTACAACAAAATACCACAGACTGGTGGCTTAAACTACAAGTTCTCACCTATCATATTCCTGGTAGCTGTAAGTCCAAGGTCAAGGTGCCAACAGGTGTGGTATCTGGTGAGAGCCCACTGCCCAGTTCATAGACCACTGTCTTCTCACCGTATCCTCCCATGGGGAAGAGAGGGCTCCTGTCTGTCTTTTGTGAAGCCATTAATCCAGTCATGAGGGGCCCACCCTTATGACTAATCTAACCCTAATGACCTCCCAAAGAATATCACCGCATTGGGACTTAGGGGTTCAACATATGAATAGGGGATGGGGGACAGGACACCGACATCCAGTCCACAGCACCTGCCTATCTATACTGTAGAGGGACAAGGTCACAACCTCTAAGAGCTTCCATAGTGTTTTCAGGAGAGATCTGAGCACATGAGTCTTTTCATCTAGGATGGCCAGGTGATCCGAGCTCATTCCATGCTCTTCCCTTCCTCAAAACCAGTCTGGACCACACGTCGAGGAAACATTTTCCTCTTGTAATTCCACACCTATGGCTAAACATCCCAACATTTCAGCCCCATTGGGTTCCATAGATAGTGACCTCACACCCTGAGTGTCCACTGATTCCTCCTCTGAAGCACAGAGGTTTAACAAGGATATACGTCCCCACTATCATGTCTGCCATATGTTATTTTCATAATGCAATTCACACACCCCCAGCCTGTGGGATTGCCTTGCTAAATGCTGGAGGATACATAGCCTCACTGGAGTTGGAGGGAAGAGGAAAATCAGTCTTTGTTACCTCAGGGTGAGAAGAAGATAGATCTACATGAAAATTACTTTTAAAAATCTCTTAGGAGGCAAATCAGACTACTGCATGAAAGGCATCCAGGTATTCATTGGTCCACTTGAGACATGAGGCAAGTGGTAGAGAATTCTGACCACACCTTTTTCAATGTGCTTTAGTAGGAGGGGATGCTGTTTAAGGGGCAGTTGCCTGTTAGCTAGAGCCCTGCGCCATGGACAACCCAAGCGCTGACTGCCCACAAGGTGCACACAGGAAGCCTGTGTCTACTCACCTACCAAAATCACAGCTTCAAGCCCCAGATTCTGCAAAATGCACCAATGTCAACATATTCCCCAACTAAAAACATGGCTTGTTGGTCACATGATCCATTGCAACCTCTTGTCACTCTGTCTTTCCCCAAACTCCAGGAGAGGGACACTGGACCTGATAGAAAATACCACAAAAACACAAGATGACAAGCAAACAGAAGAAATGCAATTTAACACTGGGAGGAAGGGCTTTATTTTAGATAGGACAAGGTCAGAGACCAAGACAGAAAAATAGCATTTCCCTGGTGAATTTCTGGTACTCCTCTCCACAGGAGTGTTACAAATGCACCAAGGCACCATAACACATGTTATATGTCTAGGCGCAAGCTGTTTCAGATCTTTTCAAAATGATATGTGAACAATGTGATGAGCAAGTTGAACACAAGTAGCCAAACCAGTGATATGAGCAGTCATGGCTGTGGCAAGGGAGGGGTCAGCGTCAGGCCTGCTGGAGATGACAAGGAAGAGGGGAGGGTGTGAGCTTAAGAAGACTCATGCATTCACTCATTCCGCAACTATCATGGGGGTCCCCTCCTCCTAGGCTGTACCAGCGTGTGCTGGGTGTCACACATAGCCCTAGGTGGCATGCAGGTGGCACTCAGGAAAAGCCTGGCTCCACGTAGCTGTCATGCAGGTGCCCAAGCCTGGTCTCAGCTGTGCAGAACAGTGGCTCTCACTCTGAAGGAGGGGGGAACCAATGTCTTGCAGGAGAAATGCTGCTCTCAGAATGTGGACATCCACGGTCCCCACAGGAAAAGGATGAAAGGTAGGTGAAAAATTAAACTCTACTGGAAAGGAATTGGAACTCAGACTTCAAGAGTCCTAGGAATGGTTGTCTCCTTGGACCCAATAATTCTACTTCTCTGTGTAGCAAAGGAGGAATCTGAACTCCACTTCCCCCAGATTCAGCAGCTCAACAAACAAGTACTGCGCTGAACTGAACTGAGTTGATAATATTCTCCGAAATGTGAATAACTTGTTTGTGTGTAGAATTAAGTCAACCATGCCATCTAGAAATCTAAGAGAAAGCACACAGTGGTTTTCTTCGTATTCTAAAATTAGCTTTGAGTCTACCTCTCTCAGAGAGTTGATGTACATTTACAAATCACTGAGCCTTACGTTTTCCAGAGCCAGTAAGAGACAGAGTACCTTGGGCTCATGGGGTCTGATAAGTAGACAGCTGTGTGTGAATGGAGTTGTCAGTGCTGCAAATTCCACCTTCAGCTCTCTGGCTCTCTGTCTTCATATGCAGGTCATGGCTGCATGGGCTCCTGTTTCAAAAGCCACTTGGAGAAAAAGATATTTTGCATTTTAAAAATATACATATTATAAAGTTACCATTAATTATTCGATTGTGAACCAAAATACCCAACATCACCTCAAAGACCAAGACTCTATCCCACCAAGGCAGGAAAAAAATGAAAATCCGAGTGCATTTCTCTCACGCTCCCTGTTCAAGCCCAAATAATTTTTTTAAGCAACTGCCAATTTGTTCAGAACTAAACCTGACTCATCTTGCCACAGGGTTTGGTTTCTCTTCATTAGTTTCTGAAAGAGATTAAGTGACAGGTACTCAACCAGGACCTTTTGTACTGCTTTTGTGATAATCAATGGAGCCTTGGTACAGGAGTGGGATTTTAGAAAAGGAACAAGAATACTCTGTTGAGCTGACAGGGAACTCCTTTGCACCAGAATGAAGGTATCACTTCAGAAAGGAACCTGTGTCTGAGAAATACATTCATGGAAACAAAGTGTAGAAACCATAAAAGAAAGGGAATTCGGGACACCTACCACTGAAACAGTACTTAAGATGGCACCAGATATGCCATCTATTCCCTGATGGGATGGCTGATACTAGACAAAGAACAAAAGCACAAACTGAAAAGACTCTAGTCAATTTAAAATGTCAGTGAGTTGTTTGTTGCATGCTGAAACTGCACAGCAAGCCTTTTATTGCCTTAGAGTGTAGGTCACTGTGACCTTGCTGGAGGCCATGGCCATGCCACCCAGGCAAGGCTGAGTTCTTGGGTAAAGGATCCAGAGGGGGGATACCTGGGTGGCTCATGATCCTGGGGTCTTGGGATCCAGTCCTGGATTGGGCTCCCCCCAGGGAACCTGCTTCTCCCTCTGCCTGTGTCTCTGCCTCTCTCTCTCTCTCTCTGTATCTCTCATGAATAAATAAATAAAATTTAAAAAATAATAATCCAGAGGAAAGAAAGACAGATACAAGCTCATAAACTGGAGACTCCAGGAAGAATTGTCAAGGGGTTGGTTACAGCCTGGACTGGAAGGTGGGAAGAGCATCCTGACCAAGGAGACTCACAGGACCAGAGGTGGGGTCAAGAGATGCGGGTCTCTAAGGGGGTCAGTGGTAGGGACCCCATCGCATGAGACCTCTGAGGTCAGCATGCATTCTGCTAAAGAAGGTCTTACTAGAGAGCTAGCAAGGTAAATTCCATCTCCAAAGGAGCAACTCGCAATTGACCCCTGGAAGAAGAACCCGCATGATATTGTGATTTATAATGAGAAACATTCATCTGGTCTTCATCTCCAGTTCTGGCATGGAGCTCCTAAAATCTTGGAATTCCCTAGGTGATAAGAGCAGTAAAGGTGTCTTGGTATTGATAACAGATCCCTCTCAACCATGAGTTTATGTTAAGGTGGTGACTTTCAGAAAGCACAGAA
Source organism: Vulpes lagopus (assembly GCF_018345385.1). Classification (NCBI taxonomy): domain Eukaryota; kingdom Metazoa; phylum Chordata; class Mammalia; order Carnivora; family Canidae; genus Vulpes; species Vulpes lagopus. The sequence goes on from NC_054825.1 coordinate 151,939,088, forward strand.
GGGTAGGTGCTGGTTGCCACAGAGAGCACTTAGACCTTTCAGCCCCAGCCCCCCAACCCTGAGGAGGGGGGAGAGGTTAGACGTTGAATCAGTCACCCATGGCCAATGATTTAATCAATTTTACCTAGTAATGAAGCCTACATAAAAACCCAGAAGAGTGTTTTCACAGGGAATGGATGTGATAAATCATCTGTAATGCATTTGGAGAAGTGTTTATAAACACTTGGAATAACAATATTTAAAAAGTACTCACCACTTAGTATGAAGTAAACAATATTTTTTTATGTGAAGAGATGCATTTGACATTCTGTGATGCATTAAGATAAGTGTTAAAAACACATCTATTTATGATGGTTATGAGTGGTTTTTGCAAGTTACTTTGAGAAGAGTTATTTCAGGGAATGGCAGCGATAGCAAACAAAACAAAAACAAAAAAACAATTAAACCCCAAAGGACTGGGGGAGTGTGGGTGGGAAATTTGGAGACCTGGCCCCTGAAGGGAGCCTGGAAGTTCTGCGCCCCTCCCTATACCTGGCTCTATGCATCTCTTCCATCTGTCTATTCCTGAGTTTTATCCTTTTATAATAAACCCATTCTCCAGTAAGTAAAATGTTTCTCTTAGGTCTGTGAGCCATTCCAGCAAATTCATCAAACCCAGGACGGGGTTGGGAGAATGGCTCATGAGAACCAACCTACAGCCAGAACCAATCAGTAGCATAAGTGATTAATATCTGATGCAGGATTGAGTCCTTAACCTGTGCGATCTGATGCTGTCTCCAGGTAGATACTGTCAGAACGAAGCTAATCGCTTGGTGGTGTGGTAGGGAAACCACACAGCAGAACTGGTGTCAGTATCTGAGTCTGGAGCCACCCAACAAGCCGCCGCAGTGGCCAGGAGGTCCGGGATGCTATGTCTGTCATCGGGTGCCCCACCCACCTACACTTAGGTAACGCTCAACTGCATGAGTCCGAAGGCTCACCCAAATGACAACCGGGCTCTGACGTCATGAGTCCTACATAGGCCATCCCTTAGAGAGAAGTTGAAAACAAGGAGCCAAACCATTGTACTGTTTGGACTTCACTGACCCAACCAGCTTCCTGTTCCTCACATGCTGCCCCTAGAGCAACAGAGAAAGTGCCGCTCGGATGCTCACATCTGCCCACAGTAATTTTGAAGCTTCACAATGAGGAAAGGCACCTAATTCACCCCCGGGGGTGGGGGGGGGCATTGCATGACGCCCATGGGCAGTCAGATACATGTTGCCTCTCAAGTTCGCTCTAGAAACCACCAGAGATGCCTGACCATTAATACAGATGCATCCCAGAGTCAGCTGGGGATCTGAAACGGGAGCTTCATTGAGATTTAGATGGATTAACCCACAGGGAACAGAATACCAGCCAACCCGGAAAAATGAGGGAGCTCTGGGGAGAGGGCTTGTCACAGGAGAAGGAAGCAGAGAGGTGTTCCTAAGCAACAGTGAGGGGGAGGGGCAGGTGCCAGCCCTCAGAAGAGGAGTTTTCATGAGAGGAACCAGAAGCAGGTGGAATGGTGCCCCGCACAGGCTGCACAGTCACTGCCCCAGAGCTGGTGACACTCATGCCTAAAGGGCACAAGAAGTCATGCAGACATGTGCTTCATATGTGACTCTTCAAATGCCCCCATTCGTCCTGCTGAAGGAGGGAGTCCCATGTCGCTTTCCAGGGAGGGCGGAACACACAGCACCCCACACAGGACAGATGAGACTGACAGCAGCTCATTAGCCACATACACTCACAGTGGGGAGGATTGCACCTGGCCCCTGTGATCCGCAGGGGTGCTGGAGGGGGGACCCTACCTGTGGGGTGAAGATGGGGGAGCATGTGGTTAGGCCTTCTGAGCCCCTCCCGATTTAACCCTATATCAAGGCTGCACATGATACTGAGTTTCACTGTTAGGTCTCACAGCACCATGACCCTAGGAGGAGAAAAGCCCACCACCGGCAACGTGGGTCAGAAACAGCATCTGTTCAGACTAAGAACTGGCTACCCAGGGCACCTGGGTGGCTAAGTCGGTGAAGCATCTGCCTTCAGCTCAGGTCATGGTCCGAGGATCCTGGGACCCAGCCCCATGTGGGGCTCCCTGCTTGGCAGCAAGCCTGCTTCTCCCTCTCCTCCCTGCTCATGCTCTCTCTTGCTAAATAAATAAATAAATAAATAAATAAATAAATAAATAAATTTTTTGAAAGATTTTTTAAAAAATTAGGGGATCCCTGGATGGCTCAGAGGTTTACTGCCTGCCTTCGGCCCAGGGCGTGGTCCTGGAGTCCCAGGATTGAGTCCCACATCGGGCTCCCTGCATGGAGCCTGCTTCTCCCTCTTCCTGTGTCTCTGCCTCTCTCTCTCTGTCTCTGTCTCTCATGAATAAATAAAATCTTTTTAAAAACTTAAAAAATTAAAGAGGAGGAGAAGAAGGAGGAGGAGGAGGAGAAGAAAGAGAAGGAGAAAGAGAAGGAGAAGGAGAAAGAGAAAGAGGAGGAGTGGCTACCCAGGTCAGCGTGCGTACACCTGGGAATGTTTTCCATCTTCAGGCACACCTCTGCTTGGCTGACCGTGACCCAATCCTCAGGGGTGGGGGTAAAGTCTGTCTCATAAAGACATTTTGGCAGGACTTCTTTCCCATCAAAGGGAGGGAAAGGCGACCAGGGAAAAGACTGGAAGAAACAGGAGATAAGGCTTGATTGTTCAACAAATTTAAATGGTGATGTTTAGGGACAAACCAAACCAAACCCTTTAACCTGATCTGGGAAGTAGCTGTTTGTAATAAACGGTTATTAACATGCTCTGGTCGGTTTTGTTTTTAAAATGCAGTGAGTTGTTTGTAATAGGGTGGATGTGAAAAATAGTTTAAACCTTCTTCCTGTGTCTGAGCCCGTGTCACCACCTGCACATGAAAGGCAGCAAGTCCTCAGTGGTGGCCAGCAGTGGTCCCCGAAATGGTGTCATCACAGGGAGGACTCTCGTTAGCTCTGATGCACCTGCTGTCCTATTGTCATTTCTTTTTTTCTTTTTTTTTTTTTCAAAATGTTTATTTATTTATGATAGTCACAGAGAGAGAGAGAGAGAGAGAGAGGGAGGCAGAGACATAGGCAGAGGGAGAAGCAGGCTCCATGCACCGGGAGCCCGATGTGGGATTCGATCCCAGGTCTCCAGGATCGCGCCCTGGGCCAAAGGCAAGAGCCAAACCACTGCGCCACCCAGGGATCCCCTCTTTTTTTCTTTTCAAGATTGTATTTATTTATTCATGAGAGACACACAGAGAGAGGCAGAGACACAGGCAGAGGGAGAAGCAGGCTTCCTGCGGGGAACCCGATGCAGGACTCAATCCCATGACCCCGGGATCACGCCCTGAGTTGAAGGCTGATGCTCAACCACTAAGCCCCCCCAGGAGTCCCTGGCTTGTCCTATTTTCAACAAATGTTTCCCACTTCAGTCCCACTTCAGTCACTGCCTACATACGCAGAAGTTTTCAAATGAAACAGATTCCGTGAGACGTGTGCAAAGGACCCTTTAAGCTTCCTGGAGACGCGACCTGCTCCCACGTTGGTGTGGCTTTCCGCACTTGGGGTGTCCGTGCCCCCTCGTGCCAGGGTCCCCTCACACCCCTGCTTCGCTCTCCACTTTGATCTTGCTCTTCTGCCTCTGAGTCATTTGGCAGATCTACCTACCTGGTGACAAGGAAAAAGAGGCTGGGAAAGCCCATTTTCCTCCCTCCCGGGCTGGCCAAAGGCTCTGGAAACTGCAGTGGGACGCTGAGATGGGCAGGGACTCTGCCTGCCATGTGCCATCCTGCTCTGCCAACCTCCTTGTGCGTCCTGGAGGCCGGGAGGGCGCTCCCCACCCAAACCCTGAGCCAGGCCGAACTGAGTGGGGACGTACCCGTGTGACCGGCCAGTGGCCTGCCTGTGAGCCTCCGTGCAGGGCAGCCCCCCTGTGCCCCATACTCCAGAGCCTGCCCACCACTGGCACCCGGCTGGTTTCAGCGGGAGGAGCAGGCTTGAGTTTCAGGTCCCTGGTCTTTCTATGACTTCTGCTTAGGGAACCAATTCCCTTCACCTTCCCCCCATTCGTTTGCCTCCTGTCCCAGGAACTGTGGGAGCCAGCTCCCCCTCCTGTGCCTGTAACAGCAGCCACTGCCTCAGAGGACCCTGTGCCCCCCGTGTTCCAGCAGTCTTTCCACTGCCGGGAGGTCCTGTTCCCTGTGAAGCAGCCTCCTTGGGTTGCAAAACCAACCCACATCCAGTCCTGCCTCCCCGACGCTGGCAGGGACGGTGATGTGGACCCGAGTCTGCCCTCTTTGAAGCCACCTCTGAGGATGTGCCACTGAGCCCACCCCATCCCAGCGGCTAACTTGCCTACCACCACCACTCCCCCAGCCCCAGCCAACCACTGCTCTGCTTTCTGTGATGTAATTCAGATGTATCTTTTCTAGAACTTCATATAAATGGGATCACAGTATATATTCTCTTGTGTCTGGTTTCTTTTGCTCATCAAAATGTGTCTGAGAAAGCTCTGTGCTTCCGCACACATCACTTTGTCCCTTTTGTTGCTGAGGAGCCTGTCACTGTGTGGGGAGACCACACTTTGCACCCACTCACCTGCTGGTGGACAGTTGCATTGCCTCTTGGTTTTGGGGTGCGGTTTTTGCTTTGTTTTTATTATTTATTCATAAGAGACTCACAGAGAGAGGTGGAGACACAGGCAGAGGGAAAAGCAGGCTCCCTGTGGGGAGCCCAATGTGGGGACTCCACCCCAGGACCCCAGGATCACACGCTCAACAGCTGAGCCACCAGGGGTCCTGCACTGCCTCTTGTTTTTTTGACTAATACACTTAAAGCTGCTATAAACATCATGCAAAAGTCTCTGTGTGCATGCATGCTATCATGTGTCCAGGGTAAATACCTGAGAGCAAATGATGGAGAATGCAGTAGCAGAGAGTTTACTTTTTAAAGCAATTACCAAACCCTTCTCACAAAGTTTATGAAGATTAGGAAGAAAATCTCACAGCAATGGGGAAAGGATTACAGAAATGATGTCAATGATGTGCCAATCGAATTGAGCCTGGGTGAAAGCAGGGTGGGCTTCCCGGGGCAGGTGGCATTTGTGCAGAGATGCAATGCATGAGCAGGAGTTTGCCAGAAGGAGAGGGCTGCTGAAAAGGAGACGCTGCAATGTGCAAAGAACAGTGTTCAAGGCTGGTTTGAGTTGCAACAAGCAATTTCCAGACAGAAGACTCTTAGTCATTGTGCTTTTGCAACACACACCGAGCCAGGACTCATTTTTAAATTAAAATTATTCAAAATGTGTTGTTCGTATTAACCTAAAAGCAAGTGAGTATCAGGGAAACAACCCGAGAGCCAAGGAGAAGCATAAAAAGTTAACAGCAAACCCTTGTTTACATGGAAACTGAGTCCCAGGGAGACAGAGGAGGACAGACAGCAGCAGGGGCCCCCAGAGGCTCCCCTCCTCTTGGCACTGGTGCAACAGCACAAACCCTGCCTGTCAAGCTTCTCAGCCACAAACCCATCGGTTATGGACACTGAACTCAGATCACAGCCTGACACTCGGAACCAAACCCCAACCCGCGTACAGGCAGAGTCAGCAGGACACGAAGCCAGGATTGGCGTCTGTGCAGCTGGCGCCCTGCTCGGCCAGGGGTCAAGGCTCTGTTGGGCTGAGTGCAGGGTTGTCTGAAGCCCTAGCTGCTGGAAGGCAGGTGGCAAGGGGGCAGCCAGGATGCACCCACCGTAGTTCTCACTGCAGGAGGCACACTCAGTCAACGGAATCTCCGAGCACTGACGTGTGATGTGTGGCCTGTGACATGAGCTGATTAACACCCACAGGAACCGAGAGGCAGTCTGTGCTTTTCTGGCCACACATGCCAGGTCCTTCTGTTCTTTGGCTGGATGAGGGGACCACAGACACTGCTGGCCCCCAACACCTTGGGATTCAGAAGTCAGAGGTTGCAGAAACCAGACACCTCCCATCACCCTGAGCTGGAGACAGAGATGCTGAACTGGGGCCGGGGCATCCCAACACCACCTTCCCCGCTGACCTCCCAGGGCAGGTGAGATCTGGAGAGCTGCACAGTCTCCTCTTTCAGCAGAAGCTGCTAGCATCCTCTGCTGGGGCATGCCCAGCACTGCACAAAATTATACTGAGATGACACCTTTTAGAACAGGGACGGGGTTCCTGGAAACAGGTGCTGGTCCAGTCGGCAAGGCGGCCAGCACGAAACACCACAGATGCGCAGCTTCAACAGCATATACTCATTAACTCACCATCTGGAGGCTGGAAGTCCAAGATCAAGGTGTGGGCAGGGCTGGTGTCCCAAGGCCTCTCTCCTGGGCATGTTGGCAGCCGCCCCTTCCTTGGGTCCTCACATGGTCCTCTCAGTGCATATCTGTGCCCTTATTTCTCCTTACAAGGACAGAGCCACCTTCATGGCCTCATTTAACTTAATCACCTTTGTAATGACCTCATCTCCAAATGCAGTAGCATCCCGAGGTACTAAGGGTTGGGATTTGAACATATGAATTCTGGGGAAGGGCCCACAACTCAGACCCTAACAGGTGCACGAGCAGTGGCAGTGCTCTGGTTCTTGTTACAGCCTAGCCCCTATGGAGGTGCCCTCAAATGCTACTCACCAGTCGGGTTATTTTTACCGTAGACACAGTTGTCTGGTGACACAGGCAAGAGCCCCCTTTAAAGCTAGAAAGTCAACGTGAGGTCAAATGTGCCCTTGAAGAAGGGCAGGGGGCTTTGCCCACCCTCTACCCACAACGCTGCCGGTGTTTTGGTCACAAGGGTTCTTTAGAAGCCAGTGTTTCGTCATCACTTGCTTTGTTTTGGGGGGACAACACAAGAACTGGGATTCATTTCTTTTCTTCTCTGTCCCATCAGTCTCTGGGTCCAGGTCTCCTTTCTAATTTTCCACATCTCACAGCCAAGGTCCCTAGTCAATCACATCCACGGGAAAACCCAACACGTGGCCATGGTGGCACACAGAGACTACTCTGAGTGCATCATTGCAGGTTGTGAGTTCCAAACAAACAGGAGAATGGGAGTCATTCAAGGAAAGAATGCAAATATGTGATGTTTAAAAGTCTATTAAGCTAACTGGCAGTAGTATTTCTATCCAGGGAAAGAGAAGGAGATTTTGAGCTTTTGACACTAATTTCTGTTGTGAATTCTCAAAGTCCTTTTATGACTGACCAAAACCAAAAACAAAACAGAAAATACACAAAGCAGGTATTCCTAACTTCTTTGACCCTGGAGGGGCTGCAGGTCCTTAAATGGGGAAGTGAGAGGTCCCAAGACACCCAAGTTCTGCATGATTGATTTCCAACGAAGCACATGCAGCCCAGCAGAGTGCCCAGCATGAGAGCAATTGAGAATTGGGGGAGTCAGCACGCTTGTATCACTGGGGCAGGCCTCTTCCTTTCATGGGCTGGAATTATGACAGGGCTCCTGGCATTTCTGAAAGTCTTTGGCCCCCTCTTCTGGACAATGTACCGTCCAGCTGCCATTTCACTCTTCGAGGGCTGAGCACATGGTAACAGAAATCAAATAGGTGTAAGTGTTAACAGTGTGTGGCGGTCCTGGTTCTGATATAGTTGGAAATGACTGCTTACTCCTTCAAGAGGAAAATTCCATGAAACAGGAGCCTATGTGTCTGGAGTGCAGACGGGTTCCTTCCACCGTATCCTTCTCTCCATGGAGGTTCAGAGTTTTCCATTACTATCCCAACAAGAGAAAAAAAAAAATTTTTTTTAACTAACGTTTCTTTTTTTTTTTTTTTAATTTTTATTTATTTATGATAGTCACAGAGAGAGAGGCAGAGACACAGGCGGAGGGAGAAGCAGGCTCCAAGCACCAGGAGCCTGATGTGGGATTCGATCCCGGGTCTCCAGGATCGCGCCCTGGGCCAAAGGCAGGCGCCAAACCGCTGCGCCACCCAGGGATCCCTTAACTAACGTTTCTAATTGCAATCATGCTATTAAGCTTCAGCCCAAAACATGCAGCCCCATACCCATGTTTTCTCGCTGTCCTTGTAGAAGCCAAGGAGGCAGACAGCAAAGGGCCGATCCTCACACCGGTTCACATAGGCCAAAGTGCTGGCTCTGTTCGGAGCAGGCAAGCGGTGGGTGATGCCCACATCAGGTCTTGGTGAAATCCGAGTCCATCGGAGTGCACAGGCCTTGGCATTTGCAAGGCTGAATGGCAATCCCAAAGATGTCCTAATCCCTGGAACCTGGGACTATACCACATTAGGCAGCCAGAAAGACTTTGCAGATGTAAGTTAAGGATCTTGTGGGGAGGTTATCCTGCAGTAGCTGGGCGGGTTCAGTGTGATCATCAGGATCTTTGTAAGAGAGAGACAGGAGGGGTCTGGCCGCAGACAGAGATGGCAACGTGAGAAAGGCAGAGGGACAGGGTTTCAAGATGCTACTTTGAAGATGGGAAGAGGAGCATAGTACAGATGGGCTCTGGAAGCTGCAAAAGGCTCAGAAAGTGAGTATCCTGAAGCCCTTCCAGGATTTGAGAAATCCTGACCTCCAGGCCGTAGAAGCAGCTTGGTGTTGATTCAAGTCACTACGTGTGTGGTGACTTGCTACGGCAGCAATCAGACGCACAGGCTTATAAAGGTAAGAAGATGACAGCTTTGTTTCCTAAGACGAGGGAGAGTTTCCATCGCCCGTTGGAGATAACCGGCTAGGCGCCAGGCCCCAGACAATCCACTGGAGACTGAATCCAAGTGAACGTCTCCTGTGGCGCTCGTTCTCCCAACAGCCCAGGAACCGTGACTCACACCCACGCCAGTGCTAGGATATTCTGCATTTACGTCGGTCAATGTGCGGGAAAGGGCAGAAGAAGCCGTGGAAAGGCTTCTCAACCAGAGGCATATTTATCTCTTGACTGTGCCCTTTCAACTCACAGATCCCTGAATGTGAACCCATGACTCATGCAAAGAAGATAAAAGAAAAGGCTTTTTTTATTTTTTTAAAGATGTTATTTTTTTCATGAGAGACAGAGAGAGGCAGAGACATAGGCAGAGGGAGAAGCAGGCTCCATGCAGGATGCCGGATGTGGGACTCGATCCCAGGGCCCCGGGATCACGCCCTGAGCCAAAGGCAGATGCTCAACCACTGAGCCATGCAGGTGCCCCCAAAAAGAGGCTTTTAAAACCCTTTCCACGATGTAGGATTCTTGGGGGCAATTCTCGCAGCATCCAATGCAGGAAGAAAGCCATAGAATAATTACAAAATCTGACATCACTTGTTTGGTATCACCTCATCCTGCCCAGCTCATATTACTCTAAATTAATTTGTGGAGAGTATTTAATCCCATTTTGTGAAAGTTCAATGGTGTGACCATCTCGGTCCAAATGAGTTTGTGTTTTCCATTTTCAATTTTGTAAGATGAAATATCTAGCATGACAGCACATACCTAAGGTGGATCTGCAGGCTCTTTATTCATGAGTCAAGCCAGCCCACCTGCCAGAGGAGGGAAATCCAGAAGCATTGGGGCGGGGGCTCCATTGGCCTCTGAACCTTCCATCACTGGTCCAATTCCCAGCCAACACAAATTCTTTAACAAATGCTTGTTGACCAACTGAGTAACTGAGTTATTAATGAATTTTTATGAAGGTAAAATTATGCATCCTGTTTTCACCTTATTCACCTCATGAGGATAAAATTCGGCATTAATCACAAGATGTCAGAGTTTTTAAAAGGAGCCATCCAAATGGTTTGAGTTGTGAGACTGTGGCGATGAAACAGTCTTGCTTTCCTTCTTACTGACAGCAAAAATGTGATTTTCAAAAACCACCATGGTGAATCTCTTTTTTGAAGGAAGCAGAGAGTAAATTCAGATCCAACCCATGTTAGGAAATTAGTGTTTTCCATGCCACTCTCTGATTGCCAAAACTCATTTTGCCAGAACACGTCTCTCTAAAAACAAGCAGATTTAAAAGGAATAACACCACAGGTAAAGATTCCCAGGGGAAAAGAAACAAATTACAATTCCGTAGTGTGAGCTTTAGCAAACAATCACTAAAGTCTTGCTCAAAGGTGAGCAAATCATGGCAGGACTATCAACAGATCTGTGTCATTTGAATATGGTAATGAAGGAAAAGCAATGTTTCCTCACTGCCCAAGAACTCTTAAAGCCTTAAAGGCCAGGTCAGTTTTCAACCACCGCAGTGACACTGGGGGGTGGGGGTGGGGGGGAGATGTCAGATCCTCAGATCAGGGCAAAGTGTCAGAAAAACAAGGATGCTGCTTGCTCCACCCCTTTTATTAAGGCTCAGAGACACAGCAGAAAGCAGAGGCTTCTCAGCACCTACTCCCTTCCCTCTGCTGCTTGCTCTGCAGCCCCCACCATGCCTCTGGAGGGGGGGGTGCCCTGCAAAGAATCCAACTGAACCAGATAGAAAGGGGCTGGGGGCAGGGGGAATGGAGCGGGGCTAGGGTCCTCACTGGGGCAAATGCCGAGGTCTGACCGACTTCCTGACATCACCATACACAGAAAATCAAGACATAGCCCACCACATGCTTCTGAATATCTAGTAACGTGTCCTCCCCAATATCACATCTCTGTCAGGAAGGATTAGACTTACCAAGATGACATATCAGAGCAAAAAGTGATGTGGGAAACAAAGGCAGAAGAGGGATTATAGATTCCCTTCCTCCCTACTTCCCACTGACCGTCCTAGACGCAGGCAGGGGGACCCTCCTCCAGGGACTCAGCTGCCTCAATGCAGACACTCTGCTGAGGCAAAGGCAACCTTAGCCCGACCCCTAGGACCCTGTTAGTCTGCTCTAACATATAAAAATTCCTTTAGAAATTTCCTTTATCTCTAAACCCCCCAAGATACGCGTTGGCGATCGTCCCTCAAGCACATGGCCCACCGATGTACATCCAAAGAGTCTCCTGACTCGGGTTTTATTAGATGGTAATAAGTGATGTTTCCCAACAATAGCTGGTCCCCTCAGGATCCTGGAGACCTTGCTTCCAAATTCCTTAGAGACTTACGCTCCACCTAATCCCCTCTCAACTTGAAAGTATATATCCAGCCACTCCTCCTGACCCCAGGGCAGCTCTCTCTGCCCACAGGTCCTGTCCCTGGGCTTTAATAAAACCACCTTTTTGCACCAAAGGGATCTCAAGAATTCTTTCTTGACCATCAGCTTCGAACCCTAATATCTTTTCTTTCATCAAAGGGACCAGATGATTCCACGGCAAATGCTGCAATCACAGAAGAGGAGCAAGAATCATACAACAATACACTGTGTCTTCCTTAGGTGCCCTCCCAAAATAACTTTCACTGGTCAAAATATCCCTAACTTTTATTGACTATTTTGATGCCCTGTCAGTGTAAAATACATACACCACATTGTAAAGATCAGGACCACAAAGAGAAGATAAAATATCTCGGTATTCAAAATACCTTGCTGAAATGATACTTGGATATACTGAATTAAATACTATGTATTATTAAAATTAATTACACCTGCTTTTTTCTTTTTTTAATTTAAGAAAAAAATATTTGAATTTATTTATTGAAACATTGAGCACAAGCTGTGAGGAGAGGGAGAAGCAGGCTCCCCCAAGGGCTCAATCCCAGGACCTCGGGATCATGACCTGAGCTGAAGGCAGATGCTCAACCACTGAGCCACCCAGGTGCTCCTCTTTTTTTTTTTAAATACAACTACAAGGAAATTTTAAATTACAAGGACCCTCAAAGCTCTGTCAGCCAGGCTCCTCTGCTCTATTACAAGAGGACATGCCTCGATCTGCTCTGGCTGCTCTAAAAAAGCAACACAGACCTGGAGGTTTAAATAGCAAACTTTGCTGTCTCCTGGTTCTGGAGGTCAGAAATCCAAAATCCAAGGGATGCAGATTTGATTCCTTCTGGGGGCCGTGAGGGGAGAGTCTGTTCCAGTCTTCTCTCAAGAGGCTTGTAGATGGCTGTCTCCCCTCTGTGTCTTTACATTGTCTTCTATCCATCTGTGTCCAAATTTCTCCCTTTCCTAAGGACACCGGTCATATCAGATGACAGCCTAGCCTAATGACTCAACATAACCTGATTACTTGTGTCAAGACCCTCTCTAGGACACCTGGGTGGCTCAGTGGTTGAAGGTCGGCCTTTGGCTCAGGTCATGATCCCTGGGTCCTGGGATCAAGTCCTATATCAGGCTTCCCGCAGGGAGCCTGCTTTTCCCTCTGCCTGTGTCTCTGCCTCTCTCTTTTTGTCACTCATGAATAAATAAATAAAATCTTAAAAAAAAAAAAAAAACAGACTCTAAATATGGTCACAATCTGAGTTACTGGGGGTCAGGATTCCAACATACAAATTTAGAGGGCGACACACAATTCAGCCCACAGCAGGACACAAGTCTGAAGAAATCCCCTCTGGATGAATAGTGGAATTTGTCAAATCGAAGGAGTAGCAGTATTCTACTACAGGACTTATATGATGGCCTATGTTTGCCAAATCCCGGGACCTCCACAGATCCAGGTGGTTTATACAGTCCTCCAGCAGCAGTGACAGGTAATCCCACTCTGATGTCACTCAAAGGTTCAATTTGTTTCAGATTTTCCTCCAAAGACTCTAACGTATCCTTTCTCTGAAGCATCTTTTGATTTTTCTAATAAAAGAACCAGCTATATCAATGTATAATTATTAGTGTCACCACTGAAGAGTTCAAGCTAAAAACGATAGTAGATGGCAAAATTCTTTTTATTACATCTATGACAATTTGTTTTCATCTCTGCATCAGTTAAAAATTTAAAATGTTTCTGAATTTTAAAACTCCAATTTAAAAGTCTGCAGGGGTGCCTGGGTGGCTCAGTGGTTGAATGTCTGCATTTGGCACAGGTTGTGATCCCAGGGTCCTGGGATCAAATCCCACATCAGGCTCCCCACAGGGAGCCTGGGCCTGTGTCTCTACCTCTCTCTCTCTCTCTCTGTGTGTCTCTCATGAATAAATTTTAAAAAAATTTTTAAATAAAAAGATAAAAATCTGCAAGTTTGTTTGCTGGAAAAAGTTGACAGCATCATAAATGTGTGAAGCATGCCAGTTTAGAATTTTTATATTCTCCATATGCATACTTGAGAAGGGCATAAGGAGCTTCAGTAAAGAAAAGTAGGGTTTTCAAAACCACTTTAGCAAATCCAAAGATGGTTTGCTATGGAGGCAGGATTGAAGGAATCTGTAGAAACTAGAGATGTAATTACTTACATTGCAAGTAATTATGAGAATTTTGCCTTCTGACTTGAAGTCTCATCTGATGTCACCAAGTCAACCCGATTTTAGAGCTAACAAGGATTCTATGCCTGGGTGTGAGAGGCCAATGGTGACACTCTGATAATCAGAAATCCTCAAGGACAGGAGCCCCCCCCCCTCCCCCGCCCCCCGAGAGGATGGAACCAGATATAAGGGCCAGCGGTCTGCTTGCACACAGCAAGCCTCCCCATTGCCGCCTGCATCACTCTGGGGGAGTCGTAGCATTCAGGACCACAGGTGTGTGTTCACCGGTGACCAGGTTCAAAGATGATGAGAAGCTGCTTCTGCACAGTGGCTCACAGCTGATTGACTCTTCCTTGTCTGAGACACAGAGCAAATGAAATAAAACTCCCTAGGATATCATGAGAGGCATCTAATTCCACCTCCAGGATTTACTATCCTCATGTTTCATTCTTCTCTTTCTTTCTTTCTTTTTCTTTCTTTCTTTCTTTTTTCTTTCTTTCTTTCTTTATTTTTTTCTTTCTCTTTCCTTCTTTCTTTTTCTTTCTTCTTCAGGTAGACACGAATAAAAGGCAGAGGGGTCTGTGAGTTCAGCCACACAAAGCACTGCCCACCTCCCACTGCCTTTAAACCTGCAAGTGCCTTCTGTGAAACGGGTCCTTAAATCTATGCCTTTGGGGCAGCTCTTCAGATGCTTTACTGGGGAGAGCTTTGGTTTTGCACCTGCTATGTGCATCGCTTTGGTGTCAGCTGAGAAAGCAAACCCTGGAAAGGAGCAGAGTGGTGTCACACCTCCCCAGGGTCTGAGCTACCCCCGGCCTCAGACTCTCAAGGCCAGAAACTAGAAAGAGCAGGTCCCAGATTTCAGAATCTGCATAGCGAGTTTCCTTATACATCTTGATTAACTGAGCCCTGATGTGATAGCACACCCAAGGCTTTGGGTCAGAGCCAGACTTCTGCGTTCACCACTGTACCAGCCCAGGGTAACACTGTGGCTTCAGTGCTCCATGCCAGCTGCCCCACAGGGAACCACAAGTGGAGACCTGTCCTGTGAAGCAGCAGGCTCACCCCTTAGTTAAGGCACAGAGATATATGGGTTTCCCCTGTTCCTAATGGGCAAAGGAACTACCTGCCCCCCTCCCATTCCGAGAGCACTGCTTGGGGACATTGCACGGGGCTCACCCACGTGGATGAAGGAGCATGGGGTGGAGAGTGAGAATACTGTATGGGGTTCACCCCACATGGATGAAGGCGCACAAGGTTGGGAGGTGCTCCAGAGGGATTTGTGTTCAGTGACGACATGGACCATTTAGCACTAAGTCTATGATCTCACCTAATCTTGCCTTGATGTCTTTCAAGATCTAATTTCTGGTCCTTTTAAACACATTATTTAATAAGCCATAACCAGCCTGCGCTTTACTTTGAAATAGCTGGTTGCTCTTCATTACGAGGTAAAACTTTATAGTGCAGCTATGGAAGTTACCCTAACAGACAAAAGCATCTCTGCACAGTGGTATCTCTTGATTCGTGTTCTATTTGGTGGAATGTTCTGACCACACTACTGGCCTACTCAGGGCCATTTTGTTTTACAGTGAGAGACATCCACCCAGAGCAATGTAACCCAAATCCAGAGAGATTATTCTAATGGCGTGGAAGCTTCCAGAAGAGCTCCAGATCAGATCCAGGCACTCTGAGTCTCCCCGCAGGCCCTCTGACCTTCTCACTCCTCTTTGCTTCACTTTTCCTTTTCCAGACTATTCTATCTGTGTTGCTGAGCATTTGGTAAACACAGCAGCACCAGAAGTCCCAAACTTCAATATTCTAAGTTAAAGTGATCTGTGAGCTCAGAGCAGCATCTCTCAGTCCCAGTCCCCAAGTTTTGCGGACAGGATGTGGCAGGCCCAGTTTGGGACATCGTCTTCCCTTTGTACCCACCCAGGTTGACACAGGATTAAGTAACAGAAATAGCCACCTTCAGGAAGAGGAAAAAAAGGGAAAACAGAACCAAAGCAATGAAAGTATTTACTACAATGTTCTAATTCCACTGTGCTCCTACCTCTTCTGGGGGGCAGAAAAGCATTTGTAGCAACATTGAATGAAAAATATTGAGAATTCTTACCTCTTGGAAGAAGGAAGGAAAGTTCACCATAATTTCACATCCATGGTGCTCACAGCCCTTCCTTTGTGACCTAGAAAGCTCATCCTTTTTATGAACTTTATAACTTAAATAAATAAACAAATGCGTCTGGGGTTAGGGTACAAACGGTAGGTAATGCGTTGGCCAAATCAGGTGGGGGTTCACAGCAGTGTCAGGACATCCCCTTTCCTTCTGCCATGTGGTCAGTAGGTCCAGCACACTGGCTTCTTGAAGGCAAAACCCCAGTACTCCCTTTTTCATCCTGGTCTTCTCTTTGACTTCAGTAAGGATTTTGCCAACACAGCCTTCCAAAAATTAGTGGGGGGAAAAAAAAGACTAAAATTTAAAGCCTGGGTAGAAACCTCATCTACTGAAATTCAGCACTAAATTCACAACCTGTATCCACCAGATGATTTAGACGTGGACAGTGAGCCATAAGATCGTTATTTCCCTTGAAGGGAAAAGTATAATCATTTCAAGGGAAATAAAATAAATAAATGTGCGCTGCTGTGGAAGAGAAGCAAAGATACCCAGTAACAGCGAGGGCTGTGGTGGTGGCGACTTCTGCTCTCACCCTGAAGCTTGTGAGGTTGGGAATCTCAGAGTTAACAATCGAAAATATAATAAACCAGAAACACAGGAACACAGGATTGAAGACAGATACAAAATGCTTTGAAGATCTGGCGTTTTGTGTCCACAGGGACGAATGAAGAAAGCAGTTCCTCTCACACCACTTTCATCATTAAGAGCCTGTGACCTAGGAGCTCCACAATACAATCTGAGGCATTAAAAATGGAAGTAGGAGAAAGGCAGTTTTTGTATGCAAGGTGTTAGTAGCTGTGTAGATAAAATGCACTGATAGCATCATTGCAGACGTGGGATGGTGAGGAAGGGCTTGCTCCCTGGAGGTCTGTGCTTCCTGGGTACCTGAAGAGAACAATTCTTGCCCCACCTTCCTCCAACAACCCACTGACCGAGTGTGAATGACCGGGTTTGGAAAACGCTCCTTTCCCGTGCAACTGTTTCAGCTTTCTGAGCTGGCCCCAGACAGGTGCCAAAGCAAAGACGCTAGTGGTCCCTTAGCCAGGGAGCACCGCACCCGAAGTTCATTTTCTGTTCAAGGAAAGAGCACCTCAGAACCCAATTTTGGTTGACTATCTTAATATGCTATAAAGTAAAATAACTGCATTGAATTCCCACAGACATATTTACAGACAGCAAAGCTTTCTTTAAAAAAAAAATAATAAACACAAAAAATGTGTTTGATTTTTGGGTGGGTTGTTAAAAATAAAAGTAGGAATAAACAGTGACAAATAAAATCCATTCAGAGCAAAAGCCTTTTGAGTTTTGTAGCACAGCAGAACAATATAAACAAGCCAGAACCTTCAAAAGCCATTTCTACGTGTAATTTTATCTTTCCTGACAGTCTAAGTTGTCAATTTTGTAATCAGCCATTGTCTAGACATAAAAAAAATTAAAATAGACTTTATTGCTACTTTTCTAGTTGCTGGGAGAGAGAAATATATATGGAAAAAAATCAAACATTCTTTTATGACAAAAGAGGTCATTGTTTTCCTCTATAAATACAATAAAAATTACGTATTTATGTGTCTGTGCATAAGTGTGTATGCACTTTTTGATTTTTAGATAGCTCTGCATTTTCCTTTTATATGCTATACATGGAATTTGAAACTGAAAATATCAAGTATTGATACACAAAAGAACAGTGAATAAATCCTTTAAAAAGAGAAAAATGAATAATAACACTACCGGGATAATTTATCTTTAAAATTTGGTCTTGAATGTTTTGGACATATTTACTGCTTTGAAACTTTAACACTGTCATGTTCCAAAGTACTCACTTGCATGGCACGTCCATTTGATTTTCTGTATTAAACAGTAAAAGCCTTGGGCTGCCTGGCTGATTCAGAAGAGCATGTGATCTCAGGGTTGCGAGTTCAAGCCCTACATTGTGGGTAGAAATTACTTAAAAAAATAAAATATTAAAAAATAATGTCTCCACAGAATGGGTGTGCTCTACACTGTACAACACCTCCACCCAGTGGCCACATGGCTTCATTACACAGCAGCCCAAAATGAAGTTCACCACCTTCAAGACAAAAGTTTCTTGAAATCTTAACAACCATTGCAGCACCTGGCTGGTTTGGTTGGTTAGGGGTCTGACCCTTGATCTCGGCTGTGGCCTTGATCTCAGGGTCATGAGTTCAAGCTCTGAGGAGCCTATTTTAAAAAAATAAAAGCTATAAATTGTACAACTGTTAAAGTAACATATACAACCCAT
The DNA here is from genome assembly GCF_018345385.1 of Vulpes lagopus. NCBI lineage: Eukaryota > Metazoa > Chordata > Mammalia > Carnivora > Canidae > Vulpes > Vulpes lagopus. The sequence continues at coordinate 151,956,816 of NC_054825.1, forward strand.
AAGCAAAGAAGCAGAACCTGGATATTTATGTGTGTAGCACACAGCAAATACATTTTAACATTTTGTGACGTGAGACTCTTTACATTCTGGAATGATCTAAAATGGTCCTTTTCCTGAGGTTAAATTCCAACAGGTTTTTGAAAGAACATGAAGTTACACAGAAAAGCATGAAATAGCTCTTACCACCTAAACCAGAGCTAGCAAGAAGCCGGATGGGATTCGTTCACTCCTTCAACAAATACTTGCGGAGTTCCAGCCAAACACAGGCACGGGCACTGTATCCAGGACTCACAGGAATGGGACAATCCCTGCCCTCAGGCAGCTTGGGATCTCCAGCTGTCTTCCCTAAGGTGACTGTGATAATTAACTTCAAGGGAGGCCTGGGTGGCTCAGGGATGAGCGCCGCCTTTGGCTCACAGTGTCATCCTGGGGTCCTGGGATCAAGTCTCCATATCAGACCTGCTTCTCCCTCTGCCTATGTCTCTGTGTCTCTCATGAATAAATACATAAAACCTTTAAAAAATAATTTTTTAAAATTAACCTCGAGCCATCAGGGATAAAAAAAACAACATTGACATATATTAAAGCTAAAAGGGAAAGAAATGTAAACTCCTGGTTTATCTGTGCAAAGTAGTATTACTTAGTGATTGATGATCTTCCTGCCATTTGTGTGTCTACACTGCTGTGAAGCAGAGCAATTACCCTGCACATCTTTAGCCATTCCAGATTTAACTTTGCTGAGCACACAGTGAATTCATGCCTATTCGGGCTTTACTGTTTTCATATTCATGTGATGTGGCTGGGTCCCACAAATTTAAAGAGAGCCAGAGCAGCCACAAATGCTATTCCTTCAAGTACAAGAAAAGAAAAATGAGTAACACTCAAAAAAATAGTATCTAAGAACTGATCTTAAAAGCTAAAATATTATGGCCAATATTATTAGACCTACAATGGTCACTGCCTTATGCGCCTTGGCAGGCAGGGACTGCTGGTACTCTTCAAATGCCTTAGCATTTCAAAAACCCGTGTTTACAATTATTACCTAGTCAACTGGAGACCAACCCTCAAAAATGGTGCATGAGGTCCCCAGGAAGTTCACAATGGTTGTGGAAATGATTTCAGGTATGGAAATCTCAGGGTCTGGCCACAGGCCGACTAAGCAAACACATTCTCATGCTGAATAGCACATGAATAGCAATCTTTTTTTTTTAATATTTTATTTTTTTATTTATTTGAGACTGAGAGTGAGCTTAAGCAGAGGGAAGAGGCAGAGGGAGAAGGAGATACAGACTCTCTGCTGAGCAGGGAGCCCAATGCAGGACTCAATTCCATGACCCTGAGATCATGACTTGAGCTGAAGGCAGATGCTTTACCGACTGAGCCACCCAGGGCCCCAAAGAGCAATCTTTTGAACACTTGGCTGGGCTGGAAAGAGAGCAGAGGGAGATGTCCCACCTATACTACAATGTGACCATACAAACCTCTGCTGAGCACAAAATTCTTTCCAGCACAGAAACAGGAGAGTAAAGGAGTAAGCACATCCCAAGTTGGTGCTAAGTCCCGCAGAGAAAACAAACCGGGGTGGAGGCAGTGCCAGTGGATACAGAGTGAGCACTGGGAGTCAAAACAGAACGGTCAGCAAAGGTTGCTGAAAAGCAGACATTTGGGCAAAAATACTAAGCAAGGAAGGAAAAGAGTGAAATGGTTGTCAGGGGAAAGGATGTACCAGAGAGAGGTCAGGACAGGGATAAACACTCAGAGGAGGGTTTCCAGGAACAGGAAGTTCGCCTGGAGTCTGCAAGCTGAGTGGGGGCGGGAGGGAGGGCATCGCGTTGGGAGGCAGGGGGCCAGGCCATGTGGGACCTCCTAGATCCCAGCAAGGATGCTGGCTTTTATTTAAACAAAACAAAACAAAACAAAAAAGGCAGTTCACCAATTTCTCTCACCCCTCCACCCTTGCCTCTGGCAACCACCCACCCAAGTTGTTCTCTGCTAAAAATAGTTCTTCTTGGTCATGGTGGTACAAGGAGGGGTTCAAGGAGGGGTTAGATTCTACACATAAGTGCAATCACATGGTATTTGTCTTTCACTGACTTATTTCACTCAGCATAATACCCTCTAGCTCCATCCATGTTGTCACAGATGGCAAGGGCTCCTTTTTTATGGCTGAATAATATTTTAATATTTCATTGTGTATGTGCATATACATACACATATATCTCACATTCCCTTATTTGTTCATCTATTGACAGACACTTAGGTTGTTTCCATGTCTTGACTATTAAAAATAATGATGCAGGGATGCCTGGGTGGTTCAGCAAATGAGCATCTGCCTTCAGCCCTGGGATCAAGTCCCACATCGAGCTCCCTGCAGGGAGCCTGCTTCTCCCTCTGCCTGTGTCTCTGCCTCTTTCTCTCTCTCTCTGTATGTGTCTCTCATGAATGAATGAATGAATGAATGAATGAATCTTTAAAAAATAAACACATACGTACATCCATACATAAGCTTACACTTAACGAATGCTTACCATGTGGCATCTGGCTCATCTTTCACAGGTACCACCCTGCCACACTGAATATCAGCACACTGAGTATCAGCAACATCTCCCCTTGCCCTTCCTTCCTCGGGGGGAGCTAGGCCCCCCCCCCCTGGGCCCTCTGGCTCCCCGCGGCCTTCCCTGCAGACCCACTGCCCCCGCTTTCCTGGCCCTGCAGGGACCTGACCCCGGGCTGGATGGACACAGGCTCCGTCCCTACCCCACCTGGCTGACCCCAGGCCAGGCCCAGCTAGCCCGCAGCTTCTATCTGCGAGCGCCCTCCATTCCCCGCATACACTCCATCATTCCCCTGTATCCTCCATCACCACGCCCTCCATGGCCCACCATCCTTCACCCCATCCCCACCCGCCCTCCGTCCCCCCCTTACCCTCCGTGCCCCCCTCCATGCCCATGTGCCCTCCGTTCCCCCCATTCCCCCTGTGCCCCCCTCCATGCCCATGCGCCCTCCATGGCCCATACCCCCTCCATGGCCCACCATCCTCACCCCCATCCCCACACACCCTCCGTCCCCCCCTTACCCTCCGTGCCCCCTCCAACCCCACACACCCTCCATGGCCCCCATATCCCCTCCATGGCCCACCATCCTCACCCCAATCCCCACGCGCCCTCCGTCCCCCCCTTATCCTCCGTGCCCCCTCCAACCCCACACACCCTCCATGGCCCCCATACCGCCTCCATGGCCCACCATCCTCACCCCCATCCCCACACACCCTCCGTCCCTCCCTTACCCTCCGTGCCCCCTCCAACCCCACATGCCCTCCATGGCCCCATACCCCCTCCATGGCCCACCATCCTCACCCCCATCCCCACGCGCCCTCCGTCCCCCCCTTACCCTCCGTGCCCCCTCCAACCCCACACGCCCTCCATGGCCCCATACCCCCTCCATGGCCCACCATCCTCACCCCCATCCCCACACGCCCTCCGTTCCCCACATACCTCGTGCCCACCTCCATGCCCATGCGCCCTCCATAGCCCCCATACCCCCTCCATGGCCCACCATCCTCACCCCCATCCCCACGTGCCCTCCGTCCCCCCCTTACCCTCCGTGCCCCCTCCAACCCCACACGCCCTCCATGGCCCCATACCCCCTCCATGGCCCACCATCCTCACCCCCATCCCCACACGCCCTGTTCCCCACATACCCCGTGCCCACCTCCATGCCCATGCGCCCTCCATAGCCCCCTCCATGGCCCACCATCCTCACCCCCATCCCCATGCGCCCTCCGTTCCCCCCACACCGCCTGCGCCCCCCTCCATGCCCACGCGTTCTCCGTCCTCACCACAAAAATGGGCTTCCGGGGGCGGGGCTGCGCCTGCGCACAAACCACCACCACGGGGCCGCTCCCAGGGTGCTGTGCGGCGGGCTCCCGTGAGGCCCTGCGCGGCCGCCTGGACACCGCGGAGGGGACACGCGGGTCATCGTGTGTTGCCGCAGGTTCCCGCGGGGTTGTGGGGCGGTGGGCTCGGCCCTGCCCCCATGCAGCCTGCCCAGCCCCGGCCGCTCCCCTGGATAATTTGCCTCCGGCTATGGGGGCGGGACCGGCGCCTTCCAAACCCTGCAGAGCAGGTAGGGTAGGGATTGCTGTGATGGGGGTGACAGGCGGTGGGGAGGTGCGTCCAGCGCAGCGTGCTCTGTGAGGGGGGGCGGGCGGGGGTATTCGGAGGGAGAGTGTGCGAGGGGCCGGGTTACCTGGGTGCAGAGTAACTGCAGGGTGGAGGGGGGGCAGGTTACCTGGATGGAGAGTGTGCGAGGGGGCCGGGTTACCTGGGTGCAGAGTAACTGCAGGGTGGAGGGGGGGCAGGTTACCTGGATGGAGAGTGTGCGAGGGGCCGGGTTACCTGGATGCAGAGTAACTGCAGGGTGGAGGGGGGGCAGGTTACCTGGATGGAGAGTGTGCGAGGGGGCCGGGTTACCTGGGTGCAGAGTAACTGCAGGGTGGAGGGGGGGCAGGTTACCTGGATGGAGAGTAACTGCAGGGTGGAGGGGGGGCAGGTTACCTGGGTGCAGAGTAACTGCAGGGTGGAGGGGGGGGCCAGGTTACCTGGATGGAGAGTAACTGTGCGAGGGGGCCGGGTTACCTGGGTGCAGAGTAACTGCAGGGTGGAGGGGGGGCAGGTTACCTGGATGGAGAGTGTGCGAGGGGCCGGGTTACCTGGATGCAGAGTAACTGCAGGGTGGAGGGGGGGCAGGTTACCTGGATGGAGAGTGTGCGAGGGGGCCGGGTTACCTGGGTGCAGAGTAACTGCAGGGTGGAGGGGGGGCAGGTTACCTGGATGGAGAGTAACTGCAGGGTGGAGGGGGGGCAGGTTACCTGGGTGCAGAGTAACTGCAGGGTGGAGGGGGGGGGCAGGTTACCTGGATGGAGAGTGTGCGAGGGGGCCGGGTTACCTGGGTGCAGAGTAACTGCAGGGTGGAGGGGGGGCAGGTTACCTGGATGGAGAGTAACTGCAGGGTGGAGGGGGGGCAGGTTACCTGGGTGCAGAGTAACTGCAGGGTGGAGGGGGGGGCCAGGTTATCTGGATCGAGAGTAACTGTGCAAGAGGGTCCAGGTTACCTGGATGGAGAGTAGCTGTGCAAGGGGTCCGGGTTACCTGGATGGAGAGTAGCTGTGCTAGGGGTCCAGGTTACCTGGATGGAGAGTAACTGTGCGAGGCGGTCCGGGTTTTCCGGATGGAGAGTAACTCTGTGCAAGGGAGGTCCAGGTTATCCGGATGGAGAGTAACTATGCGAAGGGGGATTGGATGGAAAGTAAATGCAGCATGGCTAGTAAAGGTGAGAGTGGGAACCGCGGAGATCTCAACACTGCAGGTGGTTAGCTTTGCTCTCTGGGAGGGCGGGTCTTAGGCACTCAAGCCCTGTGGTGCTGCTAAGGTTTTTGAGCTCTTTAGGGGACAGGTTTCAGGTCGTCACTTAAGTTAATCCCCTTCTGAAGCAGCGTTTCAGAGCCCACTTGTTGAAACCTCTTCCTGGCATTCGTGTCCATCACATAGTGGTGATTCCTTTTCAGACCTTCCGTGGTGGTCCTGTACCCCAAGTTGCTTCAACTAGTACTTCAGCATCACCTGAATACCTCAGTTGCTTGAGGACACACGTCCCTCCTGAGCACCAGGCCACCTGCTTCCTGAATGTGCCCCCTCGCAAGCTCTCTGGTGATCTCAGACCCAGCACCTTCCACCGCGGGGTTGCTCCCCTGTCCTGTGTTCCTGACCTCACAGGATGATAACGTTCACCCACATGTCAAGCCTGAAACACTAGTAGTCATGCTTCAAGTTATCATCCTCATGTCCGGAAAGTTCTTATGTCATTTATTTTTAAAGCCCTCTACATTTCTTAACCTGAATTACTGCAGCTGCCCCCATTGCTCTGCAGTCCATCTATATTACCACCCGGGCAGTCTTTTCAAACTGGAGTGTTATTAATGTTCATTTCTCTGTTAATAATTCAATGTTTTCTGTCCAAACCAAACAATGTTTTCCGAAATCCAAACCTTATGGAATATACTTAGGACCCTGGTCTATTTGACCTCTTGTTCTCCATTTTTCCTGGGATTGGACTCTCACCAATACTGCACACTTCATTCCAACACACAAAATTACTTGAGTTTTCAGTACTAGCCATAGTGCTTCATGCATCACCATCAGTATTTCTCAACCTCCACAGTACTTACATCTTGGGCCAAATGGTTCTTTGTTGTAGCTGACTGACCTGTGCATTGGCGAATGTTAAGGAGCATACTCGACCTCTGCCCACTAGATGCCAGTAGCTGACCCACCCCACCTGGTTTTGACAAAACAAAACAAAACAAAACCTTCAGCTTTTACCAAATTTTCCCTGAAAAATAGTCTACACTTGCAATCAACTGATATATGCATTTACAAATGCTTTCAGTTTTGCCTATGTTCAATAGATGTCTAATAGACAATCCCAATTTGAGAATAGGTGAAGGAATGACAATAAAAATAAAACAAATCCACAAAGTGGGTCATTTTGCAAATAACTAATCTTATCTCTTCAAAAATCAATGTTACTTACCAGATAGAACAAATCATTAAAAATTTAAAGTGAAGACTGCCAAAAATGGTAAATATGTGGATAAATATTAAATATTTTACCTTTTTCTAAAATAAATTCTTGGTAGATTGCTATTTAGGCAAAAGTAATACCTAAGTATGATGATATAATAAAAAAAATACAGCACATATAGAAACAAAATGTATTACAATATCACAGAAGGTTGGAGAGGGAGATGAGATAGGTTGTTAGAGGTTTTTACAACATAAGTGAATTGGTATCATTTCAGGGTAGATAGTGATAAGTTAAAGATGCAGACTTGTGATACTGTGATTTATAATAAGAAATTTATATTTCTCTGTCCCATTTCTGGCACAGAGCTTCTAAAACCCTTGGATTTCCTAAGTGATGAGAGTGATCAAGGTGTCTTTTGTTATGTTAAATCAGGTGACTTTAGAAAGCACCTAGAGAACTCAGCCACCTGCTTAGAATGTAATCAGAAGGTTAGAATTTACAGGTCCACTCTCCTCAGTCTCTGGGAGGGAGAAGGGCTGAAGGTTAAATTCATTACCAATGACCAATCAGTATAATCAATGATGTCAATGTCAGGAAGCCTCCATAGAAACCCAGAAAGACAAGGTTGAGAGAGCTTCAGGGTTGGTGAATACATAGAGGTTCAGGGAGATGGTGGATTTGGAGACAGCCTGCAAACTCTGTGCCCTTTTCATATAACTTGTCCAGTTTCTCTCATTTGGCTGTTCCTGAGTTCCTTTTATAATAAACCAGTAATAAGTAAAATGTTTCTCGGAGTTCTCTGAGCCACTCTAACAAGTTAATTGAACCCAAGGAGGGAGTTGTTGGAGCCTCTGATGTATACCCTATACATCAGAAGCACAGGTGACAATCTGGGCTTGAGACTCATGTCTAAAGTGGAGGGGAGTAAGCAGCCTTGTGAGACAGAGCTCTTAACCAGTGGGATCTGACACTATCTCTGGGTAGATAATGTCAAAATTGAGTTTAATTGTAGGATGCCCAGCTGGTGTCAGAGAATTTTTTAGTGGTGTTGGAAAACTCATGCATCTTAATTGGTATCAGAATTATAATCTAAATTGTAGAGCAACCACCAAAAAAAAAAAGTACAAATAATAATTAGAGAAAAATTGGATAGTAAAATATACAATTCAAAAGAATACGGGAACACAGAAGAAAGAAAAAGAAGATAGGACAAATAGGATGACATATCAAAAACCAAACATGTCAGTATATTTATATTAAATTTAAGTGTTATAAATACTCCCAATTAAAGCATGAACATTATGAAACTTAATGAAAAGGAAGACCTAGCCATAAGTTATATGTAAGAAATGCATTTTAAATCTAAAGACACATATAGGTTGAGTGAAAGTTGGAAAAAAAGATATACAGTACAGATTCTAAAATAAGATGACATGGTAAAGTGGCTAAATGAATATTGGACAAAGGAGACTCCTTGATAAGGAATGCTTCTAAAGAGAAAGATGAAATTTTAATAATGATGAGATCAGTTATCTTATCTAACATAACCTAACTGCATGAGAATCCAAAAAAATGCTTCAAAAGTATATGAAGCCAGAATTGTTGGCTGTTAAATGAAAAAACAAAGAAATCCACAATTATGATTGAAGATTTTCAAAGATTTCTTTCAAAAACACTTGAAAATTTGAAGCTTGAAAAACTACAAAGTTTTTGGTAGAAATATTGCCTTAAACAGCTACAGACATCAAAGAAGCTCTGCCATGTTATGTATTTTTTAATATGATTATGGCTCTTTTAAAAGAATTTGCACCACTTTAGGAATGTTTTTGTCATCCAAAGAAGGTCAGCTTTTTTTTTTTTTTTTGCCTCTTCAGTTACAGAGATTATTGCCAAATAATGGCTTATTACCAAAGGTTATCCTAAAGTCAAAGCAAAACACATCCAGAGTCAGAGAGTAATCAATCTGTATGCATACACAGTACTGTTTATTTGTTCACAAAATGATTTGGGGGCATATGTTACAGCGTGTATCCACATTTGTTCTATATTTATGTTATATGGAGGCTTACATACCGAATTTCAGTTATTCTGCACTCACGGAAAAACAAATTGACGTTACACTTCCATTTATATTTAACTACATAAAGGTTTGCTTTGAAGTTTCACAGAGAAATAAACATAACACTGATGTGAACAGAGATTTCTGCCCAAGTTTCAGGAATTTATTTATTTTTCTTCCAAATAACATCAAATAACATGTGGTTCTGGAGTGGTCCTTCTGGCCCACATGTGAAGGGTGGTGATCACAGCCCTATGGGCAGCCTCTCCTTCCCTCTGGGAACTCTGAAGGAATATCGTCGCTTGCTGTGGAGGTGTCGGACCATTTGCTTCTGATGACTATCTGATGTTTCGGGAAATACCAGCTCATCTCCATCTACACATATTTTTAAATATAAAACAATAGCGTCCTTTAAACTGTTAAAATGCCTCTCCATCCATTAATTTCACATTACTCTCACAAGGAACTGCACAAATATACTGCTCTTATTTTTAAAAGTTACAAATGGATGCTTGGCATCCATTATCAAGAATATGAAGGGAGCACTCATGAACAGAATATAATTTTCAATTTAAACAATACTTGAAAAATAAATCTGCATTAACGTATATCTATAAACCAACACCACTTCTTTAAGAAGAGAGCAGTTGCATTGGTGTCCTTCAACTTTGATTGGCCCTCATGTGTCTGTGCTGTATTCCTCCTACCAGAATTTTGTGGTGTAAGGGCATTAGAATATTCTGTTGTGCTGCAGGATAAAATGTAAAGGGTGACTCTTTCTATAGATAAAAACAATTACTGTAACAAAACTAGTATTTCTGAGGCCCACAATAGGAGGAAGAGGTACAGAGATGGGGTAAAGTGGCCCCCCTCCCCACCAACTCCCTTCTACTGAATGGAAGAATCAGCCTCTACTCTCTGCCTCTTCTGATCTTGGGGAAGGATGCAATCTTCTTTAGACCCCTAGGAGTCCAGAGCCCACTCTATTTTAGTTCTTAATGTCAAGCAGTAAATAAGAACTGTCACCCTGAAACCTTAAAATCTGTCTTAGACTTCAAAAAGAAAATAAGCTGTAACAATTGAGTCTCTTAAATTGAGTCTCTCTCAAAATGTACTGATGTCCTAACCTTCAGTACCTGTGAATGTGAACTTATTTGGAAATAGGATATTTGCAGATGGTCAAGTTAAGTTGAAGTCATTGTGGTGACCAACCTGGAGCAGGTTGTCTCTCTCGGCCTTCAAAGGGAGCAAACCCTATGGACACCCTGATCTTGAACTTATAGCCTCCAGGGCTGAGCCAGTACATTTCTATGGTGTAAGCCCCCTGGTCAGTGGTACTTTGTCATAGCAGCCCTAGCAAACTAATGCTTAGCTACACTATGTGTGCATTCTATCTTATCAGTAAAATAAGGGAGAAAAAAAGAAATGAATCCATGTGGCTTTTTTCATACCACAAATCTCCTAGAATCTGAAAATATAGATGGGGACAGTTGAAGTAGGACTAGGGACCTGCATCTTCTTAACAGCACATGCACTGCAGCTTGGTGCACTCAGCTTGTTAGGAAGTGAGTGAAGTCTTCACTGTGGACATTGTAAATAGTGATTATGTTGTTTACAGGTGCTTATGTCCAACCATGCCTAGATAGGTCCTGCTGGAAAATAAGTGGTGTGCCAGAAATGAATGTTTTATCTCCATGGATATGCAATGATGAAGGAGAATCACTCTTTGCCACTAGGGCATTGGATCAATGTCAGATCTCTGCTCACTTGCTCTGTGACCTTGGGAAGTCAGGTAGAGATATGGTCTCTTAGAAGTAGTTCTACTAAGAAGAAGTTGTTTCTTACATGTCATCTTATTTGTGAAATATATTAATCTAATTGTCTCCGAAAGTAAAATATTTAGGGATCCTTCACTATTCAGGGGTCGAACCTAAAATAATAAAAAGCAAGATTACTATCTCAACAAATACTTTTTAAAAGTTGTAAGTATGTATTCTAAAGTTATAAATATTTTATTCTTTAAAAAAAAAAGAAAATACCAGTCAAAGGGGTTGGATGTTGTTATAAAGTCATGGATAAAATTTCAGAAACATGAATATCATAGGTTAAAGAAATCTGAAAATTGACAACAAATAGAAATACATTTAATTTTTAACGTAACTTTTTAAAAGTTATTAGTGATTTTTTAAAGGCTATCACATCATAAAAGGTTATCTTCAGAAGATTCATCTGCCTCAAATTCACTTTACCAAACAGTTAAGATGAGTGATTCACATTTGGAATGCTAGAAATTTTTCACGTATTATGTCCTTGCAAAAGCTTTTCCCACAGCTGATATTGTTTAAAGTAAGGCAAAATCTCACATAATTGTGACTACTTTCTTCATCTTATTTCTATCTAAACTTTTTTTGATACATAGCTCATACTTTGTATAATTATCCCAAAATTTAATTTTTCTTAAATCTTCAGTAATCTTTCCTTACAGAATGGCAATCTTTTACATTTTTATTTGTGTTTAAAATTATTTGTAGTAGAGATAAAAATATTTTATTGTAAATTTGTAAAATCCTAATTGAGAATCTGAAACACAGCTTTGGTTATATTTTTTTCTTTTTTTCTTTTTCTTAGCCTATAGAATTTGCCTTCTTAAGATGCAAAATTATACTAAGTGAAAATTAGTAACAAATAAAAGTAACAACTGAATGTGGGATATAGTATCTACAGTGTATGATATAAATAAATACATAATAAATACTATTTATATCATGACAATCTACTTCATATAATGCAAGTATGTATCACAAAATACCTTTTATACTAGTAATAAAATTAACCAATTTGGGTTTCTGTGTGGATTTTCTACTTTCAGTTCAGCCTCCAAATTAGTAAATACACAAATGAATATTCCTGTTTCCATTTTTAGTCAGTAATTCATAAGTCACATGATCTCAATGTCAAATCACCTTCTTGAGGGGGACAGTCTGGATCCATTCCATGGAGTTCACATCAAAGATGTCCACTGCATTTTCACTGTACACGGAGAGATATGGGGCATTGTAACCTGGGAGATGGGGAGGAGGTGACAGCGAGTGTGGGCTTCAGGATTCATTTTTTAACTGAATTTTTTTATTAAAATAATTATAAATTCACATGCAATTTTAAGAAATAATACAGAAAGATCTCTTGCACACTGTGCCTAGTACCACCCAATGCAAGATTTTGCAAAACTAGGATCCTTGACATTGACCAAATCAATCAACCCATCCTAGGCAGATATCACCAGTTTATGTGTGTGTGTGTGTGTGTGTGTTGTTCTAAACAATGTTATCACCTGTGTAGATTCTTGTATCCACCACCACAATCAAGATAATATTTATACCACCACAGGGATATCTCAAGGTTTTATAATCCCACCTACATCCCCCTCTTTCCCTAACTCATGGGAATCAATAATCTGTCCTCCATTTCTAAAATTTCATCATTTCAAAATTGTGGTATGAATGGAATCACACAGCATTCATAATGAATTGTATTTGCTAAGTCCTAATACATTAAAAAAAAAAAAAACTCCAGAAAAAAAACCTTCAGATTGAAAACCTGAGAGAATCTCATTATAATCTAATTATAGAATATTATTATTAATTATAATTAATGTCCATTAATAGTCTATTTGCTGTCTCAAATATTTTAATATGGTTGAAATAAATAAAAACAAATGAGGTACATGGGTTACATTTTAGAGTTTGACACAAACAGTGAAAATCTGACAAAAAGCTTTCTAACATTTTCATCTAAGAGCAGTTTTATTAAGTAATTGTATAACATTCCAAAACCTGCAGTTCCTAAACTAATTCAGCTCACAGCAAGAATATAGTGTAAGATTAGAAAAGTATGTGTGGAGAGTGAAGTTAATGAACAAAGCAGTGAAAACTTGGAGCCACTAACATTTTTGGAACTTTCTACATTACCACTAATAATTTATGACTACGAAATTCTCACCTCTCAACATGAATATCTCTCCATTAAAACAACAGCAAGACTCTGGTGGTGCCATCTTTCTTTCTTTTCTTATAGTCAAGCTCTTAAGAGTGCCCTCTATCTTTCTTCCCCCACTTCTCAGCCCTACTCACACCTTCATCCAAGCAGTCTGACTTGTGCCCTAGTTCCTCCATTAAAACAGCAAGTCATCAACCACCAATTATTGCTGAAGCCAATAGACATGTTTCAATCTGTCTTGCTTGACTGCTCAGTGATACTTGCCTCCCAGAATTCTTTTTTGTGGGCTTCTTGCCCCTGACCATCACTCTAACATTTGCATTTCTTGGTTCTCTGACCTGTGCTGCCTCCCTGTGTCCAGGGAATCAGGTGACAACATAAGAAACTTGTAATTTATTTTAGCATTGCCACAACTAGATGAACAGACATCATGTGCCCCAATGTGCTTCAGTGTGGCATACACAACACTATTAATGAAGTATTCTTACTAAAAGGTTAGAGTTCACTTTCAGTTACAGGAAATTTAGGATATAAAAGAAGAAAAAAAAACACAATGAGGAAACATTCAGATTGTGGAACATCCTACAGGACAAGGAATCAGTGACATGGAAGAGTACTCAAGATGAGATGATATTTAAGGTCTAACAATAACATGCGGGATCCCTGGGTGGCGCAGCGGTTTGGCGCCTGCCTTTGGCCCAGGGCGCGATCCTGGAGATCCGGGATCGAATCCCACGTCGGGCTCCCGGTGCATGGAGCCTGCTTCTCCCTCTGCCTGTGTCTCTGCCTCTCTCTATCTCTCTGTGACTATCATAAATAAATAAAAATTAAAAAAAAAAACAATAACATGCAATATGTGCACCTTCTTCAGATTTTCACTCCAAGAAATACATTATCTAAAGAGACATCTTTTTGATAATCAAGGAATATTTGATTATGGACTATGTATTTGATGTCAATAAGAATCACTGATAACGTCTTCAAGGGTAATGATAGCAATGTGGTTTTATGAAGAAATGTCCAGTTTTAGACAATGTAGTTTTACATGTAATGTAAAATGTATAGAAGTGGAATGATAAGTTCTGGGATTTTATTTGAAGTGTTTCAACAACACAACAAAAAAATAAGTTAAATGGTCACAACCTTTGTCCCCTGTCCATCTGAGTCCACCTTTCCTTGTATTTTATTAGTAAATATCAGTAGTATCCACTCATTTGCAAATTTTGACATCTGAGAATCATTACTAATTGTCCTGTCCCTTAGCTTCAACTTCCAATCAAGTGTAAAGTTTTGTCAGTTAGATCTCTTCAATATCCCTCAAATTCTCTCCTCTCCACCCTAACTGCCTCTACCTTAATCCACAACTTCTGCAGTGACCTCCAAGTTGGTCTCTGGGCCTCCAGCCTCACTTTGCATCATCTTTAATCTAACCATTGGAACCTGGGGATTTTTCTGAAATGCAAATCTAACCATGTGCCTGCAAAACACCTGTGCTATGGCTTATGAGACTTCCTCCAGCCCCATCTCTTTAACTATCATCTTGAACCCCATGCCTGAAACAGTGAACTTATTATAGTTGCTCACAAAGTGCAGTGTGGATGGCCTGTTCCAATTATGACAGAGCGGCTGATATTGAACATATCCTGCCACCATCAATAATAATAAAACTGGAAAAAATGTATATGAAAAAACTTCTTAGGTATTAGTATACAGCACAGGACTGCCATTCCTAAAAAAGGAGAAAGACATAAGGGAGATCCTATATTCCCCTAGCTTTCTGCTAGGGAAAATCTCCAAACTGTTATGCAGAAAAAATGGAGCCCAAGAAGAGAGTAGAAGTTTTGCTGGGCAGAGGAAACAGATTCTAATGTGTCTGGAATTTGCAAGGTAGAGTACACAGAGGAAAGAGCCAAGACAAAGGTTGTCCCAGACATCTGCATACCAGTTCCCTCAAAGTCCCTGGCCAAATCCAAAGCTGCTCATGAACAGAGCAAAACTCCATGAGACCTGCTCAGAACATTGAGGGATGAACAAAAATATCATAGGTAGTACAGTGCTGGAAAGACATTAGATTTCTGACCTAAACAGAGTGGGTGGAGAAACATTGGCAAAAAACCTGGGCATTTATTTGAGGCCCCAGAAAGGCCATTCTTTAGGAGTAAGGACTAAAAGAAAAACCAAAATAGACCCATTCTAACAAAGTCTAAAGCCAAGTCTCAGCAAAACCAAGGTGGCTAGTTCGTCAGATTAATTGCCTATCAGAACAAAACATACAATACTCTCTAGAGAAATACATAATACAGTCTAAAGTCCTTATGTCATAACATTCATAACATTCAGCAAAGGATAAAAAATAATAATAAGATATAAAAAAGAAAAATATCATCCTTGACCAGGGGGGAGTGGAATTTAATAGAAACAGACCCACAGATGAGCCATATGTTGGAATAGTTATAAGTAATTATTGTAAGTAGTTCAGGACTTTGTGAAAAATATTAATATATTAAAAGGACAATATCACTAAGTGGAAATTTCAAAAAACTTTAGGTTATAAACACAAAATACAATATCTGAAATGCTTAATTCCTGGATAAGCCAGAGGGAAAAGATCAGTGAAATTGAAGATGTAACCAATAGAAATTATTCAAACTGAAGCAGAGAAAAAAGGATTTAAAAAAAAAAAAAACCTCAATGACCTATGAAACAAAATCAGGAGGTCTGGAGGGGCCTGGGTGGCTCAGTCAGTTAAGCATCTGGCTTTAGCTCAGGTCATGATCTCAGGGTTCTGGGATCCAGCCCAGTCAGGCTCTCTGCTCAGTGAGGAGTCTACTTCTCCCTCTGCTCTCCCCTCCTCTGCCACTCCACCATTCATGCGTGGGCACACTCTCTTAAATAAACAAATATATTTTAAACATGAGGTGTGATAAATGTGTAATTTGATCCCCAGAAAAAATAGGTTAGAAAAATTTGCAAAAATAAAATGCCTAAAAATTTTCCAAACTTAATGAAGGATATCAATCTTCAGATCCCAAAAAGTTCTGAACATCCCAAGCAGAATATATACAAAAAACAAATAAAGCTGCATGTAAGTACATCAAATTACTGAGAACTAAAGATAATGAGAAAAATTTTTAAAGAAGCTAAATAGAAAAAAACAAAGGGAACAACAATGAAAATTATTGATTTCTCATCAGAAATAATGGAAGTCAGAAAAGAGTGGAATGTGTTTTAAAGTATTGAAAGACAAAAATACTTCTCTTTCTTTAGCTGGCCTTCCCTGACTCACTGGTTTAGATTAAGCATACCTTCTTTGGGCCCCTGTAGAATTCTCTGTTCTCCTATCACAGCACTTGTTTAATTATGGGTCTCATCTCATGATTATAATCTCCACACAGACACAGACTAATCTATCTTATGTTTAATATTATGCTCTTAACCCTTGCCAGAGTTAAGTTGCTCATATTAAGTGCCCAATACTATTCTCCAAGTAGATTTTTAAAAGGCAGTATTTAATTTATAAAATGATGGCCTGCTTCAATAAAATGTGAAATGAGCTAAAACTATTTAAAAACATTACATGTATACTTTACATAAACTAAACCTAAAAGCCAAAAAATACTTTGGTAACTATTTCTTATGGTTTATGAACGTGCATGTGATTTTCAATGACCCTGAAGATAATCTATTTAGGAGCTTACAAGAAGCAATTTGAATTAAGGATATATTCAGGGTAAATTTTCCTGTGAATATAGTAAAAAGGTTAACTTATCACATGTATGACTTAGCTATAACTTCATTATTCTATTTAAAAAGAGAAAAATCAAAAAAATAAAAATAAAAAATAAAAAGAGAAAAATCAGGAAGTTATCTTCAGTGATGTTTTCAAAAATCGAATCTGTCATTAACAATAGAGGAAATAGAAATAAAATTTTTAAAAAGGGAAGAGAGATACAGAAAGACAAGGGAACAAATTGTAAGATAGCCTTACGGCAATAAGTTGGAGTTGCTGGCCACATCAGTTCAATTGGCCTAGATCGGAGGCCCCTGCTGTCCGTGTAAATTCCGATGCTCTTAAAACATAACAGGTACTCGATACTGGAGATCTCAATTGCACAGAGAGCATCCACTGGTTGATGCGCGATAAATGACAGTGTAGGGTCATGTGAGTGGAGCATCCTGTATGGACTTCCTTCTCTCCTCAAGGGGTATCTCAGGAATCCTGACTGGAATCCTACACAAAGCTGTTCACTGAAGATGGCCATCCACTGGACATTGGCTGGGATTTGGAGCTCTTTAAATTTTCTGTGAGAAATTTTCTTGCTCTGAAACAGCTCATAACAAAAGACTTGGCTTTTCCTGGCCACACAAAGGCATGTGTGAGCCCCTTGGCACACTGTTCCGGAAGTCATTGTGTGACACCCTTTTGTTTCTGCCAGCTTGTGAATGTCAGTCTTCCGTCCATCCAAAGCCAACATGGGGAACAGTTGCACCTGATGACTTCGCCCAGAGATCACTGCAACCATCTGGCCATGGGGAATAAGCTCAATCTGACAAATCTTCTTCATGTCACCAACCCGAATAATTTCTACACAAATAAACATAATTATATGTCATTTTCAAATTCAGAATAATCTCTTTATCTTGAATGTACTCTTCAATTTTACAGAAAAGCAGTTGAAAAAGGCAAAGATGATCTCATAAGTCTTCTCAATGTTATTAATATGAATAAATTTTTTACAAATAAAATGACAAGTCACCTTCACACTACCACTGTCTTATTTAAAACAATTTTAATGAGGTATAATTGAGGTATACCATTATATTAATTTCAGGAGTACAACAGAATGATTCAATATTTGTATATACTGCAAAATGATCACAATAAGACTAATTAACATCCAGCATCATATGCATTTAACAAAGTTTTTGTTCATATGAGAATTTCTAAAATCTACTCTCTCAGCAACTTTCAAATATACAATATAGTATTATTAACTATAGTCACCATGTTGTACATCATACCTCCAAGACTTATTTATCTTATAACTGGAAGTTTGTACCTTTTAACCCTATTTATCCATTTTCCCCCCCACCCACCTCTAGCAACCACTAATCTGTTCTCTGTTATTTATGAGCCCATTTTGTGTGTGTGTGTGTGTGTGTGTGTGTGTGTGTGTGTGTGTGTGTGTTTCCAGGTGATTTTTTGTTTGGTTTTTTGTTTGTTTAGATTCCACATAAAAGAACCATCAGATGATATTTGTCTTATTTTACTTAGCATAATACCCTCAAGGTCCATCCATGTTGTCAGAGATAGAAAGATGTTCTTTTTATGGCAGGATAATATTCCATTGTATAGAATACCACGTTTTTTATCTACCCATCAATTGATGGACACTAAGGTTGTTTCATATCATGGTTATTAAAAATAACTCTGCAGTGAGTGAGCAAAGGGGTGCAGATATCTTTTCCAGTTAGTGTTTTTGTTTTCTTTGGATAAATCACCAGAACTAGAATTGGTAGGTCATTTAGTAATTCTATTTTTTTTTTTTAAGAACTTCCATACTGTTTTCCACAATGGCTGAACCAAATTACATCCCCACCAGTAGTATATGAGTTCCCTTTTTTCCACATCCTTGCCAGTACTTCTTATTCCTTATCTTTCTGATAATTGCCATTCTAACAGTTAAGAATAATATTGTAGTTTTGATTTTCATTTTCCTGATGATTAAGATGTTAAGTGCCTCTTCATGTCCCTGTTGGCCATCTATATGTCTTTTTTGGGGAAAAAAATGTCTACACAAATCCTTTCCTTTGACTATTTTTAAATCAGTTTGGAGATTTTTTGTTATTGAGTTATATGATTTCTTTATATATTTTAGATATATACCCTTTCAGATACGATTTTGCAGATATATTCTCATATTCAGTACATTGCCTTTCTCATTTTCTTAAAAATGAAGCCATTTGAAAAATGGTTTCCTTTACTGTAAGAATGTTTTCTTATTTTTAAATTCTCTCCTATTTATTACTCCAGTGGGTCTAAGTCAGGTTCTAAGAAATCAAATACATAATCTCAGGGTAGATCTGGGAGGGATAGAAAAGGATAGGAAGGGAAAAGAGACCAAAAATCATATAAGTTAAAAATAAAAGTAATTATTCCAGAAATAACAATTATCTTAATAATAAAATTAACATAATAAACCATAATAAATATTTATTTATTTATTTAACTTATTAAGTAAATTAGCATAATAAACTTAAGCCCTGAGATTCTAGGCAGCAGGCCAAACACCATTCAATGTCCAACAAATGGAAACATACTACTTTTTTATAAGAGTAAAAAATGTTGGGATCCCTGGGTGGCTCAGCGGTTGAGTGTCTGCCTTTGGCTCAGGGCGTGAGCCTGGGGTCCTGGGATCGAGTCCCACGTTGGGATCCCTGCATGGAGCCTGCTTTTCTCTCTGCCTCTCTCTCTCTGTGTCTCTCATGAATGAATAAATAAAATCTTAAAAAAAAAAAAAGAGTAAAAATGTCCTTTTTTCTGGCACTAATCCTTTATTATACAATAAGTGTAATGAATGGTTACTGTATGCCAGGCACTGTTTAAGTGCATGTTGTGTGGTGTCAAACAACAAGAGACCAGCTCCTGCTCTCATGCTGGACACCTGGTGGACTTTTCATGGGCCTCCCCAGTGGCACTGAGTCACCCACACAGCACAGGAGGCCTTCAATGCAGAACACAGCTAGTCACCTTCAAATGCAGGTTCTCCTTAAGCTCAGCCATGGTCAGGTGCCAGACATTCAAGAGGACAATGGTATAGAATGTCTCTGATTTCATCTAGTCCCCCATTTCTCCCTCAAACAACTGTGAGCACCCAGACAAAAACAAAGAATTCTGCTATTCTCTAGGAACTATTCATTTATATGTTGTTAATCGTTGTGGGGCCGATGTTATGGGGGGAGGGGGAAACAGAACTGTATGTTCTTTCAGGTGCCAACTTGGAGACAGCTGAGTTCTTATGGTGGATTTATTATATAAAATCACCTGTGAAGACATTTAGACTCTGGGGGTTATGGATCTCTGGATATTAGAAAAGTCAACATTTGACTTAAAAACACATCAAACCAGATCTGGAAGATTTCTTTTACAGAAAAAAAGGAACAAATCTGATACTGTTATTTTTAGAGTTATAGCAGAACAGTAAAGACTCATCTTACCATCTATGGTAACGTGCACAACAAATAACCCCTCTTCATTTCCCAGAGCAATTCTTTTGTGATCTATATTTGACACATAAATATAAACGTCAAGGATTTTTTTTTTTTGCAAACATTAAGTAAAGCTATTAAAATAAACTGGACAAATTTTTCAATATGAAAAAAGTTTAAAAGTCAAATTAGATACATATTTAGCATATATAAAAATGAAAATAATCAATTTGTGCTATTATTTTTCTTTCAGATTAGAGAAGTAAAAATAAAACATGACTTTTCTCCTTAGAAAGATCATATAATCTTTACAAATACTTGAAAGGAAATTTAAGTAATAGTATATTTTTAAATTTGATATGAATAAGTAACTATCTCCTAAGTGAAAAAAAAAAAAATGTGTCATTAATTTATCAGTGCTCCTGGCCTGAACTGTAACAGCACTGAGTGTATGTAAGAACACACTAAGAACTAAAACTCAAGAGTGCAAAGATGGTACTTTATTGAGCAAATGCCTTGAATACAAAGCACAGAACTATACATATATTAGCTCACTTAATCCTCTTCATAACTGGAAAGCAGGAATTATCCGTTCTTAACACATGAGCACAGTAGTAACAGATTCCATGTTACATAGCAATAAGTAGCAAAGTGGCTTTAATGTAAGAAATGATATTTAGGAAATGAAAATATCCTTGTTTATTGAATATTGATCTTAACAATTCATTCCTTTGCTCACTTATTGTTCATTTATTTATTGAGTTACGGGTATTGGGAATACAGATATTCATATCTGTATGGTCTCTGCCCCCAAGGTCGGTAGCTCACAATGACTACACGGGGTCACACTACTGGTGCATTGGAACCAGATGGGTTTGGGAACTCAGAATTATTCAGACTCAAGAAAGGTATTACTATATATTAAAGAGACATCAATTTACACAGGGCCTGGGGAACCATCATAGAATCAATATATTAATATTTTGCAGAGTGGTAATGGGCAGGCAGGCTGCGGGAAAGGTCTGGCTGACATGTGAATTGTGAATAAAGTTGTGGTTTTCAGATCTCGATCTGGAGACTGGGATGAGGCACACGAAACTAGGGCATAAATGCTGTAAATCCATACCTATGATTGCAGCTGTCTGGGTGGTTTTGATCAGGGGCAGACTGCTATCATAAGCCTCTTTTAGAACATAGACTGAGCGGTCTCTGGAGTGACTTTTTCTCAGCATCCTGTGCAAGTCACTCAGCACTCCCACCCACTCACACTTGTCATTCTCGCTGTCTGCGAGGATTGGTACTGAGTACCTATTGCTAGGCGCTGAGAGCTGAGAAGCCGTAACCTGCAATGATTTAAGGAGTATCTCAGTTATAAGAAAGCAGAGCTCTTTAAGCCTGCCTGTTTAGCATTTTTCATCAAAATCATCATTGGTAGATGACACTTCTAATACTATTGCACTCTTCCTGGGTAGTAGAATAAATGACATGAGCATCAGAACCCAGGCCAAAAGCAAAATGTCAGAATTACTTCTATTTTGATCCTCATAAAAATGCTGGGTATTCTAAGTAACACTGAACTCCATCAATGAAAATGTTTACAATTTATTGAGTGTTAACTCTGTACCAGGAACTGCTCCAATAAAAGTACATAGGTTAATTGATTTAATACCCATGGAAAACTCAGCAGATAGACACCATCATTCTGTCCATTTTGCAGATGGACACAGCAGGCACAGTGGGGGAAATTGCTGGCAGTCTGATGCCAGAACCCCCACTCTGAGCCTCTCTATCTTCAATTCTAGACACAGCTTTGCATCTTTTTGATGCGTCTTAATTGCAATCAGGCAATATGTCTTGATTGCAGTCATCATAATCAATTTTGATATTATGCAACATTCAGGGGCCCTTTGTTGTTAAGTCACAAATACTTAGATGTACTTATGCTTTCCTAGCTGCTACGTGCCTGTAACTTACACCATTACTAGTGACTGGCAAATAAAATGTAAATTTAAAAATACATACTTAGCCTAGCAGCACTCTAAATGTATATGTAAAACTTTCTTTTGTAACCTCAATCAAGCAGCAGTAGCATAATAAATTCCTGCTTCCTAGGTCAGTAGCAATGGCCAGGTCTCTGTACGGTTTCCTGGTGGTTGGGTGGAGTCCATGCTAGGAGCACCTGTGTGCAGCCTTTGTTAAATACAGGAGTTATGGGTTGACTGTGACCACCTGGGTCACAAGGGGACCACAGTCCTTTGCTTTCTCTGTCACTTTATAAAGAATCACTTTAATTTTCTATATGAATTTTAAAGAGCAGAGTGTTTCTTTTTTTAAGAGATCACAGAGGTGCCTGGGTGGCACAGTCAGTTAAGCATGTGACTCTTGGTTTTGGCTCAGGTCATGATCCCAGGGTTGTGAGATCAAGCCCCATGTCAGGCTCCATGCTCAGGACAGCATCTGCTTGTGTTTCTCTCTCCTCTCTCTCTACCCCTCCCCTCTGTGCACTCACTCGCCCTCTCTAAAATAAATAAAACAAATCCTTTAAAAAGAAAGAGAGAGATTGCAAAAGTATACCCTTCCTTGATTTTTTCTCTTGGTTTGAATTTGAATTGACTTCAAAAGATTGCCTCAAAGGAAACAATTTTACAGAGTGCCTCTAGTTCAGAAGCCTCACACTCATGCTACTGCATGTCCAAAATGAACCGTCAGTCATGATGGCCTTGAAAGAGGTCATCACTCTTTCTCTGTCAGTTTTTCCCCTCTTCGTTCATACTCCTGATACCACTGCTTTGTAAGCTTCTTTTCTGCTATAGACCTGACATCTGTCCTATTACTTTAGTGTAGAAGGAACAGACCTCCTCAGGAACATTTGCATTTTAAGGCTTAGATTTAACTGTGGGAAGAAAAGACTGTGGCCCGTGTAAAAAGCTCTTTACGTTATTCCCAAATAGAAACAGGGGGATAGATTTATTGTGGCAAGTGGGAGGTAGGAAGGGGAACATGATCGCCCAGCATTCTGAAATCTCAACCTCCAGTGACCTTCAGCAGCACAAAGCACTTTTACCCTCTGTAGGTAGCCAAGAAAGGGATGAAACAAAATGTATCATCAAGCGATCCAATGGCAGTATGCATGCTTACTTTAAACATACGGGACATTTCCTTTCTCCTTACAGGAATGAAGTCGGAGGGCCAGACAGAACTCACAGAAAATGCTCCATCCCTGGAGAAAAATCAAGACACTGAAAGTGAGTATAATCACCTGAAAGTGAGTAAAACAATATATAAACATAATCATCAATTTTAACTTCACTGATTTTTTTTAACATTCTTTTCTGTAGTAACTGATAGTTATCAACAAGTTGTACCAGCAGTGCTTGGCCAGCAGCATATTATCAGAAAACCCAAGTAGGGGCACCTGGGTGGCTCAGATGGTTGAGCGTCTTTTGGTTTTGGCTCAGATTTGTGATCTCAGGGTTGTGGGATGGAACCCCACAGCAGGCTCCTCATTCAGTGGGGAGTCTGCTCCTCCTGTCCCTTTTGCTCTGCCTCTCTCCCATTCATGCACTCTCTCTTTCTCAAATAAATACATCTTAAAAAAAGAAAATAAAACCCAAGTAAACTCCAGGCTGACCCCAGACTCTAGTCCTCATAGACTTGAATAGAAGCACCTAACTGACCCCAAAGCCACTGCCAAGAATAAGGAGTTTGTGCCCTCAGATAAGCTGATCTGATAGATTTTTTAAATGTTACTGAGGTGTACTTGACATATAACTGCACATATTTATAAAGTGGACAATTAGAAAAGTTTTGATTTATGTATACACTTGTGAAACCATCGCCACAGAATGAACATAATTAACCTGTCACCCACAGGAGTTAACTCGAATGGCTTTGTAATTCCTCCTCTTCCCCAGTCAACCACTGATCTGCTTCCTGCCACTTGAGATTAGTTTGAATTTTCTAGCATTTTATATAAATGGAAACATACAATATGCATTTTTTTCTGTCTGGCTGCTTTTTCTCAGCATAATTGAGATTCATTCATGTTGTTGCATAGATGAATAATACTTCATTTTTCTTTTCACTGGTGAGTAATATTCCATTGTATGAATTTGTCACATTGTATCCATTCACCCAATAATGAACATTTAGGTTGTTTCGAGTTTGGGGCTATTTTAAACAAAGCTACTGTGAATATTCCTGTATTTCTTTCATGGACATATTCTCTTGGGAAAATACCTGGGAGCAGAGAGACTGGATGACACAGTAGGTGTGCATTTAATGTTTCAAGGAACTGCCAAACTCTTTTTCCAAAGTGATTACTGGATTTACAAAGCAGTGGAAGAATGCTGTAAGTCCTCACATCCTCCCAACACTGGAAATGGTCAATCTTTTCAATTTTAGCCTTTCTTATGGGTGTGTAGTGGTATCATATGGTTGTTTATTTGAATTTTCCTAATAATGATATCGAGCATGTGTTCATGTGCTTACTTGCCATATGCATATCTCCTTTCTTGAAGTATCTTCTCAAATTTTTGCCCAGTTTTTGGAAATTGAGCTATTTATTCTATCATTGAGTTTTAAGAGTTCATTCTACATTTTGAATATAAGTCTTTGTGAGGAGTTTGATTTTCCCCACTTTGCAGCTCGTTACTTCTCTTAACAGTGCATTTTAAGGAGCTAAAGTTTTAAATTTCTATATAGTCCAATTTATCAATTTTTTTGTATGTGTTGTGCTTTGATGTTATACTTAAGATAATTCTTTGTCTTATCCAAGATCAGAAGGGATTTCTCCTGTGTTTAGTTCTGAGTACTTTATAGTTTTAGGTTTTAGATTTGGTTCTATCATCTATTTTTTTTTTATCATCTATTTTGAGTTAATTTTTGTATATGGTAAAAAGTATGGATCAAAGTTGATTTTTTTGCATACAAATATCTAAAACTGCAGTACCATTTGTTGATAGCCTTTATAACTTGTATAAAATACTGTATATGGTTGACCCTTGAACAATGTAGGGACTAGGGGGCACTGACCATGCCTATGCAGTCAGAAATCCATATATAACTTTTTTTTAAAGATTTTATTTATTCATGAGAGAGAGATAAGTAGAGATATAGGCAGAAGGAGAGGCAGGTTCCCTGCAAGGAGCCCGATATGGGTCTTGATCCCAGGACCCCAGGATCATTACCTGAGCTGAAGGTAGATTCTCAACCACTGAGCTACCCATGCATTCCCATGTATGACTTTGAACTCCCCAAGAGCTTAATTGCTAGTAGCCTGCTGTTGATTGGAAGTCTTACTGATAACATAAAAAAGTAGATTAACACATATTTTCTATTTTATATATATTACATACTATATTATTTAATAAAAATAAGCTAGAGAAAGGAAAGTGTAATTAAAATCATAAGGAAAGGAAAATACATAGTACAGTGTATTTATCAAAAAAAATTGCATATAAGTGGACCTGCATAGTTCAAACCTGTGTTGTTTGGGGTCAACTGTCTGTTAGTGGAATAGAAAATCCAGAAATGTATATACAAATATATTATGTGTATATATATATATATATATATGTAAGTATATTTTTGTATATTTGCAAATATATTTTGTATGTATATTATAAATATTTTATATATGTATATATTTGTGTGTGTATTTATGGATTTGTTCTTTTTTCAAAGTTGTTTTGTGTCTTCTCTTTTTCATTTCCCTATGAATTTTAAAATTAACTTGTCAATTTCTGTAAACAATGAAGAAGCTTGCTGGGATTTTGATTAATATTGTGTTGAAAACATAGATCAATTTTGGGAATACTCACATTTTTTAAATACTGACTTTTCCAGTGCATGAACCCAGTCACTCTCAATTTACTTAGGTCTTTGTTAATTTTTTAATCAATATTTTATAGTTTCAGTGCACAAGTCTTGCACATCTTTTGTCAGATTGATGCCTAGCTTTTAATATGTTTTGATGCTAGTACAAATGATATTGCTTACTTAATTTCAATTTCTGATTACTTGTCGCTAGTGTAAAGAAGTGCAATTCATCTTTACATATTGATTATGTATCCTGCAAACTGGCTAAATTCATATATTAGTTCTGATAGATTTTTGGTAGATTGCATTGAATTTTCTTCATAGATGTTCATTTTTGTCTAAGAATAACACTACTTCCTTTTTTCAACCTGGATGTATTTTATTTCTTTTTCTTCCCTGGCTAGGATTTTCAATACAATGTTAAATAAATCATGGTGGTGAGAGCAAATATCCTTGTCTTGCTTCTGATCTTAGAGAGAAAGCATTGAGTCTTTTGCCACTAATTATGAATTAACAGGATTTTCATAGATGCCCTTTATCAGGGTAAGGAAGCTCCCTACTAAGAGTTCAAGAATAAATTTGATTTTGTCAAATGTGTGTACTGTATCTATTGACATGATCTTTTTCATATGTTAACATAGTAAATTAATTTTATTAACCCAACCTTCCTGAAATACCATACTTGTTCATCATGCAATATAATTTTTCATAACATTGGATTCAATTTACTAACATTTTGTAAAGACTGTTGCAAGTAAGTTCACAAAGAATATTGGTTTGTGCTTTTTTGTTATTTTATTTTATTTCATCATGATTAAGTGTACTCTTTAATCCCCATCTCCTGGTTCCCCCATCCTTCTACCCATCTCCCCTCTGGTAACCATCAGTTTGTTCTCTATAGTTAAGGGTCTTTTTCTTGATTTGTCTTTCTCTCTCTTTTCCTTTGCTCATTTGTTTTGTTTATATGTTTCACATATAAGTGAAATTATATGGTATTTGTCTTTCTCTGACTTATTTTGCATCACGTTATACACTCTAGTCTATCCATGTTGTTGCAAATGGCAAGATTTCATTCTTTTTTATAGCTGAATAATATTCTAGTGTGTGAGTGTGTGTGTGTGTGTGTGTGTGTACCACATCTTCTTCACCCATTCACCTATCGATAGACACTTGGGCTGCTTCCATAGTTTGGTGATTGTAACTAAAACTGCAGTAAACATAGGGGTGCATGTATCCCTTTGAATAAGTGTTTTGGGGTAAATACCCAGTAGTGCAATTACTGGATTGTAGGGTAATTCTATTTTTAACTTTTTGAGGAAGCTTCATACTGTTTTCCACAGTGCCTATACCAGTTAGCACTCCCACCAACAATGTAGGATAGTTCCTTTTTCTCTATATCCTCACCAACACTTGTGGTTTCTTGTGTTATTTATTTTAGCCATTCTGACAGGTGTGAGGTGATACCTCATTGTGGTTTTGATTTGCAGTTCCCTGATGATGAGGGATGCTGAGCATCTCTTCATATAACTGTTTGCCATCTGTATGTCTTTGGAGAAATGTCTTTTCATGTCTTCTGCTCACTTTTAATTGGATTATTTGATTTTGATTATTTTGACTTGTATCAGTTCTTTATATATTTGGATACCAACCCTTTATCAGATGTGCCCTTTGCAAATATCTTCTATTCAGTAGATTGCCTTTTAGTTTTGTTGATTGTTTCCTTTGCCATCCAGAAACTTTTTTTGATGTAATCCCAACAGTTTATTTTTGCTTTTATTTCCCTTGCCTCAGGGGACATATCTAGAAAAGAGTTAATACAGTCGATGTCAGAGAAATTATTGTCTCTTCAAGGATTTTTATGGCTTCAGGTCTCACATTGAAGTCTTTAATACATTTTATTTTTGCAGATGATGCAAGAAAGTGGCCCAGTTTCATTATTTTGCACGTGGCTATCCAGTTTTCTCAACACCACTTGTTGAAGAGACTGTCTTTTTCCTGTGGTATATTCTTTCCTTCTTTGTTGAAGATAAGTTGGGTATATAATTATGGGTTTATTTCTGGGTTTTCTGTTCTATTCTATTGATCTATGTGCCTATTTTTATGTCAGTATCATACTCTTTTAATTACTTTTTTATATAACTTGAAATCTAGAATTGTGATAATTCCATTTTTTTCTTTTTCAAGATTGCTTTGGCTATTCAAGATCTTTTGTGGTTCCATACAAATTGTAAGATTGTTTGTCCTAGTTCTGTGAAAAATGCTGTTGGCATTTTGATAGGGATTGCATTAAATCTGTAGATTGCTTTGGGGAGTATAGGCATTTTAACAATATTTTTCTTTGATCGAAAAGCATGGAATATCCTTCCATTTCTTCACGTTGTCTTGAATTTCTTTCATCAGTGTTTTCAAAGGGTATAGGTCTTTTACTTTGGTTAAGTTTATTCCTAGATACTTTATTGTCTTTGGTGCAATTGTAAATGGGATTATTTTTTAATTTCACTTTCTACTGCTTCATTATTATGAACTGCTTCATTATTATGCAACAGATTTCTGTACATTGATATTTTATCCTGTGACTTAACCAAATTCATTTATCAATTCTACCAGTTTTTTGGTGGACTCTTTAGTGCTTTCTATGTACCATATCATGTCTTGTGCAAATAGCAAGAGTTTCACTTCTTCCTTACCAATTTGGTTTTTATTTCTTTATGTTGTCTAAATGCTGTGGCTAGGACTTCCAGTACTGTGTGGAACAAAAGTGATGAGAGTGAACATCCTTGCCTTGTTCCTGACCCTGAGGGAGCTCTCAGTTTTTCACTTTTGAGTATAATGTTGGTTGTGGGTTTTCCATATAAGGCCTTTATTATATTGAGCTATATTCCCTCTAGACCTATTTTGCAGAGTGTTTTTAACATGAATGGACATTGTACTTTGTCAAATGCTTTTTCTGCATCTATGGAAATGATGATATGGCTTTTATCCTGTTAGTGATGTGACATGTCCTCTTGATTGCTTTGTGAATACTGAACCACCATTGTGTCCCAGACATAAAGCCTACTTGATGTGTGGTGTATGATTTTTTTGATGTATTATTGAATTTGGCTTGCTAATATTTTGTTGAAGAATTTTGCATCTATATTCATGGCCTCTAATTCTTTTTTGGGGGATCTCTTTATCTGGGTTTGGTATCAGAGTGCTACTGGCCTCAGAGATTGAATTTGGAAATTTTCCTTCCTCTTGTATTTTCTGGAATAGTTTGAGAAGAAAGGTTTATATTTTATCTGCAATGTGTTGTCTGGCTTTCATATCAAGGTAATGCAGGTCCCATAGTATGAGTTAGGAAACTGCTCCTCAATTTCCTGGAAAATTTATGTAGAATTGGTATTGTGTGTTCCTTAGATTTTCAACTAAAAAGAAATACCTCGGTGAAACTGTTTGGACTTGGAATTCTCTTTGTGGGATAATATTTAATTAAAATTCAG
This sequence comes from Vulpes lagopus, assembly GCF_018345385.1. Classification (NCBI taxonomy): domain Eukaryota; kingdom Metazoa; phylum Chordata; class Mammalia; order Carnivora; family Canidae; genus Vulpes; species Vulpes lagopus. The sequence continues at coordinate 151,985,967 of NC_054825.1, forward strand.
TTACTTAATAGATAATAGAGTTATTCAATTATCTTGAGGTTCCCAGTCTAGCTGGTTGGAACAAGCAAGCACTCTTCTTTCTCATCTTTCAGGTGGTTCTTTCACTGGCTTCTGGTAGTTTCCTTATGTGCATGTACTGATCAGTTATCTACTGACTCTTTGAATGAGATCATCTGTAGATCCCTGGAGATTTCTCTCTCTCTCTCAGCTCCATGTCTTCAACTCTAGGAGTCTACCTGGCTCTGCCTGGTATTCCACTTCCTGTTTTATGTACTAGAAGCTCTCACAAGGCAGTAACTTGAGGCAAATATAGAGAGCACCTCATTTGTTTCCACTTTTCAGGGATCATTGCCTTTTCTTATTTGATGTCCAGCACCTTAAGTCAGTTTCTTGGCTGTTTCAGAGGTACAGTTAAATATGGTCCCTATTATTGCATTTAAAAAAAATTCTTTTTGGGATCCCTGGGTGGTGCAGCGGTTTGGCGCCTGCCTTTGGCCCAGGGCGCGATCCTGGAGACCCAGGATCGAGTCCCACGTCGGGCTCCCGGTGCATGGAGCCTGCTTCTCCCTCTGCCTATGTCTCTGCCTCTCTCTCTCTCTCTCTCTCTCTCTCTCTCTCTCTCTCTCTCTGTGACTATCATAAATAAATAAAAATTTAAAAAAAAAATTCTTTTTGATAATCTCTACACCCAGTATGGAGTTCAAACTCACAACCCCGAGATCAAGTCACATGGCTCTTCTGACTGAGCCAGCCCAGCAGCCTGAGCCCCTGTTTCTCCATTTGGGTTGAGAGTAGAAATTTGTTTGATCTGGCTCACTTGATAATTTTCTATTTCTTCAACATCTAAAACTAATTTATATCTTTCTCCCAATATGATAATTCTCCATTATAACTTTACTGCTGTTACCATTTCTTATTCTTTTTTTTTCCATTTCTTATTCTTGATGACTTAAAACCTCAGTACCCTCTATTATTGTTATTCTTTTCTTTATTTTCCTTTTTCTCCCACTCATCATGTCCTGTGAGATCACCTTAGTAGTATTTTTTGTACTCATCTCTTCTTTTGTAATTCCTGCAGCCATCACCTTAGTGCAGACACTCACTCAATCTGAAGAATGGACGATTGCAAGCTGAATTTGACTCCAGCACTGCTTTCATTTCCTATCCCTAACACCAAACACACACAGTATCCTATAAAAAAAAAAATCTACTGCCAGACTAATCTTTCAAAGTCGCCTTCAAGATAATCTGGTTTCCTGTGCCCGTTATTCAAGGTACTATCAAATTTCTGACAAGGGTGACATTAACTAGTGTGAAGAATATAGAACAGAGTTTGTGAGTAAGGAATCAAAATAAGATAGGATGAATATGGAGACCCACATAATCTGTGATAAATTGTTCAGGCAGAACATGTCATCATGGTGTAGGTGATTCCTGGAGCCACAGGAAATGATGGGATCCCCTAGAGTATGTGCAGAGGAAGAAGAGCAAATGGCCAAGGACAGATACCCAGATACGCTAAGAGGAATGTGGAAAGGGGCTTAAAAGATTCAGAACAGGCAGGGGGAAGGAGAGAACACATTATTGCATTTCTTTCAACAAGATGTACTTGCTACGAGTTCACTGATTCAGTATTATTTAGTAATAAACACTTAAAGAGACATCTGTAAAAATGGCAGAGTACGGGTCTCTGAAGTTTCTCTCCTTCATAAAAAAAAAAAAAAAAGAAAGAAAGAGAAAACTGGTAACATTCATCAGAATCAACTTTTTCAGAACTCTATAACCAAAATTTGTGGCAATCTGAAGAGGATTTATTCAAGAAAAATAGCAACTCTTGGTAAGGATCGTGAGCTTTGTGGTGATTTAACTTGCCCTTGTCACGTGCTCCACAGTAGCCTTGAAAAATGGCAGCCTGCATTTACAGTGCATCCTAGAAGCCAGTGGACGGGGTGAGGGGCAGAAAGAGGAGGAAGTATGAGGAAGAAACTGGTATATTTGACTTAACTTAGAGCTCTCCAAGTTTGAAAATCCATCCCCAAGGGGCACTTAGAAGAAACAACTACAAAGCTCTTAACACTGTGACAACTGCCTAGGCAGTGTTAAATAATTGGGGCAAAAAAACGAGATTAATAAAAAATCTTAAAAAGATAAGATAGGGACTAAGATGTCCAAAGAGTCTTGAAAAAGCTCTGAAATGTATATTGCTAGTAATCTAGATGTCAATGCACATCTGTAGGGCTATGAATATTCCTGGGTCTATGCGATATTCAGGAAAGACCTGAGAAGGCCATAAGGTCTTCTTGCTGACTTGGGTGTGTAGATTAATGTTTTACATCGAATTTGGGGAGTTTTCAGCTATTATTTCTTCCATTATTCTTGATGACTTGCGCAAGTAGAAAGTAAAGGCTACGACAATGTTGTCAACTGCCTGGCTGAGTACCGAAGGAGTGCCCCAATTTGCACACAAAGACAGGGAGATACATTGGATCCAGATGCTTAAAAAAAAAAAATCTCTGCACAGTAATTAGCTGACCATTAAGCTAACAAAGTAGAGACTTCAGTGACAACACATAAAAAAGAATAAAGACTTTACAGATCAGTTCAGAAAAGTCACCAAAGAAACAAACAACAATTACAAGCAACAACAACAAGTCCTGGATAGGAAGTGCAGTTTGATGACCAGAGTTGCCAATTTCATTATTTGAAATGTCCAATTTTTAAGAAAAAATTATATAAGATATGCAAAGAAACATATAAGTGACCAATATGTGGGGAAAGTGTGACCAGTAGAAACTGTTCCCCGGGAAATCCAGATGTTTAATTTATTAGACAAAGATTTATTTGAAATATGTTTGAAGACCTAAATGGAACCATGTCTAAAGAACTAAAGAAAAATATGAGGATGATGATATCTCTCCAAGTAGAAAATGTCAATAAGTAATTTGAAATTATTTTTTTAAAAAAAGAACCAAATAGAAATTCTGAAGTTGAAGAATAAAATAACTGAAATGAAAAATTCACTAGCCAGGCTTAAAAACAAATTTGGGTAGGCAGAAGACAAAAATTACTGAACTTGAAGACAGGTTAATTAATATTATCCAATCTGAGGAAAAGAAAGAAGAAAGAATGAAGAAAAATGAAAAGAGCCTGAGAGACCTGTAGGAGACCATAAATAATAAGATACACATCATGGGAATCCCAAAGTAAGAGGAGAGACGAAAGGGGGCAGAAGGAATAATTGGGTGAAGATCTCAACTCAATAACCTAACTTTCCGCCTAAGTAAACTAGAAAACAAAGAGCAAACTAAGCCCAGAATAAACAGAAGAAAGGAAATAACAAAGAATAGAGTAGAAATTAATAAAAAAGAATATAGAAAAGTCAGACAAAGGAAAGCAAAAGTCAGTTCTTTAAAAAGACTAACAAAATTGACAAGCCTTTACCTAAACCAAGAAAGAAATGAGAGAAGATTCAAATTACTAATATCAGAAATGAGACAGGCAAGATAACTTGCTGACCTTTCAGGTATTAAAAGAAGTATAAGGGAATACTATGAACAATCGCATGCCAAAAAAATTAGAAAATCTAAAAGAAGAGAAAAATTCCCAGAAAACACAAAGTATTAAAGATAACTCAGGAGGACATAGAAAATCTGAATGGACTTATAACTAGAAAATATTGAGATAGTACCCCAAATAGCCAGGGGAATATTAAAAGAGAAAACGAGAGCTGCGGGCATCACAATGCCAGATTTCAGGTTGTACTACAAAGCTGTGATCATCAAGACCATGTGGTACTGGTACAAAAACAGACACATAGATCAATGGGACAGAATAGAGAACCCAGAAATGGGCCCTCAACTCTATGGTCAACTAATACTCAACAAAGCAGGAAAGACTATCCACTGGAAAAAGGACAGTCTCTTCAATAAATGGTGCCGGGAAAATTGGACAGCCAAATGCAGAAGAATGAAACTAGACCATTCCCTTACACCATACACAAAGATAAACTCAAAATGGATGAAAGACCTAAATGTGAAACAAGAATCCATCAAAATCCTAGAGGAGAACACAGGCAACACCCTTTTGAACTTGGCCACAGTAACTTCTTGCAAGATACATCCATGAAGGCAAGGGAAACCAAAGCAAAAATGAATTATCGGGACTTAAAAAACTTCTGCACAGCAAAACAGGGGGAGAAGATATTTGCAAATGACATATCAGATAAAGGGCTAGTATCCACGATCTATAAAGAACTTATTAAACTCAACAGCAAAGAAACAATCCAATCATGAAATGGGCAAAAGACATGAACAGAAATTTCACCAAAGAAGACATAGACATGGCCAAAAAGCACATGAGAAAATGAGTGGGAAATATCAGAGAGGGTGACAGCACATGAGAGACTCCTAACTCTGGGAAACAAACAAGGGGGGGTGGAACGGGAGGTGGGTTGGGGGCTTGGGGTGTCTGGGTGACAGGCACTGAGGGGGGCACTTGAAGGGATGAGCACTGAGTGTTATTGCTATATATCAGCAAATTGAACTCCAATAAAAAAATAGAAGATTGAGTTAGTAATTTTAAAACTTACCATAAATAAAAGTTGAAGACCAGATGGTTTCATTAGTGAATTCTACCAAACATATTTATTACCAGTCCTTCATAAACTCTTCCAAAAAAATAAGAAGGGAAAGAATACTTTCCAACTCATTCTGAGGCCATTTTTACTCTAACACCAAAACCAGGCAAAAATATCTAATAAAAGAAAACTATAGACCAATATTCTATATTAATGCAGATGGAAAAATCCCTCAATAAATTCCAGCAAATCTAATCCAGCAACATGTAAAAAGGGTATTCCTATTTTTCTCACACTAAAGCCAAAGGGGATTTGTCCCAAGAATGTAAGGTAGGCTCTATGTTTAAAAAAAGTCAATCTGTGGGGCAGCCCTGGTGGCGCAGAGGTTTAGCCCTGCCTGTAGCCCAGGGCATGATCCTGGAGACCCTGGATCGAGTCCCACGTCAGGCTCTCTGCATGGAGTCTGCTTCTCCCTCTGCTTGTGTCTCTGCCTCTCTCTCTCTCTCTCTCTCTCTCTCTCTCTGCATCTCTATGAATAAATAAATAATCTTAAATTTAAAAAAAAAAAAGTCAATCAGTGTAATAATACACCATGTTAATAAAGGGGGAAAAAAACCATATGATTCCTGCAATAGATACTGCAAAAGCACTTGTCAAAATCCAACACCATTTCCAGATAAAAACATTCAACAAACTAGAAATAGAAGGGAATTCCCTCAACCTGATAAAGGACATAAGCCATAAAAAGTAATGAAATATGGATAAAAGTAACATGGAGGAAGCTTGAAAACAGTATGCTCAGTGAGAGAAGCCAATCACAAACTTCACATATGATTCCATTTATATGAAATAACCAGAGTAGACAAATCCACAGAGACAGAAATAGATTCGTCGTTGCCAGGGGCTTGGGGCAAGGAAGAATGTAGAATAGCTGCTAATGCATATATGGTTTCTTTTTGGCATGAAGAAAATGTTCTAAAATTAGATTGTGGTGATGGTTGTACAACCTTGTGAACATACTAAAAACCAGTGAATTGCACATTTTAAAATGGTGTGTGACCATTAGCTTCGACGTGGATGGAACTGGAGAGTATTATGTTGAGTGAAATAAGTCGGATAAGGACAAACATTATATGGTCTCATTCATTTGGGGAATATAAAAAATAGTGAAAGGGAATAAAGGGGAAAGGAGAAAAAATGAGTGGGAAATATCAGAAAGGGAGACAGAACATGAGAGACTCCTAACTCTGGGAAATGAACTAGGGGTGGTAGAAGGGGAGGTGGGCGGGGGGTGGGGGTGACTAGGTGACAGGCACTGAGGGGGGCACTTGATGGAATGAGCACTGGGTGTTATTCTATATGTTGGCAAATTGAACAATAAAAATAAATTTATAAAAATAAATAAAAAATGAAATGGTGTGTGATTTGCATCTCACTCTAAAGAGTGTCTGGTTTTGAGATGCTTTTCTCACCACACACACACACACACACACACACACAAACACAGAGAAAATAACTTTTGGCCAAAAAGACTCTTATAAATATCACACTGAATTATATAATCCATACTGTGGAGGTGGTGATGCAAAGTTTAGGCAAAAAGTCTTCTATTATGAAGTTTACGTTGCAATGGAGAAAATTAGGAACTTTAACATAGAGTTAAATTTCAATGATGACACTATCTAAATAAAATATCAGAAGCCATTTTTATGCCCATTTTTATTATTAAAACATTATCTCAAAGCTTACCTCATGTCAATCACTTGACTCACGACAACATTGGGTTTTGAACCTTTTTCTTCTTCCATATTATACAGGAAGAGCTTGAAGTCACAAACTATAGCCAGTGCTCTCTGCCATCCTTTCTTCACCCCTGCTTTCTTTGGAATCTTTAAGTTTTGATTTTTTTAAAGCAAATAAAAACAATTGAAGCTGAAATATAATGCTATCCAATTATTACAAATAAAATTGAAATAATAAACGTGTTATAAGTATGTCACTTATTTTGTGGAACAGAGCTGTGTGTAACATAACTGAAATTTTAAAAAACAAGGTAGTTCCTTCCAAGACTGAGTATCTCTTGTGAAAATAAGCTTGCTATCATTTCAATTAACACTAGCAATTCATTCAAATAATTTGTTCATCTCTGGTAGCGTTAAATTCAAATCTCATAATACCATGACTCAAGTTCAACTCAGATTTTTAATATTTCTCAAAAGGTTCATTTCACTTTTAGTCTCATGTAATTTGTCACTGCTAACTGTGATTCAGAGTTACATCATTAGGGGAGATTTCAGCATTTGTTCATCACAAGGTAATGTTTAAATAGAATACTTTGAGACATTTAAAAATATTCCATTTGTGACAGCTAAATTTTGTTCTCTATCTTCTCAGGATAGAACAAATATATTCAATTGCATATTATATTTATTTTATAGTCTGTTATAAATATTATATAAAATTTTAATATATTTTATTTTATTTTTATATTTTACTTATATACATTTTATCTTAATTATATAAATATATATATGTATATATATTTTTTTACAAATTGCTCACACAGTGCGAGGTGAGTAATCAAATTTTCAAGAATTCATCTAAACCCAAAATATGGACACTTACCCAGACATGGCCTTCATAAGCTGTTCCCATGCCTTCCTGCACGTCTACACAGAGGGCGCCTCTCTTCTGCTGGGAAGGTACTGGACAAGCTCTTGGAGCTTTCTCTACACAGGTTGTGTGACATGAGAACCCACATGCTTTTTGAAGGGAATAGAGACATGATAGCAGTAGATATGATGGTTTTACTCCGTCACCCTCTGCCTCAATTCTGTCTGCACTCATCGTGGTCAGAATGCTAAAAACTACATGTCCCATACTCTCTTGCAACTGAGGGGGGTGCCTGATTGAAGTTCCACTAGTAAGATGACTTTCTGTAAGACAGAGTTGAGCCAAGCTGGGAGAGGTGCAGGATGCAGACCATGCACTTCACTGCATGGAAGGGTGGGAGGTCCCAGGCACAGTGGTGGTGTCCCAATTCTGTGGGAGCTTGCATTATTTTGCGGGTGATGTCCTGCAGGTCAGTCGCTGGGGCCTTCCTGATCCTGGCAGAAGGAGCAGGTTCTGGGAGCTGCAGCAGCTGGTGGCCACTTCCTAATTTTGTCATCTCTTTCTGACCCCAATAGCAGCTGCCCCAGGCTCAGCAGATACCAGGCTACGCTGGAAGTAGGAGACGCTCCTGGGCACAGTGAGCTCAGAACCTGCCTCTGCAGCCCTGGAAGTATATTTTAAGTATCTAATTCCCCATTTTAAATCCCATTTTGTTTCATGCAGTAGGTTGCATTTATGGTTAAGGTGGCTCTGACTGTGGCAGTGCTAAGGGTGGGAAAGTTGTCCCCCTCAGCACTGTGTCCCAGAGTGAGCACTGAGCAGAACTGGCTAAGTAGACCAGAGGGCAGAGTCCATTAAATGAGAAGTGTCTGTGGCACAGTGATCCACCGTTTGATACTTCCAAAAGCATATTGCTCCCTTGCAATAATATTTACCAAGTAGAAAAAAGCAATTACAACTCACGGATAGCATTCCATTTTCCTGCCACATAAACTAGTGAATTTGGTCCTCATGCTCTACTAGTGCTACAGAGAACAAAATATGTCTACGTTTTTCTTCATAGATGTGGCCCTGCCTGCAGGCTATACAACAGGACTTCTGGGAACAATATTCACACAGGCCTGAAGGGGGTGAGGTCCTCTGGAGTTACACATTGCCAAGGTCCCCCAAACATTCCCAATGGCCTTGGGTCCAATCTTTCCAATATGAAACATGCAGAGAGATTTTTAGCAAAAGGATCACTTCATGACATGCTTCTACAATTCAAAGAAAACAGAATGTTTGCCGAGTGACATATTACAATGGGCTGAATGTCTGTGTCAGCCCCAAAATTCATATGTCAAAATCATACCCCTCAATGTGGTGGTATCAGGAGATGGGGTTTGTGTGTGTGGGGGTGATTGCTGAGGTCGTGAGGGTGTAGCCCTTATGAGTGGGACTAATGCTCCCTGGCCCCTTGGCCTTGTGAGGGTACAACCCGAAGTTAGCAGCCTGCTCCCCTGAAGGGAGCTCTCACCAGAACCTGACCACACTGGCACCCTCATCTTGCACTTCCAGCCTGTGAGAAGTACACTTCCGTGTTTAAAAGTCACCCAGTCTGTGTCCTTTGCCGCAGCCACTCCTGCAGACTAAGGCATGTCAGTATAAAGATCCTGGTCCTGGCCCCACAGCTCTGTTCCTGGAGTCTTACCATCACAGGCACAGCCTTGTCTTATCAGACCCACCATCAGAGACGTGCACTGGTGACACTTGGTGGGCGCGGTGAAGGACGTAAGGAAAAACTGGTGGCTCTTATTCTACAAAACAAAGAGACCAAAAAAGTACTGAAGGTGAAATAACTTTGAAGAGGTGATTCTAGGCACAAATCCTTGCCTGAAGTATCATTTTTTATGTACAAAGAAATGCAGCTCCCGCATTTTCTCACCAGAATGTAGGATTCTTGCGCCCTCATGACTTCATAATTAGGAAATGTTGAGCAAGAGATACCAAAAATTACCAAGAAGAGGAAGAGGAGGAGGAGGAGGAGGAAGAGGAGAATTAATTTCATTGGTGATCACACATTCACTAATCCAATTTGCAACCAAATAAATCAAGCCTGGCTTTTGGGGGGCCCAATATATCCTGAACCTTGGAAAGATGATTTCTTGACTGACAGATTCTTTGGATGATTCCTTATCAGTGGATGGAGTGAGAATTGCCTTTGTGTACATACTTTTAATGGGGAGGGGTAAGCAAAAAATAACATGGTTTTTATATCTTCTTTGGAAAGAGAATAATTTCAAAATTTTCTCTAATACATCATGTGTTTCATTTTCTACTATCAATTTAAAAGAACGGTATACATAAATTGGAAAGGTCCAGTGAAGCAGGCTGGGATGGAGGGCATCCTGAAATTTCACACCTAAAACCCCAACAAGGAAAGCTGCAACTGCTGTCACAGAATTAGCAATAAATCGGTAACCCACTGTGGATTATCCATTTCTTGATCATACCTCTTTGCCCTCAAAATTACTTTTATCATAAGTTAGCAGTATGTAAATCCTAACAAAATCTGGCTTCTCCAGAGAATTGCAGGCCCTGCTATGGGCACTGTGTATGTACTTGGCTACCTGTTCCCTATCAGGTCTCTGTTTGCAGAGCTGCACATCACCCTCACCTCCTCCTGCCTCCAATCCCAGAGTCCTTCCAGGCTTCCAAGGAACCGATGTCTCCTGGCCCCTCGGTATGCTCTCCCTATCACTCGACATGCACATTTCTCAGCTCTGCTAACCTCACCCAGGCTTTCTTCTACGGTTATGTATGTTGACTTGGTTGCTTTTTCTTTTTTCTCCTTTTATTGGCTTTCATTAGAAAGCAAGGATGTATGTATTTTTTAATATACTGTGATTAACCACAAGTACCCAGGGAAAAAAAGGAAGGAAAACAGGAAAGAAGAAAATAAAATACTTTTGGTATTCTAATTGATACTGCCTAATAATACATGAATCTTGACACAACACTGCATCGTGTTTTAGTCTTAGTTCTCTTTAACATATGTGTATTTTTGTTGATTTTGGCATATAAATATCTTCTATTTCTTTTCTAGGTATTCATTATATAACAGAGATAACCCGTGTTATTTTTATATATTTACCTTGTGTTCAAATTACCTGATTAATTTCAGTAGGTTTAAAAAAAAAACCGCCTCTTAGGTGTTCTGAGCAAACAATCATATCAATCTTATGAAAGACTTTTATGTTCCAATGTTTATTCCAGTCATTTTATTTTCATTTTTATTGCATTTCCTAGAAATTACTGAATACTAATGGTGATATGGGATAATTCTATACCATTCTTGGTTTTAATTGAAAAGATTTAGTGTTTCATCATTTATGATAATATTTGCTGTTTGGTTTGGGAAAACAGGTTGACTATATTTATGAATTTTCTTTTTACTGCTATTTGTTACAGCCTCTGGTTACTTAATGCTAATAAAGAGAAATGCTTTGAATATTTTGGTCATTTAAAATTATTTGTTAAACAGGCAGTACATTAATCTGATTCAAAAAACAGTTAAAGGCTTTCTCTCCTCCAAAATTACAAGATTCTCATGAGAGACTCCTAACTCTGGGAAATGAACAAGGGGTAGTAGAAGGGGAGATAGGGAAGATGGGGTGGGAGGACAGGGTGACAGGGTGATGGGCACTGAGGGGGGCACTTGACGGGATGAGCACTGGGTGGTAATACAATATGTAGGCAAATTGAACTCCAATAAAAAAATATACCAAAAAAAAAAGTATAAGATTCTCTAGTACATATCTAGTAGTTATGTGGTTTCAGTTTTACATTTAAATTATGGCTGAATTTAGAATTTGTCTGAGAGTAAGTTATGAGATTCAGGATATGGATCCCTTAAGCAGATTTCAGAGCAAAATTCAGTTACTGAGTTTACCATCATTTATAATTTCTAAATGAGACTTGACAGACACAGCAAAGCCCATTTAATAGAAAAAACATTCCTCTGAAATTGTCACTAAATGTTTTACCCCTGCCTTGGCTATATTCAAACCTTAAGAAGATTTTTATAGTGGAATTTTCTGTTATGTTAATTTTTAAATCTGGTTGGAGGTTTGATGAATGTAGCTGCAAAAAAATTTTAGTAAATGCCAAGACAATAACAGCAAAACCAATTTATTCTCATTTTGAAAGGAACCTGCTAAGCTTATAATTAAATCAAGTACCTTAGTTGGAAAAAGGATACTACTATGATATTCCTTTCTCTTTATTGTTGGTGTGTGAACTGGTAGATGAGCAGAATCTACAATCTGAATCAAGGAAATGAAAATTAACAAGGGCAAGTTACAGATATCACCGAAATTATAAGAATTAAATAATTCCTCAATTAAGGCAAAAGAATTATACTTGTTAATAGGCAAAAACATAGTAAAATTCAAATTCTTACAGTGTTGACAAGATATTTTAAGTAATTTAGATATATGCTTCACATTCTACAAACAAAATATATGCATGTTTTTTATAATTTATTATGGTTTGGCTATTTTAAAACAATACATCATAGCATGTAGACTACATTAAAAAAATACTAATCATCTTTGTAAGGGATTTTTATTAAGTAGACACATGATCACAATCCTCCAAAAACCCTTTGAAATGCCTGTTTTATAAGTGTAAATAGGAATTTTGTGAAGGTTCAGCAAGATTTTGTGAGTACTCACAAATAAACATTTCTTTCCTGGGAACTCATAGAAAACACTTCTTGAAACAAGAAGAATTGGATGCTTGTGGGTGTTACTGGGGAATACAGTTTAGTTGTAAGGAAGATGTTAAATGGTTGCGCAAAGCAGGTAACTCTACAGACTTGAAGAATGTCTCTCCTTTCAGGCTGGCAGATAACCATGAAGAAAACATACAAGTTTGGTAGTAAATGCAGGAGACTCAGGACATCTGCCGAATTTACAAAGATACTTTAAAAAGTTGATGGTGTTTCACTGTGCTATTTACTATGTATCCCATTAAATAGCCTTTTTCATATGAATTTGTAAAAACGAATATAACAAAGATTCCCTCTTAAAAATCTTAGATACATGGATTGATGAATTACCCTTATTTTAGTTTTCTTTTGCTTAATAAGAGGCTATCTTCAGGCTAAAGAAGAGACACCACATCATATTAGTTGTTGCAAAAGGATTTGACAAATTCAACATCCATTCATGATAAGACTCTCAACAGACTAGGAATAGAAAGGACTTCCATAATCTGATAAAAGGCATCTACAAAAAACAGAGGCAAGCATTACCACTAAGGATGAAAAACCAATTGCTTTCACCTAAGAATGAAAACAAAGCAAGAATGACCACCACCACCACTTTTATATTCAACATCAAGCTGAACCCTAGCCAGTGTGCCAGAGAGAATCAGACAGGATAAGTATATACATTAGTAAGAAAGTAAACTGCCCTGTTTGTGGATGACATGATTGTCTGCTTAGATAATTCCAAGGAATGTCAAAGGAAAAAAACCTTGAACTACTAAGTTTGGTAAGATCACATGACACAAGGTTAACACAAAATCACATTTCTCTATAACAACAGTAAATAATTGGAAACTGATTATTTTTTACTAAGACAATTTTTCAGAAGTTTAAGGTTCACAGAAAAATTCAGGGGAAAGTACAGAGATTTCCCAAATATTCCATGCCCACACACATGCATAGCCTCCCCAATTATCAACATGTCCCACCAGAAGTACGATCAGTGAAACACTGACACATCATATTCACTCAGAGTCCATGGTTTGCATTAGGGTTCACTCTTGGTGTTGTACATTCTGTGCATTTAGACAAATGAATAGGCATGTATCCACCCTATGGTATCATACAGAGTATTTTCACAGCCTTGAAAATCCTGTGCTTCACCTATTCATCCCTTCTCCCCCAAACCATGGCAACCACTGATCTTTTCACTATACCCATAATTTGCCTTTTTCAAATGCCATATGGTTGGAATCATACAATATATAGCCATTTCAGATTAACTCTTACGTGTTAATAATTTAAGGTCTCTTCATGTCTTTTCCTACCTTAATAAATCATTTCTTTTTAGTAGTGAATCATGTTCCATTGTCTGGATGGACCATCTATCCACCCACCTGCTGAAAGACATCTTGGTTGCTCCCAAGCTGTGGCAATTATGAATAAAGCTGCTGTAAACATCCATGTACATAATTTGATATGGAGTTAAGTTCTCGTTTTCCTTATGTAAATATCAAGGAGTACAGTTGCAGGGTAATATGGTAAGAATATGTTTAGATTTGTAAGAAGCTGCCAGACTATCTTGTGAAGTGGCTGCACCATTTTGCACTGTCACCAGCAATCAGAGTCGCTGTTGCTGCACCGGCATTTGGTGTTGTCAAAATCTGTTCCAGATTTTGGCCACTCTGATGGGTGTGTATTGTCTCATTGTCGATTTAATTTGCACTTCTCTGATGACCAATGTTAGGAAACATCTTTTCATATGCTTATTTGTCTCCCATCCAAGTACTAACCAGGCCCAACCCTGCTTAGCTTCCAAGATCAGACGAGATGGGGCACGTTCAGGGTGGTATGGCCGTAGACTCATATGCTTATTTGTAATCCATGTATCTTCTTTATTGAAGTACCTATTTAGGTCTTTGGCTCATTTTTAATTGAGTTATTTGGTTTTTTTATTGTTGAGTTCTAAGAGTTCTTTGTATATTTTTAGATAACAGTTTAAATTTGTCTTTAGCAAATATTTTCTCTCGGTCTGTAGATTGTCTTTGCATTCTCCTGACCTTGTCTTTTACAGGCAAGTTTTTAATTTTAAGGGAGTACAGTTATCTTTTGATAATGTATCTAAAAAGTAATTGTCAAACTTAAGGTCATCTAGATTTTCTCCTATGATATCATCAATGAGTTTTATAAGTTTTGCATTGTATATTTAGATCTGTGATCCATTTTGAGTTATTTTTGTGAAGACTGTAAGATCTCGTCTAGATTCATTCTTTTGCTGGTGGATGTCTTATTGTTCCAGCATGATTTGTTCAAAGACTATCTTTGCTCCACTCTTTTGCTTTTGCTCTTCAGTCAAGGATCATTTGATGATATTTATGTGGATCTGTTTCTGGGCTTTCTCTCGCATTGATCTATTTGTCTCTTCTTTTACCAATACCCACACTGTCTTGATTATTGTAGCTTTATAGTAAGTATTGACATTGGGTAGTATCAGTCCTCCAACATTGTTTTTCCCCTTCAATATTATGTTGGTTATTCTCGGTTGTTTATCTCTCTGTATAAACCATAAAATCAGTTTGTCAGCATCCGCAAAATAACTTGCCAGAATTTTGACTGTGTTTGCATTGAATCTATAGGAAACTGATTTTTAATTACTAGTTCAGTACTATTTACAGTGCCTCTAAGATTTAAATATATATATAACTAAATATATATATATATATATATATATATATATATTTACATATGCATGTAAATAAGCCTAGCAAAACATGCACAGGATCTGTTGACTGACAACTACCAAGCACTGATGAAAGAAATTAAAGAAGCCCTAAATACATAGAATGATATATCATGTTCAGGAATTGGAAGATGCCATAGAGTTAGTATATTAATTTTCATTAAATTAAATTATTTATTTAATGCAATATGAATCAAAATCTCAAAAAAGAGTTTATGTAGATATAGACAAGTAGATTCTAAAATTTATCGTAATCAAAGAAACTAGAATAACAAAAGCTTTTCAAAAAACTTGTAAACGTTTCAGTAAAGAAATAGAAGATATAAAGAAGAACCAGCAGAATTTGACAAATAAAGAAAAAATACAGTAATCACTATTAAAAATCCAGTGGCTGGCCCAATAGAAGAATAGAGAGGGCAGAGAACAGAATTCATGAACTTGATAGAACAATATAAATTATCCTATATTAACTTCATAGAGAAAGTAGACAGGAAAAAATGGGACTATTACAAAAGATCTAACATCAGAGTCCCAGAAGGAGAGTATAAAAAGAATGAGGCTGAGAAAATACTCCCAAGAAATAATGTCTGAAAATTTCCTGAGTTTGGTTAAAGATATAAACAGTAAATTCAAGAAGCTGACTGAATTCCAAGTAGGATAAACCCAAAGAAATACAATGCAAGATACAATGTAGTAAAACTTCTGGAAACTAAAGACAAAAAATTAAAATAAATTAAAAGATAATAATAATAAAAGCACCAGAGAGAAACAACATATTAAAGTGGAACCCTAACAGCGCATTGCTAAATGAATGAAGCCAATCTGATAAAGCTGCATGATTCCAACTATATGACACAGTGGAAAAAGCAAACCTATAAAGATAGTAGAAAGATTGGTGGTTCCCAGGATTTCAGGTAGAGGGAGGAAGGGAAGAATAAATGGATCGCAGGAATTTTTAAGACCGTGAAACTGCACTTAAATGATACTGTAATGATATAGATACGTTATTATCCATTTGTCATTTATCCAGTTGTACATCTGTAAAATGTATAATACAAAATGTGAACATTAACAATAGATTTTAGTTAATAATCATGGTGCATAACTCTAAAAATGTACCACACGAACATAAGTTGTTAATAATGAAGGAAACTGGGAGAGGAGGGGTGGTGAGACAGGTAAGTAAGACTTCGTATTTGCCACTAAGTTTTTCTGTGAATGTAAAACTACCCACAAAATAAAGCCCATTAATTTTTTTTAAGATTTTATTTTTAAGTAAATCTCTACACCCAACATGGTATCAAACCTACAACCCTGAGATCAAGAGTAGCATGCTCTACTGACAAAGCCAACCAGGAGCACCTAAAGCC
Organism: Vulpes lagopus; assembly: GCF_018345385.1. Classification (NCBI taxonomy): domain Eukaryota; kingdom Metazoa; phylum Chordata; class Mammalia; order Carnivora; family Canidae; genus Vulpes; species Vulpes lagopus. Next base: position 152,002,016 of record NC_054825.1, read on the forward strand.
CATTAATTTTTTAAGTGATTTTTAAATCAAGACAGTCTCAAAGACTGTCTATGAGAACTTGTCTGCAATCTACCTAAGATAGCTACAATAAGTTCTACACAGAAAAGAAATGAAGGACTCGAAATGAGGGAAAAACATGGAAAGAGTGAAAATATGGGTAGATTTTTTTTAACCACTCAAAGGGTGTCTCTTCTCTCCTACTCCCCCAAAGGAGGAGAATGATCATCAATGCAAAGGGCAGCTGGAGAAACATCCAGAGTCAGCTTCACTCTCAGGAAGGGACACTGCATCTCCTTGTGGTTTCGGTTACTCTACACGTTCAGAGAAACTTCACTAGTAACAGACTATAGAAATGATTCCTGAAAGTATAGTCTTGATAGATTTTCTAAATTGTGTTAGATGGTTGAAACAAACATTATAACACTGTCTAATATCCCTCAGTGCATATAGAGAAATATGTAATACAATTACATTACAAATGAGGAAGAGTAAAATGATGTAAAGGGAGGTGAAGTTGCCACACTTCATTAGATCAAATAACATGTTGTCACAGTATAGTAGCAAATTTTGTATACATAATGAAATCTCTTAGATGAAATGAATCAATTTCTCCAAAAGTACAAACTACCACACTCACTCAATATGAGATAAATAATTTGAATAGCCTGATAACTATTAAAGAAATCGAATTTGTAATTTTAAAACTCTCATAAAGAAACCTCCAGAATAGCTTTATTGGAAAATTATAGCAAATGTTTAAAAAAGAATCATCAATAATTCTCTATATTTTTTTACAGAAAATAAAATAGAATACTTCCCAACAGATTTTATGAAGCCAGTATCACTTTGATGGCAAAATCAGACAAGCACAGCACACACACACACAAATACACACACACACACACACACACACTACTGACCAACATTCTGGATTAATGTGGATACAAAAGTCTCAACAGTGTATTAGCAAATAGAATTCAGCAATATATATGAAGCATATACATTATAAGTGTTGTATTTATTTCAGAGAAGGAAAGGTGATCCAATATTTGAAAATCAATCAATGTATCATATTCACAGGCTAAAGAACAAAGAGTTCATCATATAATACATTCATGCAGAAAAAAAGCATTTTGACAAAACTTAACATTCATTTGTGATTAAAAAAAAAAAAACTCTCAGCCAACTAGGAAGATGAACTTCCCCAACTTGATAAAGAGGATCTACAAAAATCCTACAGCCAACATCATAATTAATGGTGAAAGACTGAATTGTTTTCCCTTAATGTGAGTACAAGAGCTGTCCGTTATTATGAGATAGCAGTAGAAGTTCTAGCCAGGGCAGTAGGGCAAGGAAAGGAGGTAAAAGCCATACAGATTAAGAAGGAAGAAACAAAATTATACTTATTCTCAGATGACATGATTATAGAAAATTCCAAGAAATCTACATACACACTCACAAACAAAAACCTACTAGAAATTAATGAGCTTTAGCAAGTTCTCAAGTTTCAAGATCAACATACAAAAATGATTTCACTGGGATGTCTGGGTGGCTCAGTGGTTGAGCATCTGCCTTCGGCTCAGGTCATGATCCTGGAGTTCCAGGATCGAGTTCCACATCGGGCTCCCCAGAGGGAGCCTGCTTCTCACTCTGCCTATGTCTCTGCCTCTCTCTGTGTGTCTCATGAATAAATAAAATCTTTTTAAAAAATCAATTGCAGGGATCCCTGGGTGGCGCAGCGGTTTGGCGCCCGCCTTTGGCCCAGGGCGCGATCCTGGAGACCCGGGATCGAATCCCACGTCGGGCTCCCAGTGCATGGAGCCTGCTTCTCCCTCTGCCTGTGTCTCTGCCTCTCTCTCTCTCTCTCTCTGTATGACTATCATAAATAAATAAATAAATAAAAAAGTAAAAAAAAATAAACAAAAGCAGTATTTAAAAAAAAAAAAAAATCAATTGCACTTCAACAATACTAGCAACAAATACATGGAAACTGAAGTTTAAAGTATCCAAATACAATTGCTAAAAAAAAAAAATAAAGACTTAGATATAAATTTCACAAAACACATATACGACTTGTATGCTTAAAACCACAAAATGCTGGTAAGAGAAGTTAAAGAGTATCTGAAAAAGTGGAGAGGCATCCTGAGTTCATGAATTGGAAGATTCGGTAAAGATGCCAGTTTTCTCTAGATTAAGTAAAGGCTTACCTCCACTTCTCTCAAAATAATAGGACTGCAAGGCTTTGTTATGGATACAAACAATATTATTCTAAAATTTGTATGGGAAGAGGATATATGGGTATTTATTCACAGATGACATGATCTTACGTGAAGAAAACCCTAATGATTCTCCAAAAATCAGTTAAATGAATATAGCAAAGTTGCAGGATACAAAATCGATACATAAGGATCAGCCATATTTCTATATACTAAGAATGAACAATGGGGAAAAGGAAATTAAGAAAACAGCTCCATTTGTCATAGCATGGAAAGGGGAAAAAATGCTTAGGAATAAACTTAACTGTGGAGGCAAATGACTTGTACGCTGTAAACTACAAAACATTGGTGAAGGACATCCAAAGGACACCAATAAATGGAAAAACATCCTATGTTCATGTATTAGAAGAATTGATATTTTTAAGATGTCCATATTACCCAAAACAATCCACAGATGCAGTGTAATTCCTATCAAAATCTCAGACATTTTTGCAGAAATAGGAAAATCTATTCCAAAATGCAATGAAGACTCTCAAGGGATCCAAATAGCCCAAACAGTATTGGAAAAAAGAACATAGTTGGGGGTTTCACACTTAGAAAGCTAAGTGTGGTACTGCCATCCAGATAGTCATATACACCAATGTAATGCCCAGAAATTAACCATATATATATATGACCAAGTGATTTTCAACAATGGTGCCAAGACCATTCAGTAGGAAAAGGATGGTACAGATGGGCTTGGGAAAACTGAACTGCTACAAAAGAATGAAACAAGACCACTTTCTTACACCATCCACAAAAATAAACTAAGATGGATTGAAGACCTAAATGTGAGACCTGAAACCATACAAATACTAAAAAAATAAAGGCAGAAATCTCTTCGACATCACCCTTTACAACATATTTATGGACATATCTCCTCAGGGAAGAGAAACACAAGCAAACATCAACTATTGTGACTACACCAAAATTTTAAAAAAAGAAAAATTTGCACAACAGAGAAAACCAACAAAATGAAAAGGCAACCTACTGAATGGAAGACAATATTTGTAAACACCATATCCAATAAGGGTTGATATTCAAAATGTATAAAGAACTCATGCAACTCAACACCAAAAAAAAAAACCATATAATCTTATTTTTAAATGGGCAGAAGACCTAAATAGACATTTTTCCAAAGAAGGCATACAGATGGCCAACAGACACATGAAAAGATGCTCAACCTCACTCATCATCAGGGAAATGCAAGTCAAAACCACAATAAGATAGCACCTCACACCTATCAGAATGGCTGTTATCAAAAAGACAAGAAGTAAGTGTGGACAAGGATATTGAGAGAAGGGAACCCTGATCCACTGTTGGTGGGAATGCAAACTGGTACAGCCACTGTGGAAAACAGATACTATATGATTTCACTTATATGTGGAATCTAAAAAACAAAACAAATGAACAACAACAACAAAAAAAAAAAACAGAAATGGACTAATAAATACAGAAAACAAACTGTTGGTTGCCAGAGGGGAGATGAGTGGTGGGATGAGTGAAATGGATGAAGGGGATCAAGAAGTACAAACTTCCAGTTATAAATAACTCATGGAGATAAAAAGTACAGCATAGGGAGTATAGTTAGTAGTTTTGTAATAATGTGTGGTAACTACATTTATGGTGGTGAGCATTGAGTACTAATAACATTTTATGTCAACTATAGTTCAATAACGAAAGAAGAAAAAGCAATGTACATACTTTAATTTAAAAACACTTTATTGAAGGGAAGGAGAAACTAAGTGGGGAAAAATTTGAGAGGAAGACAAACCATGAGAAACCCCTAACTCTGAGAAACAAAGGGTTGCCGAAGAGGAGGCAAGTGGAGGATGGCATAACTGGGTGATGGGCATTAAGGAGGGCACATGATATGATGAGCACTGGGTGTTATACTGTATGTTGGCAAATTTAATTTAAATTAAAAATAAGGAGCAATACAGCTAATCAAAAAATAAATAAAAATACTTTATTGCTAAAAAGCACTGTCATCTGAGCTTTCAGTGAGTCACAGTCACTGATCATAGATCACATGACAAATATAATAATGAAAAATTGAAATATTGCAAGAATTATCAGAATGTAACACAGAGACAAGAAATGAGCAAATGCTATTGGAAAAAATGGCACTGAGAGACTTGCCTGACCCGGGGTTGCCACGATATTATTTTGTAAAATTGCAGTATCTGTGAAATGCAGTAGAGCAAAGCACAATTAAATTGGATTTACCTGTACAAATTATTAGGAAAATAATAGACTAGCCAATGAATGGGATTGGAAAACTATCAAAATGGCAAAAACTGATTTGTATTTCCTACCAGGCAAAAATATAATTTCCTAAATGTGAAAAGCAAAACCTTAAATCTTTTTGGAAACTTTGGGATAGAAGGATAGGTGGAAATGGATTTCTCAGAAAACACACAGAAAGTGCAAGGAATAAAAGAAAGGACTAATGAATTTTACTGGGTTAAAATTAAAAACTTCAGCTTGACAAAATGAAAGCAATAATTAGATACCACTTTATACCCATCAGAATTGCGAATTTTCAAAAGCAGTTAGTGTTGACATAGGTTTAAGGAAAAGAGAATTTTTACTGCTAATACTTACTGCTGCTAAGTAAGAGTGGAAATAGAATCTGAAAAACTCTCTTCCCCAGGCAGAAGAGTGTGTGCATGCAGGGTGACCTGGAGTGTGGATGCAGAGCCCACATGGGGTGAGAATGGGCTATCTGCAGAGATGGGAGACTGGTCACAGAAGGGAGTTAGAAATGTGGACAGAGACAAAACTAGAACGAACCCTATGATGTTGGATTGGAATTATTTATGTGTGCACAAATTCAGTTTTCATAGATAGATGGATAGATAGTGATGATAGATTGATATATGATATATAGATATATAGATAAATGAGATAGATGATGATGATGATGAAGATAGATGATAGATAGATAGATAGATAGATAGATAGATAGATAGATAGATAGGTGATAGATAAATTTTGGAGCACCTGGATGGTTCAGTCATTTAAGCGGCTGACTCTTGATTTCAGCTCTGGTCATGATCTCGGGGTAATGAGATCAAACCCCACCTAGAGGGCTCCACGATCAGCAGGGAGTCTGCTTGTGATTCTCTCTCTCTTGCTCTTCTTCTGCCCCTCCTCCTGCTTGTACCCACTGCACTCTCTCTGTCTCTCCCTCTTTCTCTCAAATGAATAAATCTTAAAAAAAAAAAAAAAAGATTTCTACATGTAGACTGATGTGCAAACTTTCTCTAGTAAAAGGGTCTGGAATAGGGATGCCTGGGTAGCTCAGCAGTTGAGCATCTGCCTTTGGCTCAGGGCATGATCCTAGTCCTTGGATCAACTCCCGCATCAAGCACCATGCAAGGAGCCAGCTTCTCCCTCTGTCTTTATCTCTGCCTCCCTCTCTCTGTCTTTCATGAATATATAAATAAAATCTTAAAAAAAGAGAGAGAGAGAGAGCCTGAAATAGTGATACTGCAATAGTGAGGGCACACCTAACACTCAGAGCTAGACTTCTAAATACTATTCTCCACTGAAAGCCACCATCAGTGTTCCTTGGAAAAATGGCTGAATGCAGGGCTGGGAAATACCAGACAGACGAACTGATGTATCTTGTTCTGCCAGATAGAGAGACGGTGCTCAACGAGTGATGAAGGCATGTCAGAAGGACAAGGTACCAAAGAAAGCGCTCACACAGACCACATCTGTGACCATTAGAACATCAGAATAAACAGTGACACTCATCAATTGTAAGCCACTGAATAAAATTAGAAACCATGGGTCCCTACAGATATAAATAAATTGAAAGTTTGGTGAGCAATAGGGTACTTTCTACAAAAATACTCTACAAAATAGCGATTACAAAGGAAAGGAGAGGTCTGGAAAATTCCACCTGAGGGCAGTGGTCAAAGCAAACATCCCATCTGATGGGAGGCATCACACAGCATCACCTCTGGAATATTCTTGCCAACGATGTGTAACCTGCATGAGGGCATGGGGAACCTTTTTTTTTTTTTTAAATGAGGAGCATCCTAATCTACACTGGCCTGTGGCTTTTGAGAGTCTCAAGGTCATGAAATAAAACAAAGACTAAGAAGTTGTTGCAGATGGGGAGATACTGAAGAGAGATGACAAGCACCAACAAAGCAGGATTTTGAACTGGGTCCTTTAGCTGTGATGGCACCACAGGGAGAACTGGTGAAACCTGTATGGGGCCTTAGTGTCAGATGGTAGGACTGCGTCACTGTCAGGCACAACGGTGTACAGTGGGTGTTATCTATGTAGGAGAATATTCTTTTTTTAAATTTAAATTCAATTAATTAACATATAGCATATTATTAGTTTCAGAGGTAGACTGACTCATCAGTCTTATATAACACCCAGTGCTCATCACATCACGTGCTCTCCTTCATGCCTATCACCCAGTTACCCTGTCTTCCCACCCTTCTCCCCTCCAGTAACCCTTAGTTTGTTTCCTATGATTAAAAGTCTCTTATGGTATGTGTAGGAGAATATTCTTAATTGTAAGAAACACACTGAAGTATTCGAGGTGATGAAAAATCAGAAGGCAGCCTCTGGTAGTCTAGGAAAAATAAATTAATACTGTATCTGCAAAGTTTCCATAAAATCTGTAAATATTTCCCCCAAATTAAAGCACTCTGCTGCCAAAATTTTACATTGAAAACATGCATATGTGTGAAAATAAAAAACTCTCCCATATGTATATAGACCCCCAGTGGATGCCTAAAACCACAGATAGTACCAAACCCTATATATATATATATACTATATATTTTCCTATTCATACATACCTATGAAAAAGTTTACTTTATAAATTAGGAACAGTGAGAGATTACCGACAATAAGTAATGAAAACTTGAACAATTTTAACAATATACTGTAATAAAAATTATGTGAATGTGGTCTCTCCCCCCCCCCCCAAGCATCTTTTTGTCCTGTCCTAACCCTTCTTGTGATGATGTGAGCTGATAAAATGCCTACATGATGAGATGAAGTGAGGTGAAGGATGCAAGCACTGTGACCTTGTGTCAGGGGACTGTTGACCCTCTGAGCACATGTCAGGAAGAGGATCATCTGTTTCTGGACCCTGGTTGAGGGCAGCTAACTGAAACCATGGATTAGAGTGGGGAGGAGATTACCTGTAGAAGCAGCAGATACCAACAGGCTCATTATAATAGAGAAATTGTACTAGTGAGAAATGGAATCAACCCAAATGTGCATCAAAGGAGCACTGTTCTATAGATCTAAGTGCCTTCAATTTCATCTTAATTTTTTTTTATATGATACAAAAGTGGCCCAGTTTTGCAAAATTTGTGAGTAATAGGTATTTGGATTTGCAATAGATCATTCCTCTATGATAGAAATACTTCATTGTTAAAATTTTAAAACAGTAAGATAAAATTGTTATCAAAATTTCAGAGAATATAAATAATAGTGGAAGGGAATAGAAGGGAAGGGAGAAGAAATGGGTAGGAAATATCAGAAAGGGAGACAGAACATAAAGACTCCTAACTCTGGGAAAAGAACTAGGGGTGGTGGAAGGGGAGGAGGGCGGGGCGTGGGAGTGAATGGGTGACGGGCACTGAGGGGGGCACTTGACGGGATGAGCACTGGGTGTTATTATGTATGTTGGCAAATTGAACACCAATAAAAAATAAATTTATTATTAAAAATAAAAAAAATTTTTCAGAGGCTCTGAGCAGAATTTGCAAATAATGCCCTGCCTGGCCCCAAGCCACATTGAAGCTCTTTCCCAACTAAACTGCATGCTAACCTCAAAACTTGTGGCCCAGGCCCCAGGATTCCACAGCGGCAGCAAAGAATCCCTGCTGGGATTAATGGGGGTGAAGGAGATGCAGAGCAGGAGGGGAAAGGCCTTTCTGAACAGGGAGCCTGTGAGCTAAAAGACACCAAATGCTTTGACTTCTGGAGGAAACAGTTTCTTTTGTCTGAGAGACAGTCCCTGACCAACATGAAGGAAGGGCCAATGAAGAGTTAGTTGTTTCACGTACCATTGCATAGAAAATAAAACATCTCCAATTTTAATAAGCACAGTCACAAATATATACCTTACTAATTGATAGCTTACTAATTATTCATAACCCCAGATTTTATGTTACAATATATGTTCCTGCTATATCTGACTCCTTATATTCAGAGTAGACATAATCATTAAGCCTCATTAAGCCTGTTCTTCAAGAGCCTTTGTCATTTTTTTACTGACTTTCGAGAGTAATGTTCTCATCCGAGTTTCAAGTCTTCCAGTGTTACCAGTTAAACTGAAGACTCTCTAAGGGACTGTGCCAACCAAGTAGCATATGTGATTAGGAAAAAAATGCCATTCTTTTTCTAAATCATCTGCCTTTGTTTCGTTACACGTGAAGTGTTTGCAAGCAAAGCTACCCCAAGGAGGCACCTTAACTGGGTCGGCTTCGTCTCCACTGTGTGAGGAGGGAGACGCGGACCCAGAACTGATGTAAAACTTGATCTTGAGGTTCTGATCAAGTATGTTCTCAACTGGATCTGTCTAGAAAAAAAAAAAAATCAGATCATTGTATAGAATACATGGTTCTTCAGTCATGAACATTACAATATTTCTCAGTAACTATAATTTTAATATTTTTGTCGCAAGTATTTCAACATGCAGTCTGCTGCCCTAACACTGCAGTAGTGAGTAGTCTGCTCCCACCATAGCCCTGAGTGCTTCGCCCCACACACACATGCATCTTTCTCTTCCGCTTGAAAGGGCTAAGACAGGGCACCTGGGTGGCTCAGTTGGTGAAGAGTCTGCCTTCAGTTCAGGTCCTGGTCCTGGGGTCCTGGGATCAGCCCTACATCAGGCTCCCTGCTCAGCGGGAGTCTGCTTCTCCATCTCCCTCTGCCCCTCCCCCTGCTCATGCTCTAGCTCTCTCTCAAATAAATAAGTAAAATCTGAAAAAAGAAGAGAAAAGAAAAATGCTAGGGTTCAAAAGAAAGGTGGATTCCCTCCAGAGTGGATAACAGAGAAATGAACTTGAAACTAAAGAGACGAATTCTGTCGGTGAGGGTGCCTGATGAAGATATGCCACTTTGGCTTACTGATTATTTTGAATTAAAGTTACTGGAGAAACAGTGCAAGAAGGACACACTGACCCTCCTTTGTCTTCCTGTGAAAGCAGGTGATAAATCCCCCCTGTGGAAGGTCCCTCCCTGAACCAGGAGGAGGGAAGACATTCTTATCATCAGAGATGGGATATTTGGGGCCAGGAAGGCTGTCTAAACAAACCTTGTTTGCCCAGCCTGTATCTTCCTAGTTACTTCTTCAGCATCCACTGCCCATAGAGCCAATTCCCTTTATCATGTCAAATCTCCACATGCGATTTGTTTCTTTGTCTAAAAGGTAAAAGAATTTCCTGCTCTGGTCACTTCTCTTGCAGAGACTCTCACATACAAGTCAAAATTCAGTTAAAATTTTGTATGTTTTTCTCTTGTTAATCTCTTATGTCAGTTTCATTCTTAGGCCCAACCAGAGATCCAGGAAGAGGAGAGAAGAACTGTTTCTTCCCTATACCACATTAGGCATTAAGTGAGAGTACAAGAAGCTAATCAACCTCGTGACTTATGGTCAAATACAATCCCCTGCTTATTTAACAGCACAGAAACTGGCACTCAGGGTCAGCATCCTTTATGTTAAGAAATTTTTAAAATTTAGTTTGTAAGATCAAATAATACATAATTTAGTGATTTCCAAAGTTATGGCTTAAACAAAATGCAGAAGCAGCTCCAGGATTTCTGTATAGGAGAGGATGGGTCCGAAGGCAAGGGGGACAGCCTTCCTGGGGTTGCATGCACACAGTGTTCTGTATGATACTAGAGAATAAAAACTGTTTTAGGGGCACCTGGGTGGCTCTATTGGTTAAGCATATGCTTTGGACTCAGATCATGATCCCGGTGTCCTGGGATAGAGCCCCTTGCATGTCTCCGGCTCTCTGCTCAGCCTGCTTCTCTGCTCCGCCCTCATGCTCCACTCTCTCTATCTCTCTCAAATAAATAAAATATTTTTAAAATGTGTTTTGCTTTTTAATGTTGTTAAATATTAAGAAACAATATACCCAAAATGGAGTCACTTATGTTAAGCCTCACCAAGATGTCACACCTAACCTAGTGTAGTTTCAGCCTCTCCCAGCAGTGGAACTGTAAGCCAATCAATCTGGAATTTCTTGATCACACTAGTGAGGCAATCTGCCTGAGAAGACTCCCCCCCCCTCTTCCATCTAAGGGAAGGTGACCTTGCTTGAGACTACCCTTTCTTTTCTTTCGCTAATAATGTCCCTGTTGCACCTGTTTTTGCTGAGGAAAACCTTCTGATTTGTATTACTCTCAGAGCTCCCTTCTGTTTGTTACTTGTTTAAATTTACTCAGTTAAATTTCTGTTTAAGAATACACATTAAATTATGCTGATGGTGGTTGTAGTTGTGATGGCCACTGTAACTGGGGATTTGGGGGGTTTGGGGTAGCTGGGAGACGTTAGAAAGGCTTACGCCGCCGGAGCAGCCCTTAGTCTAGGAGTATTCACTGATGGAAAAAACAAAAACAAAAACAAAAACCCTAAGGCTTTGTTTGAGCATGTTCTTGGGCCAACAGAACAAACTTTTCAGAGGGTCAGGCCAAATTATTAGAAGCAGAAATAATTGATGGTGTGCAAAGCAAAAATCTCTGCTTTGATAGTTACTTCCTAAGCTTGTGTTCAGTTCAAGGCAGCATCAGATATGTGGCTTAAATCCCCAAATGTCCTGTGTTTTTTTTTACTTTTTCTCAAATTGGAAAGACCGCGTCTTTCACCATTAATTCATGTGACCACTGTTGTGAAACACAATACACTATTCACATAATATTTGATTGGTGCTTTTTGTTGGGGAGAATTTAAAATCCTGCTTTTTTGGATTTATTCCCGTTAATTAGTTCCATTTTCTCCGTGGCAGATGCAAGGCTCTCAACAAAGTAGTTAAGCCCTAAGGCTGAAGGTTGGAACTCAAAACTCAGTAACGCCTGCCTGTCACTTATTGTTAATAGATGCACTCCCTGGTAGAGCGCTTGTGCATGGTGCCCATCCAGCTGTCATCACAGTGCCCAGTGCACACCAGAAACTCAAGTCTTCCCACCTCCCTCGCTGCTGTCCCTACACTCAGACCTCTGATGACAGCCACATGAGTTCACACTCCTCTGCCTTGCAAGCTAGTCCCTTTACATTGGTTCTCTCTCTCTCTTCTTTATTTAGTAAACTTGTTTTGCAGCGTGAGATGTAGCAAGTACAGGGGAAAGGGCACAAGTCATATAGTGTTAATTATTGTGATGCCCACCACCAGCAAAGTACCACCTACATCCAAAATTGGGACCCTGGGATCCCTGGGTGGCGCAGCGGTTTGGCGCCTGCCTTTGGCCCAGGGCGCGATCCTGGACACCCGGGATCGAATCCCACGTCGGGCTCCGGGTGCATGGAGCCTGCTTCTCCCTCTGCCTATGCCTCTCTCTCTCTCTCTCTCTCTCTCTCTCTCTCTCTGTGTGTGTGTGTGTGACTATCATAAATAAATAAAAAATTAAAAAAAAAAACTGGGACCCTGACGGCACCGGGAAGCCCCTTCTGGGTCCCATTCACAACCTTCCTCCTCCCCAAAAGAAACCATCTTGGGTCCAGCAGTAGCCTCTTTGCATTTGTTTGGAAATTGACCACATTAAGTATGCATCCCTAAACACTACTATGGTGTTAAGTGCCTGCCAGAAACTTATGGTAATTTAAATGCTTGACAGTCAGCTTTTGATTGTGGAGGCATCCATTTCAAAAGACATCCATCTCGAGTAAACATACTGCCAGCTGCATCGCACAGCTACTAGCAAACCAAGCAGATAAGGAATGAGGCTGTCCCCACGGGGTTAGGGTAAGGGTTAGGGTTTCTCTTGCAGAAAGCCCTGGGTAACCTAGACACCTGACTACTCCGGTGACCCTGCTTCTTCCTTCCCACGCTTATGCTCTAAATTTGCCAATGAAAAGTGGCCCTGGGCATGCCCAGTATTCTCCAGGACTGTCGGTGATAAATCTCGTTCCTCAGAGCTCTCTGGAGGTTATTGCTGAAATGAGTCCCGCAATCATAATAAGAACCACAAGGGTCAGTCCAACCACAACACTGGCTGTGGGAAATGTCTGCGGGGCTCTCTACCAGTGATGCCGGTCCACTGAGTGCCCCAGGCAGGTGCAGCACAGAGCATCCCTGCTGACAGGCTGCACGGGACACAGCTAGAGTTTCATTTGTTCCCTGTCTATTCTCCTGCGTGCCTGGTTTTTTCACTCAATATAGTGGATTTTTATAAAATTTTAATTTAATTTAGATTCAATTAATTAACATAGAATGTGTCATTAGTTTAGAGGTAGAGGTCCGTGATTCATCAGTTGCATCCATCACCCAGGGCTCATGACATCACGTGTCCTCCTTAATCCCTGTCACCCAGTTACCCCATTCCTCAACCTTGTGTTGATGAGATTCGCCCATGGTATTGTGGGTAGCTGCGGCTCATTCATCTGTATTGCCATGCAGTAGTTCATTATATTAGTACACCAGAACTTCTTTATTCACTCCCCTGTTTGATGGACATTTGGGTTTGTTCCTGTCTGAGCTGTCAAGAACATCCTTATATGTATTTTCTGGCATAGGTGTGCAAGATTCCTAGAGTGTATCCCTTGGAATGGAATTACAGTACCTCTGGTCCTCATTGCTCCATGTACTCACCAGCGCTTGCTTTGCTGTGTTTTTCTTTTAAGCAATGCAGTAACTGTGTTGTGCTATCTCAAGAGGTTTAGAATTTTTAATATATTTTTTGTCTCTTTGGATTTCCTCTTCTATGAATTGTCTGTCAAGCTTCTTGCCCCTCTCCTGCCAAGCTGACTGATTTTCTCTTACAGATACAGGGTTCTTTGTATATTCTGGATATGAGCCTTTGCTATTTGTTGTGGTGCAAATATCTTTCTCCACTCTGAGGCTTGTGCTTTCATAGTCTTTGCCCCATTGCTCTGCAGTCCTAGCTTTATAAGTCAAGTATCCACAGATACCTTTTCTCTGGATATTGTTCTGTTCTGTTGGTCTGTGTGTCTATGCATTTGCCAATACCATCCCGTTTTAATTACTATCAGTCTTTTTTTTAAGATTATATGTATTTATTTGAGAGAGAGAGAGGGAGAGAGAGAATGAGTTGTGGTAAGGGGGAGAGGGAGAAGCAGACTCTCCACCTAGCAGGGAGCCAGATGTGGAACTCCATCCCAGGACCCTGAGATCATGACCTGAGCTGAAGGCAGATGCTTCACCAACTGAGCCACCCAGGTGGCCCTAAGTCTTGAGAATAATCCTGTTGGATTCCATGTCCTCCCAAGTCCTCTGTAGCTCCTCTGCTCTCTGAAACCAAGGAGGATGTAGTTTTGCCCTCTAAGCTTGTGGTGAGAGGATCAGCCTTTATGGTCTCTGTTTGTATGCTTGTTTGCTTATAGATTTTATTTGAGAGAGAAAAAGAGCACAGGCAAAAGGGGAGGAGCGGAGGCAGAAGCAGACTCCCCACTGAGTGGGAAACCTGATGCAGGACTCAATCCCAGGACCCTGGGATCATGACCTGAGCTGAAGGCAGACACTTCACTGACTGAGCCACCCAGGCACCCTCAGCCCTTATGGTCTTTGAATTGCCTCAGGGTCATCCTCCCCTTTCCTAAGGAATAGTGCACGCTCACAGCCTCGTAGCTCTGTGGTCCAGCCCTGTAGAATCCAGCCTCATTCCGTCAGCTTTCTTCGTCCCCTCCCCTTCAAACTGGCATTGTCTCTGCTGGTTTAACGCCCTCTCTGCTCCTGGCCTGTGCTGACAGGGCTGGTTAAACGTGCGAGTCCCAGCCACGATGTCCTCATCAAATGGTGGTTCAGCCATACCCTTGGTGTTCTCAGAAAAAAGGCTTTCTCCTTTTTTTGCCGTACGGATAGGCTTGAGACTTTTCTAAACGTCTCATTTCTGGTTCCTTTTTTATTATTATTAAAAAAATACTTTATTTCAGTTTGCAAAAACATAGTCTATTAAATTCAGGGTTAGAAATGGATCAAGAAGAAAAGGCTTTTTTGTCTATTCATCAAAACAGAAGTGAACATGTGCAACAGAAAGTGAACAGAAACAACAACACCATCCTACTTTCCATGACAAGTGACCGTAACTAGATTTCTTCGGGCTCCATTCAGCTCTTCTTAATGAATTCCTGTTGCCCTGGATCCTGGGCAGAGAGCAAGCTGCTCTCAGGAGTCACCTGTTTCTCAGCTGACACCATGTTGGTTTCCACGAGGCCATGACACGGTCCTTCCCTGTTGAAGGAAAGCAGTGTCTGTTGTGTATAGCAGAGCTCAGACAAGCCTACAGGGAAAGGGGACACAACCCACAGGCGGTGATAGAGGTTCTAGAGGCTAGAAGTGTGCGAGAAGCGTCAGGCTCCCTCCGGCTTCCACAGGAGCATCCCTCCTTGCCGTCCCAGCTGCTGGGCCCCCCACCCCCCGCAGACTGAGCTCCAACATCTGTGTCCATCTTCCTAGGCTTCTCCCTCTCTTGGCATCACTGCCTCTCCACATGGTGTCCTTGCTCCTTACTCCTGGACAATTCCCTCTTCCAACGCGTTTCTTGAACTCTTGCGGTAACAAGGCCCCAAGCCAGCCCTTCAGTCCTTGGCTTAGAAGTTGTCTCTGCTGAATAATTCAGGGCAAGTCTGACCTTCCCCAAAACACGAGAACACAGTTAGGCTGGGTTCTCATCCTTCACCTTCCAGTAAGCACCGACTCGTTTCCATCTGAAAACTGCCTAGAACAGCCCTTCACAACCATGTCCCATCAGGGCTCTGCTCGTGATCATTTATGTGTTCTCCGAGAGAATGGAGGAGTTCCCCCCTAGCTCCCCACTTCTCCCTCTGGGCTCTCACCAGAATCACCCAGAATGCCTGTCATCTGCCCACAGACCCTCCCTGGCAATCTGGGCTTTTTCTAGCTGTGCCTCAAGCCGCTGCCAGCCTTCCCATCACCCCATTCCAAAGCCACGTCTGCATTTTTAGGAATTTGTGGGAGCAGCACTTTACATCCGGGTGCCAAAATCCTTCTTAGTCAGCACTCTCCAGAGGAACAGAACCATGAGGAGAAGTACATCTATCTAGATCTATCTATCTCTTGCTAGGTCTTTACCATAACCATGTGAGCCAAATCCTCATAATAAATGTATATATGTACTTACTTATTTGCTTATGTATCTTTATATTTTTATATGTGTCATTTTAACTTTATATACATATAAAGATTTATTAGAAGGAATTAGCTCACATGATTATGGAGTCTGCAAATTCCCAAGGTCTGCAGTCAATAAGCTGGAGGTCTGAGAGAGCTATCCAAGTATAAGCCCTAGTCCAAAAGACTCAAGAAAAGCCAATGTTTCTCTTCAAGTCCAAGGAAAGACCAATGCCCAGTGCATTCGGTCAAGCAGAAGGAGATACCTCTTATTCACAAGAGGGTCAGCCCATGTGATCTATTCAGGCCTTCAACTGTTTGGATGAGGCCCACCCACACTGGAGAGGGCAATCTGCTTTACTCAGTCCATTCAAATGTTCATCTCACCCATCTTACCTCTCTCCTGAATCCTCACAGACATAATGTTTTGACTAAATGTCTGGGCACCCTGTGGCCCAGTCAAGTTGACCCACAAAATTAACCATCACAGGAAGTATTTCTTCCTTTTCTATTCTTTGGAAGGTTTTTATAAGATTGGAATTATTTCTTCTTGAATGTTTGATAGGAGCTATCTGGACCTAGGGTTTTATTGTAGGAAGATATTTAACAACAGATTCAACTTCTTTAGGGACGCCTGGATAGCTCAGTGGTTGAGCATCAGCCTTCTGTTCAGGGTGTGATCCCAAGGTCCTGGTATCAAGTCCCACATTGGGCTCCCCACAGGGAGTCTGCTTCTCCCACTGCCTGTGTCTCTGCCTCTCTCTCTCTCTCATGAATAAATAAATAAAATCTTCAAAAAAAAAACTTCTTAAATAATTATAGGAATATTCAAGTTTTTCACATTTTTTAGTTGATTTGAATAAGTGATATTTTCTAATGATTTATCCAAATTTTTCTTACATATTGATATGAAATTTTTTCATATTTTGAAATGGTCCAAAGTTATTTTGTATTACATTATCTTTATATGCCTCAGATATGAGGTCCTTTTTATCAATTTTTTTATATGGGCCTTATGTGCCTTTTATTTCTATTTTTATTTCTCAATGAACCATCACATACTTTTGTCACTTTTATCATTTTTATCGAAGTTGAAACTATTGGCTTTACTGTTCCTTTCTATTTTGTTACGTTTTTCTATATCATGGATTTTTGCTCCTAAGTTGTTTATTTGTTTTTGCCTTCCACCTTCTTCAAGTTTAAATTGGTATTTGTCTGTAACTTCTAAAAATGGATTAATTATTCAGGTTTTCTTATTTTATATTTTATGTACATAAGGTTATGTTCATGTTTTAAATACTGCTTTAGCTGCACTCTGCTAATACTGAAGTGTAACGTTTTTGTTATTAGTCCAAACTATTCTCTAATTTCCATTAGAATTTCTCCTTTGATTCATGGTTTACTTAATAATGTATTTCTTAATTTACATATAGGAACTGAACATGTATTTTTTAAAATACGTACTTCGAACTTAGCTCTTTCAAGGTCAGAGAACTTATTTTCCTTGAGTCCAACCCATTGATGTTTGTTGAAACTTAGCTTGTGGTCTGTCTACTCATTTAAAAAAAATTTTTTTTTCTATGATTTTAAGAAGAAAGTGCTTTCAGCATTGATTATGTGCCCTGTTCTGTATTTTTCCATTAGGTCAATTTTGTTATCATTTTATTCAAGTATTTCCTGTCAATTACTGAGTAATTTCCTATCATGGAGGATTTGTCTATTTCTCCTTGTACTTCTGTCATTTCCCATCCTATATATATATTAAGGTGCACTGTTTGATCCATGTATATTTAAAACTAGTATGACTTCTAGGTAAAAGTAGCCTTTCATTATTCTATTAAGTGACTTTCTTTACTGCCAATACTATTTTGTGTGTTGGGTTTTATCTGATATTCATATAGAGATCTCAGCCTCCCTTCACTTAATGTCTAACCAACATTAAGGCTTTCTGTAGTTTAAGTTTAGAGATATCCCTCATGAACAGTAAACAGTATATGTTAGATTTTATTTCATCTATTCAGACAGTATTTTTTTTTTTTTTGTCTCTGGAGTGTTTTTGTTACTTGTAATCAATTTGGTTAGTAGTTACTGAGATTTCCTTCCACCATCTTGGTTTGTGCTCACCATTTGTCCCATCTGCTCACAATTTCTCCCCTTTCTTGTCTTGTTAGATTAGCTGACTCTATGATTGCTGTTTCTGTCTTTGAACTTCTTCATACTGTGTCTATTCTGTTTGTACTTTCCCTGGGAATTAAAGCATGCCCAGCTAACTCCACAAATCTGAATGTAATCGAATCTTTGTTGTCCTCCTGGGCAACACCCAGGTCTTAGACTGTTGTAGATTCGCTTACCTCTCTCCTGAATGAAATGTTTTTGTTTCCAGTTTAAGTCCATCTTGTTTTGTTTTTCAACCCTTTAGACATTATGTCCACTGTTTCATTCACTGAGTGTTCATTTACATTTGTTTATACGTTTACCACTTGCTTTGTTCTCTATTCTTCTCTTATCTTAGACCTATCCTTCGTGACCCATTTCTTCCTGCTAAAGTGCCTTCTTGAGAATTTCCTTCAGTGAGAGTGTGCTGTTGACAGGTTCTCTTCTCTTAGTTCTCACTTGTCTGTAAATGAAAGAAATTCACCCTCATTCTTGAAAGATACTCCTGCTGTGCATGTATTTCTAGGTCGACAGTGATTTCCTTACGGCCCATAAATATCTTTCTTCAAGCTTCTGGTGATACTGAAGAAGTCTCATATCATTCCATCTGCTATCATATTTAGGTAATCTATTTTTTTTACTCTGGACGACTTAAGACATAAATCAGCAGCTTCGCTATGTGTCTAGGTGTGAAGCTGTTCTCATCCATCAGGACAGTGATTTGCTAAGCTTCTTGAATCTGTGAACTACTCCTGAATCTGAAAAGGTCTCACTGTTATATTTTCAACTATTGTTCTGTTCTCTCCACTCACCTTTCACATCTTGGACCAAATGCTGGTTAGAACTTCTCACCTCACTCCCGCTGTTTATCCTCTCCTGTACATTTTTCTACAATTTTCTTTCTCCATCCTGTTCTGATTTGTCTTACAATTCAATAATTCTCTCTTCTGCTCTGTGCATTTTTCCTGCCAATTATATCCATATAATTTTCATTTCCAGAAGATCTGTTTGATTATTTTCTGAGTAAGGCATGCCGCATTTTATTGCCTTTTCCCTGCAGTTATTTTAAGATTTGTCGTTGGCCATATTTTACGAGCTTTAAGATGCACACTTTTTTTTTCATTTTAACATCTCTGAAATAGATACATGTATGGAAACCAATGTAGTTTTATAATTACTATCATCTAAAAAGCAGCCATAGAATTCGTTAATATGTGCACAAAATGAAACTTAGAGATTGGTATAAAAGGGGAAAAAAGCATTTGTCAGATAACTATAAAGCAGGTATGAAACAGGAGTTGCAATTGGAGTCACCATGTGATTAAGTTTCAATAAACTATCACATTCTTCAAGATCTATGTACTTCTGCACAGAACAAACAGATGACAGAGGAGGATTGATAGATAAGTAGCCCTGCACTTTTCAGTTCTTTGCACTGCACTCTACAACTGCCCCTGGATAAGGCTTTACTTTGATATACTATTTGTCTTAGCTTCCTCTTGCTGAGTCAAGTCAAATTACAAAAACTTGGCACACTAGAACAATACCCATCCATTATCTCATGGTTCTATGTGCCAGAAGTCCGGGCATGGCATAGCTGGCTACTCTGATGAGGGTCTCCTAAAGCTGAAATCAAGGTGTTGGAAAGGGTTGGAGTATCTTTTGAGGCTTGGGGTCCTCTTTGTAGCTCTCATTGTTGTTAGCAGAATTCTTTTTCTTGCAGCTATAAAACTCATGGGGGCCCCATCTTCAAGGTTAATGGAAGGATGTCTCTCTGACACAAATTTCTTGTAAAGAGTTCACTTGATTGATTAGATCTGGTCCATTGAGGGTAATCTCCTTTTTCATTCACTCAGAGTCAACTGATTAGTAACTTAACCATGGGAGTTGATAATCTATCTCATTCTCACTCATCCTGCTCAGACTCAGGGGAGGGGATTTTACAGCATTTGGAATCCAGGTGGCAGGGATCTTAAGGGTCACTTAGAATTCCGCCTACGACACTCTCCTGCAGGGAACAGCTGGAGGCTTCTGTTTGGCTCTTTCTTCCCTCACTCCCCAGGCCATGGAGATCATGCATGGGTCATACCAGTTTTTGAGTCTGTTTATTCTCATCATATATTCAGTGACTGGGGAACTAACCACAGGTTAGAGGCATGGACCACTGGGTCCACTGAGAGACAGTCCCAGGCCAAAATGTCGTTTGCTACCCAATGTACTAGAGTTCCATGCTGACTGGTGGACCATAGTGGGGGAACCATGGCAGTTCCCAAGAATGAGCATCGACAACCTCTGACTTCAGGTGTTTTCTCTCACCCAGTACATGATAGCTGTGTAATAAGTTGCAGAGCCCTGCCTCCCAGCCACAGCTGGCCCAGTCTGCAACTTCCTTCTGCACCCAGTGAACCAGCCCTGTGTTCCAGGCTTCCAGGTTCTGGAGCCCCAACCCCTTCTGTTTGTCTTGCAAATTCCAGAGGTGATAGCTACTTCATGAGGTTGCTGCCTCATTGTTGCCTCACTGTTTGCTTTTTTGACTTAAGTCCTCTGATGCCTGTTCCATCAGTTCTCTGTTGTAAAATGTCCTTACGACATGAATGGACCCAGAGGACATGCTAAGTAAAATAAGCCAGCTGCAGAGGGACATATACTGCATGATTCCACTTCTATGAGCAATCTAAAATAATCCCATTGATCGAAGTGGAGAGTGGGAGTGGTCCCCAGGGGTTGGTGGGGAGGGGAAATGAGGAGATGTCAGTCAATGGGCGAAAGGTTTCAGTTACACAAGATGAATACGCTCTAGAGATTTGCTGCATGGCATTGTGCCTGTGGTTAATGATACCATATTGTGCACCTAAAACTTGTTAGGAGAGTTTCTTTCCTGTTTAGTGTTCTTACCACAACAATGAAAAAGAGGAACAGGGAAGCTTCTGGAGGTAACAGGTATACCTTGACTGTGGTTTTACAGGACTGTGTGTCAGATTGTATACATTAAATATGTACCTCAATTATACAGCAATTGCACCTAAATAAAGCTGTTTAAAATAAATTAATAAAATAAAATGCCTCTATTAAAATAATTGATACATGGGGCACCTGGGTGGCTCTATTGGTTAAGGGTCTGACTCTTGATTTTGGCTCAGGTCATAATCTCTGGGTCATGAGATCGAGCCCCACATGGTGCTCCACACTGGAGCCTCCAGGAGTCTGCTTAAGATTCTCTCTCCCCCTCTCTCTGTGCCTCCCACTGCCTGTGCATGCATGCATGCACTCTCTCAAATAAAAAAAATAAATAAATCTTTAAAATAAAATAAAACAAAATAACCGATAAAGCTCCTGTCTTCCTGACTGGAGCCAGACACATATCCAGAGTTTTCTCCACAACAGAATGGGGAAGCAGACTCCATCATGTTCATATAATGGATCACTGCACAAAAATATACCTGAACATACTATGCTCCACATGCATGACACTCACATGGTTCCACTTACAAGCATTCTAAATTAGAATCCTTTGTGGAGTGTGAACAAATACAAAAAGTGAGGAAGTCAGTACCCTGAACAGCAGGGTGGACCCTGCAGAAAAGGAAGGCTTGCGACCCAGCAGCAAGCATTCCTAAGGTGTCAACCAAGCTTCCATCTGCCCCTGAGCACAGATGGCACGGGTATTTGATGCACTTTTCTGTACAAGTGTCATGGTTTGCAATGTAAAATATTTTGTTCATTGTTTTAATCCCAATACAAATGACTTTACATCTTACATAAACTTGCAGCCTAATTTCCCATCACACCTGTGTCTTTCCCATGTGCTTGTGTCAAACCTCTGGGCCTCTCATTTGGAAGGATGTTAAAATGGTTTTAGAGCAAGAAGAAAGTACGATTTTGAGAACATCAGTAACTTCTGAAGAGGCTGCAAACCGTACTCCAGGAGCTTCGTACATACCTCACATTGAGCCACAGCACTGGTAGTTGTATCACAAGGTGCCACAGAGGATGACCTTGGGTCTTCTTGCACTATCCCTGGAAAACAAGGCAAACATGTTTTAGCTAGAAAAATAAAACTAATGTTCACACCTTCTTTGGTCCTGATCTATTTAAAATTATTCTCAGACTGTATTTTTCAGAGCTGACCTGTTTTATCATGTACACATATTTAAATCAAAATGTTTGTTTATTCATATAAATAAAATGCATTTAATACATCTTAGAATTCTGCATCTCAAATGAAACACGTTTTTAGCAAATTCATGGTAAAATTTTGATGAAAGTACAGAAATAAATGATCTAAGTTTTTATGCATATAATTGCTGTGTGTCAAATCTTTGCTTTCTTTTTCCCAAAAGTATTGCATTTAAATAAAACTTAACACATTTTTTAGAAGACCCAAGGGGATTTCAGAAATACGGTCATGCAAATGATGGCTTCTTTTTCTGTGCCAGCTTGTCCCCTCTCCAGGAAACAATTTCACATTACTACTCCCACATACCTAGTGTGCACTTCTTAACCCAGGTTATCTGTAGTAAGAACATAGGCAGGTATAGAACAAATATTAGTTATACTTAAAAATGTCTATCATAGTATCAAGATATTGATATCTTGATTTAGATATCAAGACAGGATATTTAGACAGGATACAGTATCCAACTATGAGGGGGTTTTTCCTCAAGGATTCTTTTGTTCTTAAAGTAGTTTCCAAAAAAATAAAAATAATAAAGTAGGTTCTATGCCCAACATGGGGCTTAAACTTACAAGCCTGAGCTCAAGAATCACTGACTGAGCTAGCCAGGCACCCCTCCTCAAGAGAATTTTATTCTATTTTAATTAATTTTGTTTACATTTGTTTTTATTTAAATTCAATTTGCCAACATATAGTATAACACCTAGTGCTCATCCTATCAAGTGCCCTCCTCAGTGCCCGTCACCCAGTTACCCCATCTCCCCAACCCCCTTTATTTGCTTCCCAAAGTTAGGAGTCTCTCATGGTTTCTCTCCCTCTCTAATTTTTCCGACTCAGTTCCCCTCCTTTCCATTATAATCCTCAAGGGAATTTTAAGGAAATTCCATACTTTATCATCTACCAATTGTACTAATTTTAAATACACTGTATTCAAAATGAAACCTGGAAGTATGATTATAATTCCATTTAAATATCAGAGATGAGGGGATCCCTGGGTGGCTCAGTGGTTTGGCACCTGACTTCGGCCGGGGCATGGTCCTGGAGTCCCGGGATCGAGTCCCACATCAGGCTCCCTGCATGGAGCCTGCTTCTCCCTCTGCCTGTGTCTCTGCCTCTCTCTCGCGCGCACGCTCTCTCTCTCTCTCTTTCTCTGTGTCTCTCATGAAAGAATAAATAAAATCTTTTTAAATAAATAAATATCAGATATGAAAAAGCACAGATTTAAACTTTCTCTAACAACATACCTTTAACAACTGACATTGCTAATAGTATGTTTTTCAGCTGTAAATCCTTAGCACGATTGTTTAATAGTCAAATAAGGAAGAGTGTTCAGAAATGTCACAGAACTCTGAACAGGGATTTTATTGCTCTACAGCATTCAGACAAAATAATGGTAAAAATAAAACTCAAGGTTAAAATGTTAACTTCATAAAGCATAATGATAATATATGGCCTTTCTCCTTTGGGTTCCTTCTAAAAAATGTCAAGCTCATCAGGACTCCCACCAATCAATGTTTTGGTGCCCAAAGCACCCCATCCAGGGCTGTTCTGTGGCAGGCAAGACTGTGTCCTTGCCTTTGCTGGAGCATCCACCCCCTTGGGCAGGGGCCACCACCTCCTGGATGCTCCACATCTCTTATCCTCTCAGTGCCTCCTTACATCTCTCTTGAATTTGAACCTATCCTGGTTCTCATCTTCACAAGGGCACTTGAGTTCTCTTTAACTGTTTTGTCTCTTGTCCATTAAAATGGCCAATCCACAAATATCTATTGAACAGCCACTGTTTTCCAGAGTTTGCCTGTCTTGAGTTCCTTACTAGCCTGCTCCCTGCCCTCCAGAATATTCCTCAGCTGGTGCAAACCTACCCTGATCCAGTCCAGTGTGAGCCACAGAACCGTGCAATGAGCAGAAAGGAGAGCTCAGGCATATAGAAGGTCCTCTACCCGATTTGTGTAAGAAATGGCCTCTGTTAAGCACACAGATATCCCTTCATTCAAGGTAACATCCACCTCTTATTTTTATTAAATTCTCCTATCAATAATACTGTCATAGTGAAAGAAAATTTAAGGGATTCATGTATTACAGAGTATGACATGTTTTTAGCTTCCTGATTCAGGGGGAAATGTCCAGGAAATCTTAACGGGAAGCAAAAGGGGTTAGTAAATTGTTGGAAATGGCTTAAAGCAGGTACTCCGAGAATCAAAATCTCGATCCAAGGCTGAGTGAGTCTCCCTGGTGAGTCCCCAGCTGCACACTGTCTCCTAGAGCGTGGAACACCCAGACACCTGTTACCCCAACCCTACCCAGCCTAAACCCTCACGGACCTCCTGATGGGGTGGAGTGGCTTTGCCTCATTCTGCAACACATAGCAGCATTCCAACACCAGGTAGTGACTGCCACAGAATAAAAAAGTTGTGTCAATTACAAAAACATTTTTATGAACTATTTCATGGTACTGAAAAAAGGTAGTTCCACTTAAAGTTTTTACCATGATAAAATAATCTCTAAATTATATAAAATTAGACTAACTAAAACGGCTCTTTCAACATTCTATCAAGAGTAGACACACGCATGCACACACACACACACACACACACACACACACACTAACCTGGGATTTTTAGGCAGCTCTTCTCCCACCTGAGCAGGAAGTGGGCTCTCACATGGCCACTGGGACCCATGGGAGCAGAGGGCAAGAGATCCTGACCTAGGCAACAGTTAACCCCATACCCTTTTAGATCTGAGCTCCTCACCCTTATTCAGGTGTTCAATTTCTAACCACACGTCGGATTGGTACTTCTCTTTGGCTTTCATTTTACTAAAAGAGGCAGAAAGAAGGGAAGATGTCATTAGGCTCTACCTTCTGGAGACTGACGTATAATTGGACCCTATGTAACTGCAGTGTGGGGCTAATTCAGTTAGAATCCTCAGTCGAGCCCAATTTTGTGTTTAAAATATTCCAAATAAAGGAGATTTGACAACTGCATCAGGGTTGTTTAATAGGGAACCAAAATAATGGAGCAAATAAAGGAATACATATTCTTTTATGTATATATATATATATATATATATATATATATATATATATATACAATTTTCCATCTGATTCATATGGTGCTTTTGAGCAATGATATGAATTGAGATGCCCTGGGCATAAGTTGAAATACTCTGTTTATTCTGAAATAAATATCAATAACAGGTATTATTGATAGTTCTCATTCCCATACTGAGAAATGCCTTTTCCTTTTCACCTTTAAATAAAAGATACTAGCCTTCTTATAACTGAATCAGTTGTAACATATGAAGCTTTTGGCTTTCAGTAATTCAGCTCCCTGCACTGAAGTGATCCAGAAGTTGATGAGTGCAGTCAAGTGCATAAGGCTTTAGCACAAAGGGGGCCCTCAGAGGCATGTATTCATTCCCACCTCACTCAGTGATTCTTTTGGAGCATGTTTATGTCAGAAACAGATGTCGTATTTACATTTTTACACTGGTTTGAATTTTGGGGTTTTTCCCCCCTGTTACTCTGCACTATTACACCATCTCACCTACACTGATTAGCTATGATTTTTATCAGTTTGTTTGATTATCATATTACTGGAGTTTAATTTGCTCTATCTTTGTGATAGGAAGGGAACAAAATTCTCCACTAACCAACAAACAGAATGAGGAGAGGCACCTTTTAAAACATACACATATTCTATATACAAGATAAAGTATGCATTATAATAAAAAACATGCAGAAACCAACAGAAGTGGACCCTTTAGAAATTAAAGATCTGTGGGAAATAGGCAACAATGTTTAGTTTACCTCATTCTATTTTCATTTTAAAAAGGATCTTTCTACATATACAAGGTATTGCTTACAGGAGGATTCGGGTGCTTGTGAATCAGGCATTTTTACAAATAAGGAGGAAAAAGCAACAGAAACCTCATTCACAAAATGAATCAGTTTTGAGTAACAGTTAATAGCGTTTTGTGAAGATGCCGGAATCAACGAAAGCCTGTTGAAAGAACCTATGTTGCAAGTGCCTAACTGCTTTCAAATGTTTCATAACTTTCCATTTCATAGATGATTTTTTTTTGAAAATCGAACTTTATGTTACCAGAAGAAACTGAACGTGTCACTTCGCCATGAGTACTTTGCAACCAGACTCTACATGGTTCTGCGAGTGGCATAGTCGGGCTTACCAGTCGCGGATGAG
Organism: Vulpes lagopus; assembly: GCF_018345385.1. Classification (NCBI taxonomy): domain Eukaryota; kingdom Metazoa; phylum Chordata; class Mammalia; order Carnivora; family Canidae; genus Vulpes; species Vulpes lagopus. Next base: position 152,028,105 of record NC_054825.1, read on the forward strand.
TGGGACAGCCGCCGGGAGCACCTGTCTGGAAGCTCCATCTCTGACCAGAGCTGACTCCGGATTAAGCACGGCCGACACATCCAGTGTATCAAATTGCTCCATCACCCTGGTGTTTCCTACAAAATCAGTTAAGTAGGCTTACGTTTGTCTTCGATTTACCATGTTCTAAATCACATCCAGAAAAATTCTCAAGGTGCTCAGGACTATTACTTTTTTTGAATAGTAAACAGGAAAATTTCTTGTTAAAAATACATTACTTTTTATGAACTTTGGGCACAGTATTAAAGGTTAGTATGAACGGTCTCGTTTTTACACTTATCACCATGATAACTGTCCTTCCACCCCCACCCCCCACCCCCACCTGCCATCAGCAAAGAGCAGAGCAGATTCCTTAGGGAAAGGCTTTTTGTAGGTTGAGACCTATATATATTGACATAGTTCAGCAATTTCATCATCATGGCTTCCAACTTCTGTTTTGTCCACCCTGTGAGCCTTGCTGGACTGTGAGTGACACCCACCCTTGTTCCTATAACTGACTGGGAAATTCTTAAAGACTCCACTGCTTTGGTTTTTTTATAAGGTCAAACCCTGAGGATCCTTTTCATCCCTGAGGCTAGAATGTAGAAAGTAAAAGATATGAAATGCCAACATGGAAAAAGAAAATCATTGTAAATAAGGGTAGAAAACAGGCTATATAACAGTAAATTGTAACATAAGACTATTAAAGGAGTCATAAAGAATTTTTTTACTACCAGAGAAAAAAAGTAAAAACTTAGAGATGGTACCAATACTAATGTAGAGCCCTGGATTTTGATAAAGCTCCTAGGAAGTGCTGTGGCCTAGCCAACATGCCGAGCAAGAGCAGACTACTTCCGGGACTTAGACTGTGCATGTGTTTGGAGAAACCATCCCTTCTTTCAAGGCAAAGACACTTTTACTGACCTAATTAAGAAAGTGTCCTATTCCAAACATTTTATTCTTAGAGTTTAACTTAAATATTAGCGTAAGCATTGAAATTCTACAGTACGCCCATCTGTGAAACAGTCTACTGCTGGGCAGTGTGTACGGTGCACGCCACTTAGTAATGTCACAGCATTAGGCCAATGCTCTCAGAGGGATAGCCCCATTACTGGATGGTCCCATCACTCCACAGCAAGTTCTGAGACTGGCACACGACCATCCATCCGGGTGTGAAAGAAACTAAAACTGCATTTGGACATGCAAAGAGAGAGAGAAGCTTTACCACACACAGACTTTTCTGAAATTCCTCCAGGACGCTCTCTGGTGCAAAACAAAATCTGAACTCAGGAAAGAATGAAACAAAAGGACCCAGGAAGAGTGGCAGCCTAACTAGTAACTTACAGCTAAGTCTAATATCCTGTCCGTGGACAATTATCTGGATCTGACGCCCTGGATAATTCCAGCGTTAGGACTGGAGTGCAACTGTCAGAGCTCGTCAGCAAACACAGGTGGACTACAGCCTGCTGGCAACATCTCCCACGGCCACGAGATTTCTGGGAAGCCAGCAGTCCTCAAGGATCACTGCTTCTGTGTCCCAACCAGCGCCCACCAGGAAATAGGCACATTTCTCGAGGCCCTCACTGAGAGAGGATGTGCCCTGTAGAAACCAGTTACACGATTTTGAATATCTTTATTGCTAATGAGGCCAAGGGTGTCTTTTATCTTAACCACAAGAGGAAACGTCACAGGGTCTCATGTAACTGAACTTGATGTGCTTGGAGAATTTATTTCTTCATATCAAATCTATGGAGACTCTGTTGGGCTCAACTACAATGCTTTTATATTACAGGTAATTATATTGGGACTTACTGATATAAGGCTGCATCTCAAATATACTTACATGGGATACATGATATGAAGGGCTTATAGGAGAATATTTCTTTCCTGTGTAGTAATAATCAGAGAAGCAGACTAGGCACAACAAATGACCAAATTCTTATGGGAAATAGAAGGAAGTAAGTGCCCATGAACAAATTCCAATAAAAAGAGGTCAGACAAGTCTGACACAAAGCAAGATCTGTGCAGGGAAGAAGCATAACAGTGAAAATCATACAGGCATTAGATAGGCCATGTGATCCTGGGCACCAACCGGGTCTAGCCCGAAGGAGTTAGAGCCTGGATGTGTTGCAAAACATCTTCGAGCTGAAAGCATGAAATGGGGATTAATGCACATATGATGGGCACACACACACACACACATATATATAGTGTGTGTAGGTGTATGCAACAGAATATATGTGTCTTCTGATCTTCTGATGACCACACATTGCAGGCACACAGCTTTTACTGTGTATTATTAAATACAGACCAAAACCAGAATTAGCTTACAGAAATTGTAATACTTTTATTTTAAGCCTCAGTCAACACCTTAGACTTGGGGCGCCTGGGTGGTTCAGTGGTTGAGTATCTACCTTCAGCTCAAGTCATGATCCCGGGGTCCTGGGATCAAGTCCCTCATCGGGATCCCTGCAGGGAGCCTGCTTCTCCCTCTGCCTGTGTCTCTGCCTCTCTCTCTCTCTCTCTCTGTGTCTTTCGTGAATAAATAATTAAAATCTTAAAACAAAACAAAAAGGGCAGCCTGGGTGGCTCAGTGGTTTAGTGCCTCCTTCAGCCCAGGGTGTGATCCTGGAGACCTGGGATCGAGTCCCACGTCAGACTCCCTGCATGGAGCCTGCTTCTCCCTCTGCCTGTGTCTCTGCCTCTTTCTCTCTCTCCTCCCTATGTTTCTCATGAATAAATAAATAAAATATTTTTAAAAACCTTTAGACTTGATGAATTAGGAAAGTGAACTTTAGGTATTTAGGAATTATAAACCCAGTTAATTTTCAAATTCGTTAATTTTGTGATGTATTTTAAACCTAGGATACCCGTATTTCCAAGCACCATTTCCTGTTACAATTTGTAAAAGAAACAAATAGAAATGTATCTTAAAAAGAGAATTACACATTTTAAAACAGAAACCCTGATACTCAGCTGAGTACAGACACTATTTATTACCTACACAAGAAGGCCTGCTTGGGTTACAGTTGCTGAATTAACAGGGAAAGTCCTACAAACGTGGGCCCACATACCTTCCTGAGGCATTCTGCAGGGGCCTCTAACCTTTCATCCTGCAGAAGGAGGGAGTTCTCTCTTTGCTCATAGTGATGTGAACACTCCCAGGGTTTCCCTCCTGGAGATCTTGCCAGAGCGGAAAGTCCTGAAAGCCTAGTTCCTAGCGCTCCAACAGCCCAAAGGACCCACTGTCTGCAGGCCAACTGCTGCTCCCCGGGGCTGGAAGGGTCCTGCCCCAGGGTTCCGAGGCCACCTCCCGCCTGAGGGGCAGTTACCTGTGATGACGCGGTGGTGCAGACTGGACGGGCATCTGAGTGTAATGGTCCAGCCTAGGGAGATGGAGCTCCTCCTTCCCTGGGTGGTAGGGTGGGAGAAATCAGGGGAGGGCACTCTGGAGATGGCGTTGTGATACTGGACTGTTCAACACAGCCTTTGAATTATGAACGTTCAGATACGAACGTATATGAAGATATATATCCAGATAGAGGTCCATATATATGAAGATGTATGTATGTGAATATGTGTGTATATACATGTATTTGTTATGTATAGGATAATAGGAATCTAAATTTTTTAATAAGTTTTTTTTGTTTTACTGAGATTTTCTTCTGGTAAACTTTAATTTTGACATAATTTCAAACTTGCAGAAAAGTATAAGAATAAACAGAGCTCCTACAAATTCTTTATCAAATATACCATTTTAAACATTTGGCCCCATTTGCTTTCTCTCTTTCTCTCTTTTCATGTATATAATATGTATATGTTTTTCTCTGAACCATTTGAAGATAAGGTACAGACCCTAAACACTTAAAAATAAGGACACCTCTGGGGCACCTGGGTGGCTCAGTCAGTTAGGTGGCCAACTCTTGGTGAGCTCAGGTCATGATCTCAGGGTCATGGGATCAATCCCAGTGTTGGGCTTGCTGCTCAGTGGTGGGGAGGCTGCTTCAGGATTCTCTCTCCCTCTCTCTCTGCACCCCCTCCTGCTCACTCACTGCTCTTTCTCAGTCTCTAAAATAAATAATCTTTAAAAAAAACAAAACAAAACAAAACAAAACTAATAAGGACACCTCCTGCATAACCATGGTACCAGGACGAAAACCTGGAAATTCACCCTTGACACACCATTAACTAAATTACCGGTGAAGGGGGGGGGGGGGAGACATTTTGCTTTCAAAGGAATAACAGTAAAATTTTTCACAAAAATTACAGAATTGAGAAAATAATGGAACAACGTCTTCGAAGTACTTCATGAAAATAACTGCCGGTTAGTAACTACATCCAGTGTGGGACAGACTTCAAATACGGAGGCAGTTCTCAGGGTAGAGCATGATGACTGTCGCCAACAGATCCAAAGAGTTCTCATCACAAGGATGAATTGTCTTATTTTTCAGTCCGTATGAGGTGATGGATATTAACGAAATTGACTCTGGTCATTGTTTCACAAAAATGTAAGTCATCGTGCTATATACCTTAGACTCATACAGTGTTGCTGTCCATCAGGTGTATCCAATGAAACTGTGAACAAATTGAAGGTGGTTAAACTGTTTCCCACAAACAAACAAAAAAATCAAAGAATTTATTTCCACAGATGCACACTGAAAGAAATGCTAAAGGGAAGTTTTGAGTCATAAAGGAAAGAATTAAGGATCGGAATATGGTAATTAAAGCAGAAAAGAAGAAAATCAGTAAGGATAATATATGAATAAATCTAAGTAAATATTATTTATTTTTAAGGTTTTATTTATTAATTCATGAGAGACACAGAGAGGCAGAGACATAAGCAGAGGGAGAAGCAGGCTTCCTGTGGGAAGCCTGATACGGAACTCAATCCCAGGACCCCAGCAGACACTTAATCACTGAACCACCCAGGTCCCCCTAAAACACCGACTGTTAAACAAGAAAACTAATATTGGTGTGGAAATAAAATAAATAACAGTAGAGGAATGGCAGAAAGGGGTGTTGAGTTAGGGTTTCAAAGTCCTCATACTGTCAGTAAATTCTAAAAATTCATATAGATTATGAATCCAAATGTGAAATATAAAACAATGAAACATTTAAAAGAAAATCATGAAGTTACTATGATGAACTGGAGGTAGGCAATGTTTCCCCAAGTAAGACACCAAAAAATACCAACTATTAAAAAATATGGCTAAGTTGGACCATGTGAAAATTAAGAATTGCTATTCATCCTAAGACATCAATAAGAGAGTGAAGAGGCAAGTCTCAGAGTAGGAGAAGAGATTAGTTAACTGATCTATCTGTTGAAGGTCTAATATCCTATGTGAAATACAATCTGCGACCTGTAGGCGCCTAAATCAGTTCATATGCATTTTATATATAATACAAATTATGTGTGTGCATAGAGTCAATGGAAAAGGTAGGAAACATAACACAATATCAACTTTATGCTCATCAGAGACATACAAATTAAAAGCAGTGTGATACTACTACAAAAACCACCAAAATGGCTAAAGCTAAAAAGACATGATGTGCAGAGAGTTGGCGAAGATACAGAAGAATGGGAAATTTCACACATTGCTAGTAGGAGTGTAAATAAAACTAGTCTGGCACCCTTTAGCAGAAAACTTCTGGAGCTGAGCATATGCATGGCTTGTGATTCAGCAATGCCACCTCTTGGAACACAGTATAAATATCTAGGTATGGAGGCAAAACATAAGCACAAATGTTCATAGCAAATTCATAATAGGCAAAAACTAGAAACAATCCAGATACCCGTCAAAAGTAAGAAGCATTTTTATAAGCATGATATATTCAAATGAGAAACAACAGGAAAGAGAAAGAGAAAATACGACTACGTGCAACTCATGGCCAAATCTCTGAAATATTTGGGAAATGCAAACTAAATGAGATACGAGTTCACATCTACTGGAGTGGCTTAAATCTTTGCACATGTCGGTACCATGTCTGGCAAAGATACAGGGTATCTGGAACTCTCCCACATTGTTGGAATGTAAAATGGCACAACCACTCCAGAAAATAGCTTGGCAAATTCAAGACATTAAGGACATACACACCTTTTGACCTGTCAATCCCAATTCTGTGCTAGTCTAGGCAAGTGAAAGCAGTGACATGAAACCTGCACACAAACATTTATAGGAGCTCTCTTCATAAATCATCGTAATTACATTGTGATCATTAATCACAAATTTGATAAAGCTTGAGGACATTACACTGAGTGCATTTTCAAAGTGTTACATAGTGTAGGATTCTATTTTTTTTTTAAATTTATCTATTTTAGAGAGAGAGCAGGGGAATAGGCAGAAGTAGAGGGAGAAGGAGAATCGTAAGCAGGCTCCACACTGAGTGCAGAGCCCACCTGGGGCTCGATCTCATGGCCCCTGAGAGCATGACCTAAGCCAAAATCAGGAGTTGACCACTCAATCAACTGAGCCACCTAGGTGCCTCTGTCTGAATCCACTTATTCAGTAATCTGTACATGTATTAAGACTCATACAACTGTATACCCAAAAGAAAATTGACTTAATGTGTGTAAAATTGTTATTTTTTTAAAGATATACTTACTTATTTTAGAGAGACAGACATGGACACCTGGGTGGCTCAGTGGTTGAGTGTCTGCCTCTGGCTTAGGTCATGACCCTGGGGTTCTGGGATCAAGTCCTGCTTCAGGCCCCCTGCGGGGAGCCTGCATCTCCCTCTGCCTGTGTCTCTGCCTCTCTCTGTGTGTCTCTCATGAATAAATAAATAAGATCTTTTTTAAAAATAGAGAAATAAGGCAGCCCTGGTGGCTCAGTGGTTTAGCGCTGCCTTCAGCCCAGGGTGTGATCCTGGAGACCCAGGATTGAGTCCTGCGTTGGGCTCCCTGCATGGAGCCTGCTTCTCCCTTTGCCTATGTTTCTGCCTCTGTGTGTGTGTGTGTGTGTGTGTGTGTATCTCATGAATAAATAAATAAAATCTTTAAAAAAATAGAGAAATAACATGAGCGGGGGGCGCAAAGGAAGAGGGAGGAGAAGCAGACTCTCCACTGAGTGTGGAGCCTGATGCAAGGCTGGACCTTAAGAGCCTGAGGTCACAACCTGATCTGAAATCAAGAGTCTGACACTTAACCGACTGAGCCACCCAAGCGCCCCTTGTTTGTAAAATTTTTAGAAATAAAAATTAAACACTGCAAATTAAGTTGTAGCCAAGAAACACAAGGATTCTTTAAAGACTGTTCATTTGATGTGTGTCTTGTATGGTGCTTCTCTGAATTCTCAAAACTTCTTTTTACCTACACTTGTAGCTAAGCTTGGAATCATTCTCCATCCAACTCATTTCTGGTTCCATGAAAGGATCTCATATTTGGCCCCTAGAGGAAAGGAAATTCTTATTTGGGGGTTTCCTTCAGCCCTGTCCAAGTGTCCTCCATTTTAGCTGTTCTAAAAGATCACCAAAGACAAGAAAGGAAAAGGAGAAAAGAGACACACACTAACCCACCATATTTTAAGCAATTATCTCAAATCTACAGAAGCGCCAGCGACACAGCAGCAATGCCCAGTTTCCCTAGGGCCTCATGCTGCAGACTGACTGTGTCAGGAGATCTGAGGTGAATGCACTTGACCTCAGGGAGGCTTGTTTCTCCAGAGCAGACAGGAGAGAAAAGATAGAACAGCAAAGGACAGGCCCCATCAGAAGGATTTTTCAGCCTTGCTTGTTCAGTTTTCCACTCACATTAAGTAATAATCAGGATTCCCCTGGGGAGATTTCTTGTGTGTGTGTGTGTGTGTGTGTGTGTGTGTGTGTGTGTTATGCTGGGGAGATTTCTTTCTTTGAGTGGTTTCATGGAAAGAGCCACCACCCACCACTTCGGAGACAAAGAGACATATGTGTGTCCACAGACCTGATCTGGAAGCTGAGCACCTGCCTCCCTCATTCATGTCTGAGATGACAGAGAATAATGGCACCTGATCCTAACTCCTTCACTCATTTGGGACTCAGAGAGGGGAACCACCTCTAAGAGAAACACCAAGTAGGAAACACATACAAGTTCTCATGCCAAAAAGCAGACATTCAGGCTTCACCAGACTCTCATTCCTTCCCTTGTAACTCATATAAATTGCCTCCTGGGAAGAGAATAGTCCAGCCCTGTGGTCTCCCTGAGTGACAGCTTATCAGATATACCTTATCCATAATGAAGGGAGGATTGTCACAGCACAAATGCCCAAAAGTTATGTCCTGCAAAGTGGTATTTTCCCAGGGTCCACTACACACCAGGCTGGCTTGAGTTTCCTTAACAGAATTCCAAGCCATTGTCCGTGGAGCTGTAGCCACACTCAATTACAGCCCTGGCCTCTGGCCTCCTGTCCCCAACATCCCCACAGGCCTTGATGCCCACATCTGTCCAGTCTCTCCTCCTCCTGTGGCCTTGTCCCAGCCCACCATTGTTTTTTGTCTGTCCCCTTCTATTTTATGTGCCGCTGTCCATGCCCTAGTGTCCTACAGCCTTTCCAGACCCTGGTCCCTGCCACTCC